>NC_087092.1:12440000-13660000 GCF_963855985.1 Ostrinia nubilalis | reverse complement strand
GCAGCTATTCAGCAGTTACTGTTTCAGTGTCTCCCTCGCTCGCGGGGCCCTGGGCACGTGCCCAATGGGAAAGAGGGGAATTACGGCAGTGAAAAAGAGCGAGGGCAGTCGTAATAGGCGCCAAATGGAAAGGCGGCGCTAAAATGCCTCATGCTAAAATTATACACTAGCGTCTAGATGATAACTAGATTTGAAAGTTATGGGTAACCAAAGGAGCGCTGAAGACTACTTTAATCTACCTGAAGAGTTGGGGCTTCATTCAGTTCCTTAAACTATAGCAGTGCTAACATACAACGATGCAATTTTTTTAGCGGCCAGACAAAGTTGCTAATTAGCATAAGTATGAGTATCCTCTCATGTGATCATCAAGGGGAAGAAGTGCTATTAATTTATTTTTTGGCGGACGCTTTATTCATTGACGCGTCATCACGACACGTGACTGACAAGCTAAAGCCTGGTCCGTGAGCACGTAGAATTTTGTCCTCACCCCATAATATTCTACGTGCTCACGGATCAGGCTTTACCACCAGACCACCACGCAACTTCCAACAGTATGATGTAAATATATTTAGTAGACCGAGCTTAACCATAATTAATTAGACGAAACAAGTGCGAAAATAATTTCCCACTTCTAATTTGAATAATTAATTTTCCACAATATCATGATTGGTAATTTTAACATAACACAATATTGAAAACTATTAGACATAGATTATCGTTAATTAATTAAAGACAAAACAAGTGCGAAAATAATATTTTCCCACTTGTTCTTTTCTGAATTCAAAATTTCAAATTAGAAATTAATTCTCCATTTAAGATTGGTAATTTTAACAAAACACAATCTGTGACAACTATTTTGATTATTCCGTAGAAATGTACAACACCATTGTATTGACAATAAAAATATTATGGCGAAAAATTCCTTTGTCTACTAATATCATTTACATCAACTACACATTTTTAAATATTTTAAGGAATATTTTGCCATGTTTTTGTGTGACCTTCACTATAAGAAAATGTAAATCCTTGTTGTAACATGAAGTCAAATTAGTATGTGAAAAACATACATCATAAATTTTCTAAAGAGTATGTGAATAGTAATTTACCATAGTCTTTTTTACAACTAAGTCTTGAAATATATTTTCATACTACATAAGGATATTTTATTACATCCCATGCAGTTTGGAGTGATTAACACAAATTCTAAATTAATTAAATTTCCCAGGAAACCATCAAAAACTTGACTAACAAGTTTGAATCAGTATTCTATTGAACTAATAACATAGTTAATTAATTACATTAAGATCTGGTTAAGTTTCTATCTAGCTTAAAAAATCTATTATACCTATTTCAAATTGCCAGAATGCATAATGGTGTTTATAACTTCTATTTTGTATGATGTCAGCTATGCCATGTTAACATTAGTAATTGGTGGTGATTGTACAAACAAGTAACCACAATTGCAATATTGTTTTTGTCTTTAGGGCATGGTTTTTGTGTTTTAAAGACAATGATTTATCATAATCAATCACCAAATTAGATTACTGATGACTTTTTGGCTCAAAGTCCAAATAATAAGTAAAATTCTACAAAGAAAGTGCTATAATTAATAGAATTCATGACACATTCAAAAATAAATGGACATCACAACCACATTAAGTTTCTATTCATAATCATTTGTAATTTAAATTGCCTTGAATATTAAAAACCAATGGGACAGTTGATTTGAACAATGGTCACAGTGATTAAGCTAATTACCACCAATTGCAATTTCTTATGCATTATGATCTCTAAAAATATGTAAGTTACGCAAATTGAATGGAATATTACAACTTTGTATTTGGCTGAAATACACTCAATATCTACAGGATTCTGTTCCTTATACCTAGTATAAAGAAGCAAGAAGCATTTCCTAATAAAAAAAATATGTCTTACATTCCAGAGCATTTCACTCAAAGTGAATTCCAACACTTCACATGTTGTGAACGTTAATACATCATCACAAATAAGGCTTTTAATGGAGCTTTCACAAAGAACCGTAAATGCATAATGAGATGAAAGTGTAGTATTATAATAAAACTAGATATATCTAGTCCTATTTATACATATTTTTATCCTTTCTTGCAGTCATTGAATTTAAAATCATCAGTAAGAAGATGAATTAAATCATAGTGTGCCGTGATTGTTGGATTTCAGTCATTATTGCTACAACATCATGGCTTGGATTGCATTATGTATGTTACTTTCATCTTGTGATACTCGCCTGTCCAATTACTAAAAATATATTCTGGTAAAATGAGGTGAAAATGTCCATCAATTAATATTCAGATTTGTGTGTGTTGGCCACAAGTGTCTCATGTTCCAGCAATATCAAATAATCGAGTAAAATATTGGGAATCCATTAATTAATTGGGTATTGACTTGAGACATATTCATTAGTAAGGAATGTAATGGTCACACAGAAGGAATCCAATATCTCTGCTCAAGACATACATATAATCTATAGAAGAAATGATAATGAGTTAATTAGAAATTGTAAAACAGAATTTTAAAGTAGGTACAAATAAATGAAATCACGAGTACTTAACCGGAACGCGAGACATGGCATTTGTAAGTAGATCAAGTGTTTTATACATAACAACTTTCACTAGAGTCATTGTAATGGTGACACATCAAAGTGTGGGGAGTGAAAGATACACTTACTTTGAATAATTCCTTGAAATAAGGACTACACGCTGAGAGAACCACTTTGTGGGCCTCCAGCCTGTGACCTTCGCATGCCAGGGTGACGTCCACGAAGTCCTCATCATCGCGCAGTGCCTCGAATTGAGAAGTTATATTCGCTTGAAAATTGTTCCATCTCAAACAGAATTGCTGGTCGCCACCCAGTTCTGTACCTTCCATTACTTATAGACATAACTCGATATCCCTGCTCATTTAATTTGTTGATAAGAATAGTTAATTATTGAAAATAAATATATCACAGTAACTTGCAATTTCAGTCGCCGTCTGGCCGAAAATCTTTTACGAAAGAAAACAATCAATAAAATCTCGTACCAATATAAGAAAAATAAAACTTTTTTTTAATTTGTCATTTTGATGAGTACATTCACTTCAGTGTTCCGTTTCACAAAAAACGTTTATGAAGTTTTCTAAATGTACTGAAACAAAAACTTTATTCACACCAATATAATTAATTTGTTCGCATTTTCTAGTATAATTATGAAAATTGAGATTAAGTTTTGTTTTTGTGGGTATAATTAGATAATTAAGCTCACCTCCACACCATGTAGCTCAGTTTGCGTCGACTAGTGATGTGTATCGGTAACAACCGGTAAAGTTTTATGCTTACGTTTCACTATTCCTTGGCCTACAGATAAACTTTTTTTTTTCGTCATGAGGAGGGAAATTTAAATTAAACACATGACTTGGCAAATATTAAAAATTTGTATTTATTTTAAAGAGACACCTATAATATTATACGTTTCACGTTATGGATAAAATACAATTGATACAACAGACATTGGTATACTAACATATTTCACAGAGCTTGTTCTCCTTCCACCATCTCTTTTAGATTCATCAATTCAAATTGTCCAGTCCCTTTAGTCTCTGTTCGTATCATATCGTCCAGTGTCCTGAAGTTGCCTGGATCAATCAAACAAATAATATTTGCTGTGCCTGAGTCCCAGTTCTCTTCTTCCACACTTGTGGAAAGTTTGACCACTTTTTCTTTGGTCTTTCGGGCATCTTTTCCAGTTAGAATAATCCTGACTCTCATTTGAGCCCTCTCAAGGGGAATTTCTTTTTTCAGTAACTGTATAACATCAAGAGCTTGTTGTTTAGCATTTCTGTTAACGTTTACAGAAAAGTGAATATCCTTCATAGCTTTCTCAATGATGGAAACAGGATAAGGTCTTTTGGTTTCTGGATTCACACATTTATCAGCAACTGTTGTTGCAATATCTTTGAACAATGAATCAATTTGGGAGTGGCGCTCTTTATCTGAAACTTGTAACTCCCCCTTCTCTAATATTTCTTTACAAATTTCAGTTTGGTCATCTTTACCAAATATTTTCACCAAATCCTCTTTTTTTGCCACTTGTCCCTTGGAAACATTTGTGAATACGGTATGAGTTTGCAAAACTTCATCTATGTCCTTTTCCCTGAAATTTAAAGACATTGGAGAGTAAATAAAGACAATAAGGTTCAAGAACAGAAAATAATTAAATATGAGTAATTATGAATAGGGTACATAAAACATGTAATAATATTGTACACTATCTATATTTAGTAGTAAACTTACAATTTATTCCTCCAGGATAACACTTTATTCCTGTAACAAGCTATTTCAAACCTTTTACCACCTTTTTTCAACCTTACTATAGCAACATTCGTCAAACGTATTTGGTTAGTAGGTGTAAATATTTTAGACATTTTCAATTAGATTTTTGAAAACTGTGTAATTAGCAAAGCTTCTTTTTATTGCACAATGAAATTCAATGAGAAAAAATTTACAATTCAACCATGTTTTGATGATCATCAACCGGAAATCTCAATTCAGTTTATTTATTTTAACGTTTTGTTAAAGAACTGTCACCCAATTTAAAATCTTGATTGGTATTCTCGAAAACTATTAATGATTTTTATTATCTGTGCTTTAGTAGAAATTGAATGGTAGTTATTTTTGTATGTGATTTATGGCAACACTCATTTTGTGTCAGACGCAACACGACGTGTATTCCTTGAGAATTTGGCCGTCATTTTGTTAATATTTGTGTATTTTGTCGGCGATTTTATGTGATTAATCATAAAAATGGCGAAATTGGTTGACATATATAACAGCGAAAAAGAACCCGTGATTAAAAGACGACAATTACCGTTAACTATCTATGAAAACCTTACAGTAAGTAACTGATTCTGTACTTTGACATTACCACAAACGTAGATTATTCATTGATAGAAATAATAAAAAATGTCGTTGAGGTTTTCGCAAATGAACTGTTTTTGTTGCAAGAGATAACGTTCGTATCAATATATCCGCAATCTTACGTTGAACCTGATTTTGATCATTGTAGCTTCATTGATTTCTTGAGAATCTAATGACGTTTTCTGCATGACCTTATTTTTGTTAATTTACTCCTTTGTTGTAATATTTTTTTACTTTTTTGCAGATGATTATGGATTTAAACACAATGGGGCTTATTTGTGACAATCCCCAAGTGAAAGGCCGCGAATACGAAGAGTTCATGCGCAAATATAGAGTTCTCTCCACTGACGAACTAAAGGCTGCGCTCAGAGTAGACGCCTCCGATATTTTTAATGTACTGAATCAAAGCATTCCTTGTGTTGGTTGTCGAAGAAGGTATGTTGGTGGTTAATGTATTCATAATAGGTTATAATCTTCCCCGATCATACAGAAGACTGTTTTTGATTGGTATGATCTTTTCAATTATTAGAGGTCAATACCCAACTTAAAATCATCTACTTCATAGTTCCATATTCAATATGGTAATAATTCTATTATGTTATAACAGTTACTTAGTCTCAAATTTTTACCTGAAGAAAAACCATTGGATTGAATGCTAGTATAAAGCTATATTACCAATAAATACATATTGTAATACTTATCAGCTACTGTGAGATACAGTTAGATTAATTAGTTTTAACATGTACCTAATCTACTTGGAAAAATTTGGTCTGTATTAAATCTCTGTAACTTTATTATCATCATGTTTGTTTATGAAAGCATTGACACATGCACATACACTCCAAATATCATATATTTATATTTCTGATGTATAATGTTTGGTTTTATTTCAGTGTGGAACGGCTTTTCTATCAGTTATGCAAATCAGGGCACCCAACGCTAGACCCATTAGTTCTAACACCAGATGAATTGATGACCATCAGAGAGGACAAAATTATACATCCACAATCACTTGCCACTTTGTTAAACGGTCACAGGTATGTTGGTATAATATAGAACAATCGACTCGATGACGGGCAATAAGCTTGGACGAGAAAATGAATTATTCATGATATAACCACTCATTCAATATCCAATCAGATTCTGAAGATTGGATTGGAAAGCAACAGGCATATCCTTTATTGGATTGAGATAATTTTCACGTACAATCAATCGGACAATACATAAGTAGTCTCTTGAAATGTAAAGATGTGTGAAAGAGAAGGAAGTGTGAGTGTGACATACGTGTAGACGGACGTGGACAGACGATTGTTATAAACTGTTTTATTATTTTCTATCTTGTACAAATAAATACCGTGGGAATAAGGGCTATCGTTTTAGCGCTCACCAGTTAGCGCCACTGTAGAGTAAGGTCCTATCACTTGCTAGTGCGAAGACAGTGGCACCAACTGGTGAGCACGAAAGTGGTAGGAGGACTATCGCATTTGCACTCATCAAGATGGCGCCACTGTAGAGTAAGGTCCTGTCAATCGCCAGGGGTGCCAACTGTTAAGTATAAAAACGACAGCCCTCATTAAACAAAATTTTCCTACATGAATGTTTCAGCACGGGCATAGAGTGTTTGATCCTAAGTCAGCCGAGGTGGAAGAAGTCCCAGCGGTGCACGCTACACTCTCTCGAGGCGGGCACGGCGCGCGGGTGGGGCGCGGCGGCGGCAGCGGGCGCGGCCGCGGGCGCGGCTTGTAGCTGGGGCTGGGGCGCCTGGGGCTGGGGCGGCCGGGCCGCGTGGCGCGCCGCCTGGGACGCGATGCGCGCCTCCGCGCGGGATCACGTCACCCTCGTGCACTTCAACACCCTACACGACACCTTACACAACTACCTGAGGAAACACCGCTTCTGTACTGATTGCAAAACTAAGGTGAGTGACAAGTACACATATTTAATTTTAGTGTTGTTTTTTCTAATTTATAAGACTTCACTATTAGGAATTGTATTTCGTTGGCTACAGTTTATCTGTTCACTTCACATCACCTTCAAGAATTTCTAGTTAGACTAAATCTACATTTTTGCAAGCGTTGACATGTGGCACAATTTTTTTTGCTGTGTTCATTTGCATCGTTTCCAAGATTACGAGCAAATAAGTAAAATTTTGTGATATGATTTCTCACTATAATATTTTTTCCTTCAGGTCCTACGAGCATATCAACTGTTGGTTGAAGAAAAAGAGCCGCAAAAAGAAAAGGGTTATGTTGGAGCACTATACGGTGGCATAAAGAGATGTCTGCTAGACAAACACTTGCATTTACAGGCGAAAACTGACTATATCGCGCACCTCATAGCTCGGGCAGAGCCAGAGCTTCTTGGAAACCACCGTGAAAGGCATGCAAAGACACTTGAAATTGCACAAGAAGAAGTAAGTAACCTATAACTTTTGTTTTAATAATCATATTCTAATGAGCTTAATTACTATGTTTATAATATTAAATTATCACTATAATTGAGAACTTTATTATAACTAACTAATTTTGTTATTAGTGATGAGATGTGGGGTTTCCTAAGAGCTTCCCAGTGTTTATTGAAATCAAAGTAATATCACTTCATGAATTTGCACAGTGTATATTAAACATAATTTCATTTTAACTTTTTTAGGTGCTTATATGTCTCGGAATATGCATTTATGAGCGACTCCAACGCATTTCGCTGCGACTTCGCGAGGAAGAAGGAACATGTCAAACTCTCGCAGCAGTCGCCATTGAGGCACTGTACCGCAAGTTCGAAACTGCTGTGGAACAAAAGAGCGGGGTCTCTAAACTACAGCTACTGTATGATGAAATCACCCAAGAAGAATTGACTAGGCAGCAGCGAAAGGAACAGAAGAAACTCAAAAGGCGCAAGAAGAAGGAAAGGCAGGCTGTTGAGAGCAAATGCAAGGTTAGTTAGATAGTAAATCCATTAATTTCTAGAATAGAAATTAATTGTATTGTAAGTTCCTTTATCTGTGACAAATCTACTATACATTTTCATTTTGCAGGAGGTTGATTCTGAAGAACCAGAAGAAAAGTGCCAATGTGAAGAATGTTTGCTAGAAGAAAGAGATACACCTACTGACCTGCTTTCGCCGCGAGATTACAACCAGTGCTACGAAGCCAGTGGAGACGGAGACAGCTGCCAGTCGTGTCACGACGACTCTGTCCAACGCCGCTCACCAAAAAAGACCGCCAAGAAAAGGAACAAAAACGGAAACCTATCGCCCAACGATCACTCTCAAGACTGTGGCTATTCTTCAGGGAACAATGGCGGCTGCTGCGAAACCATGTCTGGCTCCTCGTCACTCATGAGCTCACCCGAAGGGTCCGAGGTTGCGTGTTCCGAAGGATTTTGCAATCACGAGAGAGGCGACTGTTTAGACTCCAAAAACGAAAAGGGTTCTTGCGCTGGCTTTACGCTTTCTCTACAGGAAATGTTAATGGTATGTATCTTTCTGTAAGAACTAAAATAATATTGGGCTTGAATTGTATTATAAATATGGTTTTTTTTCCAGGACACGTGTTCCTCGGACGATGAGCAAGACACCAGTTATATTCCTATAGAAGAGGTTTTAGAATTCAAATCCCGTAGGAACATAACAGAGAAAAGACAAGAACTTCGGCAGAACCTCCGGCAGAAGTTTGCTCAGCTGTGCGTGAACCCGCCGCGCGCGCAGGACGATCAAGCCTAGCTCCCAGTCTCTGAGACACTTCAACTGCACTATATTCAATATTCAGTCATTTTCCTCCAAAATGACATAAACATATAACTGCTTCAAGGTCTGTAGAACTGTTCTGTAATGTATTTTGATGAACAATCCAATTAAGTCAATCCTCTGGTAGGCTACACTGCTAACGGTTTTGAACAGCAAAGAAACCACATTCTGCATGTTTTTATTTAGGTTACATTGTAGTTACAGATATCTGAGAAGTTGCCCGTCAGTTTAATCCGATTCTAGGACCCAATAGGATGACCCATTTCAAGAATAAATAGCTTTCAGTAAATAGAATAGTTTGTTGTCTAACTTATAACTACATCAAAATGTTCCTTGAATAAGATGTTTAAGTTGAAATGTAACATGAAAATATATTCCATATTCAATGTGATACTATTTCCTGTAGGTCTGTATTTTTTTGCTAAAATAGTAGACTGGAAAATAAAATAGTTGCAATATTATGTCAGTTGTTTGTTTCGTCAGCATCAGACTGCAATTAAATTAGTTGTTGTATTTTTAATTTAATTACCCTTTTGAGTTACACTTAGTGCAATAGGACATTTTGATTGTAGATCACATACTTTACAACACTTGTTTGTGAAAATATGTCCACATTATCAAGTTCCAGAATTGATCACTGTTCCAAGAAAAGGAAGACAATGGGTGCTTGTAGGTAATACAGATATTGTAGATGATATTATAACTTACACTCAATATCGGTGGTACAGAAATCTTTGTTAAATCATGTTTATAAAATATGAATGAAAAATAATTTTAAGGCTAAAACAAGTGCAAGTTTGAAGAATTCCAACTGTTTCAATGAAGAATTTGACTGGATAAAACCCAGCATTTAAAAGAATATTTACTATTTAAATTGTTAGAAAGCTTAGTAATGAGATATTTAAAGTAGCATTTTTTGATCAAATTATTTTATTTTCAATTTGTGCTTATGTGATTCAATATTATGTGGTACATGATGAATTAATTATTGCTCGTTAAGAAGCTTCAAAAGGAACGAGGATGGGAGTTACCTTGGCTATTTTGCCATTGTTATTGAAATCAAAAACATTTGTAACTCAGTTTTAAATATACTATAATACAGTGATAATGTGTTTTATTCCACATCAATTTCTCAAAGACCTAAAATAAAACAATATTGTTGCAACAGATAGAAAAATAAAATACATCACAGATAAATTCACATTCCAGCAATACAAAGAGTAGCATTTGTACCCCCAAAACCAAAAGAGTTTTTCAATGCAATTCTTCTATCAGATTCCCAGGTTTGTGGTGTGTTAGCTACGTAATTGAGGTTATCTACTGGTTCTTCCAAATTAAGTGTTGGGGGCAAGATTCCATGATGACAGGCCAAAATAGTGAATATAGTTTCCAAATTGCCTGCAGCACCTAACAGATGCCCATGAGCACCTTTCGTGGAAGATATTGAGATATTAGAAGTATGCTCCTGGAACAGTTTTTTTATAGCGGTTGACTCTATACCATCTCCAATAGGTGTGGATGTGGCATGGGCATTGATGTATGAGATTTGATTCCTTTCTAGGTTGCTATCTTTTAATGCTCTGCTCATAGACAAAATAGCTCCAGTGCCATCCTCTCTTGGAGTAGTGATGTGAGATGCATCACCTGATAACCCATAGCCTAATATTTCAGCATACATTTTAGCATTTCTTTTCAGTGCATGTTCATATTCTTCTAAAACTAACACGGCTGCTCCTTCACCCATTACAAATCCATCTCGTCTTTTATCAAAAGGTCTTGAGGCTTGTGTAGGTGTATCATTGAAAGAAGTACTCAAAGCTCTAAGTCTACAAAATCCTGCTATTGCTAGAGGGCTTATGCACGACTCGGCACCTCCACACACCATCACATCTGCATCACCATTTCTTATAAATCTAAATGCATCCCCTATTGAGTGTGCCCCTGTTGCACATGCAGTAGACACTGAATGATTAGGTCCTCTAAAGCCATACTTGATGCTTATATGACCCGCAGCCATATTTGGCAGTATCCTTGGGACAAAAAATGGGCTCACCTTGTTATAGCCTAGTTTTAATGCATCATTGGTATCGCATACATCTTTTAAATCAATCATTCCCATGCCAAGAGCAACACCAGTCATCTCTTTTTCTTCTTCAGTGTTCGGGGTCCACTTAGCATCGGCTAAAGCCTCTGCAGTAGCCACAAGAGCTAAACACGTCGCTGGAGCCATTGATTTCAAATTTGATTTCGAAAGTGCTTCTTTTATCTTTGTGTCATTCTCAGTAGGAACTACTCCCGCAATTTTGCATGGTAATTTAGAATATTGTTCACCTTGTAGCGGGACGATGCCACAACCACCTTTTAAAAGGTTTTGCCAAACCAATTCTGTACCTGTCCCCAGTGGACTAACAATACCAAGTCCTGTTACAGCAACCCTTCTCTTTGGAGGGAATTGCGATAAATATCGAATAGTTTTCTTCATATTTTTTAAAGTAGTATAATTTAAATTACCATACAAAATAAACTTTCTCAGTTTGTTTACAATTCTTGAAAAATAACCCCAGAAAAGTACATGACAACTTATGATAAGATATTTTACCGTTTCATTCTTACAGATAACAAAACGCAATAATGTTGAAACTACTTTACGTCAAATATCAAGTTTGACAGCCGGTGAAATATAATTTTGGTCAATGACCTGTAGAAAGTTGAAAACCCTCGATTTATTTAGTTCTTAAAATTGAAAAATTTATAATCTGAACGAGTAAAATTGTATACAGCATTTCTTAAAAGATAATAGAATGTCAAGACTTGTTAACCTTGTCATTTCCCTATGTGTAGTACTTACTGGAATTCTAGTTAAGGATAAATTAGATGGATACCTCAGGAAAAAAAATGTTACAATTCGTAACAATGGATCTTATGACTTACTCACTCCAGAGGATTTAGCTCTATACAATGGGCAAGATCAACGTGAACTTTATTTAGCACTAGTAGGATATATATTTGATGTAAGTGAAGCAACTAAACACTATGGAAAAGGATCTTCATATCATTATTTTGTGGGTAAGTTAATAATGTTTATTGTATTTAGTAAGTGCGTTATTAAAATATATAATATTTAATTATATTGTTTAAGGTAAAGATGGCTCAAGAGCATTTATAACAGGTGATTTTAAAGATGAAGGGCCAGAGAAAGATCATGTTCTAGACCTCACATGTGATGAGCTTCTGGTACTATTGAATTGGATAAAGACTTTTAAGGAAAAATATAAACATGTTGGTATGTATACTACAATATTTCACTTACCCAAACTTCATTAAATTGTTCATTAAATAAATAAATAATTTATTTAATGAACAATTTAAAAAATAAATAGAATATTTATCATAAATTAAACTTAGACCATTTTAACAGGTAAATAAGCAATGTAATGGTAATGTCTTATAATTCTTTGCTTTCAGGATTCGTTATTGGTACATACTTTGATCAAGAAGGCTATCCAACTGAATATAACAAACTATTCATTGAAAAAGTAGATAACTGTAAAGTTCAGAAGGAAATAGAAAAGCAGAGAAATATCAAATATCCTCCATGTAACATATCTTGGAGTGCTGAGAATGGGTCTAAAGTTTGGTGTACCACTTCCAGGTATATTTATTAAAATGCAGAAGCTTAAGGCTGGGTTGCACCACCTAACTTTGACCATAACTTTAACGATAACCAGTGGTTTTTGTATGGAGTTTGACAGATTTTTGACGTTTGTCAAAGTTAAAGTAAGATGGTGCAACCCAGCCTTAGAGTTCTACATGTTTTAACTAAAATTAATGTTGCAGTGGTGGAATTAACCGGACTTGGACCGGGGTGCCTCGCCAGCTGTACACCCCGGGAGAAGAGAAGCCCCGCTGTGTGTGTATCAACATGGCCGACAGTGATACCACAGCTGGGATGTACAGAGAATACGATAACTGTCCCAAATCATCTACTTCGTGTGTAATCGATTCAGAATCATAAATTATTATTTATTATTGGCAATAAAACATTCCATCAACTTTGTTTGTTCTTCTTGTGTTCTTTTATATCTCATAGCTAGAAGATGTGTGATTTTGCTAAGTGCTAGTTTTATCTGTAGAAATCCATATTAAATTAAGTAGAAAATTTCATATCATGTAACATTTAGATTACTAAACATACTATGTACTGTACTAGACAATGAATAAAAATAAATTTTGCAAATGATAATTTAATACTTATCAAATGATTTTATTTCACAGCTTTCAAGTTTGTAAGAAATCAAAATAGTACCTTAGGTAACAAAACTAAATTATCAAACTGGTTTATCATTACTCAGTATCTTTGCATCACTTTGTACAGTTTCATCTAACTCAAGGCATTCAATTGTTTTAAGAAAAACTTGCATAGGTATTTTCTTTCTATTTAAAAATGATTTGTTACCAAGTAGTTTCTTGATTTTGGCTCTGCGTTTCTTGATCTTTTCTTTAGTGTACTGATTACCTAACTGAAATGTAAGCAGTCTCTTCACTTTTCGTCCTCCAATGAAGGTCTCAGATGAGTTATTGTCAGTCTTAGGCTCTTCATAGATAGTCTCTAATGTTTGTGACACAGCTTTAACTTTCTTGTTGAGGTACAATGCCTCAATTTGTTTCGGGTTAGCGTTTTCAGTCATATGTTTGCGAGGTTTCATGCTCACCCGGCGGTTGCTTGACCTATTAATTTCGGGCATAAGCGATTTTCTTTTCCTCAATACCCGTGAAGTTACTTCGTTTGTTTGAGGTTTTTCTTCAAAGGAATCAATGTTCGATTCGTCCACTTCCATTATGTCCAAATGTGCCATTTTACACGGTAATTCAGCATCTGCTCTGCAAGAATAATAGCTTGTATTGAAAATAGTCGATCACTAGAACTAGCTATTTTAGTATTTACTTAAATGAAATAAATACTGACTTTGAAGCTTCCATAATAAAGGGAAATTTTAATACATTAATTCCATTTCCAGATGTACAAACGATTTGTTAATAATTCGTAACGTATCCGTTGCTATTTTCAATTCAATTTTCACAATACAAATCTCGCGTCTAGAAACACATGTTTGACAATTTGACAGTGACTGTGACATGACATTGACAGCTAGTGATGTTTACATTTTTATCAAAATGTTCTCGATTCCTCACATGCATAATATCGATTAGTCATTTAACCTTTTGCACGCCAGCCCCTTTTTACGTCACTTCACGCCCGACGCCAAGCTTAGTAAAATTTCCTGTGATAGTGATTTTCTCTAGTGATGGGACATCCACAAGTATTGTTTAGGTATTTTTTGGAATTTGGGGTGATTAACAGTAATAACTACGAACTGAACTGCAATAAAACACAATTTCATAACAGTTTCGAACAGATTTTATTTCTAATCTATAAAATACAATAAGAAAAAAAATAAAAACCTTCTAAATTTTCATGTCATTACAAGGTAAAGTTCACAACACTATTTGGCAACTAAAGTTGTCTACGGCGTCCCCAAATAAGTGTTTTTATAAAAAAATAGAGTTGGAAAAATACATAATTATTATATCGATGAATCTATCTATAATTAATATTATAATCTACTAGCTTTTGTCCGCGGCTTCGCCCGCGTGAAATTAGTAACACCCGCAGATCGTCATTATAGCCTTTGTTACTCTATAAAGTTTGGATGTCTGGATGTTTGTTACTCTTTCACGCAAAAACTACTAAACGGATTTTGATGATACTTTACAGTATTATCTACACTAATATTATAAAGAGGAAAACTTAGTTTGTTTGGTTGTAATGAATAGGCTCAAAAACTACTGGACCGTTTTTAAAAATTCTTTTACCATTCGAAAGCTACATTATCCACGAGTAAATAGGCTAAATTTTATTTTGGAAAAAAATAGGATTCCGTAAAATATGTAGATAATGTAGGCAACGCGCGCGAAGCCGCGGGCGGAAAGCTAGTTGTTTATAACCCAGAATAACATATAGACTATAATTTATGACGATCTAAGGCAAACGAAATTTCACGGCGGGTGAAGCCGCGGGCATAAGCTAGTTACTCTATAAACAATGATACTGTAGTATCATCCATATCAGTCATATCCGTTCAGTACTTTTTGCGTGAAAGAGTAATAAACATACATCTATACATTCACACAAACTTTCGCCTTTATAATATTAGTAGGATACTAATATCTATACACTATACTAATATTATAAAGCTGAAGAGTTTGTTTGTTTGTTTACTTGAACGCGCTAATCTCGGGAACTACTGGTAAACGTCATTCAGAGACTTCTACTTTGTATTGGAAGGTAGTAGTGAAAAAAGAAAATATTGACTTACCGACATAATATTCACATCACTATCTGTTTATTAGCTTCGCTTATGACGTCATAAGCGGGCGACTATAGTTGCCCATGGCGTAGGGATGACCATGATTTAAAAAAATCTAGAAACGTCTAGAAGGGTATACCTACTTATCGATAATACTCGTAGTATTAACGTTTATTGAGTTCAGACAGTGGTTCATGTTGCGGTCATGCGGTCAGTTTTAATAAATTAGTTACGCACATCATTACAAGAAAATAGTTTCGTGGTTTTAACGTCTTGTGGTTCAAGATACCAAGTGTAATCGTTATGTTACAAGATACAAATTCTGATATTATTGAAGCCAGTCAGGAGGAACGCCAAAGTTACCCATCAATTTTGTATCCCAGAAAACGAAAACTAAAAACCAGCGAAGACAAAGCTTCACAAACAGATAGCAGCTATGTTCAATATATTAAAGTCAGTGAGGACGACATCCGTGCCGTTATGATAAATGTTGACGATGCACACTTTTTCAATTCACATCCTCGTGATCCGCGGAACGAAAGCTTTGCTGCTTTAATAGCGTTTGAAGTGGAGAAGGTACCACGGCGGACCACCAGAGGATCGCTCCTTAGTTTACGTAAAAATAATTGACTTCATTCGTAAAGTTAGAGGAGAACGCAGTATAGATTCAAGTTGCCCGTCGCCAGAATACTGAAAAAAGTGCTGAAATATTAAATTTTCGTCAAAATTATGTGAAAGTGACATTCAGTTGATTTCAAATATGAAATAATAATACTGAATTACTAAGTGTTTTTATTTTTTATTTGATTATTACAATATGATTATCTAAATGAGCACATTCCTTAGGTAAAAATATACGATATTACCCCATCACTAGCTGACATCTAAAGTGGTCATTGGCGCCGTAACAAGTGACAAAATCGTAAGAATTCAATACTAACTTTAAACTCATTTTTCACATTTACTGACTAAATTTATTGCACAAATTTTAATTTATAATGTATTTTAACATTATTAAGAATGTTTAAAACGCAATTAACAGTCTCTAGGGCGTCCTGTAAAAAACAAAAATATTGTTGAAAAAGCAGCAAAATTTAGACAACTTTAGTTGCCAATGGCGTCTTAGTTACGGGACCGTTTTGCAACTATAGTTGTCAATGGCGTTCAAAAGGTTAATAACCCTGACCCTGTGTCCCTGATTAGAGAGATTTCATGTCTTGGTACTCTTGGTAGAGGATTATCCAAAATATTTATTGTCTTGTTGCTCTAAAACATATTCCAACAAAACGGGAGGCATAGCATTCGACAAGGAGAATGATGACCTCTCCTTTTTTGGAAATTGGATTTTGTTAAAGTATTAATGCAAAGTTAATTTATAATAATAACCATTTAATTTCATTAATTTAAGATATAACTATAGAATTTAACTGTACGGTTAATGCTTAATAAGTTAGCACCAGATGGGCATGGGAGTCGAACCCACGGATCTAGCGCTTCGCTTGGCGAGCGAGTGTTCAGTTCACAGAGGAAAACTCATTAGGATTCCTTCCACCTATTGTTAATTTACTATCAAAAAATACTAGCTGTCCTACTAATATTATAAATGCGAAAGTTTTGATGTCTGGGCGTTTGTTACTCTTTCAAAACTACTGAACGGATTTTGATGAAACTTTACAGTATTGTTGTTTTTAACCGAGAATAATGATTTATGACGATCTGTGATAAACGAAATCTCACGCGGGTGAAGCCGCGGGCAAAAGCTAGTGTACTATAAAATTAAAATGAGAGCCTGGCTGGCTAGATAGCAACTAAGGAATCAAGCTACCTACGAATTTTAGGAAGAATTAGAAAAAAGTAGAATAGCCAATTTGGTGTTATATCCTCCTCTAACTCCTAGTTCCCCCCAGTTGTTGTTATGCTTCTATTTCGCGGGAAATATTGAATGCTCTTTCTCCTGACTGTACAAACCTATGAAATAATAAGAAAACAAAATCAAACAACTGTCGTTTTATAACGATTTATTGTACAAAACAATAATACATTAAAATGTACAGGTATGTTTAAACTTTTGGACTCGATTACGTCCCAAACACTGGACAGTTATGTTTATCCTTCCCTTACAGACACCATATTGCTCGTCGAGGCGTCAGCACTAATAGAAACAGACTCGGCTCTATATAAGCAAACTAGATTAAAAAGAGAATAAAAATATAACAATAAATTAAATATACGAGTGCTGTCAACTTAAGTACACATCGTCTATCGCACTGCTTCTGTCGACGGGCACCATGTAGTCTTTAATTAGAACAATGTAATTTAACAATGATTAAACCTCCTAAGCATACTGTAGTATATACACATTATGAACAACAAAGTCCTCTCTGGCTGGTGGCGCGGGTGCAGGTGGCGTCTCGCCGCGCCAGCGGGCTCTGGCGCGAGTTACCAACTAAAAGCCAATCGGTTATAACATCGGGGCGAGAGCGGTAGAAGTAGCAGAGAGTAGCGGATGAGGAACTTTGACTCGGTGGCGTTTACCACTTGTCAATGACCACCTCGTTCGCTGTAAAACAACGAGAGCGTTAGTGTTGCGTTCGGGCGAGCGGGAGCTGCCGTCCGAACTTACGAGATTATGGAGATCACAACCGTGTCGTTTACTTAATGTGTAGTTTCACTGCGGGATCACAACAAACAATGAGTTCATGGAATATGTGTGCGTGCAGTGGCGCTGCGACGGTGTCCCGGCGCTTACATCTTCCACGTCGGCTGGGCTGGGGGCAGACAACACCACGTTAGTGCATGCGGGAGGCCCCTGCTTCGAGGGGAGTGCAGGAGGGGGCGCAAAGTTTTGCAATTCACTTGCATTTCTACTAAAACCAATTATGTTGACTTTCTCTGAACAAGGTGAATACATAATAATAATTCATTAGAATTTAGAAGGAATGATATTTTTGTTCAATAAATTTAAATAGCGACTAGCTGTTTCACACAGCAATAGCGTTTTAAAGCTTGCAAAACTTTTTTGTTAATGTTCATTAGTTCATGTGTTAGCAGGAAACATAAAACACACGTTATTATGTCACTTGTGATGGTCGTCGATGTGCAAACACGGGGTCGGTGTGGTGTGGGGTGTTGTTATTCTAGTAAGGAAAGTTGCAAGAAAACAAGTAGAGGTTTTATTCTCGATATTTTTAATTAATGTAAAATATGTATAAACGACTGTACATTTTAAATAAGTTATTTATATTCATAACAGTTGGAGAAGGTCGGGGAAAGTAACAAGGGTTTGAGCATGCCCTCTGTTGTGCAGTGTATAGTGTGGGCTATTTGTGTTTGACGGTCTTACACTGTGTTTACACGTTATATCATCAGAATTAACACATTAAGTAAAAAATCGTAACGTCATCAAACCAAAACAAACTGCACTCTTAAAATCGTAAACATGCAATATACACATGCAAATATATTACCTATTTTAATATTATTAACATACAAGTATGAATCTTGTACCATAACAAAAATGGCCTATCTTGAATTTATTTACCTTATTGTAATATTATGTCTCATCAATATAACTATTGATAGCATATCCTCGGACCGAGGAAAACTTAAATTACATCATCAGATTCCAAATACAAGAACCAAGCGACGTGCGTCCACACGAGAAACGAATCAACATCTCTGTGTATGTTCGACACATCCTGACATACATACATTGACTATATTTCTTTATAAAATATGAACTTGCAACTCCTTTTACAAATAAAACAACACTGGACACTAATCTGCTTCAATTAACCAATGCAAAACGCTAACGTTTTCTAATAAGTCGCCTAACCCATTCTATATGGAAAGTAAAGAATGCATGAAATGACAAACATTATTGCTAATAGGTGTTAATTTTAGCACAAGAAAAAACATACTGTTAGGTTAGGAACAGAAACTCAAATGCGTCATCATAGAACACAGGCTGAAATAACTAAAAATCAAAATGCTTCAAGGAATGTTAACAAGCGGTCGAGAGAAAGGACAGAGCGGAGCTTCATATTCTTCCTAAAGAAAATTTCGTCGAGCAAAATAATCGTAACCACTTCCCTAACGATATACTTACAATAAATTACACTAAGCACTAACGTCGCATCTTCACAAGTAAGCTACGGCCGCCGGGGCGGCGCCGGCCGGACTAAAGTCGGCGGCCGGGCGGAACTTACACAATATAATACCCTTTTATTATCAGTAACCCAATTTTTGGTGTTCCGAGTTAGCACTAACGGAGGTGTTCACAGCCGCCTCGTAGTGAATGTAAGGTAAAAAAAGTAGAATGATTAAAGATAATGAGCTCCGAATATTATTGTCTCGGGCGGGGGTGGGGGTCACACGCGTGCGGTTAGTGCCGTGGGGGCCACGGGGGTCGGCCTATAGCACTCCGGAGCCGATGACCGCAAAGAACACGGCCCACATGAGCACGATCCACTGCATGCCGTCGAGCCAGTGCAGTAGCTGTGATCTCTTCTCACCATCGGAGATCTTGCGCGCGACGAACTTGAGCACTTCGTCGAGCAGCACCACGGGTATCGAGAACTTCATCACCGTCATCCACTCGTCCACCGACAGCGGCGTCACCTGGAACACGGCCTGAGGCGCCAAGAAACTCCAGCATTAGACATTTGTAAACTTGTGGTTTACACAAAAGGAAAAGAGTGCAAAACTATCAATAAGTTAGTTACGTTCAAAAGTAGACAGACTCAGTAATCTGATAATAGACAAAAATATGTATTTAAAATTAGTTGGACTAACTGGAGCATAACTGTTAAAGTGAAACCATAAGTCTGAAAAAAATATTGTTACAGAATCCTACTCAAGCATTGGATAAATCTTTATATCTTTCTTAGACGTGAATTGAAGTGGGCGTCTATTTCTAACTGTTAAATGTTTTCTCAGTCACTTGTTAATTGTTGTAGGAGATGATGTATTAAACTTCAAAAGGCAACTGGCAAATTTTAACAGTATACAAACTCAACATGTGTAATTTAACAACTACTTTTATCATCAATTATCCCTTAACACATTAAAACACTTCCTTGCCCATACTAAAACATTACAACTTGTTATTCTATATTCCACGGCGACTTACCGAGAGAACCTCGACGTAAAGAATGACGAAGTGGAGTGTGAAGGACAGCGCCATGGAGCCGACGAGCCACAGGTTGGACCAGGGCGGCATGGTGACCAGCGACTGGTTCTCCGACAAGCTGTTCATGGCGTTCAGCATCTCGATGGTGACCAGCACTGATAGCGCCATCGTCATGGGGTGGGGGTCCGTGAAGATCTTGCAGTCGATACCCTGGAGATGTCACAAGTATAAATGTTATATGATGAACTCTAAATTCGACCTATTAACTTTCATTTGGTTGGGTTTCAATGGAAGTCAAGCTGTAGAATAAATCCTGGTCACATAGAGGTTACAGTAGTGGGATTAGTCCGGACTTAACTCTAAATTAACTTGTGTGCACTGCATTACTGAGCGCAGATATATTTATTTGTGGCTCCATTATAATCATAGCGTATTTATAGACTCAACGGGACTAAGCAGTGAACTCTAAAGACAAGGGCTGCCACAATAGATCAAACGTGGTCGAGTTGGCGCAAATGAAGGCCCAAAAAACCAATAATAATAAATAAAGCATAGCGTAGCGCTTAGCGCATTAGTAAGCGCGCTAATCAACCGAGACCTCTCATTTACAGCATCTAGTAGAGGGGTCAAAGTATAACTCAATATCCACATCAGATCAAAATAATTATACCCACCAAATTCAGATTTCAAAATAATAATTTTAATTGCAGATGCGAGAAAAAGTATAACTTAAATTTCCAATTAAACTGTGTCTAAAAATAAGCATGTGTGAAGAACCAGTAGATTCCTTCGACAATCAAATCTGTTCCACGGTCGTCGTTACCTTGAACTCATCGCCGCCGCTCAGGCACTGTAAGTGGTGAGTGAGCTGCCAGTAGGTCATCTGCGGGCCGAAGGGCGAGTACATGAACCACCAGGAAGCCGCGCCCACGGTAGCGGCGCCGACGTAGCCACCGATGGCCATGTATCTGGAGGGTTAGATAGACTTTTTATTGCATACCACACAAAACAAAAGAAATACAAGTTCGAAACAGCATAAGTTATCTAGCCCGAAAGTTTATGGGTCTCCCCTAAAAATATTATGTGCAGCGCATGCGTGTGTGACGTGTTTCCACACACGAAACGGAAGGCGGGTTTCTTTTCTATGCAATAATAGGCGCGCAAGTTTTAGTGGAGGCCCTTATTTACTGCTATAGTCTGCGTGGCTAAACGCAAACCAAAAAGGTGAAAGCTAAGAAAAAATACTAACTTACAAACAACACCACATCAAACTCAACACTGGGTAGGAAGTGTTTTTGTTACGGAGTTCTAATGGTTGAGAGTTTGTTATGTATGTTGTCTGGTATGCTATCCATTGCACAAATGACAGCACATCAAACTATACATTTTTGTTGCAGTCACCCGTGTTACAATTACAGATGCAACAGCTTGACGCGGTGTCGTCTGTACTACAGTAAAAGATACTAATAAGTACTCAATCCACGCTAAAACAATTCGTGGCGTTTGCGAGAAAGTTAAAGATGCGATAAACTGCGGTTCGTCAGTCTAGACATAATTTGCTGGAAAAATATCCAGTTATAATTGAATAAGAACATTAAAATGTTTGTCAGACGCAAGACAATAAAAAGTATGACGACTGACTGACTTTCTCAGTTTATTCACCTTTATTATACATGTGAGCGAACGAGTTGCGAATACGTTTATTTTCCAGACTAATAAAACGATTTGTGTGACATTGACGGAATGCTCAAGATTTCCATAGTAGTGTCTCGACGTCTTATGTTGAGCTAATATTTAAATAACTTGCAGATCTATTTGGTTGCGTTTCGGAGGATTTGAATCTCTGATATAAAACTGTAATCGCCCACAATCATCAGTGGAAAATGGCTACAATGGCCAGGTAAATTAATCGCCCACAATCATTAGTGGAAAATGGCTACAATGGCCAGGTAAATAAGTCTTACGACCTCATTAACTACAAGGTACGAAAGATAACTAAATGCAAGAACTCGCTATCTTCTAGCATTTAAATTCAAACCCTTTTGGTCTACGATCGCAAAAAATATTTACTGATTTCTCATTAAATAAATAAATAAATAAATCTTTGGACAATTTCACACAGCGCCAGCTAGCCCTAAAGTAAGCAACTTAATGCTTGTGTTATGGGTGCTAGCTTAACGGATATACTACTTATATACTTTTTTTTTTTATTTATTTATTTACTTAGTGAGTTCTTTTTCCAAGCTGAAGGGGTATCAAATACCAACCTGAAGAACAGCCATCCAGAGATCAGACCCTCATCAGCTTTGCGGGGAGGCTTGTCCATGATGTCCAGGTCAGGAGGGTTGAAGCCGAGGGCCGTGGCGGGCAGACCGTCCGTCACCAGGTTGACCCACAACAGTTGCACGGGAATGAGCGCTTCGGGCAGACCCAAAGCGGCGGTCAAGAAGATGGAGACGACTTCGCCGATGTTGGAAGAGATCAGGTAACGGATGAACTGCTTCATGTTGTTGTAGATGGCACGACCTGTGGATGATCATTATTAACTTTATTTTTTCGTAAAAACGATACATTGAAAATCCAGTATTAAAATAGGTACATTAGAACAAAAGTTTTTCAAAATGATGATGGTGGTCCATAAGTGAAGTTTGCTTTGAGGGTACATTTATGTAACTGACAGTAAAATTTAGTTGTTGTTTTATAGTTCAAGGAAGAACTTATAAAATATATTATCTTATCGACAGCACATTCAAGCTAAACATAGTGGCGTCTTATTTAGTTTATAAACAGATTATTTTGCAGCAAAAATGCAATATAGTCTGTGGTGCTGTCGACTGTACAATATAAATCCAATCGTGTTATGTATTGATTTGTATTTCACTTCAACTTCGAGCCTTCCTCAATTTTGACAAGTAATAACATTATAATATTCTTCGAATTCACAAAATAACAGAATTCCCTTTTTCTCTTGATCTATGAAGTTAATACAAACCTTCCTCAACGGCAGCGACGATGGATGAGAAGTTGTCGTCAGCCAACACCATCTCGGCAGCGGACTTAGCGACGGCGGTTCCGGAGCCCATGGCGATACCGATCTCGGCCTTCTTCAGGGCAGGGGCGTCGTTTACACCATCACCAGTCTGTATTACAAAGGTTTGGTCGGTCAATAAGGCCGCTTTCAGATTAGGGCGTGAGAATCGCGACAGCAGCGTTTTTATAATGTAAATGCATCCACTGTCACATAGTATGAAACTATCGGCAGCGCCTCTGTCGCGCTGCTAAAGTCGCCTAAATGTGAAAGTGCTCTAAAAGTCAGAATACCTATAGTACACAAGTGTCTTTTTGGGTCAGATAGACAGTAAAATACAAAATAATAACCTTAGATCAATTCCAAATTATGTAAGCGAGAGCAACGCGTAAATCGGTGAATTTCATTATGCTGATATGGAAAAAAATAAAGAAAATAGGATTTGATAATTTGACTGTACGATATGTGTGCACCTGTGCTTTTATATGATCAAAATTTTAACAAAACATAAGAGACACTACGTTAGCTCGTTAGGTTATTAGGAGCGAAGATTTAATATAGAATAATAATGATGCTAAAGTAACTCTATTATAACTTCAATAAATTTTTCTAGTGAGTCATGGGTAGTCTGTTTTTCCCTACACTAGATCAGAGCGGCCGAAAGCCGAGGGCATTGAAAAACACAACTCAAAAGAGATGAGAAGAGATAAAAGCGTGATTCGTCTAAATTTAGCATTCCGGTAAACTCCGCAATTAAAGGTGGCGATTGTACGCGATACAAGCTGCCAGTTTATAAACAGCGAAACCAAACATAAACAGCGAAGCGCTCCCACTAGTAACAATGTAAACAGAGAATAATATTGTGGAATTAAGTGATAGTGAACCAAACGTAATTCACTAGGGCTTATCTGATATTGTCTAGTTAATAACAGGTTGCGTTTGATGTTATAGAGGTATTATTTTCGTACCTGAAACTGGAGGTTAATGTTATCGTAGAGTTAACTTACCATGGCGGAGATTTCGTTCATGCTTTGCAGGAATTCAACGATCTTGGACTTGTGGGCGGGCTCCACGCGGGAGAACAGGCGAGCGCGGGCGCAGGCGGCGCGTTGTTCCGAGACGGGCAGGTCATCGAACTCGCGACCAGAGTAGGATTTACCAGTGGTGTCCTCATCTTCAGTGAACACGCCAATACGCCTGAAAAGTACCAGAACGTTAGGCACATAATCATAAAAAAAAATTACAACGCAGATAAGGAATAAAGTGTACCTGCAGATGGCTTCAGCGGTGGACTTGTTGTCACCGGTGATGACGATTACGCGGATACCAGCAGCGCGGCAACGGACGATGGAGTCGAATACTTCCTTGCGGGGAGGGTCCAACATTCCCACGACACCGACGAAGGTGAGGTTGACTTCGTAGGTGAAGAACTTGGTGGAGTCGCCGAGGTCCATCTCATCGGGCTTGAGCGGGTTGTCAGCGGTGGCCAGGGCCAAGCAACGCAGTGTGTCGCGGCCGGTACCGTACTGGCGGGTGAGGTCCAGGATGCGGTTCTTGAGGGTGGTGTTGAGGGGCACTTTGCTAGTTCCGACGCGGGCGTGGCTGCAGCGGTCGAGCACACCTTCGGGCGCGCCCTTGACGAACAGTTTAGGTCCAGTTCCGAGACGGGACGGCTTCAGGGGTGTGCAGTAGGTGGACATGGATTTCCTGTCACGGGAGAACTCGAGGGTGAACTCCTTCTTCCACTTGGTCTCGACTTCCTGGCGGACGACGATGGCGGACGAGCGGCGGTCGAGGCCGGTCTTGGAGACGTTGAAGGGGTTCATCTTCTCGGCCAGCACGATGAGGGCGGTCTCGGTGGCCTCGCCGACCTTCTCGAAGGCCTGCTTGAACTCGTTGAAGTCGATGGCGGAGTCGTTGCACATGACGCAGATGGTGCCCAATTCCTGGAGAGCGTCGAACTCGGAAGCCTTGATCTTCTGTCCCTTCAGGTAGACGTCGCCGATGGGTTCGTAGGTGGAGCCGGTGATTTCGAACTCGAGGAAGCTGCTGTCGCTGCCCTCGATCTTCTCGAAGATGAACATGCGAGACACGGACATCTGGTTGGTGGTCAGGGTGCCGGTCTTGTCGGAGCAGATGACGGACGTGCAACCGAGGGTTTCCACGGAGGGCAGAGACCTGACGATGGCGTTCTTCTTGGCCATCCTCCTGGTGCCCAGGGCCAGACAGGTGGTGATGACGGCGGGCAGACCCTCGGGGATGGCGGCGACGGCCAGGGCGACGGCGATCTTGAAGTAGTAGACGGCGCCCTTGATCCAGCTTCCGCCGTGGGCGGGGTCGTTGAAGTGACCGATGTTGATGGCCCAGACGGCAACGCAGATCACAGAGATGACTTTAGACAGCTGCTCACCGAACTCATCGAGTTTTTGTTGCAGGGGTGTCTTGATTTCTTCAGTCTCGGACATTTCGGTACGGATCTTACCGATGGCAGTGTTGAGTCCGGTGCCGATGACGATACCGCGGGCCTTGCCGGCGGCGACGTTGGTGCCGGAGAAGAGGATGTTCTTCTTGTCCTGGTTCACAGCGCGGGGGTCGGGAATGGGGTCTGTGTGCTTGATCACAGACACGGACTCACCAGTCAGGATGGACTGGTCAATACGGATGGTGGTGGAATAAATCTTGATTAGGCGGATATCGGCAGGAATCTTGTCACCGACGGACACCTCCACGACGTCGCCGGGAACGATTTCTTTCGCTCTTACTTTTTGTACGCCGGATTTGTCTCCTCTTATTACTTTACCCATTTCGGGTTCGTATTCTTTTAAAGCTTCGATGGCGGATTCGGCGTTTCTTTCCTGAAATATTCACGATGGCGGTTAGTGGCGACTGTAAACATACTTGTACATTTGAACGTAGTTTAATTTTGATTCATTTTTACCTGCCATACTCCTACTACGGCGTTAGCAATAAGAATTAGTAAAATAACAAAGGGTTCTACGAACGCTGAGAAAGCGTCTTCATGTTCTTCAAATAAAGCTAAAACCTGAAAACAAAAGACGTTCATTAGAATAAAGTATTGTAATGATTCCTAATGTACCGTGGGATTGCGATTTAAGTATACTTACGAAAGAAATAATAGCGGCTAACAGCAAAATCTTTACTAAGAGGTCATCGAATTGTTCCAGGACTAACTGCCATATACTTTTGCCTGTAAATAAATAAATCATATTACAAATGAGGTGTTATGATTAGGCGCAGTTATATTAGGAAGTTCAATTTTCAAGGTGGTTCAGTTTTTTTGTATCTAAGAAAACTACTGTTTATCAACAAAAAAAAAATTAAACTGGCACATATACTACCAAGAATTAGCATATTAATTTTATAGATTTTATATTCGTTGGGCCAGTCATCATAACTACAGTTGTTAGTTTTTCATGACAAAAGCCTACAAGGTTGCAAGGAAAATGAAATGTGTCTCCAGGGCCTTGACACGCTTTTTGAACTTATTGTCAGGTTTGATGTTTACTCGTTTACACATTATGGTATTTGTTAGCGTTCCAAATTATGCGTGCCTCGAATGGCTATGCATTTATTTGATGGACAAAAACCATTTTAACTCGTATACTTATCCAGTCAGCATACTCGACGCTTACCTTCTTCCGCAGGCAGTTCTGTAAAGAGAAAAGAACCATAATAAGATTTTTGAATAAAACATCAAAGGAGTAACAGACTATAAAACAGTCAGAGCAGGCATGCGATCTATCTCGGCAGTTACGATCGTACATAAATACATTAGTCGGTGGTCGAGTAGTGCGCCTGGCCGCGATCGCGCGACCAGCAATGACGTCAAATGCGAGCATAGCACACGGCCGCCAGCCGGCGACTTGTCCTCACTATTGTATCTGCGACACCTTATCAGCTCAAACAGGTTTCGGTATTACGCCTTAACGGAAAGCCCGATTTGCACAGACAAACAGACGTGATTCGCCTAATCTGTGGACTGAATTACTCAATTTGTACGATAACAGCAAATAGTAGTTTTATCTACGTTCCCAACAAAGAAATAGCGAAAGTACTTAATGATAAAGGATTCGCGATGGGCTGACGCGATACTGAACATATTTATCTTTAAATAGAAACCTACTTGTATGGCTTTTTCAAGAATCTGTTTACAACAATGTTGTATCGCATTTATTTGCATAGAGTTCATATTGTGTGCTAGTTGCGAGATTCGCGCGATCGGGTAAAATATTCGAAGACGTCAAACGCATCATTTAAGATGCTGTTAGGTTTTTTTATTGCGATAGCATTCGTGGGGCGGTCACATTGGGCCACGTCGCTGGCGTGACCTGTACAATGACCTCACTCCGTGCGTAGCTTTGACGTAATACGTTTGTCGAGGTTCCGGAACCAATTGTGTTTGTGGCGGTGAGGACTAATTAATCAGATAGGTACGTCTGGCCGACCTCATCTCGTTAGGCATCTCTCGAGATGGGCTCGTTGCTTCGTAATCGGGCAACGTGCGCTAAGTCAATCGTTGTACCGACTCTATTTGCGTACGCGGTCCGAGTGCCAGCCTCGCCGTGACTAATGTAAGCAATTAGTCAACGCATCGATAACGCTGTGTCAGCATCTGTGCACGCTCGCGAAGATCAATAAAACTAACAACGGGGCATAAAACAGCGAGAAGTCAGCAATCTCCACGCCAAGCTTGGAGACTAACACCCACGCGGACGTGACGAGACTGCCTATGTCATAAAACAATACACAGTATAACGTGTATGGTGGACCGTTAATTATGCTGATCGCAATAAGTGACCATAGCAAAAAGTTAGGAAACTAGCGGACGCTCGCGACTTCGATCCCGTGAAGTTAAACACTTTAATCTGCTATTTTCCTTCCTTAAGACGGGGATTTCTAAAACTAATCTGTATGGGGAATTTTGTAAACTGCAATGGAAAAGTTTGTCCTGTAAATAATTGTTTCGTATAATCATGATGAACTTATATCAGACGAACACCTTCTAGGGTTTTCTGCTAGTGACCTAAGGAGAATGCTACAAGTTTGCTGCAGGTGGATTGCCCTTGACTTCGATTGTACCGTTAGACTTACAACTAGTTAGCGAATCGTTTAGTCTCAACTCGCGGACTTGGCAATTTAACCGTTCTATAGCCGAATTTTTTAATGAACAGTCGAACACTGTGTCTAAAGCAGCACAAAACATGAAACGGCCAAAAAAATTTGCTTTCCAAATGTTGCAAACTTTTGTGAAAGTAATGACATTCCCTCTTCTGATACTTTGTAAAGTTAAAAAGATCATGTTTAAAATGCACCGTGTAGAAATTGCGAAGAGAAAGTACGTAGCTACACCAACCAAGTCTTAAAATATAATGCTTTTGACGATGGAGGATGGTGGAAGATGGAGATTACTAAAAAACTTGTAACACCTACTGTATGTAAAAACATGTTCGCAAATAAAAATGATTTGATTTGATTTGACGATATGATGTAACGTAGAAACGAGGTAAATTGGTAACAAAATAAATAACATGGTGAAGCTACAAGTAGTTATCGTGCTTTAAGCGTGGTGTTAAGTTGAGCGTGTTAATTTACTTAAAACGTTCAGCGCTAAAAAGTACGTGACGAATCAATTTCATGACCCAATTAATAGTGCCATGAGTGTGATAATTCTCGCCACTGCAAAGCTTACAGTAGCATATCAGTGGATGCTCTGAATAAACTGGGATATTGGATATCATTATATTTGTATGCGTAATGCGTAATAGAGCGTCTTCCAGCATACTCGTGCCGTCCAAAATAAACTTACTACCTACATACTCGAAGCCGAGGTATTCTTGGGCTCTAGCAGCGGTTTTAGATTGTGCCCGCGATTAACTGCTTATTGCAATCCGAACTATCAAAACACATGCAATATAGCTCTAGCATACAGACGCAATGAAACGGTCAAAATTGAAAGAGATTAACCTTCTTAGCCGGTGCATTACGACACGTTACTACTGCGAGCTAATTGAGACATTTCCTCAATGATGTTTGTGTTTTCAAAACGAACCAAACGTACGTTTGACGGAACTTTACGGTGTGCTACAAAAACAGAGTCCCCTTATCATTATCGATATACGACTGTTTAGAGGACGAACGTTATGTTAGCGGCACTTTTAAGTGGTTGGTTTGGTTCTATTTGTGAATTCTTAAAAGACTTTTGCGAATGTCATCAGTCGCTAATCATAATATCACTACATAGTATACAACAGTCGCTTTCCGCTGTCTGTCCCTAAGTATGTTTAGATCTTTAAAACTATGTTTGGATTTTGATGCGGTTTTTTAATAGATAGTGATTCGAGAGGGACGTTTATATTATAACTAGTACACGTGCGAAGCCGGGTCGCTAGTTGACAAATAAGACTAAGTTTTATTCATATCTGTAAGCGTTTTATGAATACCAACCGAGACTGCACAAATGAGAATGATAAAACAGCAAACATGTTTAGTGTTTTTCTGTTTGTTTTGTCCTACTAATAAACTTCGCGTTTATTTTGTTAGGGATTGCGAGATAAGTAAAAAGGTTTATTCACAACACAACGACTGTGCACGACACCAATTTTATTCTTCTTTTATTGTTCGACTGAATTTAGATATTTAAACAAGGCCTTTTCAATTCTTATTCTTGTCTGGTTTGCATGGAAACAGCCATCTAATAAGCTACGTTATTTACCTATGTGGTCCTTCGAGGATATCTAGTTGTTAAAATATTATTCGATAATAATGATATATTGTAAGTAAATAGGTCAATATTTTTAGTTTCTGAAGAACATTATTTTCCGAAAACATGCCTATGATTCACATTGTTTACCTTAATTATATTAATTTATAAGGACCTAGGTAGGTATTCATATTATTGAATTCGCAATAACAATGATGCATTTAACACTGATTATCGACCTACATTCAACGCATAGTATGTTTTTGTATAGCAGTTTTGTTCATCATTTAATTAATAAAGCTGATTTAGGTATGTTACACAGATTAAATTTGAAGGCCAGTAAACTAACATAACATCACATTTAGAACCCAATAAATAAAATTATTTCGCCGCCCATTTAAAAGGTTCAGTTAGTTTTAGAAGGTTAAAATAAAATATTCCTTTAATATTATAGCAATAATAAAGAACAAAGGTTGTTAACCTTCAACTGGTGACGTGAATATGGGTCACAGTATTGGTGAGGTGACGTCATTTTGACGTAATACTAAAAAGCCGAAATTCAGGAGACCTACAGCATAAGTAATGTAATAAATTACATTATTTATAAGAATATGAGTTTGTTTTCGTAAATAAAACACACTGGTCGCAATAAATATTGAAAATTTTAATTAAATAACGCTTAGAAACATGGCAGTCATTTTTGGTCTGTTTTTGTAGACATGAGATCAATCATAATAGAATTTAAAAAAAAACAAAGGAATTTAACAAAAATTACTTTTTTCTTAAAAAACAATAAGTAAAAAATAAGAATCAATCATTGTTAGTATTTTGTCCCATAGAAAAAATTAATAAAATTAATTATGGTAACAAACAACACAATTTTTTTCTAGGCAATCAAAACATGCGGGTTTCTTGCACTTTTTGCAGAGCTATGATGTTCTTTTCATCTTCTTAGCTGGACATATAGTGCTGGATCTTGATTTTCTGTGTCGCATAGTTCACTCGCAGTATTGTGATCCGATTCTAAGCAGTGAGTGTCGTGTGAAAATCGATCTTCCGTATCGCTGATGTCACTCACATTTTCTTCTAATAACCCCGATACAACACGTTTGAAATCCTCGTCATTTGGATTCATTTTCAACCACAAAATGAAACAAATCATGAAATAAATCACTGACACTAATGGTGACGTGACGTCAAATTGACGTTTGGTACCCTCTATCTCACTAATTAAGCGCGTGCAACATCCGATTTCAGTCACGGCAGACGCCAAACTAAGAAATAATCAGCTACTGAGGGGTGCGGGGGCGGGGAACAAGCCGTTTGAATAATATGTAACGTTTTCTCCTGTGCGACGTCAATTTGACGTCACGTCACCAATTGAAGGTTAATTTTTTTGAGGGTTTCCTGCTGCTTACTTTCATATAGGTATTGATTGAGTGAAGTTGGAGTAGAATCGTTAAATTACCATACAATCAATTTAAATAGGTATTCTGTGGTTATTACCTAGTTACTATGACGAAGTGCATCTTATTATCGCCTACCTACTACTTCTGCCGCGCAATAATGACGTACAACTTAACTGCTTTGTATTTGTAACAATCCAAGTTCCTGGTTATGTAAATAAAATTCAACGCTGACAATAAAATGTAACATAAATAGTCCGAACGGCCGACGTCATTGCATTAATGATATAGGTGCGAAAGCGTCATAAATGAGATTCCTTTTTAGACGTCTAACAATTATACGTGTTAACGATATTACTCAATCGCATGGAACGTGTACCTGTTTACTAATGTATCATTATTTTCATTAAAAGTTTGAAATTAGTCTGATAGCGTGTGCGGGGTTAATGTTAACCCATTAAGCGTTAAGTTCAGGCGCTTCGGGTGGTAGCGTTATCGTTTTTACGTGAAATCGAGCATTAAATCGTGCCGCCTCAGCTGTGTCCTATATTTGTTGGCGGCCGGGAGCGCCCGTCACGCCTCAGGGCGCCGAGCTCACCACACGCTCCACAGCCTCCGACCCTCGACTCTTGCCCACCTATAAATAAATATCTGACGCACACAGACGTCTATCATCTACCGTCGAATTATCATGCTCAGACAGGCTAATCACTTACATGAATTTTGAAATCTCAAAAAATTCCATCCACTTGAGACATTTTCCTCTCTGTTAACTTTGGCAAGAACTTAATAAAAAAAAAACTGCAACTACAATTATTTACACGTTATCTATCATTATATCGGTCTAAATTAAATTGGGCGCTAAATAGCTTTCAACCCTTTAAATCCGCAGGACTGGACGGAATCTTCCCAGCGCTATTACAATGGCAAACAGCCCAAATACTAAAGTACCTAGTACAGATATACCGGGCATGCATAGCTTTTAAATACATACCCAAGCCATGGAGGGAAGCAAAAGTAATCTTTTTACCGAAACCGGGAAAAGAAGACTACACACAGGCAAAATCCTTCAGACCAATTAGTCTAACATCGTTCCTACTAAAAGGACTGGAAAGATTGGTAGACCGGCATCTCAGGGATGGCGTGCTGAAAAGCAAACCACTACACCCCCAACAACACGCCTACAGGAAAGGCAGATCAACAGAGTCGGCTCTACACATGGTAGTACATAAAATAGAGTCGGCCATCACAAACAAAGCGTCAACCCTTGCTGTCTTCATAGACATAGAAGGAGCGTTTGATAAAACTATGCACAACAGCATAAACCACGCCCTGGAACAATTCAACGTAGAACCAGCCGTAAGAAGCTGGGTCACTGAACTAGTTAGTAAAAGGGCGGTTCAGGTGGTGGCGAACACGACTACCAGAGCAGAGGTTGTCAGAGGATGCCCTCAAGGAGGCGTCCTATCGCCACTACTATGGAACATGGTAGTGGACAGTCTGTTAAGGAAACTAAATGACAGAGGGTACACAGCCATTGGATATGCAGATGACATCACCATACTGCTAAACGGAGGGGCTGAAAACGTGCTATGTGAAATAATGCGTTCAGCCCTAAACATTGTTGAAAACTGGTGCAACGACCACCAGCTGTCAGTAAACCCAAACAAAACTGAACTAATCCTTTTCACTAACAAAAGGAAACTACCAGAGCTCCAGATACCAGAACTCTTTAAAACAAAACTCTCCCTCTCAACACAAGTGAAGTATCTGGGCATCACCTTTGACCACAAATTGAACTGGGCGAGTCACATTGAAAACAAGACAAAGAAGGCCTGTATAGCATTTTATCAGTGTAAAAGACTCATTGGTAGCAGATGGGGTCTTAACCCTAAGATAACACTTTGGCTCTACACATCAGTTATCAGGCCCTCTGTCACTTATGGATCAGTTGTCTGGTGGCCCAGAACAAAACTATCCACAGTAAGATCAAAACTCCAAAGCCTGCAACGTCTAGCAAGCATAGCGGCCACTGGTTGCATGAGAACCACACCATCGGCATCACTTGAGTACCTTCTGAATCTTAGACCCTTAGATCTCATCATTCAGGAGGAAGCGCAAGCAGCCGCTCTAAGACTTAAAGGAAACGGCCTGTGGAAGCAAAACAAGGAGACAGGACACTCTGCGATCCTGCAGAAAACCATAAAAGAAATACCTCTCACTGAGGCACCCATCGACAGGATACCCTGTGAACACATTTTCGACCGAAGATATAATATCCAACTTACAGCGGAGACGCGAGATTACTCTGGAATCAATGAAGTTAGGATATACACGGACGGCTCCAAAACTCAAACGGGTACAGGAGCTGGTGTCTTCTCGAATGATCTTAATATAAGAATATCAACAACATTAGATAAACACAATACAATTTTCCAAGCAGAATGCATTGGAATTACCAAAGCAGCACAGGCGGTAACAGCCAGAGACATCCGAGGTCTAAACATAAGAATTATCTCGGATAGTGCATCCGTACTGCAAGCGCTAAAAAGCAACACAATAACAACGGCCCTTATATTGGAATGCCATGAAGCGCTCCAAGACATTGCAGCTGTAAATGGAGTTACCCTGCAATGGATCAAAGGGCACAGTAACTCTTTAGGCAACGACGCAGCGGATGAACTGGCAAAAAGAGGTTCGGACACAACAGTATTTGGCCCGGAACCAATACTGCCGATACCACAAGCACAGATCAGGAACTGGCTGCGTTCCAAAACAGAAGAAAAACACCACACAGAATGGAAAAATAGCGAAGGATGCAGGCAAACAAAAGATGCGGTTCCGGACGTATCGAAAAAGTTCTCCCGCAGCCTGATCAGACTAAACAGGGACAGCATCCGCAAGGTCTTAAGTGTCATAACCGGACACTGTATGCTAAACAAGCACCTATACAATATAGGTGTCACAGACAGCCCACTATGCAGGGGGTGCATGGAGGCAGAGGAAACACCGCAGCATGTGCTCATGGAGTGCAGTAGCGTGGAAGAACAACGGGCTCAATTTCTTCGATCACCGTCGTCGCTACAGGAAGCCTGCAGCAGCCTGGACGGGCTGCTCGCCTTCTGGGGGGATCTGGGGTGGTTGGAGTAGGAAGATAAACCACAAATCGCGCACAATGGCCCTATCATGAGGCTAAGTGCGGTATTCGATTGCCCTGCAAAACTAACTAACTAACTAACTATCGGTCTAAATTATATGTAATTATGTATTTCAAAATATCTGACTGATAACAATTTTATTTATCTCGTTTACCCAAACAAATACTAATTACCATCAGAAATAGTCAAATCACAATACAAAATGGAACAAGGAGCCACATTACTTAGTTTAGCAATAAGAAAAACACATTGCGCACTTTCATACTAGTACTTATGAGGAAAACTACCATGAGAATAAAACAATAACCCAACCGAATATGTTCGAGCAATTACTATGGACTAGCTATTAGAGCAGGACAATAGAGGCAATTTTTCACATGTTATAGATTCTCCTAAGTGTAATGTGTAAACAACTTTGCAAACCGCAGTTATTTCACTATAAATAGACGTAGGTAAATATTGAAAAATAATTTAAAATATTATTGTATTACATTCCAGTTAAAATATCATAAAATAACTTTTTGGAGTGCACAATATAATCCAGACGTTATGAGCAATTATTTGCATTTGTTGACAAGTTTATCTTTAGTGCATAAAAAAAACCTATGTCCTTCCTATTTTTCAATAACATTGCATTGATAGTGAGGTTATTCTGCACAAAAGTCATAATAATGTAATAGACAATATTATTGTAAGTAAACCAATAAATGTTATAAGTACATAAGTATGGAATTCATAGAGGTCCTACTGCTGATCTGTGTTAGAAGAAGCAACATTAATCACAGTGCGCTGTTTTTTTTTTTATACACAACGATTATATCAATTGAAATATAATTCTTTAAAATATGTAAAATCACTGTTGATTAGAGATAAGTATTATCTGTTCATATATCAGAATGACCCTTAATAGTGAAATCTTTGTCATTTAACACCTGTCCTTATCAATCTATATTTTGTACATACATACATAATACCCCGATTATGGATTATTTCAGCTGTTACATTGCTTCAAGCAGTCACCCTGGCATCTTATTTATTTTTAGTGACCATTGTCAACACTGAATGATTCATGGTCAACCGTGTCCAGCTGGCAAAGCTTCAAGTAACCATGAGTGATAGTCTAATACCAAAAAAAATAGATCTAGCAAATTTTAGATTCAGGGCTAAGCAATGAGTACAATAAAAGAAATTAAGACAATTTATTTCAACAAGCATGCATTTGATACTTGTTAGTATATTAATAAAGGTTGAATGTCAATCTTCAAATTGATCAAATCAGATTGTTACTACAGATGCCATAAACATTACAGTAGTTTTAGATACATTAGTATGACAGTAATAACTGATTGGGCTAACATTACCAACATGGTAATTTAATTCATGAAAGCTTTTATTGATTCATAATAATTAGTATAAATCTTGTGTACTTGAAACTATCTCAGCTGAACATCGGCTATATCTCAGTTGTTGTCAATGACATCAAGACGAGAACATTCTTCACGATCATTTCCTCGTTATAAAACACACTACTAAGCTTCCTAGCAACTGAGTAACCCTAGGTTAATGTAGAAAGTTATCTAAATAAACTGTTATTTAAATATGTCAGCAACTAAACAAATATTATGAATAATAACTTGTTGTTTGTCTCACTGGTGTATGAAGCTTTTACAATAGTTGCCTTAAGAATTGTAATGATTTAGGAAAGCAATGCCTAAAAACTAAATAAGGCTCTCAACAAATAAAGTGATAATTTTTAACCATATCTTGATGTTATAAGAACCTAAAGCAAGGAAAATATATTCATACTACATGGGAATTACAAAATACTAAGTCTGCTCTGACTGTTTTAACAAACTTGTAAATATCACACCAGATAATGTATAAAATAGAAAAGGAAACTTACCATTGGGCCCATATTTCTCCTGGTTTCTTTTGACTTGGTCTGGACTAAGGCCTTTGTCTGGGTCTGTGCCAAAATATCCTAAAACTTCGTCCACGGATTTCGAATGAGCGTCCTCCATGGTGGAATTACTACGTTGCCGTCAGTTCTAGAAGACAAGAAGAGATTAGGTTAGGAATGACGAGTCATCATTCTCAGTTCAGCTTGCTTTGAGGTTATGTTTCTTATATGTTTAGTTACACAATAATAAATGGTGTATCCTTTAACTCATAAAGCAGTACACAATGATTTATGCTTCAAAAAAATTTGAATTCAGTGCGCACTAAATCCACTTGAAACAACACGAATGACAGATTTTAGGGTCATACTACGCATCATGTACATTATCCTTAAGTCTGAAGTTTATTTTATAATAATTATCATACCCCACGACAAAGAATAATAAAAAATAGGCCAAGGGAGATTATTACTGAGTAGCAATTTCCTAATAATAAATGGCAAGCGCCGTTTGACCACTGCACCACTCAACTCACCAAAAACTTTTTTAATACATGAGATTATGTTGTCTACTTAATATTTCACTTAGATAAAACTCTGATATCTATTTTTCAAAGAAGTAACTATTTTTGTACTAAGTTAATACTTTTTCTATCGTAAATATCATAAACCACAAGAACACGTATCCAATGCAGCCGTCATTTTTCCGTAAACTGACATGCGAAAAAGTGAACGATCACAGCGCCATCTATTTGTATGTCATAAAGTTATTTCAAATCAGAATCTTTATTTTCCAAATATTGTCTGTAAATCACATTTATATTTACAGTTAATCATGAAAAATATTCAAATATATTATAACTAAAATAAAACTGAGGCTGAAATTAAATAAAAATTATCACATTATTTATGGTCGCTTAGAAATGTGGAGCGATCCTATAGGTTGAGTTTGTACCACGTGATCAAAGCTATTTTCGTGACCTAAGCGATGGAAAAAATGCGGTATTTTTAAAATTCTGAAAATTTGTTTTGCGTTATGTAACACTTTATCACTTGGGAACATCCATGAACTTTCGAAATAACTCGTAGCACTTAATTGAACACTTGAGTTTACCACACACACATCTGATCCGATATGGGAAAGTTGAAATTAGGAACTTACTGAAATATTTTTTTTTTCGACAGCGTCGGGAAGGAAAGAAGAAATAAGAGTGGCGCGGGAGATGTTTTCCCTCCGCGCCCCGAGTATCGACTCCCGGGCGAAGAGCGACGATTTTAGAGCGGCGCGGGCGCGGTGGAGGGATACCGACTGAGATTTCTTTAATTATTTTGGCAACAGTACTCGATGGCACTGCCGAGTCGCTTTCCAGGGTTGCATGTCGCGCGGCGGCCGTCGGCGCCGTCCTATGATGATCTTTTTATAGCGGCCGCTGCCCGGGTCGAGCTCCCGGCACTACAAACGCCGTGTCTCCTTATCATTATGGAAAATGCTTTAAAAGCATCACTACATTTTATGCATTTTGACAGAAAACTTTAGTTAGTCCTGTTTGATCTATAATTCCATTTAGGACAAGAACTAGGTAGTCCAGTACCGTCAAAGTAAAGCGCCCATGCACGTTTTACCTTGATCTTCGAAGGTCAATACAAAATGTAGGTAGATAATATGCACGATATCTAGGACATGTTCCCCTTAATTAATCTGCGATAAACATTGATCAAACATTACGTTATCAACTGTTTTGAATGCATATTTATCTGCCTATTTGTACTTAAATGTTCATAAGAGGGCAAATGACCATTTATCATTGAAAAGCGCATTTAGAGTATGGATAATTATTCTTTTTCTTTCGTATACGTCTTCGTTATCGATAAATCACGTGAGTAAACAAATACGAGGGTTACGTTCATGGTAATAAAATAGAGTCTGCTGCTTATAGAGGAGTAAAATAATTAGGGCAGTAATTATAGCAGGCAGGTAGTTATCGAGCAGATAATTGCAAGTATTTGGAGCACGGCCGAAAGATCGACATTGGTTACCTGGGTTGGCAACCACCATTCACCCTTTGACACTGATCTATGAGATCTAATATTTTCTATCTTGACAAGAGATACGCCGGCATGCCTGTGCCTTGCTGACAACTATATTTAAAGTTAACATCAAATAACGATGGTAAATTAAATTAGATAGAGAGAGCACTAGTTTTGTTTGTTAGTGGTTTAGCATCATAACGCTAATTCTCGTATTATGATTGGGTGACTTCCGTGCTGTAATTATTTACACTTTTAATGATTAGCATTTACTTTGAGCCCTGATTACTGTAAACGCATCACAATTTTGTCGCTCATGACTGTCTCTTGTAGTTTTTTTTATCTAACTAGATCAAAATGTAAATCATTCAAGTAAAAATTAACAAAACGCATGTAAAGTTACATAAATATATGGAAAAGTCTGAAGATTTGTTATCAGAAGACACTCAGAGACTTTTTATTAGTAGAAAGTTTGTTTTCATGGACTACTTATTTCGTTACCTTACAATTCTTTTATAGCAGATAATTTTGCTTAACCACTTAAACGTAAACAAACTACTTGAGTATAAACTTAATCTTATACGGTAATAAATCTATTAATGAACAAATACATGATTTTCCGATGATACTTAGTTAGTTTATTTTTCTGAAACAATGCTACTTATTGCTCGCAACTCTACATAAACACAACAAGTTTCTAAAGCCATAAGCAAACCCACACTATGAATATTCTTATTGATATATTTATACAAAGAAACTCATTTAACTAATATACTTTACGATGACTGTCAGTTGGCGAGTACATTTTCGAAAAAATATGATCGCGAATGTTGCATTCTTTCTCTTTTATTTATATTATTTCTTCGCTTTCAACAAGTCGATTTCAGCGGATTCGAAATGTACAGTATAAAAATAGGTATCGTCATATCTTATAAACAACATTATACTACAAAATAACGTTTTGTTGAATAATTTATACAGGTAATACATATTTAGAGCTTTGAAAATATGACACACATAGTTACATTGATATAAGGAAATCGGTAGTTTTAGAATGAGGAAACCTGTGGAGGAAACAGTGTGTGTAAATGAGCTTGAATTGAGGTAAGATATTTCTTGCATGGAATAACCATGGAATCCGATTGAATTATTGGTGTGATCAGGCGTATGCGAGTATTCGTATACTGGTTGTTCTCTGCCAATCCTACTGTCTCGTCCTTTTCGGTGTACTATGGCTAAACAATTTATGCAAAATTAAAAAAAGATATGGAAAACTTTTGCCCTAAAAGCTGTTTTGTTTGAAAGCTTCTAAATTTTCATTAGTTTATCGGTTCTTTGACACACGTCGTAGTCCTACTCTACTACTCTTTCACACACACCAACCACTTGGCTATATTATTATCTCGTGCAAGCTGTGGCTAATACCGGTTCCCGGTAAAAACTGGGATATAACCGGTATTTAGAAAATATCGTTCATTCAGAATATCAACGCGCATGGTAAGTCACAATATTTTTTATTTATTTATTTTAATTGTATCTAATACGTAAAGATCGATCAATTTCAAACGACGAACGCTTCATTACATTTCATTTAATTAACTGAACATTAACTATCTAAAATACATTGTACGAGTACTGTATATTATTAAATGTAGAGTCCGTGGTTAGGTCTATTAAACTAAGAATGTTTGAATAAGCAGACCTTGTTGTTTGTTTACCTTTGTCCCTCTTTAATTATTGTATTTTCCAAAGCATATATTGGCGCAAAAAATATCGTATAGTAACGAAAACGTATAAACAACTAGAATGTGAGGCTTTGCAGATAAAACATTTTTGGTTCAATAGCTAATAGGAAATGTTAGTACGATTTTAAAATGAAGTTACTAACTTTTTTATTATTATGAAGCCTTATTTCTATATTTAGAGACCTATTGAAATTGCTTATTGGTTATTATTTATTTAGAGAGAGTAATAATATATTAAAGAGGGAGCTTTTGTAAAAAGGGAGGGGAAAAGTTAATGAGGAGATATGTAGAGAGGGACTCTTGATTTTGATCGAAATTGAATAAAATAGAGATATTTCTCTTCATAACTTTCTTTTAATAAGTATCTAGTCGTAGGTTCGATAGTCGCATTATGTACACAACTTGGATTATTCAATCGATCACGATTTAAAATCAAAATCGTATTTTACGTTGTAGGAGGCACGATGTGGTGTTAATTGCCCGTGTTAGTATTATTAATTCATATTAGGTAAGTATGTTTATTTATTTAAATATATTTTAAACATCAAATTAACATGAATAATTAAATAAATAACGCAAAAAAAAAATCACTTAAAATTATGTTAGCTACATACTTAACAACTTAATATATAATCTTAATCAGCCTTTACGAGTATTTTAACTTGTGTTATCATGGGAGTGGTAGTCCTATTGATTCATGAATCAATCCTTCAACCTCGAATTACTTAATTACTTAATTTAGAGTTAAGTTTGCCTTAGTTTAAAAAAAAATCTGTTTGTTGTAAATAAAGAATTTGAGGACTACAAAAAAAAAATTAAACTTTAAATTTATTGTAGAACTGACATTACCTACCTACATATAGTTTCGTTCAAAAATTTCAGGCAATGAATTTATTTGTTGTGTAGGGCACAATGAATGAAGTAGAGCACGGTTGCTTGTTGCTTTTGGCAGCTGCGTGTAACATTCAATTTTGACCACGAAATAATGGTGACCGACCGCTTAATCAACTAGAGATCTTAGAGACCAAAAGGGGTATACTTAACGGCTTTTTTCATGAGCTTACTTTGAAAATAAGTTCATGTTCTTAGGTAATTGACATAATTTCGTCATTATGTTGTAAAAGTAATTTAAAGGATATATCTCTGTAACTTATTGTATTAAACTTTCTCTTTTTAATGTTATTTTAAAATTGAGTTTGCAAAAACAATTCGCTGTGCTATTATCATCTTTTTTGCATGAAAGTTGGTAGGTTTAACATGTTAAACAGCTGAAACTTAAAAAAAATTCTACTAAATTGTTTATTGATTGGATGTAATGGTAATTGATCGAAAAATCTAATATCTTTCATATTTTTCATTCAAGCACGCAATACTATTGAACTAATTGTTTGTTTTAACAAGTTGTCAGTGAACTTGCAAGATTTGAACACGTATAATACTGTATTATTAAAACATAGACTCAACCGCGATATATCGTATCCAAACCAGAAGCAACTAGTTGGCTAGGCAAGGTGCCGAGTGTATTCCGCGATATAAAACAAGCTTTTAAAATTCCTAAGATAATGTAACGAGAAGTTGCTTACGCAAAGATACTGTAGTGTTGACTATAGAATAACTCTACCTATATTTGTAATCGATTCGTCATCTACGAATAAACAGGCGAAGGTAATAATCGAAATAGAATTATAGGTACGTTGTATAATCCACTTTGGCAGGTCGACGCGGTGGCTTGTTGGCTGAGGGCGAAGGATTTGAATGGACGCGGTGGACAGATGGGAGGTCGTGTTGTCAGAGCCAAACTCTAGAAGGTAACGGCTTCATTTGGAGTAATTAATTATTTGGTATTAGGTCCTATGTTCAGGCCTTTTGGAGTAAAGACCACACTGGGGTAGATTGAATGATGCGGAAAACATTGGGTATTTTTTTGCAGATCAGTGAGGATTATCATTTAATAAAAAGAAGTTTTTGCATAATGTGCATTAGAAATATCAGTTTTTGATGGGATCCTGCTAATCAAACAAAAATTTCGAATGTAGAGCAAACATCAATGTCTCTGATTCATGGTTCGGTCTATTTCAATGTCCTAAAAACCCAATTCAAGTTCATTTTCCTCGGTGACCTCGTCGATAATAGTTCGTCCTTGATAAAGTTCAAGCTTAAGGTTCTGATCCTGAATTTTACAAGATTTGTGATTCTACGAACTTCTTGGTGTTTTTGAAATGGAAAGTTATCGAAGTCATTTGATATACAAAATTATGATAAATTATGATATTAGAATACTAAACGAACGCGTCTGTATTCCATAATGCGTTTATAACGGCGCATTGACGTCATAGAAATATGAGGTGTTTTGTTCGCTTATCTGTGGTTTTCTTGCAAATGGAGAGTATTTTTACAGCTGCTGGTAACTATGACGCTAAATTATGGTCATTACGTGGACATTATTAGGTCATTCATATGACTTAGTATTCGGAGTCGTGAGCTAGTCAACATGTATTTATATTTTATATTCAAAACTTTTACGAATGTCTAAAAGTGCTTCTTTTTGCAATCAAATCTGTGTGCTATTCATAGCCGTGACGTAGGCGAATGCCTGTGACGTGCTCCGAGTTACATCAACAGTAATATAAGATTAGTTCTTTACTATTATTACTCAGTTTTATTGCACAGTGAATATTATGTATGAAGTTTAAATAAAAAACAAAATAAGAAACAGGTGAGCAGAGTAACGCAGTGGTGTCTAGTAATCTAAGTTTAGCCAGTGTTTCCAGAAGATATTTATAGGAAACATGAACATCTCTGAGCATATCTTAGCTAGAGTTTAGTAGTCAATTAAAACTTTATAGTTTATCACACACTTTTATTACACATTGATTCAAAATTGCTCTATTTACGTTTATGATAAACAGTTATCATTATGTGTTTTTACATGAAAAACTTTCAAGTTTGCACTGAAAACTTTATATCCGTTGCATATTATTCACTCCACTTATTACTTCTGGTAACACTGGCTTCTGGCACACGTCCCACACAACAACTATAGATGTCGCTACAATTCGATTCTTCTTGTACCGAATTATCACTAAACAATCCATGTCCGAGCGCAATCCAGTTTCTGAGGGCAACACTGCACAGTTTCCACATGTATCACACTCGCTTGGCACCGTCACGTGGTTAACTTACCGTATCACTTTATCACTTGGTCCCTAACGTCGTTAGAAAATATACATAGAAATGTATTTTGTTTTTTCTAGGTACTATCGTGAGAGATTTGCGCGCCCCATGAGGACAGAGTCGGGAGTGCGGCGCGCCGGGCGCGGGATCAGGCAGCGGCCCTCTTTTATAAGCTTGGGCGGCGCGCGGGCTGTCTGCCAGACACTCGCGGTGCGGACGCACTCTCACTCATAATTACACACATTACAATTACGACACTAATTAAATATCACGCAACAAGGTCTAAAATCTGACAACTGCGAGTTTTTCGACCGCAAATAAAGTGGTGCGTTTGTAAACTTGGTTTAGGCTTTTCTTGAACATATCCTTAGGTTTTCTGATAATATGACCAATTGACCACTTTGTTTACATATTTCACGAAGGGAAATCAAACTTACCTCAATCAAACCTACTTTCTGAGTAATTACAAATTTTTTTAAAGTAATAATTATTGAAATAATAATTGTTTATAAACAAGACTTGAGATGATCCTAAGAAACAAATTAAGATTGGAAGTGTAAAACTTTTATTAGACTACACTAGTTTTTCAGAACTACCTACATAAAAGCAATCCTACTAAACCGAAAAGTTTTGGAATACAAAATCAATACCCTAATCTTACACATTAACCTCTTTTAAAATCGTCGATTTGTATTTAAATGCCGTAATTGAATGATTACAATGAGTTATGTACCTACTATACTTTAGATAAACTATAAAAAAGTATTAAACTGTTGTGTTGTAACAGAGTTTGTAAACACAAAATTACTACTTACTTAGACGGATTAACCGGCTCAATAGGCCACGATATAATATTGATTTTAGAAAAGAATGAGGTTTATTGTTTGTTACGCTTTTGTTTACATTCCCTTTTACTGATATTTTATAGAACATTGAAAAGTAACTGTGCCCTAACTGGGTTCACATTTTATAACTGCCTGAATTGTAAGGTCTAATAATAAGTATGTGAATGCACTAATGTGGTAAAGCAATGAAGTGTTGAGTAACTTATAATTACATGTAATGTAAGATATCGGTCTTGGAAATCTTTATTTTTCGAGTGTATTTTACAACGTTACTGGCCACTTTAAATTTTAACTAATATGTAAAGTACATACCTATTATGAAACAAAATATATTAAATTAATCTCCAGTATTGACTATTTATGAAATCTTTTTAACTTTACAGTAAGTACTTTCTTAAATCAACCCTTAAAATACCAAAAAAGGTACAGTAGCAATAAAGAGGCCTTTACCCTATGTAAACAAATTCAAAATATTTTTTTCGTAGTAGCGTAATACGAGTAATCGTGGCTCCATTACGGTGCTACGCCGTAGTCCGTAGCAAACGTAGGGGTCTACTATACGCACGCTACGATCGTAGCAACGCTGTCGTAGATAAATCGCTACGCGTCTACGAAAGCGATTTTTATCGCGTTATTCAAAAGCTATTAGTTAAATAGTTTATATTTTATTAGGTATCTTTAAATCTTTTATGTTAAAATGAACAAGCTGTAATTTGTTGTTGATTGTTTTGGTAACCTTAATATACCTTCCATTAATAGCGGCTTTGTGTAAGATGAATCGCTTTATACCGTGCTTCATTTAGGTCGTGCCTAAATTAGGACAGTAGATGGATTCACATCTATCATGTCTTACAAAATGTTTTCTACTGGTTTATGGCTACAGCTTTTGTTCATTCATTCATGGCTGTTAATGTTATGTTATTATTTCTGATATAGTTTTTTAGTTTCTAAACGATTTTTAATTATTATTCTTTAAGGTACTTATAATTAAGCCGATGCGTGCTATGGAGAGGGCTATGCTCGGTGTTTCTTTACGAGATCGAATCAGAAATGAGGAGATCCGTAAACGAACTAAAGTCGCTGACATAGCCCGACGGATTGCAAGCCGAAGTGGCAATGGGCAGGGCACATAGTACGCAGAACTGACGGCCGATGAGGCAGCAAGGTTCTGGAGTGGAGGCCGCGAGGAAAACGCAGCGTGAGGCGTCCACCCACAAGGTGGACTCACGAGATCATAAAGGTAGCAGGAAAGCGCTGGACGCAGGCCGCTACCAACCGGGTAACATGGAAAGCATTGGGGAGGCCTATGTTCAGCAGTGGACCTCCTATGGCTGAGATGATTATGATGATGATGAATTAAACCGATTGATTATGAATCTAGAATTCTAGACTAGTATATCAATAAATTAACGTGGAGTTCTACTATTTTAGACTGACTACTCGTAACTATTATTTTAAAATAATTAATGTAAACCAAAAATGATCTAACGCGTTTGTTCGTATAGGTGTCGTAGATATTGAAACTGACGCGGTATGTTTACTTTGGACATAGATCACAGAATTTTAACTAATACTCGTATTTTGTCTTGTGACGTGCGCGCGCGCAAGTAAAATAGAAAATCTTTCTGAAATAATTGCACAATTTGAATGTGACGTCATACGATTGCGTCATTAGTCCAATATAGCTTCTGCCTGCGGCTTCGCTTGCATGAATTTGGGTCAGTTACAAAATATTAATGTTAGTTATGAGAGATTATTATTATTGAGAGATTTTTATTTTAAAGTAATTTTGCTCATTTCGATACATCTTTTTTCTTTTGTACGATAAAAAGTCAAGGCAGACCAAAGTAAAGAAGCTAGCACAAAGTAATGGACAGGGACAGACCATCTATCTTACATGGGAAGGAGGGTTTTCAATGCAGTACCTACTCCACATTTAAGTGCAAATTCCATTTGCCTTTACCTGACTGTCTGATGTACCAAATAGAAAAAAACTACACCAAGTAGGTACCTAGTACTTATGTGGGTGCGTATTAATATTTTAAGTATAGAAACTTTTTTAAATAGGAGGAATTATGGCAGGGTAACATATTTTCGTTGTTATTATTTTATTTTACATTTTGTTTTTAACATGTAAGGTTTCATTTGTGAAGTTTTAATATTTTTTATGTGGTACAGTGGCGTAGCTTGGGGGGGGGGGGGGGGGGGGGGGGCAGGGGGGGCCATGGCCCCGGGCGGCATATGAAAGGGGGCGCATGAAGCTACAGATAAAAATGGAGGCCACACTCCGAATACCTACTTGAAGCACAAACTAAGTATCACTATCTCGCTCTCTGTGGGCAGACTCGCTCTTTCTAAATAAACAAAAAATATAAAATTGCTCAAATTCAATGAAACCAATGTAAAATCTTTATTTCTTGACATAGGTATCATTAAAAATGATAAGTGTAATTAGTGGTAAAACGTTTTAGGAAGAAATTACTGTAAAAAATGTGAAAAATGTTTACAATGATCCAATGTCGGAAATCACGAAATAAACACTTACGCGTGGAATCTTATGTCACTTCCAGGACACCACGTACTACCGCAACCACGCACTACAAAATTTTGCACCAATTCTTGTGATAAAACAATGATTATTTCCTGTAAACAATCTCAAACGAAATTAACTGCTTAATAAACAAAATAGTAAACAACCGCCATGATGGGCGGGATTGGGCCGATGTTGCCACATGGTACCGATTACCCAGGAATTGGGATTGTAATTCCCTGATTCGCCAACACATTAAGCCTAAATGGCCGACAATTTTGTGATTTTTTATTTAACTAGGTAATCTTAGTTTCAAATATTAATTATTTATTTGTTTAACTTCTGATTTGGTTAGTGAATTGGCTATTTCGAAGTATTTACAAGGAGATTTAAATCAGAAGAGAGCAATACTAGAGTTTACACTAAAAAGAGAGGTAGGGCCGCAGAGAGCGAGATAGATATAAGTAGGTATTTGACTCAAGTTTTTGTTCCAACTTTGCCCTCCATTTTTATCTTTAGCTTCATGAGGGGGCGGCGGATAAGAAAAAAAACATTGCATGAACAAGAAAAAAAAAGGTCGACTATGTCTACGTTGAGACTAACAAATCTAGCTATACTGGCAATTGAAAATGAGATACAATTTGATATCGACGATTGTGTAAAAGATTTTGCTTTGAAAAAAGCACGAAGAGTAAATTTTTAATCTATTTTTTTAAGTAATAGTAACAAAAATATTTAAGGAGCTTACTTACCCCTCTAAAACTTGCGCCACAGATAACACTGCACAACAAAATCGAACTTTTTTTTTGTTGCATGAGATTTTTTACTTGTTGTTTACTAATTTAGGCTCGCTGATTTTAAATATACCCTCAGATTTTTTCTAGCAGCTCTAGTTTATGAGATACAGGTACCCTCTTAAAATGTACTCTCCATTTGACTGCGATATCGCTATCGTCAACGTCTTACTAGTTTCTGTTTCTATTTTTGCAATGACTTCGTCTAGAAGGACCTGTGTAAAAAATCCAAATAGAATTGTCACTTTTGTGGCAGATATACATTAAAAAAATCCTGTTTAAATGTGTCAGACTTTGTGAAAAATGCCTATTTGGAGTACTTTCAACGGCTGTTGGAAACAAATAACAAGCCCTGGATACCGAATATAGTGTGTAAAACGTGTGTGTAGTCTTTACGATTATGGAAAAATAACAAGAGGGATCCCTTGAACCTTATTAGTCCTATGATTTGGCGGGAACCGTCAAACCACCACGACGACTGTTATTTCTGCGTTGTAAACATAACAGGAATTAACCGCTCAAATCATTCTAAGTGGGTTTATTCTAATATGCCGTTAGTTACTAGACCTGTCCTGCGTTCAACTGATACACTAAAACCCCAACCATGTACATCTCAGGTACTGTACTACAGTACGTCCGCATGAAAATGTTCAACGAATGGATCGTTACGAAAATTGAGTGTTGAGAAGTTAAAATGTGAAATTTTCGATGGACCACAACTTAAAAAATTAATAAACGATGTAAATTTTACTGAAAGTATGACAAACGCTGAAAAAAAAATGCCTGGAATGAGTTTGTTTGGTTCGTAAAAAACTTTTTGGGAAATAAGTAGTCCGTCAATTTTCCTGACCACGTCAATCAGTTAGTACTATACTTTCAGCAACTTGAATACAACATGAGCATTAAGATGTATCTCCTTCATAGCCACCTTGATCGAATTCCTGAAAATCTTGGAGATTTAAGCGAGGAGCAGTGAGAACGCTTTCATCAGGATATTTGCGCTATAGAAGAGCGGTACCAGGGCTATTGGAGTGAAAATATGATGGCTGAATACTGTTGGATTATCCAGAATAGTAGTAGCACTCGAACTCATTCAAAAAAGTCACATAAAAGAAAGTTTTGTTCTAATTACATAGTTAAAGAAATTGTTATATGACAGGAAACCATGTTTTTTTGATAAAAATAGCTACTCTTCACATCTCAAAAAGTAGAGCTGCTAGCGAAAATCTGAGTACAGATTTGGAATCAGGGTAGAAAATGCAACTAGATCCATAAAAAACATTCCATGCAACAAAAATGCTGTTGTGCAGTGTAATCTTTCGTGATTTCTCTTGTTACAAACCGAAATAAAAAAGTGGTTTGTAAATAGTTAAAGCCATATCTAAGCTACTTTTAAAACCGTGTATTTATTATATTCTGCAAATTCGAAATTCAAAATGAGCTAGCTAAAATGGTAACTTTTAGCAGTAATTAAATCTGTAACTTGCTGCAAATATGTAATGAATTCAAACAAATTATTTTAAAAAATAGCTTCGATACATATTATACATTTTTCAAGCCACTTTTTTAATTTCGGACGGGTCGCGAACTTGTAAAAAAAAATGTTAATCCGGCATGCTCGAGCGCGATTTTTTTTATTTTTATATTGAAGAATATAATCTAAAACTTACTAAAAATACAAAATCTGCCGGTTTCCGCATGACCGGAAGTGTGGAGAAGCCATTTCGTCTTCCTAAGAACGCGTTACGGCATATAAGTCGCGAACGATACATTTTACAAAAAAAAAAGTTTAAACATTTACGTTGGTTGTATCTATCGCTTTATTGGCATAAATTCCCCATTTTATCAAGGAGAAAGAAAGGAAAAAAAAGAAACCAAAAACCTTTTTCGGTCAGATTAAGAGTACCCACCAACATTTTTGTCAGATTAAAAAAATATGCTTTCAGGATACCGAGATAAACCTCCCCTATGAAAATCTGACGCGCTCGAGTATTTCAAAAAAACTTTTTTTTTGCATTTTCATAAATTCATCGTAACTTATCGTCATCACGCCGAAATCGTCAGTTTTTTTAAAGGGAGCTTCCTTGGGGCCTACTTAACACCCCTTCCGAAAATCTGACGCGCTCGAGTAAATATATATTTTTTTTCATTTTTGACTACTTTATATGCCTACCCCCACCACGCAAACCGGCAGATTAGTATACCGTTGTTATCAGAGGCACTCGGGGCATACGTAGTATGAATATCTGACGCGCTCGAGAATGCCCAAGTAACTGTTTTTTTTAACATTTTTGAAAAACCGTACACGCCAAACCCACCGCTAAAATGGTTTTTGCCATACGAGCTTTTCTTTTCGAAATTATTTTATCTTTCGATTTTGATAGGTCTCGACGGCGCCGTTGAATTACGCCATTTAGCTACCTCGCCTCCCTAACTATAATAAAGCTGAGCTATTTAAGAAAATCAAACTTCCTGTCTTTAATGTATTTTCCTTTTGAAGCAGTGCGTGGTAGTTTATTTTGACTTTCAACAAATAAGGTGAATAGTGTACCTGAAGTCCATTCAATATAATATTTAAACTTTAAAATATTTATAATTAAAATAAAGGGCGGCGGATTTCCGGACGGCCCCGGGCGGCGAAAAGCCACGCTACGCCACTGATGTGGTAATAAACTACATAGTCGCACAAGCACAACCCACCTTTCTGTGTCTAGAGGCGACAATTAGGTAAGCGTTCGCTGTTCACAACATACGTTCAGAATGCGGAACTTTCTGCGATAGTCTATAATATGAAGACTTGATGAATATAAAGAACTTACTTGGTTTGAAATAAAATATTAGATATTATAGGCAGGTAAGTACTAAGTATACAGTTTTGAAATATTGGGTTTAGTTCGATACAAATCAAGCACTTTTATATTTTGTGAAAGTCCAGTATTTCATTTCGTTTTGTTCTTTCTAATACCTACGCGTTTTCCTGACCAAACTGCACTGGTGCCATGTCGTGTTGCTCCTGAAGTGATGAGCGTATCAACCCAACTTTCAGTATAGCACATTCAGGTGCTAAAACGCCAATATTATTCTTGTCTGAAACCCGTTTACAGCTTTCAGTATTCAGTAGGTACTGCTCGTAGAGTCTATCGATGTCGCAGCAGCTGAAATGTCGTACCTACAATATTACAGTCATGTCGTGCACCTGAGATGCTCCCAGGCAAGTTTTCCGACAACGTTAATAGCATGCACGCTCCATTTAGCGCAGCTCTCGTTACCGGCGAACAACTTACAACAAGTTCTTTCATATTTATTTTAGCTACGTCGCACGATACAGGCATGCGTAACCCAATTTTAAGATCTTCATAGCCATTTCGATCAGATATCTATGTCAGTTCATAAAGTCTGGCGCCGCATTTGTGGGTCGGTACATGATAAAAAGTTAAAAAGTATTGAATTTATTTAAAGGAAAGTTAGTCAAACTTTATCATTATTTTCCTTTCAATAATAATGTCTAATATGTTTACTTATCGGTCAATAAACTACAAGCGGGTTAATTATTTTATTTTGTTCGGAAAACAACAGTCCCTAAAGAGTTAGGTAGTTTTATGGCACGCACAAAGGTATTGAATGTCTAATTAAACGAACAAGGATTTATAAATCCTCCGATTATCGTGTTCGTACTTCTGTTCCATGTTTACGAGGTTCGATATTGCCATTATTACATAAAATAGACTATTACTCTAGGTACCTAGTTCTAGACCTCAATCTAAATTAATTATTGAAACATTCACTGAAAGTCTTTGTCTTTCAATCTCATAGTAACAATAATGAAGCGGAAACCCACAATGGATAGGTCACGGATAGGTAGAGGTGCGAAAACATGTTTTATGATAGGCAATAAGTATTCGCCGCGAACTGTTTATTGTCTGTGCGGATAGCTCATTATAATCAACGAAAAGATTAATTACTTCCTGCCAGCTCGCCTTCACCCGAGATCTATCTAGTCGATATTAGCCATAAATCAATTACATAAACATTAGGATTAGTGTTAGTAGTTTGATTTAGTTATCATCATCATCGTGACATATTTAATTTAAATATAATTTGTGATTATAAATTGCTTAGTATTCCTCTGATAAGCTTGAGTTATGAAAAGATTTAACAGAATAGACCCTTAGTTAGACAAAGTTTATACTTAATTCTGCAATAAGAAAAAGTAACTAATGTATGTACAAAAGAGAGAAGCGATTTCGGAATTGAAACAGTCGTCTATGTAGTATGTATATTAGATACTTTGACTGAAATTGAAATGGCATCCTTTTGAAGCGGCAGTAAGATGTCTACACCGTTGGGTTGGGTCGTATATTAGTAAAAATACGGCATAAAGTTGTTTTCTTAGGTACTAAATTTGGAGTATATTCAAAACTAGTACCTAACTGTTGCGGCTTCAGGCTAAAGCCAGATAAGTAATAAATATAAACGACCCTCATTATCGAGACGGAAGGCCGACTGCACTCGGCACGTGTGTGCAATCGCTGAGGCCGGGAGAGCCGCTTGCACTAGCGTAGCGAACGTGCAGTCTACTCTATGAAGTTCCATATTGGAGTTATTTCCTTCTTACGTCTATTTATACTGTATCCATACACTCCGGGCGCCAATTCCCCTAGCGTACGTATTTGGCATCATTATCAGACCATAGATCTGGGAATTCGCTTGGCACTGGTAGCTTGCATGCTGGCAGCGGCGCGCCTTGTACCAGACACTTACGTACGTCGCGCATGTCCGTCACGATCACTATTAATCTTCATACGGACGGCAAAAGAAAGCTCCACCGTTCACGATCTGGGCCAAAGCCCCGGGCGAAGGACGTGCGGGAAAGACTATTGTTTCAGTAAAGCGCAGTGTCTACACTAAAAGGGATAATGTGAGTTAGTTTGATGGAAATAATATCTGAAACTGCTGATTCGATTTTGAAAATTCTATCACTAGTTGAAATTAAGCTTACATTATTCTTGAGTGACATACGAGTAGGTTAAGGTTCTTTCTGTGATAGGCATTGAAATTCATGCGGGCGAAGTTGCGAGCAAAAGCCCATCTGCATAGAGACAGTCATAATTTAGGACACGGTTTTCAGCAACTGTAAAATTTTAACCTATGATAAATCAGGATCAGGACCTATGATAGATCAGGAGGACGATATTATAAGCGATTTAAGGGTATAAGTAAACCATAAGATATAAGTTATTTGTTCATTATTTAAAAAATTATGCGATTTCAGATGTCTCAGATATTGTATTTGTAGAGATACTATTAATCTTCCTTGGCTATCTTTTGCGAACCTTGTCGACAATATTAGAACAAGATTAACGAGTGATGGACAGGTTAAATTTCACGTTGTTTTTTTTTAATTTCCGCTATTCTGTCAAAAGTTGTAAACACCATGTACAACATTTGTCGTTAATTGATAGACACGATAAACAAGATATTGGGGTGCTAATGTGTAGCCGGAATTCATTGCGTTACTAAAAATGTCTGAAATATTTATTGTTTCATTTTATGTAATTTTCCATGAGGTTTTCAGTTTCGGTACTAAATAATATACACTCGGCATCAAATAAATCGCACCTCCCGCGACAAGCACTTATCAAACGTATGCATCCCCACTTCCCACCAACATTGGTACCATTTGAAAGCCTAGTTTTAAACTTCATTACATTAAAGGAAAGGTTTTTACCCCAAAAATGTGTCTTTACAAGGATCCAGAGTCACTTCTTCAAAAAATAGGTAGTTACGCTATAGCCATTTTTTATGACTATAAAACTGTTAAGTTGGGATTAATCGCTATCCATCTGTTAAAGAGGACACGTGAGATCTTCATTTGGTTTTATAACCATAAAAATTGGTCTAATTGATCCCAGAGGTGAGCTCAAAGTGAGGTCTATTTTCAAGTCACATTTATGGTATATATTAATCATTTATTTAGAAATGAAATGTATTTTTCTTTAAGGATATTTATTGGGCTTTCAAATAACACCAATATTGTTGGGGTACCATGATTGTGTCAGAAGAAAATCTTTAAAGTTCGCGTCGCGGAAGGTGCGGTTTATTTGATGTTGAGTGTAGTTGTTTGAAGTTTATAATTAGGAAATTGAACTAACATGTGTTATTCAGCAGTTGATATCCAGTCTTGTATAACAATAAGTGCGTAAGATACAGCTGTAAATAATATTTAGCTTTTATCGTTATACAAAGGGTCGGCAGGTGATTCCTGGCTGTTCGCCAAGAGCCACTGCCCACGCGCATCGTTCGCCTACCACTATTTATTCAACAGACGATTCCCATCTCTATTGTCAGCGATATTCGGACTGATTTCTATTGTGACACCGTGAGAAAATTTTAAATTGATGTCCAAATCTTAACAGCCATCTGCCTTGAGCCGAGTATTTTTATTTTATCGCGTTTATCACAGGGCCATCGCGATGTTTTCAGTTATAAATCTCAGTGACTATTCAGTTCTGACGTAATCGATTTTTGTCCAATGAAAAAATATAACTTTTTAAAAAAAATAAAACCGACTTCAAATGCGTGAACACAAATAATACCTATTCAACAAAAAAATAATCGTTCAAATTGGTTCATAATCGGCGGAGATATTGCGTATAAAAAAGTTCATCCCCAATTTTCCACCCTTGGGGGTTGTTTTTTTTATTATTAAATTTAAATGGGACCACCCTTGAGGTATTACCTATACGCCGAAAAAAGATTTGTTCAAATCGGTTCATAATTGGCGGAGTTGTCGCGTAACAAACATAGAAAAAAAAAACATACGGGTCGAATTGAGAACCTCCTCCTTTTTTTGAAGTCGGTTGAAAATAGATTAATTCGCCGCACTGTCTGGGTTGTTCGACGTCAACGTGTTTTTGTTTCTCCTTCGGTGGAAATAACAAGCCTATAAAATGAGAAACTAAGGGGTTGTTAAAAGTAAATTTAAATTCTTTCTTAGTAAAAGTAGAAAGAGACAATGGTAAAACTTTGTCGATAATGCAAGCAAATTCATTTGGACAAATTGCTATAATGGATACTGAATTTCATCTGCCCCATCAATGTCCAATTTTGCTATTAATTTTATAGTAAAAGATATCATCCTATCCCATTGAATTGATCAGATTACAGAATCGAAGTTATCATTACGTGTCAGAAAATTTGATAATAGTGTGGTGATAAAAATACTATTATTGCTCTAGTATTGTAGTTACGCATGGCATGTTTGGGCCAACAATCACCATGGCTTATGAGATTTCCTGTTTAGAGTGGCATGTCAAAATAGTATGATTTTTCAAAGATTAATAAGAAATTGATTTGTGGCTTTGCCTCTATTTTCAGCTACCTACAGTTTTTAAAAACACGATGAGGAAGAGCGTCGATAATACAAATAACGAGAGATTAATTACTTTAGTCCATCATACATCGATTCTTGTCTAGAGAAACACAAATAATTTTTTATACGCAATAGCGTGCAAAATGTTTAAAATAGGTGGAAATCAACACTTTAGTTTCGTATTAGTGCTTGAAGAATAACGACTCACGCGCCGCGTAGCGTGCGACAAGGTTTCAATTTGAAACTTTATTGACGAACGCGTGCCCTCAAAAGATGAGCTTGTCAAAAACGTATTACTACAAACCTTTGAAATGCGATAGTTAATTATAGTAGAAGTTAAGATATTTGCAAGCTACTCGTAGCTAATGATTGAAAATTGATAAAAAATAAGATTTATACCGCCTATTTTCAGTTTGGCCCTAAGATTGATTGGAGGAAAATGCCGAAATGCATTAAGTCCACCTTATGTACAAATAAATAAATAAAGATTTTAACTTTATTTTTACTTGAAGCCAGCAGTTGTTATTCTAAGAGCTAAAAAACTAAAAGTTCTAAAAGAGCCCGCACTGAACGGGAAAGCTTTGAAAGCTCGTGGACTTACAACAATGGGCTTTCACCCGGAACCGCGCGCAGAGTGTTCTGGACATTTTCCTGTTTTTACAGGAAGCTGGAAACTGCTCTGGGACCTACATATTTGTAATACGAGTAACCATTGTATGTATTGTAGTACCAAAAATTATGTATTGTATAGATAATTTTACGGTACATTATATTCTAGTCTTTTTATAATTATCATACGATCTGTAGCCTTATGGGCATTATTACATTTATTTTAGGCATGCCAATACAAATAATAACCAACTTAAAGTAAATCAGGGAGAATTTTTGCGATGGGGCAGTAATATATTATTATCTCAGTGGAGATCTGGAGGCAGATACATCTTTTAAAAGACTTGTTGTATGACAACGACACATTTGATCAAACATTTTTAAAGCGCCACACGATCAATGTCTCAACTGAAGCTAAACCTTAGTTAGAGCTAGAGCAAAAAACTTGCGGTATTGATTGAACCGCCCTAAAAATGTATTAATTCTATAGTTCATAATAATTGCATAACAAAACATCTGACATAGAAACACAGCTTTCAATCTAATTATATACTGCATGCCCCTCGCTGATGTACGATGTTCCATCGGTTGTAACATGCTTTGATCTTTGCATGTTTTGTTCGATACGGATTGATACATAAAGTGCAGTGCGTACTGACTCTACGAGATTAGCTCTACCAGACACATTATTATATTTAATGTGTGTATAGTATCGCTGTTGCATACTGTTTTTATTTATTTAATGTTTAATATTATTTAATTTGTACATACATAGGGCGAATTTAATATCAGAAGACATTTTATCATAGCAGGACAGTCAGGTTACATTTCCACGTCCTCACTAAACTGGGGACACAAGAACTCAAAGAATAAAATTTTATATCCCACCTGGGAATCGAACCCAAAACCCCGTATTGAGAGACAAGTGCCCGTTTTCACCCTTTTTGTCACACATAATATTAAGTATCAGGAATTTTGTTTACATAGGGGTCACTTAAAAATTAGGGATTGATGGTGAAAACGGGTATAGGAATCTAATAACTGCTCCTCAGTTATGCGCTCAAATAATTTTGAGGGCTAAAATCTAATAAGCTAAAATCGGTCGCACCTTATGTCCGAGGCATCCAGTTGTTTAAAATAGCTTTATTATACACGAAAGAACAAATAAACATAAAGTATAAATAAATTACCAACCGTGCGATGTGGAAGTCATTGGGGGAGGCCTATGTTCAGCAGTGGACGTCCTATGGCTGAAATGATGATGATGATGATGATAAATAAATTTAAATTCCTGTCGTTCTAATAACATTACCTACGTGTATTATAAACTGCTATTATAGTTAACGGGATGTGCGCAATTTTTTTACCAAGTTACTCAAATGATTTTCTGTGCTGACGTTTACATTTTCTTGATGTCTGTTTACCAAACCTACTGTGATGGAATGCTCATTACTGGTTTTCCGACTATAATTAAACCTGGCATAAGAAAAAGATGACAAGAAACGTTTCATGGTTTGCGGAAACGGACGGTGTTGGTAAATAAAACAAGCCGTCTATTTGAGATGGGAGTCATGTGTGTGTATAAATGAATTTGGCGTCTCGTTGTTCGAGATTTTTCGTGGAATTAATATTACGAGATAGGGTTGCTAATGGTCAGTTCGGTAACGTCTTGAAATAGTGGCCTAAAATTAAATAATTGTGATTAGTTTTGATTGTGTGTACTTTTAGCTAGAAAACATAAAATAAATCTTATTATTTTGTGGGTTTTAAATGTTTATAACACCATCCGCAAAACCACTTTTGTGTTGGTAATGTAGTCAAGCTTAATATTAAATAAAATAAATGTTCTTGATGATTTGTATTAATCTCTTTTACCAAAAAATATTTGAGTTACATTAGTTAACTATTTGCGTTGTTATGGAATCCAACCAAATGTAGAGTAAGGAAAACACTTTGATTATTTCGGTGGCCACAGATGTCCAATGAAAGTCTCTGAAATATATTCCTATAAAAGTAATATTCACTGAAATGTTCTCAGTAACCGCTAAACAAGCGATCGCTGTAGGCGTTGTTCTACATAAATAAACACTCGGATCTTCTTAACTGAAGTCCATTCCGAAGGATTTAAACTCGTATCAAAGTGGTTTGTTTTGTTGCGAGCTCGTGGGAAACGTAAACAATACTCGTATATGGAAACTGTGATTTTCTTAAGCATTATGTTAACAGAGTATTCTGTTTTCTGAATTCCGATTTGTGGAATATATTTTTGAGTGGAGTTTATATCCACAATAAAGCAGATAATATCAGCGACTTTGAACTAACTATTGGATCGTAAATCTCAAAATAGAGAATTTTGATGGTCAATACCTATAAAAAAAACTAGATGAGTGATCTATAACATGTAGTTGTAAACAAGCTTACGACTACGAATAAAATTCAGAAGCACTGCTAATTCCAAGGTGTGAGATTGTGTTTAAGTGAAGCAAACTCAAAGATAACATTGCTTGCAGCGTATTAAGTGTTTAAACATCCATAAACGAGATTGACACAGAATTTTGTTTCACCTTGTCCAAGATTAAGAGCGCAAATCAAACGGTCGTAAATTTTCGTGCGACCGAGAATAGCACCCACTCGCGGTGTATGAGTGTCGTTGTAATAGAATGGTTTAGAGGCGCGTAAAACAATAATTAATTTAAAAAGAACGCCGCTGGCAGGCGGCCATCGAGAAATTCCACGACGGCTCCGCGCGCTCCGCAGCTGCGAAACTCTAGAATCTAGAACCACCGCTGTTTGTGCTATAACTAGAATTTGAAATTTGAAATTACCGTCAACGGTACGAGTAGAGGAAATGTTAATTAGTAAGTAATTATTTATTTGTGTATAATCGTAAAATAAAATCTTACGCTAGCGGAAATGTAGTGCAATTTTTTTCTTGTCCCGATATCGTCCAAGTAGAAAACTTTCTGCGTAGCTTATCCACTCCATCAAAACCTGTTCAGCTGCAGTTCGTTATAAGGTAGAATATATCCTGAATTCTATAATTTCTATTGACGCGGACTGACCTGTAATATGTAAATTCTAATTCCAATAGAGAGATTCTTTATCTTTTACATCCTTCAGAATCGGTCAATTTATTGATCTTGTCAAAATGTCAGTGTGCATCAACGTCACGTCACAGTTAAATAAACGGGAACATTTTGTGGATTTTTAATTTTTGTGACGCAATGTTTTATTTCAGTACCTCTAGTACGAAAAACTTTCGAGTTCGTTTCGTTGCGTATTTATTTACAAAATTTACGTAAAAATTTACAAAATTTTTCGATGACACTTTGAATACGCAACGAAACGAACTCGAAAGTTTTTCGTACTAGAGGTACAGTTAGCTTTGATTAACTCGGTGACGACAATGCTTTATTGGAGATAGACGAAGTATTAACGTACTTCGAGGATAGGTGTTCATTCCAAACATATGTGTGTGCAGTAAAGATTTTAAATAAATAATTATTCCATAGATGCAGGAGACTAGAAAGACATGATTATTTGGAAAACCACACTAAGAAGTGACAAATGTTGACCTTGACTGGAAAAATTAGAAGAGAGCTTTTCACAATTGTTAGCTGAATGAAAAATATTGATATTGGCTCAGATGTTGGGCAAAAGTATTTTTTATTTATTTTTATCCACAACAAGGAAGCTCTTGGTCTGTATCTCACCTGATGGTAAGTGATGATCAGGCCGAAGGTGGAAGCTAGCTTCACCCGGAATCGGAATCGATTTTTTTTACGTATCACAGAGAACGGACTGTTATACAGTGTATTTAGGCTTTTTGGCAAAATATATGCCTATGTACTCAAAGTTTGTCTAGGTGTTCCAGTTGTTATTGTCCGTTCTCTGTGATACGTAAAAAAGTACCTATAGTAAAGTTTGTAACTACCAAAGATGGGAATTCATCATCATTTCAGCTATAGGCTTCCCCCTATGATTTCAAAATTAGCCTATTGGTAGGTAGCGGAGCCTTCCTGCAACCTTTATGGGATCGTTCGTTTGTTCACCTTGTGGGTGGACGTCTCACCACGCTCTTTACAAAATAAAGTCCCCAATGGGAGCGCAGCCTAAAGCGGTAGTTTGGCGCACTGTTCCGGCATTGTTCGTCGAATGCCAGACGGATTCAGTTTATATTCGGTTCGAATCCGGGGATGTTCAGCCTCGTATCAGACCGAAATATCCGAATATTATGCAGATATTACATTATATGCGCTAACCTTGCGCGCAAATTTAGATGCTAGTATTAGACGGGCAAGTACATACATCGCGCTCAATAATTTTGCATAACTATGTAATACTGACTAGATATCATACGCTCATTTAAAAACAAACCTTTCTATAAGGAAGAGAAGTCGCATTTTGTAGAACAAATCAACTAAGTACTTTTTTGAGTAGGTACGTAAGTAGATAGAAATGAAACGTTACATTAATTAGTTGAGATTGACGTTGGTATAATTAATTTATGTACTAAAATTAGTTGCCGTCATTACATATGACTGTATATTTTTGGAAAACTAGGTATTGCTGGCGTGTAAACGACCTGCTAACCTGGCACTCGTCGCAAGGTCTCAGGTGATTGCCACAAACTTAAAAATATTTTACGCCAATACCGTTTTAATGTCATCATTACTTTTAATAGGATTTTGGAAGGAAAATTTTGCAGCACATTGCTGATGAGTTTTAGGTACAAGGAAATGTCTGTATTTAACTAAAACTAAAATAAAACTTTATTAGGTATGTACATTTGTTTTATAATTGTTGTTGGGTTTAATGTTATTAACCAACTAAAAGATTAGTATAGCGATTAAAGAAAGTAATAAAAAGGCTGATGCACCATTTACCCTTGCACTTGGTAAGTTTAAGCAGGCCTGGCTCACTTCGCGCGGTACATCCGATAATTACCTACAGCGAAGCGCCCCGCCGGCGGGTATTATATCAGTCGAGTGTCACGCGCGCGCCTGTCAGGACGCTGGCGTGAGTTGTAGTACCTAATTCTACGATTGAAGTATTATTTAAAAATGGACATAAAGAGAAAGAAATTGTGCGGCGTTCGGGTGTTTAAATTCGAAAAGAAATCTACCGGATTTTATTTATCTTTTTTTTCGCTTCCCAAAGATGCTGAAAGGTATGTTGGCCATGTAGGTAATCAATAATTCTTAGGATAGTATAGGAACCTAACCTACCATGACTACTGCTCAGAATGCGTTCGTTCGTTTCAGCCAAATGATGTCCACTGCTGGACAAAGGCCTCTCCCAAGGTTTTCCATAATGAATGCGTTACACTACATACGTACATACGTACGTAATGCGTACGTAAACCTACATACGTACCTCATGACATATAAGTAGATTAATTATTTTTTCACTAGACAGCAACCCTAACAGCGTAAGAAGAGTTCAGAGGCACGCGATAGAAAGAGACAAAACTTGTAGGTGAATAAAATTGTAGGTACGTAGTGCTGTGCGAGCTGAATTCCACTGTATCGCGTCGTAGCAAGACTCGCATTTATTTAAATCGTCTTGCGGAGTAATCCTTCTGTACCTGTACTATTACTTATTCTGTGGTTTAAGTTAGACCGTTACGCAAATGTTTTAGGTAAATTAAGGCCGGGTAGCAGAGAAAATGGCGAAAATGAGGTTTTCATTTTTCATTTTTGAGGTACTAAACAGTAAAATTAAAGGCTAAGATTTTTATTGGGCATAGTTGAGGATATTTTCTAGGGCTATTAACGGATGGAAACACGATTTGATGAAGTTGACTCGATAGAATAAATTCCCAAAGTTACCTCTATTCGTTTTCTATATATGGTTTTATTTTTAAAATAAGCGATTTGAGATTCTAAATCTTTTACTAAACTAAAGTTCAGAAATAACTTGAGGGCTTTTAACGGATGAAATTTTTATATTGCGTCTTATTTAGTTACTATGTTAAAAAATGTGGAAAAAATCGTCCATGACGGCTTGGACAATCTCAATCAGTCGCGCGGTGGCGCTTACGGAGGACGGACGCGTGTCAGTTTTTTGGCCGTGACAGTTCGCGATTTGTCAATATTTTTGACAATGATGACTTTGATGAGTCACAGTATAATAATATCAGTGTTACTGGAGAAAGCTTAAATTTTTGATAATTAAAAAATATCAATTTTGTCTACCTATTGAAATTTAAATCGTTCGCATCCTTTTAAACGAAGACTCTACTCATGATACATAGTACATTCCTCAAATATGAGACAAAACCAATGAGTTAAAATTACATTTTAATAGTACCTACATACAATCGTCTTACACTCTTTAGAAGAGCACACTGACACAAATAAATAATAAAAAATACTGTCTAAGGTCTGTAGCTAAAGGTCTAAGCTGTGAGATAGAAGAATCTTCTAGCCAAAAAGATGGCAGATGCAGCAGATGTCAACGGATTTAAAACTGGAGTTCATATGACTCCTTGTAGACTTGAGTCTCTAGAGCGTCCCTTCCTCCACCATGCGTAAGAATTTTCACAAAAATACTGTCTAAGGTCTATAGCTAAAGGTCTAAGCTGCAAGATAGAAGAATCTTCTAGCCAAAAAGATGGCAGATGCAGCAGATGTCAACGGATTTAAAACTGGAGTTCATGTGTCTCCTTGTAGACTTGAGTGTCTAGAGCGTCCCTTCCTCCACCATGCGTAAGAATTTTCACAAAAATACTGTCTAAGGCCTGTAGCTAAAGGTCTAAGCCGTAAGATAGAAGAATCTTATAGCCAAAAACATGGCAGATGCAGCAGATGTCAACGGATTTAAAACTTGGAGTTCATGTGACTCCTTCTAGACTTGAGTCTCTAGAGCGTCCCTTCCTCCACCATGCGTAAAAGTTTTCCAAAAATACTGTCTGAGGTCTGTAATAAAAGTCTAAACTGCAAGATAGAAGAATCTTTTAGCCAAAAACATGGCAGATGCAGCATATATCAACGGATTTAAGACTGGACTGGCACCACCTTGCAATGTCATCCTCTCATTGTTATCTGTAATGTAAATTATTTTTAAAATGTATTTAAAAAATAAAATGTTCGTATTATTATTTCAATAATCTCAACTACACTACACAAACACCTTTGTTCGCAACTGTACTGACGAAACCTCGATATTATACCGTTCATTTAAGATGGCAAGCTTTTTGCTGCGGTAATGCACTCCAGGTGACCGTGTGTGATGCTTATTGCTCATAGTGATTTTCGATACAGAACGGGGCTCTGCATCACATACGTTATACATAAATTATGGAAAGAAAACACCCAGACCAATACAAACAAATATGTATGCAATTTTAGTATGATATTTTTATTTATTAATAAACAAAAAGACTGAACAAAATTGATGCGTGTACTGATTAATAATGTAATTAACCACATGCAAAGCTTTGTGAATTGCAACAACTATAATTTATTATCCAAGCTCTAAATAATCGCTACTACGAGTAACTGATCATAAAATGTTTTTCCTATCGCTCAAGCTCCCGAGGATCTACCGATAGGTCGGGTGACGTAATCTTGAAATTCTTTTAGCCAGCGCGGAACTTCCGGAAGGTCGGGTGACGCCACGCCTCTTTGAACCGTGTTTACTTTGGCAGTTATATTCTATATTTATTCGATTCTAAAATATATTCCCAAAAATTTTGAAAGTTGTTTTAATTTGTATCACTTGGATATGATTTGTATTAAAAAGTGCTGCGAGTGTGACGCTTGAACGGAAGGAAGTCAACCTAACCTAACCAACTGCGTATTTCTAAACTGCGTATTTCTATACTGTGTAGCCGCGAGAGCTCTTTGGCGCGCTGTCTTCGGCGAAGTATTGCGCGCGCAGATTTTGACAGCGCGAAATACCTACTTTAGCAGAAATACCAAGCCTTAAATATTGTCAAATAAGGTTAAAAGTTTCAGTTCCTTTTCCTAGAAGTTGCATTCGTGGAGCACAATCACCTTTTAGAGATGACGTTTGAATTCATTTAGTTATTCATATATCATTTGTTCACTTCATTTATTTACATAATGAGACGTAAAATGTATTGTGACAAATTGATGGATTAAGTAAATGATATGACCGTGCGTCAGAAATCTCGAAAAGTTTCCATAATGGAACTTCATAAATACGAGTTGCATCCCATTATTCAATATTGACGCATTACAAGGAAAATGCATTAAGAGAGTGTTGCGTAAAAAGAGCAGGTTTCACATAAAAAGCTTTTGTATTGGTTGCTCATCGGTGCCGCATTTTGCCAGGTCAGTGGCTATATTTTTGGGCGTTAGGCTCTTTACATACGCAGAAACTTTGATCGTCTTTCAGGAATAGGTGATAAGTTGCTTATGACTTTTTTAGGATACTAAAATCAAATGCATAAAATTTAAAAACTGTTGTTGTAAACAATACGAGTATGTTTAGTAGATAACGTTTATTCCTGTTGAAACATTCAATTGCTTTAAAGTCGTCGCAATTGTGGTGGCAAGTTTCAGTTATCGACAACATTAAATTTTACCGTTGAAAACAGATATAAATATCTGTTGCCGCAATTAGTGACTCACACATTTTTTATTATGTAGCGATAGTCACTGCTAAAACTTTATATACTTCTAAAACCCATCACGGAAACGTAAAATGTTTTCAGTTGCTTTAAAGTTGCTCGTCTGCAAATAACTTTAATACGCTCTACGTCGACTAGTGCATTGTAGCACGAGGGCCAGTGATAATAAACGCTCTTTTGAATCCATCTATTGTGATTTTTAAAATCTCTTCGCCAGCGTGTTTATAAACAATGAACTTTAATACCGCTGTAAAAGATTCAGAGGCCATTAACATCTTTAAGAACAAGTGGGCGTGTGTGACCCTATTACATGAGTACATGAAGAGTATTCAGGTTAACCTGGAGTAGGCACTTTAGTTCTGAATAACATGTAGGTATAGAATAGAGTATTACTTATTAATTTAATTCCTAACTAGGAATAATATCTACTATAAACATTATTAGGCAGATTATAAACATATCCTGTCTTATCATTTAAAAAAATTGCAAATTGGGGTTTCAAAGAGCTTCCAAATTATGAATCCAGAAACAACACCGTTTCTTTAGAGACGCGGAACCTCGCTCGGAATTGCATGTCATTATAATAATATTTTTCAATAGCGTTCAGCCTTATTGCGTTCCTGCGATTAGATCTAGGTATTTCCTCAAGGCTTGAAAGAAATAATAACGATGACACACATTATTTACCACTATTTAGGTCGATTTAGGTATAAGAATAGGATTTAAGATACCGGGCAAGCACTCTCAAATTTAACAGCTGCTTAAGAAAAATATTATTATAATGACATGCAATTCCGAGCGAGGTTCCGCGTCTCTAAAGAAACGGTGTTGTTTCTGGATTCATAATTTGGAAGCTCTTTGAAACCCCTCATCAAACGCCATACAACCAGTGGACCAAATACTTATAATAACCCTACTGTTCTACGCAACGGGAAGTTATGAATGAACGTGTACTAGGTGATATCTTCCACATCTAACAGCCAACTGTGCATCGTATAGTGCACGAAGTAACAACCAAAATAGCTGCTATGAAATCGCAATACATAAACATGCCTATTTCTAAGGAATAAGGGGACATCGCATAGCAGCATTTCCAAGAGTTGTTGATTTGTCAATTTGATGCTCTGTCAGTCAACAATGATAAATGTCAATTGTGGTTACGTTTCGGTCCACGATCGCCACTTAATAGATTTCAACAATAAAAAGTATCACCTTTAAAATTATTTTTTTAATTAAATAAAAATGCAAGCATTAATTTTTTTATATGATAAAACGAGATTTATATATAATAGAAACTAAAAATAAACTGTTCTATGTTAAGTTGATTGAGTATATTTCCATAAAAGACAATACATAACCAAACGATGCTGCGTGTAATGGATAAAAAACGTAAAGTTATCATTTGTGTAAATGAAAACATACTTTTTTTGGTAAATGTTGCCATTATGTAAACATTTGAGAGCTGCTTAGCTGATCACGGCTTCAAATCCGTTGAGTAGCGTTTGAGAATACCATTTAAAATTGAAGGATACTTAAATTTAGGAGCCCGTCAGCTGAGTGACAGATTTGAGTAGTGTTTCAGTATTCGGCCGTAAGTCAAGTAAGTCAAGTCGTTACAAATGATGTCTATGTTTTTTTTACTTAGGACCAGAAGGCTGTAAACTCCTTTCATCCAAAAGCATAAATAACTTCAATAATAGTCACAATTTTTGGTTTTGGGGTAAGGGTTCGAAGTCTACTACGCTTTATGTGTACCGTCGTGAACCTAAATAATATAAGGAAAAAGTCTTCATTTGTTTTTTTAAAGAATAACGGCCGAATACTGAAACACTACTCAAATCTGTCACTCAGCTGACGGGCTCCTAAATTTAAGTATCCTTCAATTTTAAATGGTATTCTCAAACGCTACTCAACGGATTTGAAGCCGTGATCAGCTAAGCAGCTCTCAAATGTTTACATAATGGCAACATTTACCAAAAAAAGTATGTTTTCATTTACACAAATGATGACTTTACGTTTTTTATCCATTACACGCAGCATCGTTTGGTTATGTATTGTCTTTTATGGAAATATACTCAATCAACTTAACATAGAACAGTTTATTTTTAGTTTCTATTATACATAAATATCGTTTTATTATATAAAAAAATTAATGCTTGCATTTTTATTTAATTAAAAGAATAATTTTAAAGGTGATACTTTTTATTGTTGAAATCTATTAAGTGGCGATCGTGGACCGAAACGTAACCTCAATTGACATTTATCATTGTTGACAGAGCATCAAATTGACAAATCAACAACTCTTGGAAATGCTATGCGATGTCCCCATATTCCTCCTCAGAAATAAGCATGTTTTATGTAAAGCGATTTCATAGCAGCTATTTTGGTTGTTACTTTGTGCACTATACGATGCACAGTTGGCTGTTCGATGTGGAAGATATCACCTAGTACACGTTCATAACTTCCCGTTGCGTAGAACAGTAGGGTTATAATAAGTATTTGGTCCACTGGTTGTATGGCGTTTGGTGAGGGGTTTCAAAGAGCTTCCAAATTATGAATCCAGAAACAACACCGTTTCTTTAGAGACGCGGAACCTCGCTCGGAATTGCATGTCATTATAATAATATTTTTCAATAGCGTTCAACCTTATTGCGTTCCTGCGATTAGATCTAGGTATTTCCTCGAGGCTCGAAAGAAATGATAACGATGACACACATTATTTACCACTATTTAGGTCGATTTAGGTATAAGAATAGGATTTAAGATACCGCGCAAGCACTCTCAAATTTAACAGCTGCTTAAGACGATTTGACAGTTGTTTGAGTAATGCTTAGCGTTGAATGGCGTTTCAGTATGCGAAAATTCATTTGAGTGGCGTTTGAGTGCAACTTAATTTGAGAGGTGCTTAAAAATTGAGAACTGCTTAGATATTGTTTTGAGTATGCGAAATGTAAGTTTAGGAGCTGCTTAACTATTTGAGAAGCCGTCAAATATTTAAATGGCGTTTCAGTATTCGGCCGTAAGTTTATTTGCTTTTGAACAGGCTGTAGATAAGGAATAATTATGATTTTACTAGGTTTGTGGTGTACCCATTTGTTTTACCTGCTGGAAATACATTGCAACTAGATCAGCAAGCTATTTCACTAGCATGTAATTTGCAAAACAATACCAATGTGCGTACTCAAACAAATCCTACGGAACTCCGCGACTCCGTGGCCAATGCGTGTCGGAGGGAAACTTTACTGCCGATTTATTTATACCTGAACTTGTCACTCACTTTAGAACAGGTGCGTATGTTCAAACAATCCTAACAATGTTTCGTACATTTCACAGTTTTCGCAAATGGCAAGCGTTTGAAGGGGGAACGGGAAAAATCAACGGTTTTCAGGCATTGTTTTGATGCTTATATTATGACATTATGCAGCTATTTAAATATGTAGCTGATCTGTTCGGTTTTGTTTGTATATTGTAAATATTGTTTTCATAGCCTGTAACATTTCGATCTACTACTCGTAGTTTGTTTTACGAAAGTCAAAATTTTCTTTTTCAACCATTTTTCAGGATGATTTTTAAAACCTAATATTAGACCTATGTTTATCTAACTAGGTGCTCTTAGCGACTGAGTTATGAGTATTGTTGTCAGATCTGCTCGCTTTTCTCTCAAGAAGTTTGGCAGTCTGTCGAGTTACTCATACGATTGCTATTTCCGATAAAATTATATCTAATTTAGCTCGTTGGGCATGATTTACCTACGTACTTTAATTAACTCTACATTTAATTATTTATTGAGTATACTTAAAAGTGTTATTTACTCTAAATATTTACTTGTCATTAACTCTATTTTTCATTATTTAACTTAATTGCTAAGTATTAATTCTAAGTATTTAAAATGCATCGTTGATTTATTAAATCAACTGAGTTTGAAATATTCAAGAAGAGAGAAGTTACAAGATATTCACGATGAAGTGTCGACCGCGCTACGACCGACACCATAATGAATTCTCGAAGTTATGTAATATAAAGTGTGGAAAAATAACCAAAGGCCATTAGTCCGGTAATAGGCACGCACTTCCCGGTGGACAGTGTTCTGCGGCTTAAAATAAAACAATGTAAGCTTTCAGGAATAGCCGCGCTCCGAAATAGAGCGCGCCGGAGAGCGGCCGGTGACGTGTCCTTGGCGGGCGGGCCACGCCAGAAATATGTCATTAGCGGAGCGTGGTGCCGCTACAAAGGCCGCTGCACGTGCCCGGACCGGCGGGGAAGCTCGGGGATGCTCACAGTTTCACACACTGTCCACCTACCTGATATGATGGTTCGCGTACCGTGGTACCGGACTACTAAGCCAGAGGTCTCAGAAATTTGTCATTAGCGGAGCGTGGTGCCGCTACAAAGGCCGCCGCACGCGCCTGGACCGTCAGGGAAGCTCGTTGGGTGATGCTCACAGTTCCACACACGGTCCACCTATATGGTGGTTCGCGTACTGGACTACGAAGCCAAGAGCTCCCAGAAATATGTCATTAGCGGAGCGTGGTGCCGCTACAAAGGCCGCCGCACGCACCCTGACCGGCGGGGAAGCTCGTAGGGGGATGCTCAAAGTTTCACACACGGTCCACCTATATGGTGGTTCGCGTACTGGACTACGAAACTAAGAGCTCGCATAAATGTGTCATTAGCTGAGCGTGGTGCCGCTACAAAGGCTGCCGCACGCGCCTGGACCGTCAGGGAAGCTCGTTGGGGGATGCTCACAGTTTCACACACGGTCCATCTATATGGTGGTTCGCGTACCGTACTACTAAGCCAAGAGCTCGCAGAATTGTGTCATTAGCGGAGCGTGGTGCCGCTACAAAGGCTGCACGTGCCCGGACCGGCGGAGAAGCTCTTAGGGGATGCTCACAGTTTCACACACGGTTCACCTATATGGTGGTTCGCGTACTGGACTACGAAGCCAAGAGCTCCCAAAAATATTTATTTATTTATTTATTTATTTACATACACACACATATGTGTGATGTTCATAGTCTCAACCCACCAGTAGACTGAAGCTCGGGTCATTAGCGAAGGCTTGACCGGCTACTGCCCAAAATAACCACGATGACAGTTTCACACTTGGTCCGCCTGGCCCGGATGGTGTACCGGACTACTAAGCCAGAGGTCGTGTCGCACGATCATAATATCCTTATTTACCCAAAAAGCATTTAACTTCACAAACTTAACCTTAGTCAAAATATGTGGCTTGGACATTTTGCTAGAAGTGAAATGAAAAATGCATTCACTGTTCATAATTAATTTTCTGTTAGACAATACCTAGCTTTTGTAGTAAATGGCCAAGCCATACCTACTCGTATATTCCAACTAAAATGTAGAGTTTGTAAAGTTAGGGCATGTAGAGTTAGAAGCTTGGTTCCACCTACAAAAGATCTGTTAAGATAACCTTTTGACAGTGCGAGCTATATGGTCTCGACTTGGCAACATTTTATATGAAAATGTTTTGGTAGAATATAACTTTAAGGAAGGCATAGGTAAGTAGTCAACCTACTCAGAACAAGTAGGTGGAATTCTGGCGTCTGAATAAATAAATAAACCACCAGAATCTTCGACTTCCGAATTCCTCTTTAATGAATTGAAAACCACATATTCTCGAATCGGTTAATAAAGTTTAAGTCGTCGTTTCCACATAGAATCCAATTTATAAACGCTATAACCAAAGATTAATAGGGGAAAGCTTTTAGTAGTAGTGTCTACTCCGGGACCAGATACAAGCAATTTAATTTTAAATTAGCGTCAAGAGGTGGCCATGAATGTTCGCATGTGCACCTGCTCGCCGTAAATATACATCATAGGTTGTCGCAACGAGCACCGCCGGCTCTACTAGGCGGGGGAAAACAGACAGATAAGTTGGAGATTAGAAAAGTAACTTAGGGTTAACGAAGGCTCACTTAGACCTTGGATCTAGAAAGGGCATTAGGTAGAATAGAACAGTATAGCAATGTAGGATTTTACTCTTTTGTTTTATCAGCGATGGGAATGATTAGGAACTTAAATTGCCCATTTCTGGTAGTATTTTTCAAGTTCTTTGAAGTTTTTTCTTAAATATTTTTGGCTTTATTTTAAGTTCCTTAACTAGTTACACATCTGGTTGCGAAGAATTTGAGACTCACCTTTTAAAAGGTCGGTCTGTCTGTCATTAGCAGTTATGATGGATTGTTCAGAATCTGGTAGCTGTAAGCTGAGCAGAAGCACAGTTATCTGGCCTATTTATTTGGCGTTTGCTTTCGGCTGCTATGCGATGCCTATTGTTCGGCACTCGTTGGCAGCTGACGCGGGGCATGTCTTCGCCAACGCCGTGTCATTGTCTACCCGTATTGTCATATTATATGACGTCCCTTAATCACTATCGAGATGTATTTATCTGCTTGCGGATGTCGGGAGAACTAACGATTTATCTACTTTCAGGGTCCCGAAAATCAGACATTAATCTTACGAGTAGTCGATACTTAGTGTTAGTTAATCCATACTTACTTAATAAAGACAGTGCTAGTAGCTAAAGAAATGGGAAAATAGATTTGACGTGCTGTCGTCGGATTATTAATCCGGGATTGATCACTTAGTATTAAGCTACATGTATTAAATCAGGCTGTTTGTTTCTATAATAAAGCTAGTTAAATAAATTAAGAATTTTCCTTGAGATTTTAACATTCGAAGAAAATTATCCTACTTTTATCCATAACGGGTTCTCGTACTGAGAAGTTAGTTAAAAATGTTTTAGATTATGAGAGAAAAGACGCAAAACGTTTTTGTCTGTTACGTTTTTCTAGTTCTGGACGTAGGATGCTCTCAAAGCCAGATAGATCACTTAGGCAGTGCGTGGCTACTTAGTGATCTTTCCAGCTTTTCACGTAGGGGGCGCGCACGCGCGCGTGATCCGCTCAAATATAAACCGCCGCGTGCGCTGTCACTGAACATTAACCCTGAGCGTGTTCAAAGTAACTCGCGAACGTTTTTTACGGAGTGACATTTTAAACTTCGAACTCAATCATAATTATTTTAGGTCAAATGATTCCAGATTATTATTTTTTTCTAAAAAGTTTGCACAGATTGACTGCTTCGATAATTGGGTAGTTCATGCTTAGCTTTTCAACATCTTTGTTAATCCAGACGTGTTTTTGCGAAGTAAAGCTTTGTCTTATCTATTAGTAAAGCTCTCTCCCATTCACAACAGTGGATTGCGGATAAAAGCAAAAAATGTTGGCAGAGCTTCGCAATATCTAAGAAAGCATCAGTCTATTTAGGTGCGGTAAAAAGTTGGACTTTTTGAAAGTTCAAAAGACTATGCAAAACCCGTTAAATAAAGTACATTCATTCGTGGTTTAGCGATTCCGTTGCAGCATCAGCCAGGTAGAATTACCTGTCGAAGCCATTCAACGAAAATAGTCGATTGCGATACAAACATCACGGATCACCGCTGTTTATTTTATACGCCAATAAAACAATACGATATTGCAACGCGCACGTAATAAAAATCGGGCCGGTCGCTGTATCGTGCGCCCACGCGTATCAAAATAGTATACCTAGGTACTTGACGACGATGGTTGCCAAAGAAATGAAATAGACTAGATTTTTCAGTCGGACAGACACGTGAACAATAGGTCTCGGTTGCAAGGGAAGGACGAGTGTGACGATTCCCATTTATTACGACGTCTCGTGGCCATGTTCTTTGGATACCGATCAGACAGCCTGTTCTTACGACAGATGGTGCCTACATATTTTTATGCCAGATCCGGATTACGGTGTAACATATTGCATGCAGTTGCTCTCGCACGTGAATTGGACATGTAATGTACGACATTGCATTTATAAAGAATCGGTGATTGAGTACCACAAAAAATATTCCCACTGAAAACCACTGAAGAAAATATATTGTGCCTAGGTACAAAGTTCATATATTTTCGTGTGGGTTTGAAGGAATGTGAGTCATCAAAGAAAATTAGAAAATTGGTTGAGTAACGTAATTTACTGTTTGTTTTTTTAAGATAAGTAGTAGTTAATCTTTTTTTTAAGAAAAAGCCAGGAACTTTGTTTCTATGTCTTAAATTAATATATTATTTCGAAAGTTCTACGTTGCTATTCTTTTAAAAGTCAACGTCAGTCAGTCCCAAGACCTGTGAAAATCCAGATGGTTAGTAATTTTGCACAACTTTATTTTTTTTTACAGTAGTGGCTTTGAATCCAAAATGTTCAGCTGGTTGAGCAATAAGTTAAACATAAGTAGGTATAATATTGATATAATAAATTGTCAAATCAAATCAAATTATTTTTATATGCGAACACAGGTTTACATACAGTTTATGAGAATAAATAAATTTTGAATTTAGTTTTTTTTTTGCAGTAGGTGTTACAAGTAGTCTATGTAAGTACCTAGGTAAACTACAGTAATATAAGGTGGGTGAAGATAGAGGAACATTGAGGATGTGTTACGTGCAGTAGCGGTACATACATTTAACAAGCATTAAATGTTTACTGCTTTGTTTGTGAGAACAAAAAAAATAAAACAAGAAATTAGAGTAAATTCAATGTTTGGTGAAACATGTATAGCGAGTTGATGATTTGATAACATATCCTGCAAGTAAACTATTATCATCACAAAGTAAGAAAATTAGTTAAAATCTCAAGGCAATTAACGTTCTCGATGCTGGAAATATATTTTACAATTACACATAAAACAAGCGAGCGGATTATATGAACGACGCGTTGTTGTTCATTTGCGAGCAAATTACAATGTTCGTAATGATGCGTGCAGGACCTAGTGATGCCATTCCGCTATCGTTGAAGAAAATAAAGAAAATTAAAGTATGATAGACATTACTATTATGGCTAATACTTACAACGATTGGTGTGATACGAGCTTCAGTGAGCACGAATAAACACATGAAAAGGTCTATTAGGAAAGATGGTACTTCAATGTTTTTAACATGAAGGGAAGTAGGTAGCCATCAGTTTTGCTGAAATTCACAAGAACCAGAAAAAATATTCAGTTTGATTGACTTATCTACTACTTAGAACTTGAATTGATCGAACAAGGATTGTCACAGGCCTCAATAAGTAATAATTATGCCCCTACTCGTACTTTCTCTTTAAATCTTTCAGCGATATCGATAATCGTAAGCAAGGCTTGCTCTTCACTAACGCCAAAATTTATTGCCTGCCGCAACAGTTGCTTTCTCGAACTACTACAAGGCTTGGCTGAACAACCACGCGGAAACTGTGCAAGCGACTATGTTGCTTTATGGCCGTTGAAATTACAATATCTATTTACAGATAAACTAATAAATGAACTTATGCTTTTGCCTGCCAATGGCCACCCGATATAGCGAAATAATCTTTTGGGATAGATAAAATTGGTTGGTCGTATTTGATGTAGAGGTAAATCCATTGGTAAATGGAGTAGTCGGCTACTTAATTGTAGAGCGGAGAGCGCCTTATGGAAAACTTAAGCGTAGAGCGCCCTCCATCAAGACAGCTACGTTAGACTAAACCTTTCAGGACTTGAACCAATATTGGGCTCTATGACGCAAAAGAAAAGGAGAAAGACTGTCTAGCAGTGGACCGAGTCGGCTAATCATGGCTGACGGGCTGATTTATCTAAGGGCTGAAATGAAATGAACTACAGGTGTCATCGAACACGTTGCGACTACTTTAAGGCTAGTTTTCCAAAATTGTTTGGCATTTGTAGAACAAGAGAGCCCTTTAGACTCACTGCGAAGACACGTCGGTCTCACAACAAATAATGATAACTCTTACCCGAAGGAGCCAGTGGGCGAGTGTTTATTTTATTCAAATATATTAGCCGAGCGCCTTGCCCTGAAGTGGTACAAAATATTTATGTGTTTTTCATTCTCATTTATTTTTTTGAACCCACTTCATTAAATTCTTAGCGGCCTATCATTAAGTAGATTTGAAGAAATTTCAAAATGTTTGAATGTTTAATGAGACGGATTTAGTAAAGCAATATTGATGTAGAAAGGTACACAGACACGCTAGTTAATTGCCGTCCTTTTGTTCTTGAGTGGGTATTTTAAGAAGCAGATAAATCCGTCGTTGGTTTGTAGAGGTAATTAAGTGGATTTATTTCTGGAACGAAAGAAACAAGGTGAGCAAAAGCCTTTGAAGATGGAATGGTTAAACAATTGAAGTGGTTTACGTTGCAGCTTGCAGCACGGATCATATTAACGCATTTAATTCGTACTAACTTATCTGAAGACAGTGATATTTTAGCTGGGGCTATTATTACAATGGCTGGGCTCTATTTGCAGGAATAACTTGCATCTGAGTTAGTTATTACAATAACAAACGGCTAAATCTGAGCTAAATAAACCTTGTTAATTAGTGGTGGAAATCCATAGCTGGTTTTAGCGCCGTTCCGGGAATGAGTGAGTCGTGCAAATGAGCGTAAATCACGCGCGTCAGCTGTCGTGCGCGCAGTCGATCATGTTTGATGAATGTAAGCGTCGATTCTGAACTGCCACAAACATGGTGTAATGTACACATAGCAAATGGAGTGAGGAAGCTATCTAGCTGTAGTAAAGATTACCGAAAGGAGCATTTGCCTCTTCATGCATCTCTTGAATTTGGCCTGGTAGTTCGTATGTTAGAAGTCACAGGTTCAGTCCCAGTCGTGTCTGTATGTGCTTTCTATGTACCTAATATGTATGCGATTGTATCCGCTGTGTAATAACTAACGTAGCCTACACTTTGATTCGTTTGGGACTAGATGGTCTTGCCGTGTTGTTTATATCAATCAGTGAAAATTTTTCAAACATAAAATTTCTAGCATCTGTTATTAATCTCACAGAGTCATAAGCTCGTAACTTGCTTATGGAATGCAACTCAAACACTAAAAGTTTTTTGCGAACTAACACATAACAAAAACATTTTGAGTGTTCCAGAGAGCTTCCTGACAGGTCCCGATGTTTAGTCTATCTATTGTCTGGTGAAAAACAATGATTAAGTGGACTAAATACATTTTTTATACATCAGCGTCGGGCAGGATTGATGGGAGCTATTAAAAGCCGTTATTTTTAAATCCGACGGGCGACGGCAACAAACGTTCTCCGGAATTCATAGTAACGACTGTAAATTCATAAATCATTGTGACAGGTTTACCTTCCGTTTTATCCCGGGTAACAAAGCGAATGCGATATATAATTTGGCGGTTATCTGCTAATTTATATAATGAAGGTTCAAAGAAAAACATTTCGTTTGCGTAAAGCGTCTTTATTACATGTATAATATTGCTTTTATTGAGCATAGATACTTTATTTGTATACTTAATAGAAACAACTATGTTTAAACATAATATAATCTATTTTATATTGCAACTGATTCATATATTCTTTGCTTAAATCGATTGATCTTACAAAACAATAATCAGTCTATGAGTTTGTACATAAGTACTGGCACGAGGTTTAATTCTTAACAAATAACAAGTTCTTTATTAACTACTAGTTAGTCACTTTGTGCTAATTAACATAATTATAATCAGAGTAACATTTATTGTATTTGGAAGCTGTTACTCAGACTTATAACAAAACAGTATTTAAACTACTTATTTCATCTTTCTATGGAAAAAATATAACATCAAACTTCCCGTGAGTAAGGCGCCGCTCCTGAAAATAAAGATTTTTATCAGCATTAAAATATCACTACATAATTAATGCACAAGCTCACTTTCCTAAAATTTAGACTTGGTGGGATTCAAACCTGAAATGGCAGCGTACAACAGTCCGTCATTCTATGATAAGTATTCCTATTAATCTTGGACCATTTCCATGGCCCAATGTTAAGAGAATGAGATGAAAAACATAGGAATAAAAAGTTTAAAACTGAGCAGCCATTTGTGCAAATGTGTGTAAATGTAAAAAAACAAGGATAATAAGTGTAGGTAAATGTAAAAAAAAACAAGGATATAAATTCTCTTTTACATGCTGATATTTTTTTTCATTCTGTGATAAAGCCCTCATCACCTTATTGGCGCACGCGCAAGTTCAATTAAGCGAATCCGTTAAGGATTAGCGAGCGAAAAATATTCGCGCAGTTAGTACAAATAATTTTGTTAAAAATCACCGTCTTTTGCCAATGGACATAACTTTCTTTAAAGATGCACTGAGCCAAATTTTTAACATTTTTGCCGAAGTTGAATTTATAAAACTCGAGAGCAGACATTTTTATTTCAAACCGCGTTCGTTCAAAGTTTCAACAGAACATGTAAATACTTATGTAAAAAAAAACTCGTGTTAGTTTTAACTGGGGTCACAACTCTGGTGTCAGTCTCCATACTTCGCCTTAGGCATCCATTCTTTAAAAAGTGTAGGTACTTTTTTGCTACCATCATCAGACAGTACACTACTGTTGGATGTACAGCTACAAGAGTTATAACTCTATTTTTTTCATGATTTCAGCTTCATAGCTACATTAAACGTAGACATAATGAGGGCTATCGTTTTAGCGCTCACCAGTTAGCGCCACTGTAGAGTAAGGTCCTGTCACTTGCTAGTAGCGAAGACAGTCAGTGGCACCAACTGGTGAGCGCGAAAGTGGTAGGAGGACTATCGTATATGCACTCATCAAGATGGCGCCACTGTAGAGTAAGGTCCTGTCAATCGCCAGGGGTGCCAACTGTTAAGTATAAAAACGATAGCCCTCATTAAAGGGAGCCATACCACATCGCCACCCGGCTGGCCACGCTGTGTTTGTATACGCTGAACTCAGAGATCCTGTACTCGCGGCTGTTTTTGAACTGCTTCAGGATTTTATCCGCCCTGGAAAAAGTAAATTTGCATTAGATGTTCGTTTTATGACATGATTAAGGTATCATGGTTGATACAGATAGTTTCCGAACAAGACTTTGACATAGCGATTCGCAAGACCAGACACTTATTCTACTGAGGTTTTGATTTAGCACGCTTTTTTACCCGACTACGGCAAAGCAAAAGGAGGGTTATGATTTTGACAGGTTATGTATGTATGTTCATCGGTCGGTTCCCTCGTAACTTCTAAACTTCTTATCAGAATTCGACAAATGACATATCATTAGAAGCGTCTTAATTGTCCGCTGGTTATTAATTATATTAAGTAACAATATCAATAATTTTTATTGAACTTATTTAACTAAAAATCTCTGGAAATAAATACCAGTAAAAATCACATAAAATCAAAATCCTTACACAACAATAATATTACGACATTCAATACGATCTCTCGTCAAAATAAGTCTGCAACGATAAATGTTATTCCTAAACACGTGAGAAGTCTAAACAATACTTCCACTTTCATAACAGATATCAATCAGTGCACTCACTTCATGAATAAAAAAGATCAATGGGAAATAACAAAATGCTATATTAGATTTACTATGCTTCAGTCATAAACTAAAGTGCAGTTTACTTTGGCGGGGTTTTACTGCAAAATATGATTGCTGCGAATGTTTGCTGTAATAACAGATTTCGGTAAGTATTAGAAGTGAAACGACTCAGAACGTATACAAGTATAGCGTAAGATTTTATAGTTTTGGGACTATTAGTCCAGAAACTATAAATGTACGATTCCTAGGGAGTTAACCTGGCTAGATTTTGAGAGTTTAGAATATTGGAGATTTGCACCTTTCTTTCACATAGCTACTCTCTTATAATAGTAGTAGTAATACATAATTACTTCGAATTTATTATTAATAAATAATAAATCAACTTTATTTCTCTTAACAAAATACATAGTCGCAGTTTGTAACCGGTCATTATAACAAGGATAAAAAACACGTATTACTGGTGTCCGTACTAAGATACCCAGTGCTACAGCACACCAAGCCTCCACCACCGGCTAATCGGTATGTTTTATTCTGTCATTAGTTAAAAAAGTCGAAAAGCAAACTTGAAACTTAACCCTTTTTGCATAAAATTCTCAGGATATTAAAGGTTTCAAATCGCTTGCCAAAACGTCACTTTAATATTGCTAATTCGATATTGTATGCTTTTTACTAGTTACCCACAAGAATAAACACGGTACATATGCCGTTAAAATCGTGGGTGTTTATATTGGCACGGAACATTGGATTTTAATTACAACTATTATTTGCTTTAACAAGTTTGTTGTGCTCGGAACGGTATCTCAAAACGTAATCAATACTAAATTAATGGTTTTATTTTATGTCGACTGGAATGTTTCTTGCGACGGGTGTCTGTGACAAAATACGTAATGTTACAGGTTTTCTACGGTAGTGGAGCGGTGAGAGAAGGTGTTTTTGTGACGTCAAAATGTCAGCAGTGACTTTCTTACGTCACATTTAATCCTTCCACTACCGCAGGAACTTAGTTATGCACTATACTTGTAATTCACCTGCAGACCTTGATGTTTGATGCAGGGGGAGAATAGGAAACATTCATTGAAGCTTTTAAGTGAAGATTAAAGGATCTAGACATCTTGAATTACAGATTTTTTTTAAAGGGATACTTACGTATACTGCGTACTCGTCGCTATGAGGGCAGTCCGGCTGCCGTAAGGCTTGATGTCTATGTTGCCGAAATTTGCAAGCGTGCTCGCCACCTAGGAAAATAAAACATTAGTTTCTAGCATAAGTACTAGATTTGTACAGGTATATCATACAAGAGAATATTTCTCGTAAGTCTACAAGCGTAATAAAACATCTCTGACCATTAATTTCGGAGTAAATACCAATAGGACAGACTTAACTATAATACGTAGTGATCAGCCATTGTCACTTCCAATATGGCCCAAAGTAACGTCTCTATCGACGCAACATGTGCACTGGGGTTGTCGTATTTATAAGCTAACCTTAAATCAACCTTGACAGTGGCATGAAAAATGGGTTTTCAGACATTTCAGAAATCAAATACCGGTGGCTGCTTAAAAAATAGCCCGACTTAAAAATAAAGTTTTCCGTGTGTGACACTTGGGCATTATCAATCTGTTTTAACTAGCAACGGGAAATGTGCACAAGGCGCGGTATTTGTGTGGGTGTCGTGCACTTGTGTGCGTGAGTCGCTCGGCTGGCAAGCCGCCAAGAGTGAGCCGTTTTCCAACTGGGCCCGGGGAGGAACCACTGTGTCTATGTCAGCGCCAATGGAGCCTTACAATTTTTGTAACAAATAAAGCCGAACAACATTAAAACCGAGCAGTTTTAGTGTCTTTTTTTTCTCTATCATGCGATCAGTTAGAAGACTATGAGCAGATTTTTCCTGTGATTAAAAGCGATGAGAGCAGAATCCCCACTGGGACTCCCTACATGATTAATTCTGGCTCTCAATGTCCAGAATGTGCCGTCGCTTCAGTCGCCGCATAGCTTCAGGGATAGTGAGTTGCACAGCAAGTTATTTAGTTCAGTGTCTAGAAATTTTATTTCATAATTTTCGATTGCAAAGAAAACTAATGTGAAGGATACTGAGACGGTTCCACCGGTTTGAGTAGATTTTTATCATTGATATTTACAAAATTGTCAGGTTCTACTGGCGCGTATTACAACAAGTCACATACAAGCTGCTAACTAAAATCTCCGACTCCCAGCGCTCGTGTACAACCAGGAAAACAAGCGAACATCACTCCACCGGGCGAGGTGACAATTATTACTACCATAACTGTTCCGTAACATATGGACGCTAATTTTGGCACCGAGAATTGAGACAACGCGGATGGTCCCAGTGTTTACGATTGCGACAAAAATAGCGCTCTGTTTGGCTCGTTATGCAACTGCCTTTGAACCAAGTTACCGGCGAACTTTGTTATTGTCGCGTTTGGGTTTACACGATACATCTCACAAACGGCTGCATTACCATCCAGCGATGTACGGCAATAAACTCCGTGCAGGTTTTATCGCCAGAGTCGACAACTGACACAATAAAACAGCTGACCAGAAATAAATATTTCGATCGGAATAAATCATTGTCTGGATTAGTCTGCAAATCTATAACGTCGGGAAGGCATGCTATAAAATACGTTTCTTTATAAACCGGTTTAATTATCTTGATGACTTCATGGTTGGTGTTTTTCTGTATTAATATATTGGCTTGCTTTTGGACAGCGATATAGGAAGTAAAGTAAGTTTAGGGATATTATTGACTGTTTTACAAGCAAATAAGTCAAATTACCTGTCCCACGTTGATAACTCGGTCTTTCAAAGCCTTGATGTGTAGTACGTTGGGACGGTGGGACTTGGGATCCTCTCCGATGAAATTCTGAAAATAAGGTACCCAATATAAGTAAAATAAAGAAGTGACGTAACTATTGTAAATTTAGTTCAGTGCATATTTAATTAGTTTTGAGTCTTATATTAATGAAGTATACTGCAGACACAGCAGTTAAGAACAAATTTTGTTCTTTTCAGGCTAGTGTCGTATAATGCTGGACAAAGTAGACCTCCCCCAAGGATTTCCACAACGACCGGTCCTGCGCTGCACGCCTCTAAAGCCCGGTCCGTGAGCACGTAGAATTTTGTCCAATGACCCCAAGCTACCCATCCTTATCGCTCGCGCGTAATTATGTTGCTATCGTACTCGCACACTCACTGCGGGTGCCAGTCGCACAGTCGCGACAGCAATATAATTACGCGTGAGCGATAAGGATGGGTAGCTTGGGGTCATTGGACAAAATTCTACGTGCTCACGGACCGGGCTTTAGTAGTTTCCTGCGGCCTTCACAAGATCGTAGCAAATATATTTATTTATTATATTTCATCATCACTTCATCAGTCTACTAATAGGCAGCTTCTACTCACGGCTTTACCATTGAATTGCGATCTATAAGGTTCATGATCTCATTTCACACACTTTTTCAACAAAAGGTAGCTAATATGGTAACCATTTTTTCCTTCTAGGTTCAATCTTTAATTCTAGGTTGAAATCTATTAACCGTGAAAAGATAACAGTGAGGTAGGCAGAGTTTTTTCGCTATTAACAACTTTTATTGCAACTTGCAGCGTGGGACGTCCACCTGACCGAGGGTGGACCGACGACATCGTAAAGGTAGCAGGGAAACGCTGGACGCAGGCCGCTACCAATCGATCAACGTGGAAAGCATTAGGGGAGGCATATGTTCAGCAGTGGACGTCCTATGGCTGACATGATGATGATGATAACAACTTTTGACACTAACCATATAAGGCATAGCTTTTCTTATAGTGTTGGCCCGGTTGCAGTAAGGCGACATAGCGGCTAGCGTCTCCCGGGGCCCGACAGGCCGGTACTGCCACTGATGACGCACGCCGCCCAGTGGCCCAGTCGGATGAAGCAGTAGCTTGGAAGTCATTGTAACACTAACCACATAGGGCATGGCTCCCCTTATAGTGTTGGCCCGGTTGCAGTAAGGCGACATGGCGGTAGCGTCTCCCGGGGCCCCACAGGCCGGTACTTGCCGCTGATGACGTACGCCGCCCAGTGGCCCAGCCGGATGAAGCAGTAGCCTGGAAGTTGTAAAACTAACCACGTAGGGCATGGCTCCTCTTATAGTGTTGGCCCGGTTGCAGTAAGGCGACATAGCGGCTAGGGTCTCCCGGGGCCCGACAGGCCGGTACTTGCCGCTGATGACGCACGCAGCCCAGTGGCCCAGTCGGATGAAGCAGTAGCCTGGAAGTCATTGTGATACTTACCACATAGGGCATGGCTCTCTTTATAGTGTTGGCCCGGTTGCAGTAAGGCGACATGGCGGCAAGCGTCTCCCGGGGTCCGACAGGCCGGTACTGCCACTGATGACGCATGCCGCCCAGTGGCCCAGTCGGATAAAGCAGTAGCCTGGAAGTCATTGTAACACTAACCACATAGGGCATGGCTCCCCTTATGGTGTTGGCCCGGTTGCAGTAAGGCGACATGGCGGTCAGCGTCTCCCGGGGCCCCACAGGCCGGTACTTGCCGCTGATGACGCATGCCGCCCAGTGGCCCAGCCGGATGAAGCAGTATCCTGGAAGTAATTGTGATACTTACCACATAGGGCATGGCTCCCCTTATAGTGTTGGCCCGGTTGCAGTAAGGCGACATAGCGGCTAGCGTCTCCCGGGGCCCGACAGGCCGGTACTGCCACTGATGACGCACGCCGCCCAGTGGCCCAGTCGGATGAAGCAGTAGCTTGGAAGTCATTGTAACACTAACCACATAGGGCATGGCTCCTCTTATAGTGTTGGCCCGGTTGCAGTAAGGCGACAGGGCGGTAGCGTCTCCCGGGGCCCCACAGGCCGGTACTTGCCGCTGATGACGTACGCCGCCCAGTGGCCCAGCCGGATGAAGCAGTAGCCTGGAAGTCATTGTGATACTTACCACATAGGGCATGGCTCCCCTTATAGTGTTGGCCCGGTGGCAGTAAGGCGACATGGCGGCCAGCGTCTCGCGGGGCCCGACAGGCCGGTACTTGGCGCTGATGACGTACGCAGCCCAGTGGCCCAGCCGGATGTAGCAGTAGCCTGGAAGTCATTGTGATACTAACCACATAGGGCATGGCTCCCCTTATAGTGTTGGCCCGGTTGCAGTAAGGCGACAGGGCGGCTAGCGTCTCCCGGGGCCCGACAGGCCGGTACTTGCCGCTGATGACGCACGCCGCCCAGTACCCTAGCGGGATGAAGCAGTATCCTGGAAGTAATTGTGATACTTACCACATAGGGCATGGCTCCCCTTATAGTGTTGGCCCGGTTGCAGTAAGGAGACATGGCGGCTAGCGTCTCCCGGGGCCCGACAGGCCGGTTTTTGCCGCTGATGACGCACGCAGCCCAGTGGCCCAGTCGGATGAAGCAGTAGCCTGGAAATAAGGTATAAAGAAAGTTAAAACATAACCCTTCATCTGGCGCCGTCGGGTCTAAAAGCGACGACGACCTAAGGAAAATAAAGAGAAAGTTCAAAATCTTACTTGCTTTGAGATTGAGTTAGTATTGATAAAGCAAGTGTGGAAAATAAGTTTAAGGCCTTTTTTAACTGTGGTACTACCATTCACAGAAACTTAATAAGAGTCAATCAACTGTAAATATAGATTACAAGCGTTTTGAAACTGATAAAAAAGTTAGTGAATTGATTGTCTTAAATTGCAATACAAAATCAATGAAAGAATTTTGTCATCTTACCTGAACAATATGAATCCCATCCAGCTTCATGGTACGACTGTTTCACAGCAAAAGGAATACTTAATCTTATGGGATTTACACCTTGTTCTAACTTCTTGCATTTTCTCTCAGAGAAGAATTCATATAAACTGAAATTTGTAAAAAGAAGCACTAAGATTATGACGAAAAGTTTAAAGAATCATAGCTCAAGTATTAGTTTTAACTTTTAAAATAACATAAATAAAACTACTTACTCTTGCAGCGCATTAGATTTCCACACTTCATCAAATGTTAACATTTTTGCCATTTCATGAGAAATATACTTTGTGTCATAAATATTGGGAAATAACTCATGGATGTTTTTCTTGAATGTTGAGTACTTATTTGGCAAAGGCCCTATAAACTGATTATGCAGAAGTATAGTATCCAAAAATATATTATGTCCAATGATAGGTTTTTTGTATGAAGCCAGTAGGTCTATGATTTGTGAAAAGCCCAACAAATGCACTTTCAAATTCTCTTCAAGGACAGTTTTTGGGGCACTGTTGGCACCTTCCACCGATTTATCTCTGTATATAAGTACCTGAAATAAGGAATATTGATTGATTTACTAACAAAACCTATATTGAAATTAAATAATTTCAATGGCATGATATTGGCATCAAATAATTTAAATACCTCCAAATTCAAGCAGATACTATGTGTTAATTTAGGCAAATGTTGAGTGTGAGTGATCAATTTACCTTATTGCTATTACCTAAGCTATCAGTGGTCAGCACACCTGGGAATCTCATTCTGATTTCGTTGTGAGTGATGTATCGGAGAACTGGATTCTTGATGTCCAAGTACAGTGTGCCTTCCTCACTGTTGCTAAGCCATCTGGAAGGTTTTAGTTGACAATATTTTACTATGAACCATTTTAATAAAATGAATATAGCCTTTATTTACATAATTACAATATGAAATACATCTTGATTCTCAATTATCCAAATAGTCTTATCAAAATGTTTCACAATACTTATTTGAAGATACAATATTACTGTTCTGTAACTTTTTAAGTATTGCAGACATTAGGGACTGAATAAACAGTGGTTCTGAGTTAAAATACCATTCTTTTGTAGTGACTATTAGGGTGTCCCATAAATGGCCGAAAAAAAATTTTTTTTAGATATTGAAATGCATACCCTCTATTTCTTTTAGTACTACTCAAACTTAGTTAAATACAAAATTTCATCTTCCTACGTCAACATTAACCCGTGCCGACTGAGCTCTGAAGATTTTGAAAAATGCTGGTTTTACCCCTTTGGTTATGTAGCTTAATCAATTAAAATATTTAAATTTTATAAAATATTTATATAAAGAAGATATCAGACAATATATTTTACCTTTGAGGGTCCCTTTTTTACATTCTGGATACAGATTTCCATGCTCCTGAATATTGGCCTGATTTTTGCTACACTGTGCCTAGCAAAAATAGCTTTTTCTCTTCCTTTGCAGTGATCAAACAATGTAAATCTTGCATAAGCTTTATAGCTCTCTCAGCTGTATCATTAACTACCCTTAAAGAAAGCACTTTTTTGCTTTTAAATAGGCAACATCTTCATCTCATTTAGAAATGGGTCTCAGGGGAAAATTCTTATCAATTTTCAATGGAAAAAATAAATGTATAGTCTTGACAGACACTAAATCACTCAATGGGTTTCCAGCAACAATAAATAAGGCAGTATTATTATCAATTCATTAAAAACATGATAAAAAAATTAGTACTAGTCCTATTTACCATAGAAATTATCATACCTTCTTCAGATGGAATGTATATCTTCCCAGAATCATACATACTCTCTCTTTGTACTTTTACTACAGTATTGACGGTGTTTGTTCATTACCTTCATCATCAAAGAGTGATAAAACGGCAATTTCTTCTGACATGAAGTAACAAAGATTTTGACTAAACTTGCTCAAGGCTGCTTTGGAAATCAATTTGTCAACACTCTCATATACCTTTTGGAAAGTGGATGTCAAGAGTTCCTTAAGGCTTTCATCAGAGCTGGTAAGTTGGTCGTGATGATTAACCGCCGCTGCACCGCTACTGCCGCGCAACATGTTTCGATGCAAGTCGGCACGGGTTATCGTACTCCAAATAAAGTAAAAATTTATTTCTGAGTGTTTTAGAGGCAAACGAACAAAACTAAGACCTATGCGTTACAAATTTAAAACTTTGAAAATTATGGGACACCCTAGTGACTATATAAGTGAAATATGTCTAGTCAAAAAGGAGCTTACTTGGAAACTTCAGAGCAATAACTTTGCAACAATCTTTCATCCTCAATCTCTAAACTGTGAGAAAGATTTTGGAACAGAGTGTTATCTTCCAGTTGCTGCTTTATAACTTCTTCTTCAGCTTTACTGAGGTATGGAAGACCAAAATATGTGAACTGGAAATTAGTAAATACAGAATAAACATAGTATTTTTCACTTTTAGCATGTAGCTTGATGATTAACACAATATTGCAGATGGATACAGCTTGGATATATTAATAGTACAGAGACAATCATTTGAGTACTTTTTTTTAAGAAAATTAATATTCATACAATGTGTATTGCATCCAATGTGAAAAATGTTTTGCTATAAAAATGTGTATGCTAGAAAAAGAAAGACAAATAATTTATTTGGTGGCATTTTCAAATAATATTGAAGTTTATAAAATTAACCTGGATGTATTTATTAAGGATAATAAAAAGGATGAACCCAGGATAATAATAAGGATAAATACAACAACAGTCTAATTATAAATAAGGAAAATAACCTTCAAGGAATTTACCTTATTGAAGTCAAAATTGTGTCGACACAGAAACTTGACCGTAGATGCTTGGAATATAAATGATTGGTCAATATCCCCGAACACTTGAGGGCACAAATGGAATGTGTAGCAGACGGCGTTGTATGTATCAATATCCCGATTGTACTGGAACATCGTCAAACCTATCTGCGTCATTATCATCTGGTTTACTTTGGATTTCAACTTGTCATATCTCTCTTCATTTGAGTCAAATAACCTGGAATGTAAATTGAAGTTTTTGAGTTTGGGTTTAGTTCTAAGAATATTAGCAAGAACAATTTTATTTAGGTTAAATTGATTTGGTTATCTTTGCAGATTTTGTTTGCTAAATTATTTTAGTAATTATTGGGTCTGAGGGTTGGCTATTTGGCCTGTGTAGTTGATAGCCGGTAACAACGTAGTTCGTGATTAAAGTTATATTGAAGATCATGTGTTTTAGTACAGAAACTTAAACTGCCTAGGTTATATCTTAGTGTTCCTAGGCTTTAACTGTAAAGGGGCCATACAAATACCTGTGTTTAAAGGTCTCTCCCGATAAAATCGCACTGAATTCAGCATCGAAACCGACGAAACATGAACGTTTCAAGTTTTTGGTTATGTCGTCAAGTTGTTCGGAGAAGTTTTTGGTGGTTATTTCCATCTTGAAATGGTAATTATTATCAACCAGAATTACACGATTTCAATAAATAAAAACTGCTATGTATGAAATAAAAATATTTTTTAAATGTGAGGTAGTTTCGTTATTTACGATGTCAATGTCAATGTCAGTAAGTAAGTCAACTGTCAAGTTGCAATTGGATGACTGACAGTAGGGATGTTCCTTAATGACTGTTCAATTATGAATTTACGTATTCATTTGAAATGATTTTATCATTTCAATAAGCCTAGGCACAGACTACTGACTTTTAGTGGGCCGATAGTTGGACCCGATTTTAATTTGTATGAAGAATCGGCCGATATCAAATCGGTGTAATGTGCGCACTTTCAAACATCTCCATATTCTCCATACTGATTATTATCAGCCAGACCCAACTATCGTCCAACTAAAAATCGGTAGGCTGCACTTAGCTAATAACTTTATGATAATGATTTCATTAGCTGCCTGCCTCTGCATTGCTGCAGTTCATTAATCAGTAATAAAGTTAATAAAACCATGTATAAAAAAAGTCATCTAAACAGCACAAAATTGAATGAATATTAAGAATTTATTTTATACTAATAGCAAAAAAGTGTTAATAATTTTAAACAAATTTGGATTTTCATTTATTTAGAAATCGATATATTGATTTTTTTTTCTAATTGAATGCTTAATAATTATTCCTCTACCCTATTTGACAGTGACAGTGACTTGGCCGACAGCTGACACAGAGTCGGCGAGTAGACAACGGTCCGATTTCAGCATAAATCGTTTATGGCAGTACCTTAGATAAAGGGCAGTATTTATTTTAAATGCTTTAGATTTTCACTGAGGATGTGGATGTTTGGTCCAACACCCATAGTATTACGTGTTACGGTACTTCATTTACTTTCCTACTTATAACAACTGTAGTCTAAAAACCAGCCAGCGCGCGGCGTAGTAGTGGCAGTGGTGATGGCGTTTTTTTACCCATAGCACATAGCCACCCACACACAACGGAGAAACTCTTGGTCTGTATGTCACCTGTTGAAAAGCGATGGTCTACTCGACGAAGGTGGAAGCGAGTTTCACATGGTATCCTCATCCACAGAGGAATAGTGGCAATCCTATGTACTGTGGAACAGAAATGCTTTATATTGTTGTAGTAGCTACAAACCTCAGTTCATAGAAACAAACATAGGTTGACTGGTGGTTGTGAGCCTCTAAGTAAGGTTCTAAGACCGTCTCTTAGAACCCTACTACCAATTGAGCAGACAATCTGCCTCCACTGGAAATTAATTGAACCTGGGACCTCTGGTCTGAGAATGCTGTTCTTACCATTAGACAACAGAGGCACAGAGGCGTGCCTTTCAAAACACAACGTAACATTTACAAAACTAGGAACAATATACTGGTACCTACGTAGGTAAGTATACCTACCACCTACAAACACAGAACCTCCCGAGATACATAAATCAACTTTAACCATTAGACCATAAGACAATGCTGAATTTTCTAAAATAGGAACCTAACTTCCTAGTTTTAGTTTAAAAACAAATGTACCATTTATGTACTAGTACATAAATTGAACCTTAACTTAAAAAGTGCATTGTGGTAGTCCTACGAACATTTTTTACAGGAAGTGTAAGTAGGTACTTTACTTAGGTACCTACTCAAAATAACATTGTATACACAGTAGGTAATTAAAAGGTTTGTAATTACGAGACCTGTACAACAGTAAAACCTTTTCAAGCAAGTATTATTGATGGAACTAGGTATTTAGTTCAACCACGTAACTCGTAAATAGGCTTGAGTTTACATCGCTTGCATAATGCGAGATGACGCAACTGCCAGGTTCCGAGAGAGAGCTCGCTTGGCAATTTACTTCCGAATTTATCCAGTTTGGGTCCGCGGCATGGTCTGATGGTGCAGTGTTGCATCAAGCGCCCACGGGGCCATTCACCAGCCACCAGTCCCCAGCTGTTGGCCGGCTCGCGTGGTCGCGTTCAGCCCATTGACCCACAATCGCGTTAACACAAACATGTAACTTTGCGCGGGAAAACTGTTTTTTTTTTTTAATTTGATCCAAAGAGTCCGCTATCATGGAGTCCGAAAAAAAGGCGGAACAGATCGTGCCAGTGCAGAAACCTAATTACATGCTGATGTCCTTGCAGAGGATACTAGTGCTGTCTGTTATTATAGCCGGCGTTGTTGTTGTTGTTCATTATACGCCGATGCCAGGTACTTATAATTTATGAATATTTATGAATAATTGTTTGACTTGGGTACATATTTTGAGTACCTAAGGTATTTTGTTAAAATTGGTTTCATAGCCCATTAGTTAGTTACTATAGTTTTTATCCAGTGAATGCTGAAATACTATTCATAACTTTGCGGAATCGAACACGCAACCGCTGGCTTTCAAAGTGCAAACTTATTTATCAAAGAGAATGCCTTATGGCATTAAGCTCGCCTTTTTGTACGGAACATTCTTATATGTGTGCAATAAAGTCTTTAAATAAATAAATAAATAATGTTGTGTATTTTATTTCATTTACAGAGGAATACTTCGAAAACTGCGATCGAGAATGCCATGAACTAGACTGGCCCATGATATGTCGCGTAAAACTAGTCATAGAAGTTTACAAAACACTAAGCAAGTAAGTACTCAAGATTTTCTAGACAGTAGATGTTGAACAAATGTAAATTAGTTTCTGAAACAATACTTGGTTGTAATTCCGACTCAAGGTTTGTTTTGATTAAAGTGAGGTGTAGGTACCTACCATTGTTAACTTTTGTTAATTTATAAATCTGGATTTCCAGATCCTGCGGCAGCTGTGCAGATAAAGATGGTGGCGATTGTCCCGCGATGTGCATATCAGCGGACGGGCGCGTGCGTGGGGTCCTATCCGCCAACCGCGCGCTGCCCGCGCCCGCGCTGCACGTCTGCGAGAACGACATCCTCGTCGTGGACGTCGTGCATCGTGCGCCCGCCCATGCGCTCTCCATACACTGGCGCGGGCAGCCCCAGAAAGAAACCCCTTTCATGGATGGAGCTCCTATGCTCACCCAGTGTCCCCAACCGGCGTACACCACCTTCCAATACAAATTCCGCGCCTCCGCCGTCGGCACCCATATGTACCACGCCCATTCAGCAGCTGACGCCGCCGATGGCCTCGCTGGTGCGTTCGTCGTTCGCCAATCCCCTCGACTCGATCCACTTAGCAAGCTATATGACGTAGACGCCACCGAGCATACGATTTTCATAGCCGAATGGGGACACTCCATGGGCCCCCTCGCTGGTATGATGTCCAACGTACCCAATGCTGAATCGCTCCTCATAAACGGACGAGGCAGAACCCCCGAGTCACCAGACGCACCTCTGTCCAAGTTCAACGTCGAATACGGGAAACGATATCGATTCAGGCTGGCATACGGCGGCGGATCTAAAAGTTGTTCTGTGACATTTTCGATCGATCAACATACGTTGAATCTCGTGGCATTGGATGGGCACCGAATAGAGCCGCAACAGGTTAAATCTATTAAGTTGGGCAGGGGTGAACGAGCAGATTTTATTCTGGAGACCAAAAGGGCGCCGAGGGCGTATCCGATTACGGTCGTAGCTGACAAATCGTGCCAAGAAAATTTAGAAGGCTTCGGCGAGCTAGTGTATGAGACTAAGGAGTCGAAAGTGTTGCATAAGGATGAGGATGTAGTTCTTGAAGTGGCCCGTGAATTTTCAAGTGTTACAAGTGACCGGTGCAAGGATGAGGATATGTTGTGCCTGAGCGAAGTGCGCGCAGCGGCTCCCTTGCCGACGGCGCTGACTGGGCCGCTCGACGAGACCATCTACGTGCCTTTCAATTACTCCACGAGACAAATTTCAGCAAAACGAGTCGGTGAGTAATAAATTATACATTCTGGCTAACTCTTTCGGAGCGAATTTATAGTGTAAGCATAGATCTTGCTACGTCTATTACGTCGCTCGATAATTATGTTACGAGGATGGTCATTATTTATATGTGGAACCTTCCTTTCCGTAATTACAGTTACGAGTAGTTAATCACGGTAGAGCTCTGTACGGTCATAATTGCTCTACCTTGTATTACGATATCCTACCCTCAATTGTTTAGAGTGCCTGCACTAAAACAATTCTGAACTAAACGGCATATTCAATGGTTCACAATTCCTACGGGATAACAACATAATATTCAAATAAATAAAGAAAATAAAAAAAGAAAATACACCTACCTATCTATCGTATGTTGCCTGAATGCGGGTCATTGGATGCTCCAGTAGTCACAGGTTTGTAGACCAACGTCCTTTACACAAAACGCGTTGCTACATCGAAGTAAGTAGATCACAATAAGTGTCATCACAGAATTGATATTTTTGGGTCAATTAATTGTATGTTATACCAGTTATACGTAATACCATATAAAACCACATATTATTACACTGGAATAAGGATTTATCTAATCATGATAATTCCACCAATGAATGATAAATTCAAACAATGAAATAATGCCAGTGACAGACGGTCAGAAATATTTTTATACACATACTTAGGTGATCTTAAACTCTGACGTCATGAATAATTTATAATAGGTACTGAATTTAATTTTGTTAAAATACAAGGGTGCTGGGTGGGTTGTATTGTTTAGCTAGTTGTATTATATTATCAATCCATGTCGAGTTCATTCCTTTAAATCATTAGTTTTAGTTTGCAAAATTGTATTTGGTTAGCTAATTGAACTGATACCTAAAATACAATACGAAACTAAAATAATATTGAAATACACAAGCTTCATTTCAAATTTAGTTTTAGCGTGGGCTTACATTAAGATCGATTTAGCTAGACCCAGTCTTTGAATGAAATGGGAAAGACAGCTTTCGAAAAAAGTTTTTATAGATATAAAATGTTATAAATGGAAATGAAATTATCTGTCTTAACGCAGACTTGTTATAGGCACATGGTTTCAATCGAGCTTCAAACCGGCTATAGAATTTAGATCAAATTCAATTATGTTACTCTCACTTGTTGAAACTATACCTAATTAGTTATGAGAGCACGACCATTTTATTTGCGCTATAAATTCTCTCCTACTTTTATTTTGTTGTTAATGAATTCTGGACATGTAAGGTTACTTGAACGAAAATAATTTGGGAGTAATTTATGATTTTGCTCTTGAGCATAAAATATCTTCGAAACGACTTTTATGGCAATTATTGCGCAAGTCAGTCTAAAGAGTGCTGTTAGTAGGTCGAGGTATTTCGTAACCACGGTACGAAGAGTGGAATGGATTTGGTCGTGACGATGTAAACTAGAAAAATGTGGATAACAGTATCTCTGTGAGGTTTTATTAGTTTTTATGAAATATTTTGCTAAAACTGTGTCTGTGATCAGGTGTACTGGGTCATCCAAGTTAGGGGTTAACTAACTGGTTATAAAACTTCTATTTTGCGCATTTTTTTATAATTTCTAGTGGTAAAGTCGAACTCTTTGCATTGTAAAAGCTACAATTTGAGTGTGATAGTCGTTTTAATTAATAGAACTCTTTGAAGATTCTTAGATGAGGTGCTTAAGTTGTTTGTTTGGTAGGTAGAGGCTACCTAAATTATTATTTAAGGTGCGCTTGATTGTAGCATGTCCACGATGGTTAATTAACCCTTTAACCAGATTCGGACGCCATTGTTCTTAACGAAATTATTCACGCTCTACAAACTGCGTCTACAGACCTCCATTACGAATGTACTTTCGAGTGGGTTTGAGAATAGCTTCCGTACTAATAATATTACTGTTACGTTTTATAAAAAGTAAATGAGGTTGCAATTTCGCGTAGTTTGCGATTATGAGCTGTAAAACCTGTTAGTTTTGTCTCAAATCATCGTAGGTATGAAGCATAGAATAGGATCAGAGTTAAAGTTCATGTACATATGTAGAAATAGATGCCGAAACAATAGGGCAGGTACGATTATTGTGATATTGAGCCTCTAGACAACATGGATTAATATTCGATAAACTCATGTAATTTGGAAGGAAGGTTTTAGTCTAGACGAGTCTTAGTTTTAGACGATACTGCCTTTAGTTTAGGCGCTATAAAATATACCTCATAAATACTGAGAGAAAGGTTCATGAACGCAATCGATATGACTGTCTATTCTAAAAATAATTTAGATATTTTTATTACGTTATTCAGATGCGCAGAGAGCATAGAAAATTGAGTTTCGAGACGTTGGTGGTTCACACGGGTTGTTAATTGAGCTACCACACGTAGTAAACAATTCTAAAAATAAAATGTTTGGTGCTTAAGAAATATATTTTAGTTATTACGGCAACGTATAATTCAATTTGTGCCTACAGTGAATACTCACAATGTTAATTGTTAAGAATTAATCCCTGGAGACCCGTTGACCCCATTCGTTGTGTTACCTAGACTCCTAGAGTACATGTTTTTAACATTGACTTAACTGGAAATCAACCTCTGTACAGTCAGCTTCAAATAGTTCGTGAGGCCCTAAGTAGCCAATAAGTTCGCAAGACGGCTATGTTACAATTGAAATAAGGTTGTGTTATCAACTTCAACTTCAAAGATGCGTTTTTTGGCCATTTTGGGTGTCACAAACTATTTGACGCTGACTGTACCTACCACCTTACAACAGCACAACAATGTTAAGGTACAGTCAGCTTCAATAGTTTGTGACACCCAAAATAGCCAAAAAACGCATCTTTGTTACGATCGAAATAAGATTGTGTTGCCAACTTTTTGACCAGAGCAGTCGTCATTTTTATTGCAAAATCGCTATATTCGCTACTATTGCAATCACATAAGACTACAGAATTTAGCTGGTTATGATTTTGTCTACAGAAACGTTATTTTTATGGAAATCTTCATCGAATCACTTGCGTCAGCTGCGGTTAGCGATTGCAACTCGCATGCCCTTTCACGGCTGTTCGGACGGACACAATCGCTTGTTATCGATTCGTTCTCGCATATTCTGCTATTGCAACTTTTAACCGACATTCATTTTTATATGTCTACAACGTTTCGCTAATTAATGACGTCAATAAAAACGTCTTTTAGGGATTATAAATTAGTTATAGAATTTTGTTTAAAAAATAATTATGTAGATTTCCACAAACTATGATTATTACATTTTTACACAGTGATGTTTTTACATGTTTACGTGTTTATCATTCTTGATAAATAAATAAACAATTTAAGTAACAGCAATAAATAAAGAAACCTTTGAAGTATTTAAGTACTCAATTGGGTGTATTTTTGTATATTCGCTTGCTTTTACTTCATTAAAAAGTCTTTGTAACAAAAGTATTTACATTTTCATCAAAAATGGCAACAAAACGTGCCGTGACGTCATTCTTTCATTTACCCCAATTGTGCTGTTTCAATTAGGGTCATTTCTTTGTCTGTTCCCCGAACCCCCGCTCGTGATTCGAAAGCACAAAGAATAAGTTCGATCGAGCTTTTAGCGTGTGTCGAGGAAAGTGAATCGTAGCGGACAGGGCTGTCATTTGTCGGCGCTCGTTCTTCAAACGATTAGTCGTGATTGTTTTAGAAACTACAGCCATTAGCTATGAAAAAAGTGCTTTGTTTAAAAGAATACCTATAAGTGGTCTGGAAAATTCACAACTTCAGAATTCAGAAATAAATATCCTTGGAAATTTTTACTCTGTGCACGCTAGTTCAAAAGTAAGCAACTGATGAAACAAACATTGTATTACACTAAGGATATAAAAATAAGAGCCGTTCGTATTATCATGGTTTACCAGTGTTGGTTGCCGTACAGTGTGTTAATTACCAGGACGGGTCATAAAAATAATGGCCAGTTAGGGTTTGTGAAAAAAGTGTCAATAAAGTGGGTAAAAAATCGGGACATTTGAATTCGTGATCGGATTCGGTAAATCGGAACGTGACACCAGATATACTGAAAATTGGGCGTCAATCAGGCCTAGCAATGCTAACTGGCATTGTTGAATGCTCTTTTCAACGTCAGCTCTGTTACGAAAATTAGCTAAAATGTACAGTCAGCTACAATAATATATCTAAAACATTTTGTAATTTATTTGACACCCCTGTATATACGAATTTAACGACGCGCGACCGCAAATAATATGGCTAGATTATAACGCCTCGGCTAAATATAAGCCGCCTTCATTTGCAATTGACGTTTTCACATTTTATGGCGTCGTTTTAGAAATCAACGCGAATTCACTGTGCAGTAAAAAGATAGAATAACTGGTTAGATACCTACTTTTGGACGACTAAACCTAAACACTTTTACTTTATGTGAGGTTTAATTTCTAATGTAAGTGGCTAGATATCTCGAAGAAAGAGATAAGTATGTTTATTTGGTACGAAACAGCAAACATATTTGTAAAAAAAGCTATTCTAAAAATAGGATAAGAGCTTTAGTCATCATAACAATCAATCATCCCGAAACAATACTTTTTGACTTCTCAATTTCTCATGAAATGGCAAAAGTTTTGTTTTGAGACGCTTATTGTTATCGGTTTTTATATTACCTGAGTTTTCGTTCGTTAAATATTTAACAGGCTCGGAAAGTCACCTCCTCGGCTATTAATTAGTTTGTGAAATGGAGAAGCAGATGGCAACAGCTTCCTTAATTTTGTTGGAAAGTAGTTTTGTGTTTCATTGCCCATAATGATGGTACTTGAGGCTGTTTGGGAGGAGCACTGAATGTTACTGGGCTATTAAACAAAATTATCGGCAGTAATTTTGAGAAACTTAAATGATCTCACGATTTATGTTTTCTTATTTTCTGTACTGGACTGGTGGGAGAGTATCATAACAATTGCGCATTATGTCCTAGGCTTAGGATAAAATCAAATGAATAGAAAGTGAAATTCCAAGGTACCTATATATGAGTAGAGGTAGTTTAAAGTAATCTGCAAACAACCTACTTTGTTACATTTATCTGGTACATACTTACATAAAATGTTACATAAAATACATCATCATACGCAATAAGGTCATACAATATGATTTTTCTGTTTGTATGTAGGTCTATTATGTCATAAGGCCGATTTTCACACACATCACATGAGATGTTACAACGGCCTTAAAATCCCATTCACATAATTGTGGTATAGGTTCATAGAATTAGACTTCTAGGTTTCAACTGTTTTGAATTAGAAAATGGGCCTAAATGATGTTTTATTGTTATTAAACGTCAACGATATTGTTACTTTGTCGACTACCTACTACAACTTTTGCGATCTTCTGGGCACATCTGCTCCTTCGCTCGCAATCAACTATATGAGTTGTTGATACCTATCAACAGTTTTTTGAGCCATATCTGGGATTAACACAGCCTATAATGTACCCTTAGCACAGTCAGCGTCAAATAGTTCGTGACACCCAGAGTAGCCAAAAAGTTCGCAAGACATCTTTGTTACATTTGAAATGAGGTTGTGCTGTCAACTTTTTGCGCACCAGATAGTCTGGCAACAGAGAGAGATGGCGGGAGATCGTGCGGAGAGTTGTATCCGCCTCTACAACCGATTTGAACAACGCCGTAACGTGACCACGATCGCTCTGCCAAGAGCGAAACGAATAAGAAGAAGAAGTCAACTTTTTGACCACTTTGGGTGTCACAAATTTTACGCTGACTGTACAAAGAAATACTTATGTATTGCGTATATGAATCGAGCTTTGACTTTTTACCTTGTTAGAGGCAGGTTGTTTGAAATTCCCGGCATTCTCCTATTCTCCCTGTCCCTTGTTGACGGTGAATTGTTTTCGAGCTGAATTGTATTGTATGCATGCATGTTTAGGCTTAATTACTGAGCATGTTAGCTGGAAGTAAAATATGCATTTTCAGTCGCTCGTTCAGCGTTTAGTTTATTGTTAACGTAATGAGTTTGTCGGGTATTTAGGTTGGCAGCTAAATTGCTACTTTATTAAATATATACCGTACTAGCGGCCGCCCGCGACTTCGTACGCGTGGATCCCGTTTTACCCCCTTTTCCCGAATTTTCTTTGCTATAAACCTCACGGAGCCCGAGACCTTTCCAACGAATGCAAAACCGTGGAAATCGGTTCGTGCGTTCTGGAGTTATAGCGTCAGGGAGGAAAACCCGACTTATTTTTATATAGTAGATTTCTACAATGTTTTGGTTTGCTACGACGAAATAATGTTGCATAGTTCTTATGAAGCCAGCTAGTAAGATTTTCTGATACAAAGTTTATTACGGTTTTCGAAGAAAATAAGATTAATTGCCAAACAAAACCTTTAAAACAGAATGAGGTATAAAAGAGGTTGGGTTTATGCAAATAAGTTGGAGTGCAATCGCTCCCGTTCTTTTGTGAGACAAAAGTGGATGCTCGGGATTTCATTGCATTCGCAGCCTTTTAAGTAGGTACAGTCAGCGTCAAATAGTTCGTGGCATCATAAGTAGCCAAAAAGTGGGTGACACCACCTTATTCTTTTACAAAGACGTGTTGCGAGCTTTTTGGCTACTTAGGGTGTCACGAAGACTATAACTACACTCATTGCTTTTACTCTCGTAACTGTTAAGTGTCAAATTTTAGGTGATCTGCGGTTCTATGTACCAAATATTTAACCAGATTAGTTACAGTAATATAGCTAGACTAGACTAGCGGCCGCCCGCGATTTCGTACGCGTGGAACCCGTTTAACCCCACTTATTGTGAAGTTGAAGGTGAAGTTTCGTAAAATCCTTTCTTAGCGAATGCCTACGTCATAACATCTACCTGCATGCCTTTCAGCCCGACCCGTCCAGTGGTTTGTGTGCGTTGATAGATCACTATATCAGTCAGTCAGTCATCTTTGAGTTATAATATATTAAGATTAGATTGTCCCTTAATCTTTTAATAATTAGAGAATTGTAATCAAATCAATTTAAGTTTACATAGCCACCATAATCATTGTAAGTTATCGTAAACATTGAATAAGAGTGCTTCAAACTACAACTTACCTATTACAGCATAGTCAGATTAAGATCAATTACTTAGGCTGGGTTGCACCATCTTACTTTAACTTTGACAAACGTCAAAAATCTGTCAAACTCCATACAAAAACCACCGGTTATCGTTATAGTTACAGTCATAGTTAGGTGGTGCAACCCAGCCTTAGTATTTACGAATCTAACTATACATAAGTATTGGTAATACCTAAAGCACAAATCAATCGAAACAGCTTTACTGAACAAAGTCAATAAAACAGCACAAGAGCTTCCAGTGGTTTTGAAACGTGAAGTGGAAAACATCGAGTGTGCTTCTGCTCCCGGTTGTTTGGCGTAGCTTTGTTAAGTGATGTTCATCACGGTGCATGTATAAAGTGTTTTCAGTGCATTTCAGATCAGTTTCAGTGAGGTGCGGGAATATACTTTTAAGGCCTAGGCTAGGCCTTTTAGCATTACACAGAGTACTATGAATCTACAGCAAAAGGTCACTGACTGACTCACTCATCACCAAATCTCATTAACTACAAGTGCTAGGAGTCTCAAATTTTGCATGGGGGTTCCATTTAGAATGTAGGTACTCACTTACATTATGGCGGGATTTTGCAAAATTCAACTCCTAAAGGGGTAAAACGGGTTCTTCGAGTACAAAGTCACGGGCAGCCGCTAGTTAGAGATAAAATACATTAATGAATTCAATAAAAAATATTGATAAATAATAAAATACTTCGATAGATGTCACGGAAGATCGATAAAGCCTGTCTGGTTACTCACACTTTGTTTACATTCGAGCGGCACGAAATTTTCTTAATCATATCAGTGCTTCACTGAACAGTCAACAACAAAAACACGTAAGTCAAGAACAAAATAATTTCATACTTATACCAAGGGAACAAGAGCAAGAGTTCTGAGACGAACGCACGCTCTACACTCGACTGTATGGGGCTGGTTATTATTTTCCATACAATACTCGATTATGTCAGGGTCGGGTTCCCAATAATGTCCCACGTTTTCCTTCCGTCTTTGTCATTCTCGTAATTGATTCAATCGATTGGCAGCGCGAGAGTTGAAGGGGGCGAGGTACACTAACAAAATGTTGTGCTCGCTAAGTAACTTGATTTTGAAAATCCAAGAAAACGTTTCGATGTATGCAGCGGCACGTGTCTCGGAACTCAAGTGAATGTCGAAGTTCAATCACAGAATAATAATAAGTACTTCAATGAACGTAGATGTTTTTATTTCTTTTTAGGAGTGTTTGTTTTAATGTTATGGCGCCTAAAGATAGTAAATACTTTTTTGTGCATTGCGAATAAGTAGTTATCAAAAGCTTGAACTGACATAAGTTACTCGTAATATTTTAAATCTTATCCAAGATAATGATTGGATTTATTATGAGGAATTCTGTTATTCGAGTTTTGAGCTTAATCATACAAGCTTTACATTACTTTATAGTTATTTATGCACGCAATAAACAATTCATTAACGTGTACTAGATAATAATAATGTTATTGCACGAAATCGAAGTGGCTAAGTAAAAGCTCCAAAAAAGTCTAAATCATTATTATAATGCATTAGATAGACACGTACGTTACACTAGCCTGCGGAGAAAGCGTGAAGGCAGCCTTGGAAACGTCGTCACGATAGCATAATTATGATATCTTATTTCATTGGTATAATGGCTAATATTCTATGATGGATAAATGCTTTAAGCACGATATAAGGAGCTTTAGTAGAGTTGGGGCGATTCGACCAAAATTTTATCCGAGAATAACTCTTGGTATAACTGATACATTGACGAATATAACAGGAAATATGTCAAAACTGACGATTTATTCTGAGATTAATATTTACTCTTGTTTAGTCGAATCCGCCCTTGAAGGCTAACGCATTCGTACATTGTCATAAAGGTACGACGTGTGCAGATGTTTGTAATACCTAAATTAGTTTGTTTTATAAGTACGTACTAATTATTGTTTTACTTTATTTACTATTTTTCTGGTTCAGTATTTATTTACAAATTAGATTGGTACACTAGTGAGTAAAATGTTTTTGTAGAATTCTTTCTACTCAATTGCATATTCATAAGTTTTAAAATATACATTAGTTATATAAACTGCTTAACTAATTAATGATAATAGGCTCTCATTTGTGCCACTTGACTAAGAAGTGAAAACTTTCATTTTGGTTGTAAGTTGAATTGATATCTACCTACAAGTATAACTACAGGATGGTTGTTTAGAAAAGCTTTATTTGTTGCAAAACTTGCACACAGAAACATTCTTCTATTGAGATTAATCAAGCTTTGATTCACTTTATACTGGACTTAGATTTATCTATGTAGGTAGTTTTTATCTACATACTTAGTTTGCCTTGTGAGTAAGACAATAAAACATCAAGTGTTACTTAAAGGGACAAGTGGATTAAACTTAGGATTATTCAAGTACTTTAATTTAATTTGTATAAAAAAGCCATTAGCATTAACGATGCAGAACGCCAATGTATTCCTGAGGTTTTTAATCTTTACGTTCAATCGAATGAAAAGATATAAACTCCTTTATGTGCCTTTGAATACACCCTTCATCTTAAAAACGTGAACTTTAATATACCTTCTCATGCGGGTAAATAAATCAGAGTCGTATAAATTATACGCCGGAAGACGTAGCGTGGGCAGTCAGTCGCAGAAGTAGCGTCTTTGTGTAAATCCTTGGGAGAAGCCTTTGTCCAGCAGTGGACGTCTTTCGGCTGAAACGAACGAACGAAAGAACGAACGTATAAATTATATTAATTATACTTGCAACATTGTGGAATTATTCAGAATCTTATACCTACACGTTATGTGCAGTTGATAAACTGGGGCAAGGCGGCTTCTCATGCAGGAGTTTATGAATACGTATGCGGCTCCTGCTTCGTGAAGTTACTAAGTTTACAACTAGTAATCTTCATGCAGTAGCCGCCTTCATTTAACTTGCAGTCTATTGTTCTCCAAACGGTTTCCGACTAGTTGTCGCTTAGGGGCATAACTAATAACTATACTGTGGTCTTAGAAACAGATTAAAGCGATAGTATTGATTGGCAGTATTAGTTTCATATCTGCTCCTCTATGACAAGTGAAATTGAAAAATGATTCATAAAACAATCCCAATTAATAACTGGCTTTTTATCAACTGATCAGTTGAATAGTAGACTGGCAATATTAGTGCTTTACAACTGTTCTATGACAAGTGAAATTAAAAAATGATTCATAAAACAATTCCAATGGCTTTTTATCATCTGATCAATAATAATTAATTAGTAGATGATACCCATCCACCGAATATTGCATTGTCATCCAAACGAAAGCTCTTTTTTCTTAGTCTGGACGCCTAGGTACACTGTTAGCAACACATTTACCCTAATTATTTTATCATTCAGGGTTAACCTAAATATTTCGTATCATTATATTATGAAAGAAAAACTAAATTAACATCGGAAAATTCATTAAAAATTATAAAAACAGTACGCAGCTTATTGAAAAATGAGATAATTATTTTTCTATATTTTTTATCACATGATATTAAAAACCTATTATTCAAGGTACCTAGCTGATCGCAATTCGACTCCCACAATCATTAATCATTTGACCAAACAATATCAGACGCACTGATACCGTTACCAACAATTTGTCGTTACTGTCCCGATAGTGTTCCCTTCATATCCCTCGGGCATATCAGCTTTATTCGAATTTCACGTACATTTTGAAGGTTTTATTTTCCTGCGTGGCAATAACTTGTCAAATGAATTATGATTTACGTGGCGGTGAAAATCATTTATGGGGCAAAGTAGAAAAAGGTTTTACATTTTTTATAAGAGCAGCCAAGTTATATTCGCATGTTGATAACGTAGATGATTTATGAGTTTATTAAAGAAACGGCGTTAAGTCCAGCCATTGTGCATCATTGCTTTTTATTGAAAAAATTGTTAAATCATTGCTGCAAAATTATTGTGAATTAGCATACTATTGTCCTTAATAATAGCCATGCTTTCCCTGGAATTTGTAATCATATTTATAGGTCTGTATTATAGCTAACCACTGGGGTTACCCGATATCGTCATTTCTAAGAAACATTTTAGTAACATCTTATTGTCCCACAAAAACGTATCTTTTGCTGCGATAAAAACTGAACATTTACCTAATTGTTGCAGAGAGCTGGGGTCAGACGGACGGCCACCGGTTCACATACCCCGCGTCTCCTCTCCTGACCCAGGGAGGAGACGTGGCCTCAGGCACCATGTGCCCCCAAGGACCAGGGGAAGGAGACGAGTGCGTGCACGTCAAGAATGTACCCCTGCATTCTACCGTGGAGATGATCATGTTCGATCAAGGTGAGAAAACATTTTCTTTAGTAGAATAGGAAGGTTTGAGACAAGCCTTGTCAAAATGCATGAGATGAGACGCGAGTTTAGATAGGTTTAGTTGCTTATACCTATGTATGACGTCACAATAATAGTGTCACTCATTCATTCGCTTCCGTTTTACAGTTAGTAATATCATATCCAACTGCTTTTTGAAGTCGGTAGTGATAAAATTAAATGTGTCATGTGAAATTAAAAAAGATCTCAATACAGGCTTATTCATTCGATTTTAGAGCACTTTGAATCTTCAGTTTTATTGTTTTCAGCGAATTCCGACTCTATGATTATAAATAATGATGCGATGTGTGTGCGACATTCGTACCTTAGAATCTTCCTTTATCACTTAAACCTTTATCAATGATGCCTCACTTAACAAGTTAAGTGTTGATGTGATAAAAAGAATATAGGTACTTATGTATGTATGTATACTTACACCTTTTTATTCTCTCGTGAATAAATGTCCTCAAAGTTTAAGCGAATTGGAACTCGAGCTGGGCTCAGTTGCCTTGACTACGGAACCAGTGAATAGGGCACGAAGGGTTCGAGTTACAAGGGCGTTTCAACTTAGTTTCATGAACAATCACAATGAATATCTTTATCCGAGCCATAAATGCTTTTGATATAGGTTCTAACATAACAAACGAAACTTAGATGTTCTCAATTTGCGTTTTCTTGGAAATAAATTGTATTGGTTTTAAATGGGTATTCCCTTTTATTATACAACGGAGAAACTGAATTTTACTTGATGGAAAGTGAACCGGGTTTCCCGGAATCCTCAACCTTAGCGGAACTGGCTATTATTCTCAACACAACAATGCTGTTAACATTGATGTTATGGCCAATTTGTCCTTTATAACCTGTTAAATGACATCCAAGCTCAAAAGTTGTGGTTTGCACAATACCAAGGTCCAGCATCTAAATGTAAACATCTTTTTAATAAAATGTACCTGCTCATATCAAATCTGTGTTACGTAATCTTTGAAACGCAGTAAACATTAACATAAACGTAACTCAAGGCGTTAAAGGCGTATTGGATCATATCAAAGGCGATTCGTTTGATTTATGCGGCTATCTTGCATCTGGTAGCAAATCTGCGATACAGAATAAAGCTTGTTTCCATTGCTTAAGTCATACCGTGCCGTTAAAAATGAGAATATACAAAATTAAAAAAAAAAAATAAGAGTCATTGAGCGCGAGTTAATACTACAACTGAAATACGGTCATCGTAGTCGGAGAATTGCGCGAACTAAAGATTTCTACCACTTCTTATTCTGTTGTGAGTGTGCTGCATTTTCTTTGTTATATTCAAAATATGTATTGGTTACTATTACAATATTTTAATGTGTCTCGTATTTAACAAATACAGACGTCACAGTGGGAACGGGCACTAAGCTTAGCCGGTGAGCACGGGCCTATCCGATCCCGTCTGCTGTATTTCGATATTACGCGCTCATTCTCACATTACTTCATATTTAGCCGGAACGTGTAAATCCTATATACAATTTCCTGTTCCCGAAATTGCAGACGTGATTTTCAAATCCCTAATGTTACTTGTACGTTTTCGTATAACTAAATACAATTATACCTATTTAAGTAGGTAGGTGAAATTAGTTTCAGTTAAATTACTTTAATATAATTCAGCTATAATAATGTTGATAGAAGAACTGATAGAAAAAAGGATTTGATCAGTACCTAAGTACATTTTTTTTCATAAAACTTTTGCTTACAGACTAATGGTAGCAAAACAGAAAATCAGTACTAAAACAAAAAGCCTGAAACTAAGCCTTTAAAAGGCTTCCTATTTTCAGTGCATAATACATTTTCATAATAAACTAAAACCGTGTGACTTAACGCCTTATTTCCCCGAAAGATTATTAATTTAATAATTAAAATATAGTGGAAAGTGGATCAAAACCTACTTACTACTACTACAGTACTTATTATTATTCTGTGCTACTACTTATCTACTTACTAGCTGACCCGGCGAACTTTGTTCCGCCTTAATGGCAATAAATAAGCAGACTTTTTTTTATAATTTCGAACGGGATAAAAAGTATCCTATGTCCTTCTCCTGGCTCTAAACTACCTCCCTGACAATTTTCAGCTAAATCGGTTCAGCCGTTCTTGAGTTATAAGTGGAGTAACTAACACGACTTTCTTTTATATATATAGATTAGACTTTATTATGTACCTATGTTTTTACGTAAACACAAAGAGAAAAAAATCCTAAACTTTGCACTAAAGTGGATTTGTTTTTACTCTACATATAGCTATATATGCGGTGGTACCTCATCAATAACGCAAGCATCCATCTCCCCATAAAGTATAAGTTTTACGACCGCGTCAAACTTGGCGTTTGGTCTTAACGCATGTTGTTGCTCAATAAAACATTTTGTTGACATCTGTAGCTAGTGAATAATAAACGCCGGTTGGAATCAGCGCGGCGCCACTCGGGTTGCTCTTGAATCATGTATGTTTGCGGATGCATCTCTGCTTCCGACCGGCGAATTGTTGCTCTGTGGCTTACAGCTTTTTAAAATGTTCCAATGTCATATTTGTTTATTTTTAGAACCCCGCTTACATTTTTGATGGTTCAAAAATATTGTTTGACTTTATCAGCCAGTTAACTCTATTGTGCTCTTTGTGAAACCATTGTTTAGTTGATTTGACAAGTTCCTCAATTTTTTCAGCAATGTTCTTACTTGATGCAGTTAATTATTATATTAAAAGAGATCCATTAATTTCAGAAAAAACATTAAAATAATTCTTCTTATATTAAAACAAATTACAACACCAATGAAAGTCTGCCAAAGTCAAAGATATGTTTAACGAACTGTAAAATCAAAGTTTGGACATCTCATCTGAACGGCACACACGGCAACTTTTTCTTTATTACTTTAACTCGAGATTTTAGCTGTTAAATATTTCATAGATAAAATTATAAGTTACGGATTCAAAAAGTACCTATTTTACTGGAAAATTTTCAGCAAATGAATTTCAGTAAAAAGCTATAAAGCTTTGAACTATTACGAATGAAGGTACTCCTACTAATATTATAAATGCGAAAGTTTGGATGTCTGCATATCTGGATGTTTGTTACTCTTTCACGCAAAAACTACTAAACGGATTTTGATGAAACTTTACAGTAATATTGCTTATAATCCAGAATAACATATAGGCTATAATTTATGACGATCTGTGACAAACGAAATTTCACGCGGGTGAAGCCGCGGGCAAAAGCTAGTACTTCATAAAGTAAGGAAATTATGAGAGTTTCTTTTAAACAAATACATGCTGTAGGATGTCTGCAAAATATAGAATTACAAGTACAGTGAAATCACTGCTCCATCTGATACTTGTAAGCATAATCAGATACCAATCCGATATCTCTCTGACATACATTCATACTTACGCAATTATTATAATGGCTAGAAAGGTATTGGCACCGGTGATAGCGAAATATCTTTTCAATAATGTAGCTTCGGCTCGCGGCTACGTCTGCGAGGATTTTGGTCTGTGATAGAAAGTTTTGATCGTGTATCATAGGTGCCATAATTGAAAACACTTTTTGTACATACTCGTATAAAGCTAGATTAGAAATAAAAAACGTTACGTCCAGGTCTTTAAACAGTAGGATTTTTTTTCAAAAAGTTGAATTTCATCATGCTTCAAACCTAGTTCAGAAAATAGTTTCAGAAATATTTACTTCTTGATACCTAGGTACTTTAAATTGCAGTTTATTCACTTAACTACGAGACAGAATGGTATATACTCGATTGTTTATCATGTATGAAAGCCATTTATTGTTCCATTTACACCTCGCTTTCGAAGGCAAACAGAACTCAAAATGTTGTTGACTGACCAACACCTGCGGCGATTACAGGGTTCACACGCGCCAGGGGAGTTAATCACGCCAAAGCATTACACCAGCCTACGTAATGTACGTAATTGCATTTAACGTAACTTATAGGCAACCCTTGTACTCGTAGTTTACAAATTACGCAGTTAAGGGTGGATTCGACTAAACAAGAGTAAATATTAATCTCAGAATAGATCGTCAGTTTTGACATATTTCCCATACTGAAACTGTCAATGTGCCAGTTATACCATATACTCGTATATAGATGAGTTATTCTCGGATAAAAGTTTGGTCGAAACGGGCCCAAGGAAAGCTTTTTTCGTAGTCAGCAAAAAAGTCAATTGATGCATAGATATTTAATGTCCTTTTTACGTCAATATTGTCGCGTAAGTACGAGATGCTAGGAAACTGTACTCCTAAACTAGGATTGTTTATATTATGAACATCAGTTATACCTCCATTCACACCTCGCTTGGAAGGCAAACAGAACTCAAAATGCTGTTGACTGACCCCACACCTGCGGCGATTACAGGGTTCACACGCCAGGGGAATTAATCACGCCAAAGCATTACACAGTTCAGCCTTATGAACTCTCAGACTACGTAATGTACGTAATTTCATTTACAGGCATTCGAGTGTTATAGGTAACGCTTGTAGTTTACAAATTATGCGCTAAGGAGATTAGTGAGAGATTTTTTCGTAGCTGGTAATAAAAGTCCAATACATTGATTGCTATAATAATATGGTACATTTAGTTCACTCTTCAAGAACATAGTGACAAATTTTCATATTAGATGAGGTAGAACCCATGCTTTACATAGAAAATTGAGTTTCCGTATAAATTGATTTGAATGATTTATATTAGATGTGTTTCATAACCCCGATTACAATTTCTATTCTTGTGGCTAACTGTATAGAACTGTGTAATTCCAATTACTGTAATTGGGTAAACATCTGCAGCAGAATGTTAAGACGCTAACCAATTCTGACCCTCATTCCGCACTCGTCTTGAAAGTTTTCAATAGCACTGTTGAGATCCCAAACTGCCCGAAGGCTTCCATCCAAGAGTTTACTGCCCAAACTACTTGTAATGTAAGTGTTTGTTGCAGTCGGATTCTGTTGGGTCCAAAGTCAAAGTAATTTCTTAGCTCTCTCAGCTTTATTGCTTTTAAATCAAGTTGATTTTGTCCCGCGTCTTTTAACCGCTTAATAAATTATAAAGTTTTGACGCAATCTACACAAATACTCAACTAAGTTCATCGACGTTGTTTTTGCTTAAAATAAAGTCATTGTGTTTTAAATGGCTGTGTCCACAACGTGTGTTAAAGCGGTGTTTGCTAGCGATTAGTTGCACAACCTTTGTTTAGAAAGGTAAATATTGACACAGGGAACACCTCCGGCCAGGGGACGCAAAACATGTGTCGTTCAGCTTTCGAACGGCGTGTTTAAAACGTATGTGAGAAACTTAAGTGCCGCCATAAAATTGACAAATACACACGTTAATATCGATGCTTATGTCTCATTTTCGCACCTTTTATGAACGCTTCGGGAAGTAAAAGAGTAATTTCTGCAAACTGTTAAGTCTCTAACTAATGGCTTTAGTATCGTCTTCGTTTCATTCAAATGACGACCACTGCTGGACAAAGGATTTCCTCTACTAGTTTAATGTTACTTCATATTAAACATAGGATACATTTTCATAATATTTCTTATACAATTTAGAGCTTCATCGATCTTGTATCAAGTCGCAAATTTTCAAAGGCATCATCAATGTTCAAAATAACTCGAAGACAAAATTCATAGCCTTTGCTCTTTAAATTATACTTGTTACGAAACAAAATGTATTAATAACATCAGAGACGGACGACTCTACATTTGTAAACTGTCTACATGAACTTTCTCTTATAAATAGCATTTCAAATTGGTTGAAAATTATTTGTAACAGTTTTTGTATCTTTTAACGTTGTATCTTATCTAAAATTTCTACGAAATACGATTTTAACTCAGAATGGTTAATTTGGAACGTCTACATATAATAAAGCATCATTAACATGGGTTGTGAACTATTCGAATACAAATAAGTAATTACTTCATACATATTCATGACTTTCATTACTGCGTATCAGTTTTGTATTTCGTAATTTATTGTATGGTAAATTAGGCATTGTAACACATTGATTTTAAAGTTCGATATATTCGGTTATCACAATATAGGTAATTCTATAAGAAATTAAGGTCCTAATTTATAATTAATGTTACTTATTTAGAGTTTGCTTCGACTGACTTCAGACAAACAAAATAATATAATACGCGTAATATTGTGTAGAATAGTCGAAAATGGCCTGAATTGCTTCGAGAAAAGGATGGTACGGCCGTGCCGCTTTTTTGCTCGACTTGGTGGGGGCACTGCCGTGCCCCCAGATAAAGTTATTTATTTAGGTGTAAAGTTATGAAATTCGAGAAATTTAGTTTCGTAGTGGCCAGTCGCCGTGGCATAAATAATGGCGTCGTATCGTTTGTTATTCAAGGCAATTAAGTCCTCCGTTTAATTAACCAACAACCGACCGACCTCTGACTTACCTCAAATACTCGAATCTGGACTTTATTATTATAGGATAAGAAGAAATCATAATTTTCTGCTGTAATAAACATATACATTACACTCATGCGCACGGTAACATCATAATTCATTAACCAAGATATTTACGACGAGTGTTTGGCTCCGAGCCTAGTAGATGAGAGGTCGCGCCATTTGCCAGCTACTAATGAGAAATCTGTAATTACTTTATTGTACCTACTCGTACACATTATCATCATCATCATCTTAGTCATAGGACGTCCACTGCTGAACATAGGCCTTCCCCAATGCTTTCCATGTTGCCCGGTTGGTAGCGGCCTGCGTCCAGCGCCTTACCTTTATGATATCGTCGGTCCACTTTTTGCGTGGACATCCTACCTACGCTGCGTTTTCCGGTACGCGGCCTCCACTCCAGAACCTTGCTGCCCCATCGGGTTTATAGGCCGTCATTTCTGCGTACTATGTGCCCTGCCCACTCGTAAACAACAAATAAGTATTAAAAGACCTTTTCTTAAAAGTGAAAGTAAATATCTATGCAAGTTAAGACTGTAATCTGCCGCTATTGTCATAGATAATTTGACGTGTAAGATTTGTTTGTTTCGAATGATTGGTGCTGACCTTACGAATTAATTGACGGTTCGTTTGTGAAATGCTATTTCTTAATTCCTCGTATGAGTGCACGTGCTTTTCAGGTCGATGGACTGTGTGTAAGCGTGTGTACTCCACCGTTGATAGATTATGCAATCTATGTTGCAAGTATTGGATTCATTTCTTGTTCCTGAATTGCGAGACATGCAATACTTTTAACCGCAACAGCGATGGAAATTGCTCTGTTACGATATACACTAAAACATACATTATCTACTATGGTAGTGGTAGTATTTTACCATTTTATATTCACGAGAGATCGTGATCTATTAAAATTTATTATGCGTTTCAAGAATTTTCATATTACATTTTTATCTGATTAAAGACAATAACATTACTCTGCATAGCTAATGAAATTTGATGTACATTTTAACTTTTGTTCCCTTCGTCCTGAATGATTAAATTATAGTTATATTTTTCAGTTAGGTTTGTGACTAGCATTACAACGTGACTTTCCCGAAACTCGGAAAGTCTATTTTGTAATTTTCCTTTTAGCTACGGTGCACACAATACACATAATTACGCACACGGCGTACTTACCTACTACGTTATTTCGTCGCAAGCTCATTTGGGGACATACGGTGTAGAATAGGCCTTATAATTGGGCCTTACGTCGTCTGAGACATCTTCCCTCTTGTGGGTACTCAGGCTTTCCGTAGTGTGCACTCACATAGAGCTTTGCGAGTTGGCAACAAAGATTTAACGTCGTTTGTTGGCAATGTTTACTCGCCTTATTTTCTACTATTCTTAGAAATAACAGCCTCAAAGATACTAGTACACACACAATTCCTAGACTAGTTATTATTATTATGAAACGACACTCAAATGTAAGCCTACACTTGAAATCAATATAGGATCAATAGGTACTTGAGTTTCAATCGAGTTTTGAGTTTTCGTTTCATTACAAGGCACAAGACCAACAAGACTTAAAACAAAAATAGTTCGATGACAATTTAATTTGACTTTTCATTTTGTTTCTGAAATTGCTTAAAAAAGTTTGTGTAAAAGCGAGTAAAGCTGTGAAGTGATTCACTTTTAGCAAAAACAACCAAAGCTTGTGTTAGTTCCATAACTGTTTGCTTTGTGTAGTGTTACAATAAAGACTTTGTCACAAACACGCCATGTTGTGAGTTTTGTAAACTTCTGTATTGTGTAAACGTGACCTTAAACCATAAAATTCGTCTATCACAACAAAAATACTTTCAGAAATACGTAAATGTAAATGTTGTTACTAACAATAATTTTAGAATAGCTTTACGATAACCGTGAAATACGACCATCCGATAATTGGGTTTGAATATTTTATAGGCTTTTAATAAATAGAAAGTTTAATTGTCCGTGTCTGTACAGTTTATGAATAACATATTGAGGTCAAATACGCACGGTTATGTTAGATTTAAACTGTGTTAGTTATGGTTGGTGTTTTGACCAATTTATTTGCAAGAGCAATCAATTTGGGCCCATATTGTATGACATATTAACATTCTTTTGAAACTCTTTCTTTTGGTTACAGGTGGCGAATCAGACCACATATTCCACCTCCACGGCTACAGCTTCTACGTGGTCGGCGTCAAAGAGTTCAACAAGAGCCTCACCATGGAAGAAGTGAAACAAATGAACGAGGATGGAAACCTGCTTACACGGAACCTTGAGGACCCTGTAATAAAGGACACCATAGTCATTCCCAAGTTTGGTGTGGTAGCTTTACGTTTCAAGGCAGACAACCCTGGCTACTGGATGATGAGGGACGAACGATCCACCCACTGGACGAGAGGGTTAGACTTCATACTCAAAGTAGGAGAAGAAAGAGATTTTGTTCAGGCTCCTTCAGACTTCCCCAAATGCGGGTCTTACGTAGGACCCGAATACTTCTTAATATAGTATCGCAAAGTTACCAACAAGCCTCCGTAGGTAATCATTTTTGATTGATTAATTATAACTGAGATACGATTAAGTGTGGTTCATGAGGCTGATAATATTAATGAGCTAGCAACGGTATTTAGCTGAGTAGTTATCAATGTATTGCTCAATTAGTACCTATTGTGATATTAATAAAGCGTAGGAGTTTTTATTAACATGTAATGTATAGTCAGCGTCAAATAGGTAGTTCGTGAAATCGTGACACCCAAAGTAGTTTGTGTGCAAAGTATGTTTGTGTAGTGTGTTGTCAACTTATTGGACACTCTGGGTGTCACGAATTATTTGACGCTGACTGTACCTAGGCAGGTAAACATAACAACCCATTTGATAGTGGTAATGTTATAGTAGAACCTAGGTAAATATCGGGTTGCTCTTGCTTCGCGGAGGTGAAACCTACAGTTGAACCTGATTAATATTATATTGCTTGTTAAATTATTATTATTAGACATATCTAATTTATAATGTTACCTGTAAAGTGTTGCTAGTTTTAGTATGTAAGTTTAATGTAAATAAAATGGTTTGTATAACTGAGATTTTTTGAATGATTGTTGAAAGAGCTTTACCTTTCATCAGAAATACCAAATTAGGCAAAGATTTTTGTAAGAGGTGTATCTCCAGTTGATAAAATACTTAAAATTAGGTACTTTAGTAGACTACGTTATTCCTATGACATACTCTTGTTAAAGTTCAATATGAACAACCAGACCCATAGGGTGAACTAAATCGAAAAATACGCTACATATTTGCATCCAGCGCACTCGTTAGTGGAACGTGTTTTGTTTCACTATTCAACACACTACATATTAAGTTACCAGACTGACGAAACATTTTTTCAAAAGTTTTTTGCCGCAATTTCGCTTCTCTGGCAAATACTGACCACTCACTCGATTCGGTCCGATAAAAGTAAAAAAGCGTAGACCGTAGACTAATGTCCAAAATGTGAAAGCGTCCGACCCACTGTGTCTGTGACTACGAAAGAACCGTAAGAAATTCCATTAAGGTCTATTTTGCAATGCACGTGGATTTTAGGTAGTCAACGTGCTTCAGGTTGTCTACGCTACGGTGACGCGGACTGTTATAGAATAACAATAAAAAACTTTTTTCATTTCCCATAGTAGCAGACGACGTATGGTAAAGGTATTTTTATACTTATAATGAAGTGAAAAGTTTTATTTCTGGCATGCCTAAACAATGTTATGTTATATCCGTCATTTTTTAAACATTATGTATATCGCTCTATTTTTACTGTGAATAACACTGTAGTTTGAGAGTAGGTATACTCATCATACACTCAAACTAGTGTGGGACTATCATTCATCCATTGTCCTACATAAATTATTAATAATACACTGTTATATCAATAATGGTCAATCAATATTGAATCCCAGATGGTGTGAAGACGTTATTATCGCTGCTTGTAATTAATGTCTGCGCTAATTGGATCTCTGACGGACACACCTGATTACGAATTAATCAGATGCTACGGACAGCCATCGGATACTACGGCCGATGTGACGTCACCGCATCATCCCTGAATGCCGGAAAAGGGAAAAGTACTTACCACGCATTTTAGAAAACAAAACACTACAATACTTGTACAGCCGACACAGGAGTGCAAAGGTTTTTCAGATGGAATACACTTACAGTAAAGCCAATTTGTGTAGGTACTATATCAATATTGCAGACTCGAATCAACCTGATGGCACGTTAAGCCGTCCCGTTGGCCTGATTGAGCCATGCGCCATATCATAACATCTATCCTTGTGATCTCAGTAATTTTAATCCAATTTACAGGAGAAGACGAAGAGTACATAGGTACCTAGTGTACAAAATCTATGCGGTTTATATTAAATATAGAACATGCTTCAATTAACAGGTAAGATTAAACATTTTATTACGTTTAGTTGTAAGTATAGCTAGACAAGGACACACCTTAGTTATTCTGTTATTTTAAAGCAATAAAATTGTGAAACTCTAGCTTTTTACCATTAACTAAAGTTCTAGTTTTACTGTGACCTGTGGAATTGACGTGAGCTGACGTCATCTTCAACATAAACTAGAAAGCCTTGTTGTGTTGTGTATTACATTTGTTCGGCAGGTAGAATCACGTATACAGGGTGGTCGTTAAGCATGCGAGGTACGGAAGCTCCGTCCTACGTGCTGGAATAGGGAGGCTAAAAATAGCAAACTACCCAACTACCCATTAACACAGCGATTCTCAAACTTTTTTAACCCTATATTGTTATCACAATACAATTGAAGACGGATTAAAATGGCTTCAAACTAAATATTGGCGTAGGGAATGGAATCACCCCAAAAGAGATTGGTCTGGTTAAACTTTGATTGATTAAATAAATGTTTATCATAGTACCAAAAGAAAAATGAAGTCGTTTTCTTTATAGAGATGCACAAAAGCTCCAATTGTATAGAGTAAATATTTAAATAGCAAAATAGGTATAAAACACAAAATAGCCTGAAGGCTAATGTTAGTGAAGACCTTGTTGAATGTTTTGAAAGTAATTAAATTATAAGATCTTATTTAGAATTTCAGTGATGTTTTTATTAATATGGAATAAGTTCTATTAAATATCAAACAATGACATCAAAATAATGAAATCTTATAAAAATAAAAAGGATGTTTGTTCTTCACTTCTTATTTTGTCATAAACTTTCATCGATCATTATGCATAAACCTTTGCGTAAACATAGCATAAAAGTGAATGTCAAAATTGAGGTCCCAATTCGCTCGTTAATCCGGCGCCGCCCGCGGCCCCATCGCCCGGCCACAGGGGAAGTAGAATATAGAGGGGTCATTTAAAAACAGCTTAAAATGTACACAGCACATCAAGCTAACCAGTATGTCTGATTTAGTTACAATAAGTGTTATTTTGAAATTGTAATGTTTAGTCTGATGTGTCGTCAACTGTACGTAATGGTAGGATTCTTTATTTTGAAGCCGCTGATTGTGAGCCGCCTGAGGATAGAATTTGTATTTTGGATATAATTTACTTTGGTCATTGCTAAATAATAATATCAGTAGGTAGCTGACGAGTTCGCTATGAGTGCCTGAAAAGCAAATAGTTTCGCTACAGCTACTACCTACCACATCGATGTGATAAGTTTTTGATGATGGCATTAAGGACCTTTCCCCTTTGGGGCGTGAAGGTGGTAGAGCCATTTGCTATGCTATTTGTTATTCAGCCGCACTCTTTATTATTACATTGTTTTGTAGGTCCCGTAACGTAAAGACACGCATTATATTTTCGACTCAAAAAACGTAATGCCCTGAAATATGAAAATGATTAAACAAGATTATCGAGATAGATATGTTGCAGTAAGCCTACTCCACGTACTTCTCTTGTGGCGGTGCGCGGGCGCTGCCGAAACGGAACTTGCTCACCCAACGGACAGCTTTCACTTCTAGCCGGAGACGATCAATAAGTGTATTCTTTTGTCCAGCCACTATCTACACTTAAAAGGTTAATGTTTAACGCAAACAAAGGTTTATTTGTTTATTTTATTGTATTCAGAATACAGTAAACAGATTACAATACACCAATTACATAGGTAGATACAACTTCATTTACCAAAGCCGGATGTTGTATCTTTTTTTAACATACAACCTTTGCTATCAGCCTCACTCACGTCGAAATGATTAAATTGTTAAAATGCAACAAGATTATGTATGTATTTTTTTCTAAAAAGGTTTTTGTTACGAAAGCGTTAAACCCACGCACTGTTTATTATAAAAATATTGTGCGGCACACGAGTAAAACGAGCGTAAAATGTTTTTTACCATGCCCAAAAGTATTTTACTTGTTACTACGTTTCGTTAGAATATTATTTTTAGTTGAATTAAAAAAGATTTCACTACATATTACACAGGTACATACATGGAAAACAAAATATAATAAAATACAAACTCCGAAAATTTAAATTTTAGATTTAAAGGTTGAACCAAGACGGTATTTTTGTTAACTTCTGTACATTAGAATTTGTTAATATTTAATGTAAAGCTTCGAGATTTTCATTAACCTGAAAAAACTCGTAAAAACTTACACCAACTCCTTAACACTGAAACTGCAGAACATTGTGAAATTAGAAAGTTACGTTTAGAACAAGTTTTAATTCTTACATTATTTTAATTAAACTAGAACTGGAATAATCAAAAGTTTTCAGCTTAATCAATAAGAAAGTTTTCAGTGGTTCTTAACTGAAAAGTTCGTCGTTGTAAATAGATAATTTTATCATATAAATTTTTCAGCAAAAACATGTTTACTAATAAAATTTTGGAAATCTTTTAAAACCGTTTATAGTATTTTTGCAAACACACAAAACATACCACATAGCAGCACATATTGTTCAATTACTGTGTGAAACCTTCTTTACGAACAAAATTCAAGGATATTGAAGTATTCGGAATTTATTACGTTAAGCATAATACCATCAGCAACTACTACAAAGAACTCGGGTCAAATAATAACTCAGCGCCTGACGAGGGTACCGACCTGCTCGAGTGACATAAAGGAGGGAAGTGCTTATAACTATTTCGTGTCATATTTCACGACAAAAAGTGGGCTTCCTTTGAAAAATGTACGTAAACAGCTATGAAAAATGTTCAGTGTATTTATTGCACACTAGAACGATACTACGAATTTCAATGTTAAGATAAGTTTTGTCTTTTATGTCTATTGCGATTGCGATTAATTTAGGCACAGATTAAGTATACCTACAATAAGAACTCTACACTCACAAGGTGAACTGACGACCTCGTAAAGGTAGCAGGAAGGCGCTGGATGTAGGTCACTACCAACCAGGCGATGTGGGGAGGGAAATCATTGGGGGAGGTTTATGTTCAGCAGTGGACGTCCTCTGTCTGAAGCCTGAAATGACGATGATGATCATTGGACTAAAAATATCAGTATACCTGTTCCTTTTTTGCGCGTAGGTAGGTACTTTAATTCTATTTTTTGGAAGTTACGCAACCCTTTGTCTGGCTAAGTATAAAGTAACAGCAGTTTATTACGCCCAGGCTTTCTAAAGCAGATGAGTTGGCCATTAAGTTATAATGTTGCCTAAGTGTTTGGGCCAGGGCGACTAATTACGCAGTTATTTGGGCTACGGTAGTCCCAGACGATGCTAACTGCCGACATTACAACGACTGGGCGGGACTAACTTAGGCATTTAAAGGATATTATTTTCTTGGAATTACGAGTAGCATCCTTAGACATGATTGTAGTGACTGGTTTGTAGGTCTGAAAGTAGGTAGGTAAAAAATAGCGAGCTTTACATTACTACTTAGGCTGAGTTGCACTACCTAACTTTGACCGTAATTTTAACGATAACCGATGTTTTTTTTATGGATTTTGACAGCTTTTTGACGTTTGTCAAAGTTAAAGTAAGCCTTTCTTACAACTTTGCTTGAACACATACGTTCTGAAATACACTCGACATCAAATAAATCGCACCTCCCGCGACAAGCATTTTCAAACGTATGCTTCCCCACTTCCCACCAATATTGGCACCATTTGAAAGCCTAGTTCTAACCTTCATTTCATTAAAGGAAAGGTTTTTACCCCAAAAATGTGTCTTTAGAAGGATCCAGAGTCACTTCTTCAAAAAATAGGTAGTTACGCTAGAGCCAACTTTTATGGCTATAAAACTGTTAAGTTGGGATTAATCGCTATCCATCTGTTAAAGAGGACACGTGAGATCATTATTTGGTTTTATAACCATAAAAATTGGTCTAATTGATCCCATAGGTGGGCCCAAAGTGAGGTATTTTTTCAAGTCACATTTATGGTATATGTTAATCATTTATTAAGAAATTAAATGTGTTTTTCTTTAAGGATATTTATTGGGCTTTCAAATGACACCAATATTGTTGGGGCACCATGATTGTGTCAGAAGAAAATCGTTAAAGTTCGCGTCGCGGAAGGTGCGGTTTATTTGATGTTGAGTATATTTTGTATTGTAAGATTAAGTTTTAAACGGTGGAAATTAGTTATTTCTACTGCTATCTTTTATCGTTCGATTAATTAAGACCGAGACAAAAAACTTACTCATGGCAACTTAGTAAATTAGGCGCTGGACCTCTCATATTAAGTAGATGACCATCTTGGTAGCAGTATTGACCTCATTACTGAGTCTGCCATCTAGCCTAGAAGACTTTATGTTATGTCTAGGTTATTAGGTTGATGTGGTTTGCCTGATGAGTTGAATTACCTACCTAAAGCTGTTTTATAGTCTATTCAGCGTAAGAAAGTGATTATGACACTTCTATTTAGTGAGGCGCTTCTTTTAAACCTAATCGATATTTTTTAGAATCGAGAATATTTTCTTAAGAAATCTAATCGACTTTTTATTTGTTTGATTTTTAATTTTATCTACCAAAAATCAAAATTATATCTACGAATTTTAATTATCTGGATATGGAATAAACGTTACAATAAATCACAAAGAATTAAATATTATGCATTTTATTCTATAAAAACAACAAATAACAATGACAAACAACTCGTGGAAAAAACGCGTAAAGCGCAACCGGCCATACAAGGCAAACGCACACGTACTGACTGACCTTTGACCTGCCTGAGAGAATAATTGTGATTTGATGGTGCGATGACCACCATACCGATTATTGATTGGTTGCGATTGTTCTTGTCCATCCCTATGAGTAAAAGTTCCGATTAACGCATTATGCATTTCATGTAATATTTTTTCACAAATTTTAATAAATAATTAACTAATAAGTATTTGAAATTCTTGTTTAGGTTAATTGAGAAAGATTATTAATTGTATTTTGAAAGGATAAAATCACAAAAAAGTGATTGAATTTTACACCTCAATATTTGTATTCTTAGGAAGTTGGATTCATTGTACCTATGTGTTTCTCTAACTAAATAATAAACCCAAGTCGCTCTACAATAAACAAGTGTTTTAAAATTAGTACTCGGTCATGAACCGATCACCACATCTATACTAATATTATAAAGCTGAAGAGTTGGTTTGTTTGTTTATTTGAACGCGCTAATCTCCGGAACTACTGGTCCGATTTGAAAAATTCTTTCAGTGTTAGATAGCCCATTTATCAAGGAAGGCTATAGGCTATACAACATCACGCTACGATCAATAGGAGCAGAGCAACAATGAAAAATGTTGCAAAAACGGGTTTTCACGCGTACGAAGTCGCGGGCACAGCTAGTAGGTATAAGTACCTATCAATAAAAAGGTTAGATGGAGTATGAGCTAAAATAATAAAATAAAAGTCAAAGATTTCTCTTTTAATTCACATTGATGCGAATCAAGTTGAATTAAAAATAGAAAACTTTGGACTAAATTATACTATATCGCTCTACTTTTGACATCATAAAAAACAATAATAAACGACAGTTTAATTTCCTGATAGTACCTATTATCTTTAATTATGATGAGCTGAAGATTTCCCACGGTAACTTGAATTAAATATTCTATCACTAATGTAATAAATTACAGAGTCGTTTGTAGGTTTCAAACGAAAATAAATGAAGCAAGTAACGTTCATAATTAGTAATAACTACACATTTCCGTATGGCTACCATACCCTGCTTTGAATAATTTAATGGAATGCTAAGCTTCTCGACACGAATAGTGAAATTAAGGGGTATTATTTTAATTTTATGTTTTCTGTGACAAGTTTTCAAAATTGCCTTGTAATACTTGTAAAAGAAATTTATTCTGTTATACTAGAAAGACTGCTCAGAAAAAAAAAAATCGATAGCCCACGTGTCGCAATGAGTACCTACTTATGATAAGTGTCACAAACTTAGTGACCAACGTAAGTTCACGACTGCCTGCCTGAAATTTTGATTAAGATTTTACCGGTTTATGGAGTCATTTAGTACAGACATGAAAGCTAATATCCTAGTATTTAGTAGTTAAGTAGTCGTCTCGATTCTTCTTATAGTGTGGAAGATTGATGAGTGATGACCGTGCCATTACTTACGTCAGAGGAAGTAATAGTGTTTTAGGTCTCGAATGGAGTTTAGAATGAAATAAAAACGTTATTTCCATAGCAACTTTTCGATTAAGCTTTACTTCTCAAGAAAAGGTACAGACTATAGTTACTTTATTCATGTTATTTTTAAAGTAAAAATTCTCAAAATAAAAACAACACAATATTTAGTTATAGATCTTGTTAATCCCATTAGTGTACCCATCTTCGAATTGATAGTCTGACATCGAAACTGTAGGACTTTTACTGTTTTATGATCTTTCCGTGAAATTATGTGTTTGTGTTTGCTATAGGGACGGAAGATAAGCTATAATTAGACGAATCTACATAGAAGTATAGAGTTACCAAAATACTAAAATCTGTGTCCGTCCGCCGCTTAGAAGTGGATAATCTGCTAGTTCCATTAGCGCACGATGCCGCCGATACATATTTCAGTGGGTCGGCGGTCCGGCGGTCCGGCGTTTTTCCGGCGAGTTACGGCGCGCGACACGTTGGCTACACCTGTGACGTTGGACCGTGACTGACACCCGTATTTATTGCTTACAACGACATTGTTTACCGCATTTTATACTGGGTACTATAGTTATCTTAAATTCATGGATTTTTAGGGCTAAATAATATTCTAAAACAAATTTTTTCAGGCAGCAGGCACCTGGAAATTATCGGTATCCAGTACCTAATTACCTAGTTTGATTATTTTGAAACAAATACATATACTGTCTTGCCGCCTTAGAAAACGGGGGACTGACACCAGACATGAAATGGGAAAAGGCACATAAGAAAAAAAAATATTTCCAAACATAGATTTTCAACTCTAAGCTTCCTAAATCTAAATCACAATGCAAAATGCAGTGTGTAAAGAAATTATTTTCGATTTCTAATGTTACTTTCTTTGTAATTGTTCTTGCAAATAAAATAGACATCTAATACAAATATTATTCTTTATAGATTTTAGGGATGTGACCTATGAGAAGAGTTGTTGATATACCGTGGGCGGGAAGTGTTTGTGAATAAAGGTCACAGAGTTACAGCGGAGCTTAAAAACATTCCATCGTTTTGTTAACGGCCGCCCACATTATTCCTACAATGATTTTATTTGCAAATAGTGAAGGCCTAGATAACAATCGAGTGCGTGGGAGTACGAGGGTTGTACGGACGACAGACATCAAGGTAAACTTTTCAGCTTCTTATGTACATTGTAATAGGGCTGATTTTGCAATACAAAATGTATAGTCTGATGTGCTGTCGACTGTACATACAACTATTGAGTATTACAATGAATTCACCGTAAAAAGTAATATTTTTTTACTTGAATCCTTCTGTAGGTGTGCTTTTTTCGGATGGACTATGTTGGCAGCCGTTTTCCAGCTTCAGGGCAATAAGCGTAGAGGGCGTAAACAAATCTGTATTAACTTGCGTAGGTACTCGTATCTATATATTATAATATTTTATTCGTTGAGCTTTAGAAAAGATACAAGAACAAGTTATGATACGCATGAGAATACAGACGCGTCGTGGAGGGTTCAGAATAGGGACTTAATCAGTGTAACACACGCTGATGATAATGATGATAATGCTTTCCTTGCCTTCCATTCAGTCTGTAACCACTGTCAGGTAAATAAAAAGGTAATCGAGATAATTGACGTTGTAATTCCAATAAAAAAACAAACAATTTGAGAGAGCCAACGCTAAAGCTCAAATTAATAATTAAGACCTATCGAAGGCGCCAAGAAAAAACCCATAACAATAGAAAAAGGTGTTTTTGCCCCGAACTGCTTGTAAAAGAAACTCCCGTTCACAGACTCACTCAGAATTCGTAATCAGGTGCTTATTTCATCCGATAACTTTGATGTGCTCTCGGTTCCCGCCGCTTGAGAAATAATTGAAACGACCCGCAAATTACATACAAGGAAGGTTTATGGCGAAGGTACACTATGCGGGAAATTGATCGAACAGAAGCGCGAGCATGCACACCGAAGTATGGGTGACCCACGGAGAAACTACTGAAGTGCGTGTTTACACTAATATCTCAATCAATTTCCCGCATAGTGTAACTGCGCCATTACGTAGTAGGTATGCCTAATTGTTTTAACTTTCTACTTCGTTTGTGAAAAAGTGAAACGTATTTGATAGAAACAGAGTAATTTGGGCGTATAAATTTACACGTATTCAAACTTTCTATGACAAATACCACATAAATTGGAGGTGAACGATCTCTAACAAAGCGAGACCATTAGTCTTTTATTTCACACATTAATAAAATAAAAAAGTTTACGACTAATTGGGAGGTGAATGTCCGCAGAATTGCTTAAATTTTCGTTGACCTAACTAGACAAAGCAAAGGTGTAATCAAATTTTCTAAATGTCTTGGGAGATTAGATAGTTTAGTATTCAAAAGCTAAGCGATAACTTACGATGATATTCTGTCATTGTTTACATCGTCACCTTTTTTAAGAAATTATACGTCGTATGCGAAATTCACATTTTATCATTTCAGTTTGTTGACTTTACTCATTTTACCTAAAGGGCCATTAAGGGGCTTTAGTCTGCATCGGTTGCTGACTGTCTCTCTTATTTATTCATTCCCCATCACCATCAACAGCTCATTCAAAGGTAAATAGAGATATTTTTATGAAACATAAAATGAGGAACCAAGTAATTTACTTCTGTAAGTATACAGAACAATCACCAGGCGGTATTTTTGTTTCCCTTTTGCTCAATACCCTAAAGAATAGACAAGAATTCAGTACTTACCACCGTTAAAGAATTCTTTTAATAGCAACCACAGACCGCAGCTTTTAAGTTACTGCATACGGAACAAATGACAATAGGCGTAGGTATTTAAGAGATACAAAAGAGGCAGGACAATTTAAAAAAGGTATCTTTTGTCGACAAAAACCGTTAAAATTTTCCGGATACATCCGTAGTCTGCGCCAAAAGAAACTAGTAATTTTTATAACAAATGAAGTGGAGTAACATTAATACTTGAATGTCTGTATCTAGTGATACGGGTAAACCATTAGGTTTAATTATAAAAAAAAATAAAACCGACTCCAAAAAACCTACACTAAAAAGTAGAAAAATAATTACTAATTACCTACTTATTTATTAGGACGAATGATTAATATTTATGTAGGTATACCATGATTGATACTTCTGGAGTCGGTGCCAAGATTATGAAACATGTAAAGTTATTCTGCACCGACTCCAAAAGTATCAATCATGGTATACCTACATAAATATTAATAATTCGTCCTAATAAATAAGTAGGTAATTAGTAATTATTTTTCTACTTTTTAGTGTAGGTTTTTTGGAGTCGGTTTTATTTTTTTTTATAAAATTTTACTTATTTCTTGCTTTTTAGTTAACTAATTATTACCTTGATGTTACCACTGAAGGTAGGCAGTACATTGAGACCATATTCTTAATGTATATTATAAAAAAGTTCATCCCCAATTTTCCACCCTTGGGGGTGAAATATTTTCTTCAAATTCGCATGAAACCACCCTTTTGATAATACCTATTCAACAAAAAAATAATCGTTCAAATTGGTTCATAATCGGCGGAGATATTGCGTATAAAAAAGTTCATCCCCAATTTTCCACCCTTGGGGGTTGTTTTTTTTATTATTAAATTTAAATGGGACCACCCTTGAGGTATTACCTATACGCTGAAAAAAGATTTGTTCAAATCGGTTCATAATTGGCGGAGTAATCGCGTAACAAACATAGAAAAAAAAAAAAAAAAAAAAACATACGGGTCGAATTGAGAACCTCCTCCTTTTTTTGAAGTCGGTTGAAAATAAAGTAATGTTAAGGACACTGATGCCCGTTTTCACCATCAATCCCTAATTTTTAAGTGACCCCTGTGAAAACAAAATTCATATAATGTGTTACCATAGGGGCCACTTAAAAATTAGGGATTGATGGTGAAAACGGGCATGAGACAGTTTGAATTCTTTTTGAGTCGATTTTATTAATAACGCATTTACGACAATAACTCAATACTGGCTGAAAGAATATTCGAGGAACGTGGGTGCCAAATGCCAATTCTGCCGCCGCTGGACTACTGTGTTGTGTTGTCGTGAACCAAACACAATATGTTTAGCTTACCACGAGGGGTTAACGGGAGGTTTTTTTTGGATTTTTATACAAAATTGTCAGTTTCTACTGGCGAGGGCCCAAAGACATTGTCAACAGGGTCCACCGTGGGTAATTAACCTACTTCTCTTGCGCAAGGGCAAACGAAGGCATCGCGTGTCTTGGTAGCTTCGGTAGCACACGTTTAAATCATTGTGTTTGTTGTGGCGGCTTTGTGTCCGCTTGTGCTTATCGAGTGACGCTAGAATCGCGGGTAGGTACTATCGGTGTATAACATAATTATCTACATGTGAGCTACTAGCTTTCTTCCGCGGCTTCATTTGAGTTAAACTACGTATATAACCGTTGGGGCAAATTTAGAAAAATTCTTTCCTAGCGGAGATCGGATGCCTACGTCATTATACTTCTGTCTGAATGTCTTTCAGTGCAATCCCGTTATAATATTGACAGATCTGCCAGTTAGTAACAGCTGCTTTTTATACATTTATCAAGAATAGGTACTACCATCGTCTTGAGTTGATACTCTTTTGCAGAACTTCTTTGCGAATTCTACGATGGTTTTGTTTTATCATTGCTTTTTTTTGTAGATATACTAACGAAGCTTCAAGCATTAAAGTATGTTTTATTTGGCTCATTTAAGGTTTTACATTCTTTCAGATCAGCATGAATATGAAAATCAACATCAAATATCTAGGAAAGTCGATCTGATTATCAGATATCATATTCTGATAGTGATATGCTTTGAGAATGTATATTCTGTTCTAAGTTTGATAAACGTGGATAGGTGATGGAGACCGCTCACGGCATCGTTGGGATTGAGAAAGCGAGTTACGGCCAATCATCCGATCAATAAGCAAAGGTCAGTTCATGGATTTGATGAGGCTTTAACTGTCCATTACATGCCAACTAACAAGGTATTGTATCATGCTGCTAGGGAATAAAGAAATTTCTAATTTGCCGAACGATGAAACCTGCCAAATATTTTCTTTTTTGAAAGTTAAAGAGACATTCAAATATCTATATTACCTATACTTTATTGTTATTAATATAAATCCAAAAGTACCTAGATAAGTCTTTCTGGTTTTATAATAGGTATATTTTCAAGCTCTAACACACTTAAGCAGTTTCAGTATTTAAGAAGAAAAATCTCAAGGAATAAAAAATTAAGGGTGTGAAATAATTCTGTATAGTCCAGCCGATAAATGCTTTAACGACGGTGTAGAGGGAAAGGAGTTTAACACAATTTCTGACTTCAGGACTTTATTTAGACTAGTTTCCGAGAGAGTTAAGCGAAACGCCGAAAAATGGGACCTTCAAACCTGGACCTCCCCGCCGGCTCAAGGGCTAAGGGCGGGGAATTTTGATATGTTCACCTCCTAACTAGTCTAATAAAGTCCCGAAGTCAGAAATTGTGATCAACATATTTCCCTCTATAATGCTTTATTGACTGGACTATTATCAAAGTAGTTTTTTTCTAGGCAAACAGAGTCGCAGACGCCAGCGTATTCTAATCTAACATGATAATGCCCAGGAGATTATCTAAGAGGTAAGACATAATTGAAAGTTAAATTTTATTGAAGTGTCGGTTAGTGACAGAAGCCAAACCACTCTTCCTGATCAAATTTCGGGTTCATACCACCTGGCAGGTGTTTAATTGGTCCATCGAATGAGCTTTTAGTCAAATTAGAAATGTTGATACATATCTCAGTAATTTTATTTCGGTTGGGAAATTACATTGTGTCATTATTTGATATGAATAAAATACACAATTTCAAAGTGTTGGTATAGGTATGAGTACCTATATCCTAGAGTAATTAGACAGTATTCTTTTAGTATTCATTAAGGTAATTACTGATTTAATATCTAACATTCCATGGAATCTGTGCTGGTTAATATTTGTTATAATACTTAAAAGCTTAGATGCTAAGCCCTTAAGTATTAAGCTACTTCTGAAGTAGAGCTAAAAAGTGTATGAATCTATAAATTAGTTTTCATTTGACGTTTTTCTTTTGATTGAATTTTCTTCAGTTAATTTTGCTCTAGATTCTAGTCTAGAAGATAAGTTATTTGCTCAAGCTATTCCTATGGACATAACCCTAAAATTATTCATAGCAGCATTTAGAGCAGGTCTCTAGTTATCTGCTAATATTTTGTAGTAATTAAAACTTGTCACTGAAACTGTTCAAAATATCCAGTTCCAGAGTAACTTCTGCGCTTTTGACTTCACTAACCTCTCCAGAAGTTTACTGCATTCGCGTTTAAGTATTAAATGTCAACCTTAAAAGGGTTTTAAAGAGAAAAATTTGTTTTTCTGGCGAGTAGCTGTGTAAATATTATTAATGGGGACATTATTTAATTAAGTAACCTAGGATAAGGCACGGGACGTGGAAGTTTTAATGTGCGCAGAGCTACGTTGGCGGAATACTGAATCGAAATGTGCTGGATTATGGTATCTTTTCATTAATTATTATGTTAGTATAAGGTAAAACAACTGAAAGTTAATGAAATTTGTTCATTGCAGGTACGTACCTTATATTTTCTAAGAGTTGTACAATTTAAATCTGAAGATCTTGCAGAAATGGTCCTAAAATCGAAATGTCCTAGGTTCGATTCTCATATACAACAAACACACAACAAGGTGTCATACCTAGCCATCTAAGGTATTCTTATAATTCCCAAAAAATAGATCCTAGATTTATAGGAAAAAAAATACCCATAGAAAAAGAGTTAAATTAAGACGAATGTAGAGTGCCATCCTAAATCAGACGGCCAAACTAATAAAGTAATAAAGGCTGCTTTAAAGAAGATTAAAAGCAGCTTTTATCACATTGCGAAAATAACACGCAAAGTTACATACTTATCTATCCTATCCAAGCTTAACTGATTTAAAACCACAAGCAAATCTGTTGAACGGCGTGTTTGCTCTAAAGACGTTACACAATCACGGCTGGCAGCGCGCCAGGCCGCGGGGCCTACCCCAACAGTTTTAGATATTAGGTCCTTACCTAGGAAATTAGCGTTTTTTTTTTCAATATTCATTAGTATATTTCCTTTCATAATATAGCTATGTCCATCGTTCTTTTTTTATTTGAAATATGGTTACATGGACTTCATTGTAGAGATGCCAATTTTTAGCGATTTTTGTTTTTAACAGACTTTTTAAATAATTTATTTACACTTTTTTTAATAGTCACAAACAAAGCAGCTAAGCTAGCTAAGTACTCCTTTAAAAGAAGGTTTTTTAACTGATAAAGATTTTTCTTTTTTTCTTTTTGCATCTATGTTGTTTCAATATGCCCACAAAAATTCTTCAAATTTAGATTTTTGTGATTCCTTAACAATTTGCAAAAATGTTAAGTATGGACAAATTAATTTTCGTAAAATTCTCCATACAAAACGCTAGTTTCATAGGCAGACTGACTATTAATCAGCTCTCCCTGTCTTTATCATGTGCGTCTACATTCCACCAAGAGTGACAAAGATAGGCGAACGTTTCGAAACAGTTTCGCAGAGTTGACCTCCTTATCGAATCGGTCCATCGTCGGTCATAAGCATTTGGTTGTTACACTTCAGCCAACTAGTTAGTGTTGAGGAAATTAAATAGTTGTAAAGGAAATATCATGATAAGGGTATCGTGATACCTGGGTAAAGTTGTAATGAAGGTGCTGACTTGTGGTTCCATATCGGTGTGGTTGGCAACTTTTTGCTGGCAATCGTAGAGGCAACTACCTACCTACATATAATGAATGATGCACCGTGCTTGTTCATAATTTTGATAAGGAGGTTATATTGTCGATATAAAAAGTGGAAAATATATTTCAAATACTATTCATAAATGTACAAGCAAACCCGTATAGAATAGCGAAAGGAAAACAAAATTCTTAATTGTTTTTTTCTTGAACTCTAAATACTCGTAGTATATTGAATGTAACTCGTATGTCTAAGTAGAATTATACCAAGTGCAAATAGTTTAAGGCCGCGACCCTTACTGTCGTGGTATCCTGTGTCCCATTTTCACCATCAATCCCTATTTTTTAAGAGACCCCTATGGTTTATACACATAAGAGGAATTTTGTTTTCATCTCGTCTCTGTCGCAGCGCGAACCGTTACATTGACTGTCAGTCGTTTTGTATCACAGTCTCGATGCAAGGCGTTGCTATTTCAATTCACACAGGTGTTTTATTTACCGAAAACAGCCCTTGTAACAACAATGAAGCTAATCAAATTGTTGGTTTTGTTATGTGTTGTAGCTTTCACACCAAGTGCTTGAGCTCATTTAACTTTTAAAAGTTACCGGTTGCAGGCGCGAGAATGACCTTTTCAATTACAGCGAGTTCTTTTTCACGTTTGAATTCTTGATATCTTTTGTCATTATTTATGTAAAGGTAACATTAGCCCTTAGGGGCTGATTTTTCAATCGCCAGATATCTTTTGACTGAAGAATAAACTTGCCATTTTGACTTTTTTTTCACATTTCCCAGACTGAAACTGTCAATGTGCCAAACTTATCAGAAAAAATTTATCCGACGATTGAAAAATCAGCCCATAAGTAGTTTTCTGATTTTATTGTTTAATCGAATGTAGTATCATTCTCACAAGCACTTCATTCATTGACATTGGACATGGACATGGACATTCAACAAAAAAGATAAGACCTAAGTAGGTAGATAATTTGTTTTACGTTATCAATTAATTAATTAACCATCAAGGATTGAGGTACGAATAACGATCTTTTGCTACAAATAAAGGCATGCAAACGATTAGATCGTTCGACTTAACGTTATACGTTTTCGATCAAAGTGGAGGCATTACGGGAACGACTCTATTCCGCCGAACTAAAGTGTGAAACCTACAACCGTTAGGATAAAAGGACCGCCGCGGGACACGGCTAACAGCTTCATTGTAGAGATGCCTATTTTAGTCGATATTTGTTTCTTTAAATAGTTTATTTTAAATTTTTTTCCGTTCTTGAGTGGCGACCACGAGCCGGAAGACGTAGCGCGGGCTGGCCTCCCACTAGGTGGACCGACGATCTGATGAAGGTCGCGGGAGGTGCCTGGATGCGAGCGGCGCAGGACCGGTCTTTGTGGAAATCCTTGGGGGAGGCCTTTGTCCAGCAGTGGACGTATTTCGGCTGAAACAACAACAACATTTTTTTAAATAGTTTTAGTCACAAACAAAGCACTAGCTAAGTAGGTACTCCATTAAGGGTGGATTCGACCAAACAAGAGTAAATATTAATCTCAGAATAAATCGTCAGTTTTGACATATTTCCCATACTGAAACTGTCAATGTGCCAATTATACCAAGAGTTATTCTCGGATAAAAGTTTGGTCGAATCGGGCCATAAAGAAGTACTCATGGATTTTCAGGAATATACTTTTCAGGAATGATGAAGCTGTTTTTGTTTCAGTTAAATCAGTAGGAGGAATAGTATGAGACGACGTGAAACCTACAATCGTTAGGATAAAAGGACCGCTGCGGGACACGGCTAACAGCCTCATGATAGAGATGCCTATTTTTATCGATATTTGTTTTTTAAATACCTAGTTTATTTTGTCGAAGACCTACGCACGATTTTCGTGGGCGTCACAAACAAATCACTAACTACTCCATGAATGGAAGTATTCTAATGGATTTTCAGGAATGTACTAATGATGGAGCCTTTTTGTTTCAGTTCAATAAGTAGGATGTGTTAAGGGAAAAGATATTAATTCACCCAAAAAATATCAATATAATTTGTCGTAAAAATAAAAAACGTAATTTTTTTTCTACTGATTAATGCATTTATATTGGAGTCGGTTTTATTTTTTAGTTAAAATTAATGTAATGACTAGTTACATTTAAGTTACTTTATGTTTTTTATTTTTTTTATTGACGGCGAACCATCCAGATGACAACAAATAAGTAAACTTTTTGTGTTAAAACATTAACTAATTGAGTAGATAACACCAACACTTTCCCACCAACTAGGTTTAAAGTATCGATAATTTTTATAACATTGTACAGCATTGTACCTATATGTACGTCACTACGCACTGCACGTTTGCTTCACCTGCGCGTCACTTTTGGGAAAAGGGACAGAAGCGACCTTGCATTGAAAGTTAATTCTGTTTATGTTTTGCCCTTTTATTAGTTTGGTTATAAGTGAAAAATAAAATTTGTAAAAGATTCTATTTCACAAAAGAATTGTATAGTTATGATGATTCAAATTCAAAATTCAAATTCAAAACGTTTATTTGCTAAAAACACAGTAATACAGGGTGACAATATTAAAATAGGATTATGTGTTTAGTCCGATCGTAGACGTGCAAAAATGATGTCTGGTGTCGATTGTGTATGGTTAGTCGTGCCCCGGGAAGCGCAGGTCAGTCCCGCGCAGGTTGTCGTCGATCCACTGCTGCGCCTGCGCCGCCATCTGCACGTCGAAGTGCTCGCGCCAGCCGCCCGCCTTGCCTGGAACGAGATTGAGCCTTATGATATGTAGCCAAGAGTGGGTATTCGAAATACTCTAAACTATACATAGTTCACATTTTGGGGCATTCTTTTATAATGCTCAACACGGTGAAACGCAAAGGTGATATATTTGAGCTTATCTTAGTTAAGGACTACTTTGAAATCTACCAGGCTCAAATGCGTCTTGTTTCAAACATTTTGCATCATATTTCGTTTCAGTAAGATCAGTTTCGAGTTTTGTCGCGTTAGCAGCGGGTAGTCGTGCGCACGAGTGGCTCCGCGTAAAGCGTTGTAGACCTCCTGCCCGACTGGCTACCCTCACGCGCCTCGATTCGCCGCGACGTTGCGACTGACTCCGCGCAAGCGTTGAGTCCCGCGCCGCGTAGAGCTGTCTCGCTCTCGCACAGTTGTTTGCCACCTACCCGCGATAAGACGCTTTTGTGTGTGAATTGTGCCAGTGCGTATCAGAATACCCGCGAAAGTGGATATTCGCCTCGAGCAGTGCCGCCCATCGAACTTTTCACCACCTACCCCCAACACACCAACAATGTCGGACGACGACGAATACTCGTACGAGTCGATCCCTCCGAGCCACGCAGCATACCGGCCTATCGGAAGGCCCACCCAAGTGCACTCCAGCGCCCACCCCTCCGCCGCCACCGCTCGCGGCCAGCCCAGGCAGGCGAATGCCGCCGAGCCCCGCCCGGGGCCTGCCGCGGGAATCCAGGGAGATTGCCCAGGCCCGCTCCCGGGAGGCCGAGCCGGCCACCGCCGACCCAGAGGCTACCGGAACTCCTCGGAGGACGACGTGACGTCCGAGGAAAAGCGGCTCAGAGCCGGACCGTCACCGCCGCAACGGGCCTCCACGCCAGCCCCCCGGATATCTCCAGTGGAGAGGTATGTGCAGCCCCCTCGCTCACCAACCGCCTCCCCGGTGAGAGCCGACACCTCGCGCTCCACCCCGCACTCCGTCTCGCGCACCCCATCCAGGGGCAGCTCTCCGAGGCCGAGCGAGGGTAGGAGCGACGTCTATTACCCGCCTACCCACCGAACAAACTCCACAACGCCGACGTCGTACGAGGCGTTGCAGAGCCCGCAGCGGTCATACGCCGCCACCAGCACCGCTCCCTCCTCACCCCCGCCGCAACGGGACCCGGAGGTCGAGCAGACGGAAGCGGCCCCTGCGCTCCACCGAACCACCGAGCAGCATCAGCGCTCCTACCCGCCCATAGTGGTCGAGAGCCTGAGGAACTGGCCTCACCACTTCCGGAGCTTGCACGACAAGCTGGGCCATGCACCGAACGCGCGCCCCTACAAGACCTAACAAGCCGAAGAAGCCAGGATGATGATTCAGTAAGATGCAGTTTCCTCATTTTATGTAAGTAGGTATCTCTGTCAATTTTTCTTCACTCGAGATAGCATCTTTCTAATTTTCTTTTTGGTCATATTAGGCATCTATCTATCAGTTACTTCTAGTAAAGTACCTAATTTAGATGAAATAACACGTCAACAAAAAGTACAATACGTAGAATAACTTTATTTCATTCTTAGAGTACTCACCCTTTCGTATAAAAGACACAGTCTTTCCTACATTCATGTCTTCAAATCCCATTTCCTTTAAGGGCTCGCAGTTTACTGACTTATTCTTCTTGAAGTTGTCAAACTTGAGGTGTTCGCTGAGAGCCCTGACTTGCGCCTCGCTTGGCTCCTTTCCTAGAAAACGTGCTACGCGGCGAATGCCGCCGGGCAGGTCCTGAGAATAATAAAATTGATTTGAAGTACTCTGAATGACTGGCAAATGTGAGTAGTGTGACGAAAACTATACTGCTTATGCTATAGAACTTCTAAGCCTTTGGGTAAGTATTCTACACATCGATATTTAACATCAGAAAAGCAGCGATCCGTTTAGACATAGATTCCATAAATATTGCCAATTTATTGTAACTGATCACTTACAACTTTCATATTTACCTTGATAAGATCTTCATAGAACAAAATAAGCAGGTTAGCGTGATGTCTCTGCCCCCATACTTCTTTCAGGTGTTCAAAGTATGGACCAAAATCCACTGTAAATGTTTATTTAATAACGTTTTGTGGTACAAACTATTACATTGGAAATATATAATTTTTCAATCAGCCTTTTTATGAACTTTTCAGATAAATCTAGACTGAATCGTGATACCCACCGTCACCCTTCACGAAAGATTCCCAGAACTGCTTAAAGTTACCGAAGTATCCATAGAAAGCGAAGAGCTTGTAGTGGTAATAGTACGAGACGGCGACGTCCCGCGGGTCGCGCGCCACGTACACCACCCTCGAGGTGGCCAGCAGAGACGGGGGCAGCAGCGACAGAGGCAAGTGAGACTTGAAGAACCGAGGAGAGGGACGATCTGCAGCTAAGTACTTCTCTGAACTTAAGAACATTTTTATATTCTCCTCTTTATCAGCGGTCATTTCTTTAAATTTTTTCTGTGCCTTATCGTTGTAGAGGATATTTATCCTAAAAAGGAAAATAATTGTTTATCTACAACATAAAAGATTATAAATTACGAATTAATTGTTACTTCAATATGCAGCTTAGTTAAATAAAACTGTTCGATATCTTGGTACTCACTCTAAAAACGGAAATCTGTTGACTAAAAGAACGGCCTTTGATGTTTCGTAGTCAAAATCATTTGCAACCATCCACACCATTTCTTGGACCCATGTAGTGCCTGCAAATTAAACCCGTTATTCGAATACCTATGTAGATTTTTTTCTAACAATTTCGCCATAATATTCCATGGTAAATTCATAATGTTTTAAAGCACAAACAGGCAAAGGCAGTCCGTAGCCGACCACGCAGCAGCGGCAGGCGACGTGTCGCCGCGACGCACTGGTTTCTATGTACTTCTATGAAACACCTTCAGACTACATGTCGTTAAAAAATGTGAGCGTGAAAAGGCAAGAGACTGGTTTCTCTGTATTTCTATGGCCACGTGCAAATGATGAGCGCTCGTCACGCGTTTTGCTAAGGTGCAGTAACTGCGTATGGTATTTTATAGAAACAAAAAGAAACCAGTATCCTACCTTTTCACGCTCAAAATTGTCAGTCAGTAGGTAAACAGGGAGTGAAAAAAAATGTTCAAACCCAAAAGTCACGCTTCTCACCCGATTTAGGGAAAGTCACTACCCAGACGTCATCCGGCCTGAGTGACATGTTGTATATTTTCGCTGCTTCTTTCCTATAGCCGCTCTTCAGGAAATAACCTTTGGGACCGACCCGCACGTATCCATCTGTGAAAGCTAAAACAATCAAAAGATTTCTAGTTTTTATCTACTGGGATAAAAAAGATGTATGTATGCAATATAACGCTAAACTTATTTGATGTTACATCAATTAATGCACTATAAATATGATTCCTTAACAATTTTTACAATTGTGTTTAGGAAAATATTTACCCGTATTGAAGGTTTTCTGTAACTCTGCGAATTCCTCAGGCTCCACATCATTTATAGCGTAAGGAAAATCACTGCTACTCGTACCGTGCATCATTTTGTATTAAATCTCAAAATATAATAAACAATTTTAATAAAAAGTTTCTTTAATAAGAATATTAAGAAATAAATTATTATGCCAATCTTACATGACGGCAACTAAATAAATACAAAATGTAATAGGGTGGGTGTACCAGTAACAAACCGAATAAGCGACTTTTTAAAAGTAATTTTGATATTGTGACTCAATTATTACAACAATAATTGCAAAAAAAAGAATTAACTACTCCTTGTATGTATGAATCAAGTAGCTTATTCCAATTTTCTTAATAGCTGTAAGGTTTATTTTTATTTAACAATCAATGTGGAAAGTCGCAATGTGCCTAAGGTTGACCAGATCGTACCAAGTCGTGTTTGTCGCTTTTTAACCGACTTCAAAAAAGGAGGAGGTTATATGTTCGGCTGTATGTATGTTTTTTTTTCTATGTATGTTCACCGATTACTCCGTCAATTGTGGACCGATTTTCAAAATTCTTTTTTTGTTCGATAGGGTACACTTCGGAGGTGGTCCCATTGTCACCATGTCAGGATCTGATGATGGGATCCTAGGGAAATCGAGGGCAACCCTCAAATTTTATAGGCACATATATCGTTTTTCATATTTATTCTAAAGATATTCAAGTATATGTAAGTCATCATCTAATGTTGATGAGGTGATGATGGAAGGTAAAACTCCTTACCGCTTAGGAGTTGGAGAATAATTCTTTAAATATTTTAGGTACGTATGTACATACAGTTGTAATACTTCAGGTTTTTTAGGTGAGCTGATGATAAAAGGTCAAACTTCGTAAGTTAAATTATACTTTTTAGTTGCCCATATTAAAGTAGGTATCCTGTATTGTAGGGAAGATTATTAACACTTAAAATGGAAAATCTCAATCTCATTAAACATAGGTACCGTCCATATTTAGTGAGAATAACAAGGACTTACCAACTAAAAAGCATGAAATAAATTAATTTTAACAAAAAAATTAAAACCGACTCCAAAAAACCTGCACTAAAAAGTAGAAAATAATTACATTATTTCTTTATTAGGACAAATGTATACCATGATTGATATTTTTGGAGTCGGTGCCGAAAAATTTAGAACATTTATTAAGCTTGGCATTTAGCAGGCACCGACTCCGAGAATATCAATCATGGTATACATTAATTTGTCCTAATAAAGAAATAATGTAATTATTTTCTACTTTTTAGTGCAGGTTTTTTGGAGTCGGTTTTAATTTTTTTATCTAAGACTAATTATTGGTAGAAGTACGGCAGTGCTACCAAACGTAACAAAAGTGGCGGAAAATTCTACAGATTGTTAATATTTTGATGTGAAATTAGAAATGGTGTACTACTGGTTCCTGGTGTGGGACTGGTGCACCCACCCTACTACTATTTAATAATCTTTTATAGTTTAGTAAGACACGACTAACATAATTTATTTTTCTAAACTATAAAAGAAAAAATAAAATAAAAGATTATAGTCACGAGTTACGTAAAAATATCACGGCAAAATAAGACCTACCTGCAGGGTTGGTTCGTTCGTTGCATCGTTCTAATTCACATTAATCTCCTTTTCCCTTATTTATAAATAAAAAAAAAGTAGAAAAAAAGGATAGCTACTTCTAGCTAGTTATAAGTTTGAACAATTCCTACATGGCGATGATATAGCGACTAATATTTTAATAGCTAATATTGCGAATACATTACTAAAGATTCATTCACCAAATAATATTGACAACTAAATATTGTCTACATTTTCATGAAGTTTGTAGGCAATATTAATTATGCGGTACATTAAATACTCGTTAAAACAACATAATAGAAGTCTATTATTAGTTTGAAGACGATATGTTTGCGTCTGCAAAGTTTTCGTTCGTTCGTTCGTTCGTTTCAGCCGAAAGACGTCCACTGCTGGACAAAGGCCTCCCCCAAGGATTTCCACAAAGACCGGTCCTGCGCCGCTTGCATCCAGGTACTTCCCGCGACCTTCACCAGATCGTCGGTCCACCTAGTGGGAGGCCTGCCCACGCTACGTCTTCCAGCTCGTGGTCGCCACTCAAGAACTTTCCTGCCCCAGCGGCCATCAGCTCTTCGAGCTATGTGCCCCGCCCACTGCCACTTGATTTTAGCGATTCTGCGGGCTATGTCAGTCACTCTGGTTTTCCTACGGATCTCCTCATTTCTGATTCGATCACGCAGGGACACTCCGAGCATAGCACGCTCTATCGCTCTTTGGGTGACCTTGAGCCTTCTTATGAGGCCCATAGTAAGCGACCACGTCTCAGAGCCATACACCATCACTGGCAACATACACTGGTCAAATACTTTTGACTTGAGCACTGGTCAAATACTTTTGACTGCAAAGTTTTATATTTATTTTAATACAATAAAAGCTTTTTTCATGTTTTTAATAGGCACATTTATTTAATTTAGCGAAATAACAATCCCCTTTTGATTTGCTCGGGGTACAAATGTCAATCAATGGTGCTATTACCATGGGAATCTAAAAATGATTGATTTTATAATGGTTCAATGGTTCCTTGCTGGAAAACATTGTATTTGCATTACTTATGTAGACTACTTGATACATCTACATATACACCTTTTTTCGAACTATGGAAAATTTGGAGCCAAAAATACTTTTTTAGCTCAAAATTTCCCGGAATTTAAATTTGGAGCGAATTTGAATTCGAGATGCAACTCATGGAGAATTAAAAGAGTGGATATCTACGTTGACTTTTTAGATTTCCATGCTAAAAAAATCAGATTAGTAAATTAAAAAGTTAAAAAATACAAAATTCATAATTAACTTTCAAGGTTCATTAGCTGTCTTTATTTTTTTCTGTATTTTCAGTTTACACACAACCTTGAATATGAAAAATATTTGAGTGTTTACCATGACGAAACCAACACTACGGCTACGGTTAAGATATGATAATTTTCTCGAATTAATTTAACACGAGCCTCCTCCTCTCTTCACTCCAATTTGAATTTACATTATAGTTGCTGTTATATTTCAGTTTGAGAAATACATTAATATTTTATTAGTCACTTAGTTACAGGAGGCAAGAACGGTGCGTGTCTTGTACTTTGATATAATTCTCAGCTAAAAACTCTTACCTATTTAAAATAGATTTCATCATAATATTTTGAAACTAAATACAACATGATGGACGGTACGAGTAGCAGTGATTTTCCTTACGCTATAAATGATGTGGAGCCTGAGGAATTCGCAGAGTTACAGAAAACCTTCAATACGGGTAAACATTTGCCTAAACACATGTATAAATTGTTAAGAAATCATATTTATGGTGCGTGAATTGATCATGCTTTTTATCCCAGTCGATAAAAACTAAAAACTACATTATAGGACGTGGTGTCCTTATGTCTTTTAATGTAGTTTTCATCGTAAAATAATAAACGTCATTAGATATTTTGATTGTTTTTAGCTTTCATAGATGGATACGTGCGGGTCGGTCCCAAAGGTTATTTCCTGCGGAGCGGCTATAGGAAAGAAGCAGCGAAAATATACAATATGCCACTCAGGCTGGATGACATCTGGGTAGTGTCTTTCCCTAGATCGGGTGAGGAGCGTGACTTTTGCGTTTGAACATTTCGTCACTCCCTGTTTAACCCTGTCAATTTTATGCTTGAAAAGTTAAGATACTGGTTTCTCTGTAATTCTATAAAATACCATATGTAGTTACTGGGGATGATACTATCCGCCAACCATGGCATTTCATAGGCCAACAATGGCATTCATCCTTTTCACGCTCAAAATTGTCTAAGGACATGTCGTCTGAAGGTATTTCATAGAAGTACATAGAAACCAGTGCGTCGCAGCGACACGCCGTCTGCTGCTACTGCGTCGTCGGCTTGTACCTTACCTGTTTTTGCTTGAAAACATTATGAATTTAATATGGAATATGACGAAGTTAGAAAAAAAAACAAATACAAATAATCGGGTTTAATTTGCAGGCACTACATGGGTCCAAGAAATGGTGTGGATGATCGCAAAAGATTTTGATTACGAAACATCAAAGGAGGTTCTTTTAGTCAACAGATTTCCATTTTTAGAGTGAGTAGGTACCAAAATAAGTTTTATTGAACAAGCCTGCGGATTCAAATAACAAATTAATTTGTAATTTATAGTCTTTTATTAAATAGATAAACGAAATTAAAAGCAATTTATTGAGGAAAAGTGATACATAAGAAACACATAAAAAACGATAACATGTGTAGGTATAAATGAATAGATAAAGTAATTCTTTTTTAGAGCCAATGTCATCAACAGCGATAAGGCATTGAAAAAAATTAAAGAATTGAGCGCTGGAAAAGAGGAGGATATAAAAGTGTTTTTAAGTTCCGAGGTAGATTTAGCTGCAGATCGTCCCTCTCCTCGGTTCTTCAAGTCTCACTTGCCTCTGTCGCTGCTGCCCCCGTCTCTGCTGGCCACCTCGAGGGTGGTGTACGTGGCGCGCGACCCGCGGGACGTCGCCGTCTCGTACTATTACCACTACAAGCTCTTCGCCTTCTTTGGATACTTCGGTAACTTTAAGCAGTTCTGGGAGTCTTTCGTGAAGGGTAACGGTGGGTATCACGATTCAGTCTAGATTTATCTGAAAACTATTAAAAAGTATTAGCTGATTATTTTCAAATTATCGTAAAATTATAAATTCCAATGTAATAGTATGTAACACTAACGTAATTAAACATTTACAGTGGATTATTGTCCATACTTTGAACACTTGAAAGAAGTTTGGGGGCAGAGACATCACGCTAACCTGCTTATTTTATTCTATGAAGATCTTATTAAGGTAAAATATAAAAGTTGTAGGTGATCAATAACAATAAGTAAGTAGGCAATATTTATGGAATCTTATGATTAAACCTCAGATCATAGAAAGAGAATAGATATTATGAAGTCGCGCGTAACTACAACGAGAACCAGTGTCCCCACATTTCCCCCACCACAGCTCCCACACACACATTCAACTGTGTAAAAACAAAGCGACTGAGAGTCTACGACAACATGTGCAACCGGCTTAAAAGTGCTGTGATTGGCCAGAAGGCGTGCCTTATGGCCAATCACAGCACGCGTGACGTGACGCACACTTTGAAAACGCTAGTGAGAGAACAAAGATAAAATGCAGTCGACAAGATATCGATACTTTAAATCGCTAGGGGCAAGGCTCGAAACTGGTTTCACAAAATGCTTATGTATGAAAACCTTTTTATTATTATACGTTATTATTAACTACTATCACGCATTTACTTTTTAATTATGGCGATCTGCGTACCGCATATGTTTATCAAAAATAATGCCTATATTAGGCTTTCAACTAGCTCTTATAGTAATTACATAGTTGACAGTTACTAATTACTTCTACTGTTTTTTTTTTTTGTAAAATCTTATAATCGCAAGTAACACATCATTTTTTTAATTAAAATTACAAAATAGAAAATTATAATTTACTTCTATTTATCGATAATAGGAAACCGCATTAGAACACGAGCACGGCACTATGTTACGACCGGCACATGCGGCCGTACTGTGTATTTTCACACGACAGTAGATATCGGAAGAAATTAAATACATTGCGCAGTAGTTGAGCATGACATAAAGTGGTTGCTAACTAAATCCTCAATGTACAAGTGTGTTAGAATTTTTATCACCACTGATTTCGATATCGCAGTAACTGTTACGGCACTGAATTCGTTCGTAAAATAAAAAAACTAAAACACAACTACGACAAAAAACAAGATTTTCAGAATACTGAACTGAATGAAACTAATTGAAAAAGTATTAAACAAGATTTTCAGAATACTGAACTGAACAAAGTTGCTAATGTAGTTGCATAGTAATTTTCATGTTTGGAAAACCGCAGTCACACGTTGTCAAAGTGCTTCGGTAGGTAGGTATATGTAACGTGTGACTACGCCTTTCCAAACATGAAAATTATTATGTAACTACATTAGCAACTTTGTTCAGTTCAGTATTCTGAAAATCTTGTTTAATACTTTTTCAGCGTCGTTTTTTGTCGTAGTTGGGTTTTAGTTTTTTTACTTTTTATTATTTGTACTATTTTGGTGTTAAAGTGTATTTGTGGCGCATAATATTAACAAAAGTTTAATTGATGAACTAATAAGTAGGTAGTAAAGAAGCTATGATCGAAAAGATGTAAACTATATGCAATCAGCCCATAATGAATACAGGTAAAGTCACAAGCAAATGCTAGTAATATATATATATTCAAAATGTACAAGTAAAGCGCTTTCAAATGATACCAAACACGGCATATTTATCTTAACTTTATTTTTTTACTCTGTATGTTTTGTCCGCTAGAGGGCGCCACATTAGATTTTGTGAAACCCCATATAGCCTATAACCAGCGGATAATTAAGACGCTTCTAATGATATGTCATTTGTCGAATTCTGATAAGTAGTTTAGAAGTTACGAGGGAACAGATGAACATACATACATACATACATACATAGCCTGTCAAAATCATAACCCTCCTTTTGCTTTGCCGTAGTCGGGTAAAAATGTTTAGTTTTTTTTATTTATAAGCAAAATACCAATGGATTTGCAATACTTACATGTAGTAAATGACTCCATTGTTCCTGTAGTTCTTCGTTTCACTTGTTTTATTGCACGTAACGACGCAATAAATGTTTCTTTCTTTCTTTCTTTCTTTCTTTCATTATCCAAAATATCGGAGAACATTTCCTTAGTACAACTGAATCGCGACTAACCTAGCTACGCGGCCGATGTTCGTTTCTGGGCATATCGCGGAGACACGCGCCACGCCCCCGTTTCACATCTATTCCCTTCTATGATCTGAGGTTTAAACGGATCTTTGCTTTGCTGATCGACTGTAGGTACAGTCAGGGTCGCTGATAATTCCAGCTCTAGCTTGCCTATTAACTACGGCGTGCCGCAGGGAAGCACTCTTGGACCTACACTCTTCTCAGTTTATATAAACAATCTCTGTAAACTTAAAATTGACAATGGTCGCACGCTTGCTTTTGCTGATGACACCGCCTTGGTTTTTGGTGGCGACTCTTGGTCTCTGGTTCGTAAATCGGCTGAAAGTGGTCTAAAAAGCGTTTTGACGTGGCTTGATAACAACTTACTGACAATCAATGTTCCAAAAACCAAATACATTTGTTTCAGAATTTCCGAAGCCACAAAACCTCCAAACTCTTTTTCTATTGTGGCTCACTCCTCACACTGTACCCTAGACATCAATTCGACGACCTCTTGTGGCTGCCCCTTCCTAAGCCAGACAGACACCCATAGATATCTTGGAGTTATCATTGACAGGAACTTAAACTGGGGACCACACATTTCAATGGTTAGTACCAGAATTCGCAGATTGCTCCACATTTTCAGAAATCTGAGAGATTCAGCTGACGATGATCTCATAACCAAAATTTACTTCGCCCTCTGCCAATCTCTCCTAACATACTGCATACCGGTCTGGGGTGGTGCTGCTAAGTCTTACCTCATAGAACTTGAGCGTGCACAGAGAGCTGTAATTAAGGTCATGCGTCGTAAACCGAGGAGATACCCAACAGAAAATCTTTATAAGGAAGCGAGCCTACTGACTGTAAGACAGTTGTTTTACCTCAACTCGGTACTACGATACCATAAGACGGTAGATGTTGCAAAACTGCCGCAAAATAAGAGACGTCTGCGTACGCAAGTACCCACTTGCAAAACAAATTTTGGTCGAAGACAAACGTCTTTCTCTGGGCCTTTTCTATATAGACACTTTAATGATTTATATAAAATTCTAAACATGTGTAGGACAAGCTTGAAGTCAACCCTAAAAACTAAACTAAATGAACTAAATTATACCGAAACAGAAAGAATTTTGATATGCTACGAGTAAAATTAATAATTAATTAGTAAAATTGCATAGTACCTAAGTACCCTCATTATTTGTAAATGTGTAAAATTAATTGTAAATGTGTTAAATGTGTATATCTAATGTCTTATATTAGGTATAAGATTAGTAGATTTTAATTTAATTTAATTTAATTTATTGTAAAGATTATTTCATGCTCAGCAAATTAGGTATATAAACTTTAATAGGTACTTCTTGTATGGGGTGGAGGGTTAATATCCTGAGCAACAGGAATATTCCTAATTCAGGTATTAACCTGCCACAATTTCTTAATTGTTAATAATATTCTTATTGTTTTATATGTATTCTATGTGGTGAGAAATAAACAATTTATTATTATTATTATTATTTACATGGTTAGTAGTGTTCCGGTTCATATCGATGTGTAGATAGTACTTACCCAAAGGCTTAGAAGTTCTATAGCATAAGCAGTAAAGTTTTCGTCACACTAACTCACATGTGACGGTCATCCAGAGAACTTCAAATCAATTTTATTTTAAAGTAATGTTTATTCTCAGGACCTCCCCGGCGGCATTCGCCGCGTAGCACGTTTTCTAGGAAAGGAGCCAAGCGAGGCGCAGGTCAGGGCTCTCAGCGAACACCTCAAGTTTGACAACTTTAAGAAGAATAAGTCAGTTAACAATGAGCCCTTTATGCACTTAAGTGACCAGAATGTAGCTAAGACCGTGTCTTTTATGCGAAAGGGTTAGTACTCTAATGAAATAAAGTTATTCTACGTATTGTACTTTTTGTTGACGTGTTATTTCATCTAAGGATGTACTTTGCTAGAAGTAACTGATAGATTGAAGGCTAATATGACTAAAAACAAAATTACAGAGATGCTACCTCGATGGAAGCCTGACTACACAAATAGAGAGCGAAGAAAAATTTACGGAGATACCTACACAAAATAAAGAAACTGCAACTTGCTTTTGAGTTCCAAATGTGCTTTTCTTTATGCTAAAGCATAGGAAACGAAACATGACAGATTTCAAACTAGTCCTAGACTGAAATGACCTTTGTGTTTCACCGTGTTGAGCGTTAATGTTATGAAAGATGCCACAAAATGTGAATTATTGTCTTTCAAATACCCACTCTTTGAAACATATCATAAGGCTCAATCTCGTTCCAGGCAAGGCGGGCGGCTGGCGCGAGCACTTCGACGAGCAGATGGCGGCGCAGGCGCAGCAGTGGATCTGTCGCAGGCAAATTGTATGATTCCGCATTTTACAAACGGCGTCGTCAATTCACAAACGCTCGCTGTTCTATGAAATGCCGAAGGCAAAATGTAAATTGCCTTGGCACTTTATAATATGCCAAAACATTTGATAGCCAATTCAATCGCTGTTTACAAAATGCCGCGGCAAATTGAAGTATTTAGTTCTTTTTCTCACCACGCGAGGCGCTGCTAATCAAAACAAGAAAAATGGCGTCGGATAGTGGTTTTGTGATACAGAAAACAGTGCAAATTCTACGTATTCAAAGGACTTTTCACAAAAAAAGACATTTATTATACTTAGTGAGTTAAGAAAATTTTACGATTCACAAATAGGAGCAGTGAAAAAGCTATGGAAAAATAAAATAGTTTTTGAGGTTATCCGGCACGTAAAACACGCTAAGGTGACAATGGAATCTGGTGCTCGGAGGACTGCTGCGGAATATATTGGTATAAAAAATATTGTTATGTCTTCTAGACTTCTTCTTGGTATAATTAAAATATAAGACTTATCTAAAGGACTGACTATCGAAACTGATTTAATGTCATATTTTTATGTACCTACTTATAGGTACGTCAATAGTTTAAATTAGTCTAGTGTTGTTTTTGTTACGAAAATATTTTAATTACTTTAGGAGTAGCAAGTATTTTAGGTTTGTCTTACTTGAATAGATACCTACCTGATTTCTGAAATTATGTCTGATTTGTCCAACGTGTGTTTTATGATGGTCACCCTATTGCAACAATCATAGTCGAAATTTTATCAATTGAACGAGTTGCCAATTTGCCTTTGGCATTTCATAGAACAGCGAGCGTTTGTAAATTGACGACGCCGTTTGTAAAATGCGGAATCATACAATTTGCCTGCGACAGATCGACGACAACCTGCGCGGGATCGACCTGCGCTTCCCGGAACACGACTAACCATGTACCTACAGTCGATCAGACATCAGATTATAAATTTTTGTTGAAAATTAAAACCTATTATAATTACACTAGCTTTCCGCCCGCGGCTTCGCCCGCGTGGAATTTTGTCTGTCACAGAAAAACTTTATCGCGCGCGTCCCTGTTTCAAAAACCGGGATAAAAACTATCCTATGTTCTTTCCCGGGACTCAAACTATCTCTATGCCAAATTTCATCAAAATCGGTTGCGAGGTTTAAGCGGGAAAGCGTAACAGACAGACAGACAGACAGACAGACAGACAGAGTTACTTTCGCATTTATAATATTAGTTGGGATTAATAACATGCTTAGCCTGATGTGCTGTCGCCTAGCTGTACCACATTCATTGGAGCTAAAGAAAACGTGTCAGTGAATTACGAGTGATTATTTTTCTATAACATGTGAAGAGCTTTGTTAGTGAGTTTTTTAAATAGTTATTTTGAATTTGTAAGAGGGCCCCACGTTGGGAGCCAGTTTGTAGGAGGGCGCCACGTTGGGAGCCAGTTTGTAGGAGGGCGCCACGTTCAGACGCCCAATTTGTAAGGAGGGCACCACGTTGGGACGCCCGATGTAAGAGGGCGCCACGTTGGGACGCCAGTTTAGTAGAGGGCGCCACGTTGGGACGCCCAATTTATAGGAGGGGGAACCTGACCTACAGAGAGAAATGACCAAAACCGATTGTATAGGGCTTTATCTCGTGTTTATTGCCAATCAACCTATGACTAAATTACACGATCAAAGCAGACAACCTCTCAAGTTACGGGATAGTCGATACAAACAAAATATCACAGTAAAGTTAGGATCGGCATGTACATATGAACAATACTTAATGACAAACAATACTAATTGCATTGACCAATGAATCTTATGGCAAAGTGTGAATTATAACATTTGAAGCAAAAATGAGGATCGGTATATGCATTTGAGCCGGATCCAATAGTAAACTATACAATTATATTTACTTGATAAACTTTATTACAAAAGCGTGAGTAATTCAATTAGAACACAAAACAAGGATCGGTTTATGCATATGATCTAAACTTAATTGAAAACTAAACAATTGCGTCTAATTAATAACGTTCATAACAAAAGCATGTGCATTAGGGCCACATTTAGTACAATAGCATTTACTTAATAAATTTATAGCAAGAAGCGTGAATAATTATCTAAGTCATAAAACCAGGATTGGATTATGCATTTGAGCTAAGCATGAATGCAAACAATGAGCAAATTCTAATCATTAGCGAAACAGATTCTACTTTAATTAACTTAGCTACTACAAGACAACAGTTACTATTTCTATTAACAATCTAGTAGGCACGGGAAGCGTGCATGGGACGATACAACGCGATGTCCAGTCAGTTCCGTGTTACGGAAGCAGACCTTACCATCGCGGTGTGTGCGAGTTCAATCCGGCGGGCGGGCGCATCGTTTTCCGTGGTACGGAAGCGCGGAGCGTCGCGGACTGGTGGCTTGAGGAGCTTTTCCAGCTTCACCGGGCAGAGTGGCGAGTACAGAAGGTACTCTAGCCGTTTGGCGATCGTCGGTGCGCGTGCCGACGAGGCCGAGTGTGGGCGAAGCGAAGCCCAGGCTCGTCCGCGTCGGTCGCAGACCGACGTTTGCGATCGGGCCGTATCGAGGGCATAAGGCGCCCGATCAGTGGCGAACCCAACTAGAGGGTTGCCCACCGCGGTGTTGGACCAAAGTCCTATTGAAACTACACAATGGCGGATAACAGACTGCTTTTATTTTATTTCTTTTCCATATTTAAACAGGTTACAGAAGCTATGACACTAGGTGGCGCTAGTTTAATTCGTTACACTTTTAACACTCTCTCCTAACGAAATAAACTAAATAGTATTCCAACTAAAACATAAAACAGAACAATATTCCTTGGAACAAACTTAAACTTCTGATATGCCCATTAAATCTAAAAACGTATGATGTTTATTAGCACTAAGACTCTTTGTCAACAAATCAGCTGGCATGTTGGATGTTGAAACATAATCAAGTTTGACTTGACTATCATGCACACATTGCCTTACAAAATGATGTCTCACTTCTATATGTTTTGTGCGCCTATGAAACAAAGGATTAACAGCCAACTTAAGTGAACTCTGACTATCACTATACAAACATATAGGTACATCACACATTGTTCCAAACATTTCACATAAAAGACTTTTCAAATACAGAGCCTCTTTACAAGACTCGGAGAGCGCCATATACTCGGCTTCTGTACTCGAAAGCGCGACAGTTCTCTGCTTTCTTGATTCATATGATACAACACATCCAGACATAATGAAACAGTACCCAGTATATGACCTTCTGTCTATAGTGCATGATGCCCAATCAGCATCTACAAATCCATGCAATAATGAATTATTTTTCTTATACACCAAACCATAACTTTTAGTTTTCTGTAAATACTTTAACAATCTCTTTAAATGCTTCCAATGAGTTTCACTAAAACAACTGTTAAACTGACTTAAATAACTTACACTAAAAGCTATGTCAGGTCTAGTCAATACAGATAAGTACATAAGGCTACCTACTAACTGCTGATATGGATATTTATTTTCACAACTATCAACATCCTTTTCCAACTTTAAATTCACTTCCATAGGTGTGTCTGAAGTGTAACAATTTGACATATTGAACTTATTCAAAATTGTGTTTATATATTGTTCCTGGTCAACAGTAATACAGTCTTTCATAACTTTAACTCTCATTCCTAGACATTGCTTTACCTGACCTAAATCTTTTATTTTAAATTTATTTATTAACTCACTTTTCATCTGATCATAAGAACTTTCACAGTTATAGAATACGAAAAAATCATCAACAAATAATGCAATAAATACTTTAACATCATTATTACACAACATAAAAAGACATGGCTCATGATCAGATTTTTTATAACCTAAGTTCAACAAGCATTCCTCTACTCTGATATACCAGGCTCTGGCAGACTGTTTCAAGCCATACACTGCTCTATTTAGCTTTAACACTTTGTTATCACAATTTTCAAAATTTGAGCACTCTGGTATTTCCATATAGACATTTTCTTTTAAATAACCATTCAGAAATGCTGTAGGTACATCGAGATGATTAATTTTGAAATCATATTGAACACTTAAGGCAAATAAAAGTCTTAAAGTGGAATACCTCACTACCGGTGAGAAAGTCTCTGTGAAGTCGACACCCTTCTTCTGGGTAAAACCCTTGGCAACCAGTCTAGCCCTGAAGCGCACTCCACCATCGCTGTTTAGTTTCTTTTTAAATACCCACTTATTCTTGACTATGGTAGCATTATCTGGCCTATCCACTAGTGTCCAAGTGCCATTATCATCGAAAGACTTCAACTCATCTTGAATTGCACTTTTCCACTGCTCTTTTTCAGGTCCATTCATGACTTCATCTAATGAAATTTGTTCCCCTGTCACTTCCTCCACGCACATATTAGCAAATGTGAATCTATCTGGTTTTCTTCTTACACGTTTTTCTGGAATATTCTCCACATCTGGCTGTGTAGTGACATGAGTTTCCTCGGGGCTCATAGTGTCATGAAAACTGGTGTCAGACTCACTTGAATCTGGAACATAAGTTGGATCACTTACATTATGTCCTTCAACATCTGTGACATCTGTCTGACTGCCCAGAGTTTGGTCTTGAGAGTGGTCTAATCCTTGGTTATCTTCACTATTCTTTACTGGCAGATTGCTGGTTGTGTTATCCTCGTCCTTCATGTTCTCATTAGAGTTCTCCATGACCACAACGTCTCTGGCAATAACTATTTTCCGCTGATCTGGATTGTATAAGCGATAGCCTTTTGTGTTTTCCGAATAGCCAACCAGGATCATCTTGTTTGCTTTCTTATCCCATTTACTGCGCTTCTCTTTCGGAACATGGACCATTACTGGACTACCGAAAATTCGCAGGTGACTCAGATTCGGTTTTCTGCCCGTCCATACTTCAAAAGGTGTAACATCGCATTCCAATCCTGCTGCTGGTGATCTATTTTTTATATAAACTGCTGTGTTAACAGCTTCAGCCCAAAACTTTTTCTCTAACTGAGCATCAAAAAGTAGACATCTGGCTTTTTCAATAATAGATCTATTGTATCGTTCTGATACACCATTTTGCTCCGGAGTGTATGCATTTGTCTTCTGATGAACTATGCCACTTTGCTTCAAGTATTTCTCCATCTCAGTTGAGCAGAATTCACCTCCATTGTCAGATCTTAGAACCTTTATCTTCCTGGATTTCTGGTTTTCTACTAACGTCTTGAATTCCTTGAAGTATCTGAATGTCTGATGTTTTGACTTTAGAAAGTAGACAAAGCACATTCTGCTATAGTCATCTACAAATAGCAACATGTATCTAGCCATTCCGAGCGAACTGTTCTCCATTGGTCCACAAAGGTCTGTGTGAACAGTGGCGGATTAAGAGTATCCGAGGCCTTAAGCACAGAGCCTGTGTAGGCCCTCTATTGCTTAAATGGAATGGAAGGTATAGAGTATAAAATGAAAGTTCATCAAAATAGAAAGTGTAGTAGGTAAAATGTAAAACTTAAAACATTATTTTCCTTGCCTTAATCAGAGCAAACTCCGAGATTACATCGTCGAAATTTATCCGACGAAGTATGTCTGCCTCAATACACATTAATGCTAAATAATTAAGCTTGTCTGGACGGATTTTTGTTCTTTGCCGGTTTTTTAACCTTTTTAGTTGTGAGAAGGATCGTTCAGCAAAGCAGTTAGTAATCATTAAGCTGTGAAAGATTCTAAACGCAACCACAATGATATTAGTCTTACACTAGCACACTTCTTTTGTTTCTCTTCTTTTTTCACATCGCATGTTTATTTTAATATATACATTTATAAATATACAGGGTGTTACTTTGCATTCTTGCCATATTTACAGAGGTTACTATATTACTGATACTGAACACAAATCCGTAAAAAAATAATGCCCGAAAAATTTTTTTTTTAATCTTGAGTATTTTATTTTATCGACAATCTGTTAAACACATCACTAATTATCGTAACGCATGCACATCACTTGTTGGCGATGGCGATGAAGACTTTTTTACTTTTTATTGTATTTTTAAATATCTATTGCAATCTATTGTTTTTAAAATGTCTTTTTGACACTTGTAAAAAACTGAGAAATCCATCAATCACAAATCACGTTATAAATAATACAAAAATGTCTGAAGTGTATTCACACAACGAATAATTTAATCAAAATGGTGCTTGGAGTGTCTGCAAGACGTCTTAGACGAAGTGCTTGATGACGTACCCTTAGCGTTACACCAAATGATGGTGCTCCCCCACATTAAGGACGTCAAGTGCGCGAATAATACGTTTGGTGAACAGTGGATTGGACGAGTGGTCCAGTAGCTTGGCCACCACGATCCTCGGACCTGACACCAATGGATTTTTGGAGTGACTTGAAACGACTGGTATGCGCAGAAGAGATAAACAGTGTAAACGCGTTACATGAAAGGATTCCCAAGTAACATTTTACTCCATTTAAGAGTTCACATTTAGTTCCAATGTGTACTTAAAGCATTAGTACAGTTCACTCGTGATGTTATAAGCTGTATTATTGCAATTAATTACACCTATACCTGTCTAAGGGACTTATAGGAGTGTAGACTAGTGTAGAGTTATACTTTTATACGATTGTTGGTGTTATAATACTCTAACAACTATCCTTTAGTCAGCCATCTGACTAAGAGCATTATAGGAGGGTAGAGATACGGCAACCGCTGTTTAACGGCCTACTTGTACGATGTTATAGAGCTAGCATTTTAATAGAACACACGTGGTCATTTATAAAGCCAAAGGCTGTTATGTTTACTTGTTTTAGACTGTTATACAGCTAGTAGCTGTAGTAGGACTTGTTTGTGATAATTAAAATAACCTTTTTTTACTATCTGTACAAAAGTGTTTCAATGGTTCGCATGTACACTGTAGGCTGTTAAAAGGACTATATGTGTTGTCCATTAACATCAATAGCAGTTTATTTGTCCACAAGTACTACTCTTATTTGCTTTAAGCTGAACACGAATGTGAATGTGATATTCTATTACACATTTCCCCAAGCCTGTTTTTAGTTGTTCATGGTGGTTCTGTACATGATGCAGAGGAAAATATTATGCCTGAACCTGAAATTTCCCTTCAAAATATACCAGATATCAGAGTGTGATGATTGCAGTTCTTGTGATAGTGAATACGATTTTGATTTGGACAATTATTTTTTTAACCTTTCGCAAAAAAAAAAAGAACATGGGCTATTGAAAATCGTATTCCTCATTCCGCTTTGAATAAATTGTCAAGCATAATAAACGAATTTAAACCGGGAACACTACCGTCTGATGCTTTAGGTATTCATACTTGACTATTAGTACCTGGGCTAGGCGATTTAACGGACATTAATAATTTTTATTGCGGATCTCTAAAATTTCAGTATTTGAAAGAATTAAAGATACACAATTGACCTGAACTAGGTACATCTTAAAGCTGTACATAAGTTCACATTAGAATAAATTTATAGACTAGATTAGCGCTGTAGTGGTACAAATGTGGAACTTCATATAGATAACAGCATTCTAACAGAACACATGTGAACCTAATATACGCTCACCGCATTAAATTGGAGTTATAACAGTTCACATAGCCGTATTTCATTTCCACCATTTTGTTCTACATAACCTAAAATATTTACCAAATAAATCTCCAAAATTAATGCAGATTTATCACAAAATTCGCAGATAGAGCGATTGAGTTTTGGTTTCATGTTATAATTAATTACCGTAATATAATTATAATGCCAATCCAATATCAAAAACTGAAAATTGTAGATTTCCTCTCAGCCAGTTTTAAATATTTTAAAATGAATATCGCGTTTTTACAGAGGCGCGTAAATATTTTAGCTGTAAATATGTATACATTTCACGATAAAGTTGCATTCCCAATGGCATTAACATTATTAAGTATTTAAAACCCGTGTTATTATTTGCATAAATGATTATCCGCCCGAGTTGTTTCCCTCTTGGCACTCACGTACAAATACCAAACTAATATTCAAATGTGTAAATAATTTAAGACACACGTGAACTTTAGGTAGCATTGGAGTACTTTTGTCGGACTTTATAACTTTGAAAGCTGTGCATTTAGCCACTTGTTACTCTTTATTGTCCTCACGTACGTTGTATGGTTCACACTGCGTCCCATATAGTGCCGTAAGTCAGCCTTAAGTACGATGTTACTACTTAAACTGCTATTATAATGCTATTATACTGCTAATGTACAGCCATAGTGAACTTAAAGCTGTCTAATTTGTGCCCAAACTGGTTCTATAAAAGCATTATAGCAAGCTATACAGCTCGTATACAGCTGACATACACAGCTTGTGGAGTACATGTGAACGACTATTGAACTCTTAAATGGAGTAAAATGTTACTTGGGTTGTTTTAGTGAAACTGTGAGACAAAACGTTTATGTGTTGCGAAAACTAAAGCGAAAAACCTACGCTTCGCCGTGCTAGACTGTGCCTTCATCAGAACGGAGGACACTTTGAACACTTGCTTCGTAAATAGGAACTTATAAATAAATAATTAATTGTGAATAAGGTGATTTCATTTCATACTTAATTTATTAATTTGTAAAAATAGGGTACAATGTTAAAATTAATTAAAACCCTAATAATTATTACGTATTTTTGACGGTCCTTAGCCCGTAAAGTATAAAGGAAAATCTGAAATCAACTGAAGAGTATTTTAAAATAATTATTATGACTGGATAAAAAGGCTGGTACCCAGAGCCATAAAACAATAGATTATTAAGAACTAGGCCACGCCCACTAGGTTTATTCCACTTGCACCTGTAGAACGTGCGAGACAAAATGGGTTTATTCTAATTTGTACTGAAAAACCAAATTTACTAAAATCTTAGTGTACTTTCTTTATGGGAGTCTCTTGTTTATCTTAAATAATAGGTATTGTTCCCTACTTTTATCTCTGTGAATATGGCAAGAATGCAAAGTAACACGGTGTATACACATACAGGGTGTCCCGTAATGCAACGTCAAGCCGGAACTGGGTGTTGAGGCAAGTTATGCTGGTTATCAAAAAAAATATCTATGTGTCATTTTGTCAAAATAATAGGCATTTAAAAAAAAAAACAAAAAAATCTACTCCCGGTGACGGTCTTTTTACTCGTGTTGCCACAAATCTTCACTTTTTCTAATTTTTTTTTTATGTAACCCTGAATAATGCTTCTGTTTGGAATTTATTGTACCCTTAAGACTCCGCCTTTATCCGAAACTATCCGTAACTTTTAAATCAGTTTCGGTTACGGTTATGGATATTTTTTTATTTCGGATATCCGATAGTATCGGTTACGGTTACGGATATCCATAACATCCCTGGTTGGTAAGATGGCCCTCTCCGTTCCGCTCATACCTTTTAAAATGGCTTCTCCACCTCACTTAAGCCAGAAACTTGAATTTTGGGCACATTAGAATAATAATATTTAACCAAGGTAGATAAAGTTAAAAACGGGATTATTTCCAAAAAAACAAAAATTGTCGACAATTACAGCAAGAATTTACCAAGTGTTATACCATTTTGGAATCCTTACTAAATGCGCCAAATTATGACTTCACTTGCCATACTCGCGTAGTACAATTTTTTTTCAGTACAGTCAGTTTAAACTAGGCAAAATTTTTATTTTGAAATTTTTTTTGGGAATAATGTATTTTTTTCATCCAAGCTGGAGCAGCTGGTTTCGTAATTTTGATAACAATTTAGAGAAGCATTATTAAGGGTTACTTAACAAAAAAAATTTTGGAAAAAGTGAAGATTTGTGGCAACACGAGTAAAAAGACCGTCACCGGGAGTAGATTTTCTTGTTTTTTTTTTAATGCCTATTACTTTGACAAAATGCCACATAGATTGTTTTTTATATTTTTCTGATAACCAGCATAACTTGCCTCAACACCCAGTTACGGCTTGACGTTGCATTACGGGACACCCTGTATACACAATTATTATTATTATTATTTTAATACGGGTAGGGTTGCCAGGTCCAAAAACACAAAAGCCGGACTCTGTGCTTCATTTGGCCGTACATTTTACCCTAAAAGCCGGACATGCGACTGGGGGGTGCAATTAGTGAGCTCACGAGTGAGTAGGGTGATTGCTACAGTTATTGGCCCTTTAAGAGCATTGTGTAAGTTAACTTGTGTAAAATGTAACAAAACTCGACTTTTGTTTACTTTTTATATTTTATTATGAGAAAACAATATTGCTGCTATTTAAGCTAGTACCTATTTGGTGTTATACGATAAGAATTACAATAATAATTTTAAAAATATCAGAGATCACATTAAATTTAGCTATTGGCCCCAAAATCACAGTAATTGGCTCCTAGAAGTACAGTTATTAGCCACCGAAAAAAACCCATAAAAATCACTGAAACTTCACGCTTTGTAATCCTAACTCATTTTGTCTTTCCTTAAGATTAGCTAAGAATTCGTCATCAGTATCACTCTTATCGATTTCTTCATCTATCTCATCATCGTCAGTACATTCAGTTACATTGTAACAATTGTAACAAAGATATAACTGTCTCCTTCTTCTTCAGGAATATGCTGTTGCACAAGATTTATGAAAGACACGGTGACATTCAGAGCATACTAAAAGTCTATTTTTTATAAGCTTTTTGCAAATATTACAGATTTGATTGGATACAGATACATTATTCTTACTTTTTTTATTTTAGCAGTTTTCTTTTCTTCAGCTTTCAGTTTTCTGTCCTCTCTTTTATGTTCTCTTTCAATTTTCCGTTACCTTTTTTCTTTCTCGAGGATTTCTTTTTCTTTAGCTTTTTCTTCTAGAATCCTCTGATATTCTGGTTACGGTAACGGTTCATCTCGTCGTTCTCGTTCGTCTACAAGTACCTATCTCATCTTCTTGGGTCCCAGTTTTAGGGTCTTTTGTCTCTCTTTCTTTATCTCTAGTTTGAAGTTCTCCTATTTCACTCAATGTTGATTCTTTCTCCCGACTTATAGGTTCAGGTTCATCTGTAACTTCCGCTTCCAATCCATTTTGCTTATAATAAATAAATAGTCCCACAAACGATAGAGAATAAAAAAAAATTCATTGTTTTGCATTTCAGGTATTATTTGTTTTATTTTTTTAAACTGATTAAGTGTTTCTGTTCCAACTACTTATACCAACCTTAGTATACTGTGTTACCTACGGCATCTTGTAACAATCTAGGTAAAGTAAATCAATAAAAATAGTTATTGGCCGTGCATAAGTGTCAGTAATTGGCCCCCCGGCTAATTACTGATCCTATTAGGTTAGGACGTTAGTATTTTAATAGCAAATATTTAAGCGTTAAATTAACTTAATCTTGAATAAAAATACAATAAAAGTAAAATTTAATTATTGGCCACCCATGGCCAATAACTGAAATAAATTGAAACGTGGTATAGTTATTGGCCGGTCTAATTTTAAAGTTATTTTATTTCAAAACAAAGTAACTTAATCTATCTACATAAGCTACCATTTATCTCTTTACAAAAAAACAGTAAAATTACTATAACAAGCAAAAACAATTAAATTACGAACAATATTCATAAATATTTACCTTAAAATTTTGACAAGCATGCGGCTACTCGGACGACTCGTTGTCGAAAGAAAGCTTCTGCTGTTTAGAGTGCCATCTGTTCTTACTCTGACATACTACATTGGACAGCGTATTGCTCAGAGAAAGTATTTGTGTCTCTTTTCCACTCTTAATAACGTACATATGCCTGTTTATTTTTATTTTAGCCAAGGTGGCCAATAACTATGTACAGGCCAATTACTATAGCAATCACCCTACCTACTATCATCATCGGTTGCCTAACGTCCTGGTGCGTGCATGCCTTATTCTGTGGCTCGACTTTCGCCTGGCGCGGCAGCCAAATAAAAAGCCTAACAAAAGCCGGACAGGCCGGACATCGGTTATTTTGGCCGGACACGCAATCAAAAAGCCTAACTATGTCCGGCTTTATCCGGACGCCTGGCAACCCTAAATACGGGTATTATTTTATTATGTAGCATCTTTAACCGCTTGAGTCCCAGACGGCATTAATTAATGTCATAACAATTGATTACAACTGTCTACAGTATTTTTGCGTCCGGGTTATGCATAGCTTATTTTTATTGCTTTATAACCTAAAAACAAGAATAACAACAAAAAATTGTTCTGAATTTGCTTTTATGTGTAAAAAATAGAAAAATTCATATCAATGAATGTATGAAACATGAACATAGAGATGATTTAATTTGTTGCCAAATATTTTTTTTTCTTTCTTTCTTTCATTCTTTCTTATTATTAAAACATAACAAACATCCATTCAAGATTCATTCTCACAAGAGAAAAATTAAAATAGAGTCCAAATATTTATTAATAATGAAAAGTTCTAATTTCCTGTCATGTTCCATAGGAGGTTTTTTTCATAAAAATCTAACCCTATCATGCTTTCAGTATACTGGCCTTGGTAACGTCGTTTCTCAAATCCCACTATATTTTGATGAAAGCGTGCCCCTTGTTCTTGCGAATAAGCCCCCATTATTATTTATAAATATATCCCAATGAGAATGTGACGTGCATCTTGAGAGACATTCTACTATGAAGATGGAAAATTCAAATCGCTATAACTTCTTAAAAAGCAAATATTATCGATTTGTAATCGCACTTTTTTATTTACATTTGCTTATATAATCAGAATATAATAAGTTAAAACCATGCGCAAAAATAATTTTTTTTTTGTTGACCGGTGTTATCTATTGTGTCTAGATTCGCGGGCCTTGAAGGATTAATTTACTATAATTATGTTTATTCAACAAATGTTTGCACATTATTATTATCGTTATATATTTATACTAGCTTTTGCCCGCGGTTTCACCCGCGTGAAATTTAGTATGTCACAGATCGTCATAAATTATAGCCTATATGTTAATCTGGGTTATAAACAGTAATAGTTTCAACAAAATCCGTTCAGTAGTTTTTGCGTGAAAGAGTAACAAACGTCCAAACATCCAAACATCCAGACATCATGACATCCAAAACTTTCGCATTTATAATATTAGTAGGATTTAAACGGCCTTGTTGATATGCAGTTTAGGTTAGTGTCCGTGACTTCCACTCGGCATGGGGCCCACTGAAAACCAGCGTCGTGGCCTTCCCCACCGTGGGCCACGGCATATGCTGAGTGGAATCCCATTGCGATGGGCATCGCTGTTGCGACAGGATAGCACTGCTCACTGCTCAGTTCACTTTTTATTTACTTGTAATATTTATGTGCCATTTCTGTCTTTTTCTCTGTCATGTATGTGATGTTCATCGTAATAAATTTTTCTTTCTTTCTTTCTTTAAACGCCACTTGTATATTTGGGAAAACGCGCTTTACTTTATCTACACTATCTTCTATATATCTACAAATCCGTGATTTGTCTTGTGGCAACTAAATTGCGAGCGTCGGGTGATGTTTGCAGTTCGCTCCTTTATTAATTAGGTAGTTGATAATTTTTCTTTTGTCACTTTGTTTACTTTTTTTATATAAGTTTATATTTTTCGCAACAAAATTTTATTCATAATGGTTTGCCCAACTTTATGTGTATATTTAACTGTGGAAACTTAATTGGTTTATGTGTTTTCTTACTGCACCTAAATTAAATTATATTGTAACTGTATGTTTCCCAAAAAATAAATAAATAAATAAATAAATAAATAAATATATAAAAATGAAACCCGTTTCGCGTTGTCACGGCATCACGTGTGAACGGCTGAACCGATTTCGATAATTCTTTTTTTTAAATGTTTGTGGAAGTCCAAGGATGGTTCTTACGGAAAAAAATATTAAGAAAATCTCTACGCTAAGGCGGTACGAAGTTCGCCGGGTCAGCTAGTAATATTATAAAGAGGAAAACTTTGTTTGTTTGGTTGTAATGAATAGGCTCAAAAACTACTGGACCGTTTTTAATAATTCTTTCACCATTTGAAAGCTACATTACTTACGAGTAACATAGGCTAAATCTCTATAAAATGTAGGTATGAAATGAAACGCCTCCATTCTCTGCTGGCGCGCCGAGCAGAGGATGGAGGCCCCTGGAGAACAGGGGCCCCAAGCACGTGCTTGTAGTGCTTATACGTTAATCCGCCACTGTGTGTGAACCAAGTCCAGCACATTCTGACTTTTGCTTTCACTCATAGGAAACGGGAGCCTTGTTTGCTTGCCCTCGCAGCAAATAGTGCAACTGGATTTGTCAATTTCGCTTTTCTCTTGGAATGTCACGCCGTCAACCACTCCATACTTCATTTTGCCAAGGTCTTTTGAGTTTATGTGACCTAGCCGCCTGTGCCATGTAGTTACTGATGTTTTTACTGTCGCTGCCAAAACTTGCTGTGACCTTGCTATGTTCAATCTATAGACATTGTTCTCTAACATTGCTTCACCAATGCATTCATTCTGTGAGTTGTAGATAAAACAGCCTTTCTTGTTGAAAACCACTCTGTTTCCACTCGCGATGATTCTACTCACAGACAGCAAATTAGCGGTGAGGTTAGGAACACATAAGACATTCTTTACATTTACTTCATACTGCTTGTTTCCTACTGCAGTCGTAATCTGTAAGTCTCCTGAACATATTACTTGCACACTGGTCTGATTTGCCACAAGTATTTCTTTGGTTTTCGGCTCATACGAAACATTCGACAACATCTTCTCGTTTGATACTAGGTGAGTACTTTTCAGGAATATACTTTTCAGGAATGATGAAGCTTTTTTGTTACAGTTAAATCAGTAGGAGGTAATATAATGTGAGACAACGTGAAACCTACAATTCGCTAACAACCTCATTATAGAGATGCCTATTTTTATCGATATTTGTTTTTTAAATACCTGGTTTATTTTGTCAAGAACCTACGCACGATTTTCGTGGGCGTCACAAACAAAGCACTAAACTACTCTAGAATGGAAAGCATTCTAATGGATTTTCAGGAATATACTAATAATAGAGTCTTTTTGTTTCAGCTCAATGAGTAGGATGTGTTAAGGAAAAAGATCACTCAAAAAATATCAATATAATTTGTTGTAAAAATAAAAAACGAAATTGTTTTTCCACTGATTAGTGCATTTATATTGGAGTCGGTTTTATTTTTTAGTTAAAATTAATGTAATGACCTGTTACATTTATGTTAATTTATGTTTTTTTTTTATTGAGGTGAACCATCCAGATGACAACAAATGAACTTTTTGTGTTAAAACGGTAACTAATTGAATAGATAACACCAACACTTTTCCACCAACTTAGGTTTAAAGTATCAATATTTTTTATAACATTGTACAGCATTGTACCTATACATCACTACGCACTGCACGTTTGCTTCACCTGCTAACCCTTCGCGTCACTTTTGGGAAAAGGGACAGAAGCGTCCTTGCATTGAAAGTTAATTCTGTTTATGTTTTGCCCTTTTATTAGTTTGGTTATAAGTGAAAAATATAATTTGTAAAACATTCTATTTCACAAAAGAATTGTATAGTTATGATTATATCTGGTGTCGATTGTGTATGGTTAGTCGTGCCCCGGGAAACGCAGGTCGGTCCCGCGCAAGTTGTCGTCGATCCACTGCTGCGCCTGCGCCGCCATCTGCTCGTCGAAGTGCTCGCGCCAGCCGCCCGCCTTGCCTGGAACGAGTTTGAGCATTATGGTATAAATAGCAAAAACTGGGTGGTACCTATTTGAAAGACTCTAAACTATATTACCTACATAATTCACATTTTGTGGCATTCTTTTATAACAATAACGCTCAACAGGTGAAACGTAAAGGAGAGATTTAAGCTTATCTTAGTCAAGGACTAGTTTAAAATCTACCATCATGTTTCGTTTCAGCAAGATGCAGTTTCCTCATTTTATGTAAGTATCTCCGTCAATTTGTCTTCACTCGAGATAGCATCTCCCTAACTTTCTTTTTGGTCATATTAGCCATCTATCAGTTACTTCTAAGTAAAGTACCTAATTTAGATGAAATAACACGTCAACAAAAAGAACAATATGTAGAATAACTTTATTTCATTCTTAGATACTCACCCTTTCGTATAAAAGACACAGTCTTTCCTACATTCATGTCTTCAAATCCCATTTTCTTTAAGGGCTCGAAGTTTACTGACTTATTCTTCTTGAAGTTGTCAAACTTGAGGTGTTCGCTGAGAGCCCTGACTTGCGCCTCGCTTGGCTCCTTTCCTAGAAAACGTGCTACGCGGCGAATGCCGCCGGGCAGGTCCTGAGAATAATAAAATTGATTTGAAGTACTCTGGATGACCGGCAAATGTGAGTAGCGTGACGAAAACTATACTGCTTATGCTATAGAACTTCTAAGCCTTTGGGTAAGTATCTACACATCGATATTTAGCATCAGAAAAGCAGCGATCCGTTTAGACATAGATTCTATAAATATTGCCAATTTATTGTAACTGATCACTTACAACTTTCATATTTACCTTGATAAGATCTTCATAGAACAAAATAAGCAGGTTAGCGTGATGTCTCTGCCCCCAAACTTCTTTTAAGTGTTCAAAGTATGAACAATAATCCACTGTAAATGTTTAATTACGTTTAGTGTTACAAACTATATAATTATTAGTATATTGGAATTTATAATTTTACGATAATTTGAAAATAATCAGCTAATACTTTTTATTAAGTTTTCAGATAAATCTAGACTGAATCATGATACCCACCGTCACCCTTCACGAAAGATTCCCAGAACTGCTTAAAGTTACCGAAGTATCCATAGAAAGCGAAGAGCTTGTAGTGGTAATAGTACGAGACGGCGACGTCTCGCGGGTCGCGCGCCACGTACACCACCCTCGAGGTGGCCAGCAGAGACGGGGGCAGCAGCGACAGAGGCAAGTGAGACTTGAAGAACCGAGGAGAGGGACGATCTGCAGCTAAGTAGGACTTCTCTGAACTTAAGTACATTTTTATATTCTCCTCTTTATCAGCGGTCATTTCTTTAAATTTTTTCTGTGCCTTATCGTTGTAGATGATCTTTCTCCTAAAAAGGAAAATAATTGTTTATCTACAACATAAAAGATTATAAATTACGAATTAATTGTTACTTCAATATGCAGCTTAGTTAAATAAAACTGTTCGATATCTTGGTACTCACTCTAAAAACGGAAATCTGTTGACTAAAAGAACGGCCTTTGATGTTTCGTAGTCAAAATCATTTGCAACCATCCACACCATTTCTTGGACCCATGTAGTGCCTGCAAATTAAACCCGTTATTCGAATACCTATGTAGATTTTTTTCTAACAATTTCGCCATAATATTCCATGGTAAATTCATAATGTTTTAAAGCACAAACAGGCAAAGGCAGTCCGTAGCCGACCACGCAGCAGCGGCAGGCGACGTGTCGCCGCGACGCACTGGTTTCTATGTACTTCTATGAAACACCTTCAGACTACATGTCGTTAAAAAATGTGAGCGTGAAAAGGCAAGAGACTGGTTTCTCTGTATTTCTATGGCCACGTGCAAATGATGAGCGCTCGTCACGCGTTTTGCTAAGGTGCAGTAACTGCGTATGGTATTTTATAGAAACAAAAAGAAACCAGTATCCTACCTTTTCACGCTCAAAATTGTCAGTCAGTAGGTAAACAGGGAGTGAAAAAAAATGTTCAAACCCAAAAGTCACGCTTCTCACCCGATTTAGGGAAAGTCACTACCCAGACGTCATCCGGCCTGAGTGACATGTTGTATATTTTCGCTGCTTCTTTCCTATAGCCGCTCTTCAGGAAATAACCTTTGGGACCGACCCGCACGTATCCATCTGTGAAAGCTAAAACAATCAAAAGATTTCTAGTTTTTATTGACAGGGATAAATAAGATGTATGTACCTATGTATGTATGCAATATAACGCTAAACTTATTTGATTTTACATGTGTTTAGGCAAATATTTACCCGTATTGAAGGTTTTCTGTAACTCTGCGAATTCCTCAGGCTCCACATCATTTATAACGTAAGGAAAATCACTGCTACTCGTACCGTGCCTCATTTTGTATTAAATCTTAAAATATAATAAACAATTATAATAAAAAGTTTCTTTAATAAGAATATTAAGAAAGAAATTATCATGTCAATCTTGCATGACGGCAACTAAATAAATACTCATACAAAATGTAATGTAACTACTATTTAATAATATTTTATAGTTTAGTAACACACGACTAACATAATTTGATTTTCTAAACTATAAAAGAAAAAATAAAATAAAAGATTATAGTCACGAGTTACGTAAAAATATTACGGCAAAATAAGACCTACCTGCAGGGTTAGTTCGTTCGTTGCATTGTTCTAATTCACATTAATCTCCTTTTCCCTTATTTATAAATAAATTAAAAGTAAAAAAAAGTATAGCTACTTCTAGCTAGTTATAAGTTTGAACAATTCCTACATGGCGATGATATAGCGACTAATATTTTAATAGCTAATATTGCGAATAATTCGAGTAGGTAATAGGTATACTGTACTACATTACTAAAGATTCATTCAGCAAATAATATTGACAACTAAATATTGTCTACTTTTTCACGAAGTTTTTGCAGGCAATATTAATTATGCGGTACATTAAATACTCGTTGAAACAACATAATAGAAGTCTGTTATTAGTTTGAAGACGATATGTTTGCGTCTGCAAAGTTTTATATTTATTTTAATACAATAAAAGCTTTTTCATGTTTTTAATAGGCACATTTATTTAATTTAGCGAAATAGCAATCCACTCTTGATTTTCTCGGGGTACAAAATGTCAATCAATGGTGCTATTACCATTGGAGTCTAAAAATTATTGATGACAGCTGATTTTTATTTTATTTTATAATGGTTCAATGGTTCCTTGCTGGAAAACATTGTATTTGCATTACTTATGTAGACTACTTGATACATCTACCTACATACACCTTTTTTCGAAATCCGGAAAATTTGGAGCCGAAAATACTTTTTTAGCTCAAAATTTCCCGGAATTTAAATTTGGAGCGAATTTTAATTCGAGATGCAACTCATGGAGAATTAAAAGAGTAGATATCTACGTTTACTGTTTAGATTTCTGTGCTAAAAAAATCAGGTTAGTAAATTAACCTACACAAAATAAAGAAACTGTAACTTGCTTTTGAGTTCCAAATGTGCTTTTCTTTATGCTAGCATAGGAAACGAAACATGACAGATTTCAAACTAGTCCTAGACTGAAATGACCTTTGTGTTTCACCGCGTTGAGCGTTAATGTTATGAAAGATGCCACAAAATGTGAATTATTGTCTTTCAAATACCCACTCTTTGAAACATCTGTACCCCCAGTGAAAAGGGATCTAACTCGACTTAGATCAAAATTGACTTTATAACATAATGTGAATCTCTGAAAAATTAGCTATTTTTGTATCTAATCGGTATGTTTCTACGACGTATAGAAAAGAAAATAATTTTGTGCCAAATGATACAAGTAAGGCTTTGTGAACCAATTTTGAGTTTTCTTTCGTGTATATTGATACATGTCTACTTTTAACAAAGTGTACCGGAGGCTTCTTTCAATTTTTTATTGTGTCAAGAGGTACGACTCGTGTTACTACTTTTTACACGATTGAAGTTGTTCAGATTGAATTTGTGATTAACAATATAAGATGACTCATATTAATATACACAAAAAAAAACTATGTATTGTTGGTTGGTGAAAAAGAATGTAACTTAATTTATAGCACAAAAAGTAAAAGACAAATGATTATTTATTTTGTGTATAATGATTCAATTAGACTAATACCATTAACCACAAAAGTTTCGTACATGTGTAAAATGTTATCAGTTACTTAGATCAAAAACATTTGAAAATCGCAACTAATGATTTGGTTAATTATTTGGTGTAAAATGATATAACTTAGCCCAATTGTCAGATTAAAGGAAAACATAATGCGTAGTTTATAAATCAAAGAACTTTAGTTAATAGTTTTAATAAATAATGGTTAACATCTACTAGTAAAACATATAATTGAATTCATAGTGCCTAACGTTGTCAATAAAAGTACTTAATAAGTGCATTATAGAATTTACAAGAGGTCCAACTACCAGAACTCTTTATAAACAAAACTCATCACCTTAGACAACAAATTGAACTGGGCGAGTCATGTCGAGAACAAAATAAAAATGGCCTGTATAGCATTCCATCAGTGCAAGAGACTCATTGGTAGTAGATATCGTGGTCTCAACCCAAAGATAACACTGGCTCTACACGTCGGTTATATGGCCCTCTTACACATATTATTATAGATCACTTGTGTGGTGGCACAGAACACAACTATCAACAGCAAGATCAAAACTCCAAAGCCTGCAACGCCTAGTAAGCATAGCGGCCACTAGTTGTATGAGAACCACTCCATCGACATCACTTGAGTACCTTCTGAATCTCAAATCTTTAGACCTCATCATTCAGGAGGAAGCGCAAGCAGCCGCTCTAAGACTTAAAGGTACGAACGGCATATAGAAGCAAAACAAGGAGACAGGACATTCCACGATCCTGCACAAAACCCTAATAAAAGAAATACCTCTCACCGAGGCACCTATCGGCAGAATTCCCTGTGTTCACTCTTCGACTGAAGATATAATATCCAGCTTACAGCGGAAACGCAAGATTGCTCTGGAATCAATGAAGTTAGGATATTACACTGACGGCTCCAAAACCCAAAAAGGTACGGGAGTTGGTGTCTTCTCGAATTACCTAAATATACTAAGAATATCAACAACACTAGATAAACACAATACAATTTTCCAAGCAGATTGCAATCAGAGCAGCACAGGCGGTTGCAACCATAGACATCCGAGGTCTGAATATAAAAATAATCTCAGATAGTGCAAGCAATACAAAGCAACATACTACATTATAATACTTATATTGGAATGCCATGACGCGCTCTTAAGTCATTGCAGATGCAAATGGCGTTACCCTGCACTCCCGAAGTGGATCAAAGGACACAGTAACTCCTTGGGCAACGACGCAGCAGATGAACTGGCCAGAAGGGGATCGTACACGACGGTATTTGGTCCGGAACAATTATAATGCCGATACCATAAGCACAGATCAAGACCTGGCTGCGCTCCAAAATAGAAAAATAACACCACACAGAATGGAAAGATTGTGAAAGATGTAGGCAAACAAAAGATGCAGTTGTGGATATTATATCGAAAAAGTCAAAGACTCATAAGACTAAACAGGGACAACATCCGCAAGGTCCTAAGTGTAATAACAGGTATGTTAAACAAACACCTACACAGTATAGCTGTACAGACAGCCTGCTGTGCAGAAGATGCATGGATGCAGAAGAAAAACCACAGCACGTGCACAAGGAGTGCAGAAGCGTAGCAGATCAACAGGCTCAAATTCTCCAATCACCAGGGTCGCTGCAGAAGGCCTGTAGAGACCTAGATAGGCTGCTGCTACCTGGGGGGATCTGGAGCGGTTGGAATAGGAAGATCAAATAGCGCACAATGGTCTAATCAAAAGGTTAAGTGCAATATTCGATTGCCCTGCAAAACTAACTACGTAAGTCCTTATGAATGGATACTATGTATAAAGTAAATAATTATGTCAATGGCATGTGTTGCTGGACTTTATCTGCTTAGCTCGCAAGTATAACATGTCTTGTTAATCATGTCTCTATTGATTTAAGAAGATTCCCGTCTTAGGCAGTTCGATTTTTTCAAGTTATTTATGATTTAAGAAGAGGCTGACAAGGGTGGCTAAATATCTTGCGCTGCTTCTTCTCAGCACTGACCTATTTATGTCCCAAAATAAAAGTAGGGTTCAAGTGATACTAGGACGTGTTAAAGGGCTTTTTAAAAGCCTCTTTGTTGAAAACAAATGCATTTTATGACTTTACTTTTATATTATCCTCCTGTAGCCAAAAAGCAATCAATATAGCTTGACATCATCCTCTCTGGTCCAGAGTTTGATTCCTAATAAGGTAATTGTAGAAAACAAACTTTTCTCTGTCTCCTGTCTAATTAGTTGATGTGAAACCATTGTTGTTTCTGGTCTTTATTACCCAATTGCTTCAACTAATACTTACTTTAAAATAGGAGATAATGTATGTGATTTAGGCCGATATCATTCATGGTATATGGTGTAATAATTAATAAAATAGTAATTTCAGATCAGAATAAACATTTAAAGAGTAAATAATTAGAATCCACTCTAAAATTCTAGCCTTATTCCTTTACAATCGCCACTTATATCACTTTACACATAATTATTAGGATACTTAGATCGCTATTATGTTAGTTAGATCAGTTTACACATTTTTTTTCTCATCACAAAATTGGTGTATATTGATATAAGTAGAAATTTTTGGACGATTTACCCTAAATAACCTGAAATAATGATTCCTCATAGTGTAATTACTAATGTTTGTTTTACAACTTTTTCTAAAATTAAAGAAACAAAAAAATATCAACAGAAATGGCGTAAAATGTATCACTTTACACTTGTTAGCGGGTGGTCAATTCAGTGTGGTGTAAAATGATTTATGTCCCATTACATCACTTTACACGAATGTAAAGTTGCCGTGCATGGCGATATAACTGGATTTTTATTTAATTACGAAAAAACTACATGCTATATTTCCCAAACTGGCACACTGCCTTATTATATCTAACATTACCTTTCACCTAAAAAATATTTCACCAAGTTATCTCTAATAGCGACGAAGCAGGATTTTTTTTAACTTCAAATGCGATTTCCCAAAAATCACCATTTTTGACTTAACTCCGTTTTCACTGGGGGTACAGACATATCATAAGGCTCAATCTCGTTCCAGGCAAGGCGGGCGGCTGGCGCGAGCACTTCGACGAGCAGATGGCGGCGCAGGCGCAGCAGTGGATCGACGACAACCTGCGCGGGATCGACCTGCGCTTCCCGGAACACGACTAACCATGTACCTACAGTCGATCAGACATCAGATTATAAATTTTTGTTGAAAATTACCTATTATAAGCCCGAGGGCGCCACGGTAGGCTCGGACCTCGGCTCAGGCCGTGTCCGGGGGACGGATAGGGGAGAACCGGCCCGGTACATGTCTGTACCGTCCGAAATGGAAAGCAGGGCCTCGTACTCGCCGGCAAGTACGGTGTAACGAGCTACTGTGTTGTGGAGTAGTTGGCGTGTTTAAGGCAGTGATGTCTGTGTTCAGAAATTCGGTAATAGGATCGTCCGGGTCGTCTAGGACATGCCTAGGTCGTCGGTATTGGGCAGCGACATCTTTCTGGGGTGTATACGTGGCGGCGCCAACGATAAGAGGGTTCTTGTGGTTGATCGCTTTATCAAATTAGCGGCGAGAGGCTTCTTTCATAAAGTGATCAATCGATGGGATCTCGAAATCTCTATGGAGATTCGTATTACGCACGAACCACGGGGCATCCGCGGCTCGGCGTAAGAATTTGTTTTGGAGGGTCTGGAATTTCTTAAGGTCTGTGCAGGAAGTTTGAGCAAACACCGGACTGGCGTAAGTCAACACTGGACGGATGCAGGTTTTGTAAATTGTCAACTTATTTCTAAGTGACAATTTACTTTTCCTTCCAACTAGGTGGTAGAGTCGGTGGATGTAGGGTTCGCACGGCTCAAGACGCGTCTGAGGTGCGGAGCGAACGATTATCTCTGGTCGAGGGTGACACCTAAGTACTCGGCCTCACTCTTCCAAGGAATAGTTTGGTCAAATAAGGTGAGATGGGTGGGGACATTAGGACGAGTGCGAACCGGAGGACGTTTCGCAGACAAAGCCCTAGAAAAGTACACTGCTGCACTTTTTTCGGGATTTACCTCGATACGCCACTTCCTGAACCATTCGCCTAATTGTGTGACTGCGCGTTGGAGCGCCAAGATGACGTAATTCCGATTACGTCCGGACTTGTAGAGTGCGGTGTCGTCCGCAAAGAGGGCTAAATCCGTATGCGGATATTTGGGGATGTCATTGACGTACAATGAAAAGAGGATGGGCGAGAGCACGGAGCCCTGGGGGACTCCGGCTCTTATGGGGCGGGGGGAGGAGAGGGAGCCATCTACTCGGTAACGAAAGGTGCGATTCGATAAAAAGTCACGTAAGATGTGCACGAGACTGTCCGGCACACCGAGTTCGTAAAGCTTGTAAATCAAGCCATTGTGCCAGACTTTATCGAATGCCTTCGCTACGTCGAAGAATAGCACTCCTGTCCCTACGGGTGGCTTAGCAATGAGGCCGCTAAGTATGTGCTCCGTTAAGCGGTGCAACTGTTGTACGCAGGAATGTGAGGCGCGGAAGCCAAACTGTTCGTTTATTAAGAGACCCATGGTCTTTAAGAGACTGATGGATGGGTCTGTAGCTTGTGGGGTCAGCCAGTTTCTTGCCGGGCTTCGGGATGCCAATGACTTCTGCCTCTTTCCACGCGTCGGGAAAGATGCAGTGAGACATGGCCGCGTTGAAAATAGCAACTAAGAGGTATACTAGGGGGGCGGGCAGGGCGCGTAAAACTCTATTAGAGATACGGTCCGGGCCGGGGGCTTTGTTGGGACGGAAACCTTTGATTATCGTTCGCACCTCGTCGGCTTTGGTCGGGTCTAGGGTTGTGGTCGGAGGGAGGGTACTGACTGCTAGGCCGGCTCGCACGCCTTTTATAGCCAGCCGGTGAGCGCGGGGCAGGGTAAACCGGCTGCGCGTACGGCGTACGTGTAGACCTTGCTGTGACGTAGTGGCAGGCTCGGCGCTTATCGCTCGAAGTAAATAAAAGGGCGCGCCGTGTTACAAATTTGATTTTTCTTCATCTAATAAAATTTTTAAATCGATATAGATCTACCTATGTGCGAAAAAATGCACCACAAATAAAAAGTGTGTAATACAGTAAGTACAGTATCTCGTTAAATATGATTTTTACTCGTATTAGACACTGTTTTCCTATAATAATGATTTTCCTCAGAACTATCTCTATGGATTTTTATAGTAGAAAATTGTTTTACCAACCACCGAGTAATATTGTTTTCTCTGTGTTTCTTTGCAGTAACATAAACAAGGCGTAAATATGATGAATGGGGGTATACAAGCATTCTGATGTTAATGTTGAACCCTTCCTGATTTCCCAAGAGCAATGGGATTGATTTTCACAAAGTATCACAACTCTCATGGGAGCTGAAATGATGCCGAGAGTAGCCAATTAAACCTCGTTTCTTCTTTTACTTTTTTGTTTTGTTTGAAAATAAAATTCTATTCGTTATCTCTGTTTGTATTGCAGTAGGTACTACTTACCTCAAGATTTTTTTTAAAACTGTGTAGTAATAATACTCGTAGGAAAATAATTCTACTAAAAAGGTGGTATCATTAAACGTTATGAGTGTTTAATTAGGCGACAACGACTTTCATAGCAAAGGCCGCGTGGCATATCTGCTCATCTCTTTCAAAATTGATTAAATGAGCTAGTGTAAAAATTTAGAAACCAATATACATAAGTATAGTTCACGACCGCTTATCTGAAATTTTGACTAACATTTAACCGGTTTAGTTAGTAATTTAGTACAGAGACATGAAAGCTAATACCCTAGTATTTAGTAGTTAGTCGTCTCGATTCTTCTTATAGTGTGGAAGATTGATAACCGTGCCATTACTTACGTCAAAGGAAGTCTAATAGTGTTTTGGGTCTCGAATGGAGTTTAGAATGAAATAGAAACGTTATTTCGATTAAGCTCTACTTCTCAAGAAAAGGTACAGACTATAGTTATTTAAGCTATTTTTGAAGTCGAAATTCACAAAATAAAAACAACACAATATTTAGTTATAGATCTTGTTAATCCCACTAGTGTACCCATCTTCGAATCGATAGTCTGACATCGAAACTGTAGGACTTTTACTGTTTTATGATCTTTCCGTGAAATTCTGTATTTGCTATAGGGACGGAAGATAAGCTATAATTAGACGAATCTACATAGAAGTATAGAGTTACTAAAATCTGTGTCCGTCCGTCCGCTAGAAGTGGATAATCTGCTAGTTCCATTAGCGCGCGAGGCCGCCGATACATATTTCAGTGGGTCGGCGGTCCGGCGGTCCGGCGAGTTACGGCGCGCGACTCGTTGGCTACACCTGTGACGTTGGACCGTGACTGACACCCGTATTTATTGCTTACAACGACATTGTTTACGGCATTTTATACTACATAGTTATCTGAAATTCATGGATTTTTAGGGCTCAAATAGGCTAAAACAAAGTTTTTCAAGCAGCAGGCACTTGGAAATTATCAGTATCAAGTACCTGATTAGTATAGATTATTTTCAAATCATAAGATTTAAAGATAAATCATGTCTTGGCGCATTAGAACCAGATATGAAATGGGAAAAGGCACAGAAGAAGAAAAATTAAATATGTATTTTAAAACATAGGTTTTCAGTTCTAATTAAGCTTCCTAAATCTAAATCACAATGCAAAATGCAGTGTGTAAGGAAATTATTTTGTAAAATTGTTCTTGCAAATAAAATAGACATCATTACATACAAATATTATTCTAGATTTAGAGATGTTGTGACCTATAAGAAGAGGTGTTGATATCAACGTATATAACGTGGGCGGGAAGTGTTTGTGAATAAAGGTCACAGAGTTACAGCGGAGCTTGAAAACATTCCATCGTTTTGTTAAGGGCCGCCCACATTATTCCCACAATGATTTTATTTGCAAATAGTGAAGGCCTAGATAATCGAGTGGGAGAACGAGGGTTGTACGGACGACAGACATCAAGGTAAACTTTGCAGCTTCTCATGTAGTTGTAACAGGGCTGATTTTGCAATAAAAATGTATTTAATAGTCTGATGTGCTGTCGACTGTATACAACTATTGATTATTACAATGAATACACCGTAAAAAGTATTTCTTTTAAATTAATAATAATTAAGACCTATCGAAGGCGCCCAGAAAAAACCCTTAACAATAGCAAAGAAAAAGGTGTTTTTGCCCCGAACTGCTTGTAAAAGAAACTCCCGTTCACAGACTCACTCAGAATTCATAATCGTGCTTATTTCATACGATAACTTTGATGTGCTCTCGGTTCCCGCCGCTTGAGAAATAAATGAAACGACAAATTTGTCTGCGACCCGCAAATTACATACAAGGAAGCTTTATGGCGAAGGTACACTATGTGGGAAATTGATATAACAGAAGTGCGAGCACGCACACCGAAGTATGGCCGACGCACGTCGAGACTAACTGAAGTGCGTGTTTACACTAATATCTCAATCAATTTCCCGCATAGTGCAACTGCGCCATTACGTAGTATGCCTAATTGTTTTAACTTTCTACTTCGTTTGTGAAAAAGTGAAACGTATTTGATAGAAACAGAGTAATTTGGGCGTATAATTTACACGTATTCATATAAACTTTCTATGACAAATAACTCATAAATTGGAGGTGAACGATCTCTAACAAAGCAAGACCATTATCTAGTCTTTTATTTCACACATTAATAAAACAAAAAAGTTAACGACTAATTGGGAGGTGAATGTCCGCAGAATAGCTTAAATTTTCGTTGACCTAACTAGACAAATCAAAATTAATAAAAAAAATATAATCAAATTTTCTAAATGTCTTGGGAGATTAGATAGTTTAGTTTCAAAAGCTTAAATAAATAATGATGATATTCTGCCATTGTTCACATCGTCACCTTTTTTAAGAAATTACACCTCGTATGCGAAATTCTCATTTTATCATTTCAGTGTGTTGACTTTACTCATTTTACCTAAAGGGCCATTAAGGGGCTTTAGTCTGCATCGGTTGCTGACTGTCTCTCTTATTTATTCATTCCCCATCACCATCAACAGCTCATTCAAAGGTAAATAGAGATATTTTTATGTTTGCTTAGCAGAAAAGATAGGTATTATAAATGAGGATCCAAGTAATGTGCTTCTGTAAGTATACAGAACAATCACCAGGCGGTATTTTTGTTTCCCTTTTGCTCAACACCCTAAAGAATAGACAAGAATTCAGTACCTACTTACTACCGTTAAAGAATTCTTTTAATAGCAACCACAGACCGCAGCTTTTAAGTTACTGCATACGGAACAAATGACAATAGGCGTATTTAAGAGATACAAAAGAGGCAGGACTTTAGGCAGGACAGGCTATCTTTTTTTATTTATTTATTTATTTTATTGGGCTATCAACATGAGATACAGTATTAAACACAATTAAAAAATTAAGCCAAAGGTCTCTAGCTAACTGCTCCCACACAAACAATAACCACAGCATGCATAATATAATAATGTAAGCAACCCGTGAACTTTACACAATACAATAACATAATATAGTACCCAATTACATCTTTGAATTTAAACAACAAAAAGAAAGCAACAAAAAATAAAAAATAAAATAATAAGAGGCCTCCTAGATGCATGCCACCAGGGGCACGTCACCCGTCTTAATTGTTTTTAAGAAACCAGCGAGGCTTTGAAAATGTATATCAAGTTCTGGCAACTTCTCTTTTGGCAATTTGTCGACAAAAACCGTTAAAATTTTCCGGATACATCCGTAGTCTGCGCCAAAAGAAACTAGTAATTTTTGTAACAAATGAAACCGCGTTACATTGATCTCGAGCTGTCTATGTAGGTGTCTAGGATATGAATAAGCTTAGCTTTGATCGTAAAATGTAGAATATTAAGGATGCTGAGACAGTCTCATATCTTTTTAGTCGATTTTTACCAAAGCACCTTACAAAATTGTCTGTTTCTACTGGCGAGGGCACAGAGACATTGTCAACAGGGACCACCGTGGGTAATTAACCTACTTCTCTTGTGCAAGGGCAAACGATGGCATCGCGTGTCTTGGTAGCTTCGGTAGCACACGTTTAAATCATTGTGTTTGTTGTGGCGGCTTTGTGTCCGCTTGTGCTTATCGAGAGACGCTAGAATCGCGGGTAGGTATCTACTATCGGTGTATAACATACACATGAGCTAGTAGTAGCTTTGTGCCGCGGCTTCACTTGTATTAAACTATAACCGTTGGGGCAAATTTTTAAAAATCCTTTCCAAGCGGATGCCTACGTCATTATACTTCTGTCTGAATGTCTTTCTATCATTGTTTTGTTCTATCATTGTTTTTTTTTGCTCATTCAAGGTTTTACAATCTTTCAGATTGGCATGAAGACAAAATGGAAGTGCAACAATTGGAAAACAATATCAAAGATCTAGGAAACTCGATCTGATTATCAGATACTTATTATATCACTATCAGATTCTGCTTTGAGAATGTTTGTTCTGTTCTAAGTTTGTTTTAGACTAGTTTCCGAGAGAGTTAAGCGCAAAACCTAAAAATGGGACCTTCAAACCTGGACCTCCGCGCCGACTCAAGGGCGGGGACTTTTTGATATGTTCACCTCCTAATTAGTCTAAATAAAGTCCCGAAGTCAGAAATTGTGATCAACACATTTCCCTCTATAATGCTTTATTGACTGGACTATTATCAAAGTAGTTTTTTTCTAGGCAAACAGAGTCGCAGACGCCAGCGTATTCTAATCTAACATGAGAATGCCCAGGAGATTATCTAAGAGGTAAGACATAATTGAAAGTTAAATTTTATTGAAGTGTCGGTTAGTGACAGAAGCCAAACCACTCTTCCTGATCAAATTTCGGGTTCATACCACCTGGCAGGTGTTTAATTGGTCTATCGAATGAGCTTTTAGTCAAATTAGAAGGAAATGTTGATACATAATATCTCAGTAATTTTATTTCGGTTGGAAAATTACATTGTGTCATTATTTGATATGAATAAAATACACAATTTCAAAGTGTGGGTATAGGTATGAGTACCTATATCGTAGAGTCATTAGACAGTATTCTTTTAGTATTAATTATGGTAATTACTGATTTAATATCTAACATTCCATGCAATCCGTGCTGGTTAATATTTGTTATAATACTTAAAAGCTTAGATTCTAAGCCCTTGAGCTACTTCTGAAGTAGAGCTAAAAAGTGTATGAATCTATAAATTAGTTTTCATTTGACGTTTTTCTTTTGATTGAATTTTCTTCAGTTAGTCTTGCTCTAGCTAGACTCTAGTCTAGAAGATAAGTTATTTGCTCAAGCTATTCCTATGGACATAACCCTAAAATTATTCATAGCAGCATTTAGAGCAGGTCGCTAGTTCTCTACTAATATTTGGTAGTAATTAAAACTTGTCACTGAAACTGTTCAAAATATCCAGTTCCAGAGTAACTTCTGCGCTTTTGACTTAACTAACCTCTCCAGAAGTTTACTGCATTCGCGTTTAAGTATTAAATGTCAACCTTAAAAGGGTTTTAAAGAGAAAAATATGGCTTTGAGGCGAGTAGCTGTGTAAATATTATTAATGGGGACATTATTTAATTAAGTAACCGAGGATAAGGCACGGGACGTGGAAGTTTTAATGTGGGCAGAGCTACGTTGGCTGAATACTGAATCGAAATGTGCTGGATTATGGTATCTTTTCATTAATTATTATGTTAGTATAAGGTAAAACAACTGAAAGATAATGACATTATGAAGTTCATTTCAGGTAGGTAGGGACCCTTATATTTTCTTTCAAAAAATAGTTCATAGATCAACTCTCTAAGAGTTGCACAATTAAATCTGAAGATCTTGCAGAAATGGTCCTAAAATCGAAATGTCCTAGGTTCGATTTTCATACCTACAACAAACACACAACAAGGTGTCATACCTAGCCATCTAAGGTATTCTTATAATTCCCAAAAAATAGATCTTAGATTTATAGAAAAAAATACCCATAGAAAAAGAGTTAAATTAAGACAAATGTAGAGTACCATCCTAAATCAAACGGCCAAACCCTCTTCTATAAAGCAGCTTTTATTACATTGCGAAAATAACACGCACAAATTAACATACTTATCTATCCTATTCAAGTTTAACTGATTTAAAACCACAAGCAAATCTGTTGAACGGCGTGTTTGCTCTAAAGACGTTACACAATCACGGCTGGCAGCGCGCCAGGCCGCGGGGCCTACCACAACAGTTTTAGAGGTCTTTACCTAGGAAATTAGCGTTTTTTCTTCAATATTCAATAGGATATTTCGTTTCATAATCATCATTTTTTTTTATTTAAAATTTGGTTACATGGATTTCATTGTAGAGATGCCAATTTTTATCAATTTTTGTTTTTAACCGACTTTTTAAATATTTTTTTTTACAGTTTTTTAACCCAGATACTCCTGAAACTTTTTATCCTTGTCAATTTTTATAAATTTTTAGTATGTTTCTAAATAGAGGTCAAGTATCCACAGAAAAATTGTAGAAAAATTCTTGGTCAACTGGAAAAGCCGGAAAATGGGTGGTGTTTTAACACCTGGTCGGAGAATGGACTACTACTACGTGAAAAAATTATACTATGATTTTGTTAGGTTTAAGAGTTAAAAACGAGTTGTAAGTTATACACATTTATTTAAAAAATACCAAAATCTTATTCAGAGGAGGTAGGAGGATGGTGGAGACATAAATCATAACCCAGGATACTTTAGTACGTGGCGCATTTTTTACACCAAATTGATTTTTTCTTGCAAATTTTACATGTCAGTTGCATGTAGTACTCGTAAGTACAGTAGTACGAGTATGTACTCGTCTACGGGTCTACCGGGTCTACGGAGCTTACATCCCTATGTATGTACATAGGGATGTAAGCTCCGTAGACCCTGGTTGTGGCGCCATTCTTCATAAATATTGTTTGGCACAAACTTTAACAGAAGGTACTTGCACTATATTGCATTGTTGTAATAATTGTGATTGCGGTAGGTACTTTCATGGCAGAAGAACTAGCTGCATTGGAGACATCATTAGATTCATTTCGTCTTACTTTAAAAAATTCAGAAAGCGGGATGTTATCCTCTTTGTCTGAAAAAGACTTGTCGTACTGTACTTCTGCCTCGGCTCTAAGTTGAGAACCTGGTAATTCACGAAAAATAGCAATAGAAAACTTACACGCTATAAGTAACTATAGTTAGATAAACGGAAGCAGGCTAACCTGGAAGATTTTGTAAGGTAACGTGGTCTTCTTCACCAGAATCTTCATCTGTTGCTTCTGCATTAGCATTTTCTGGTGGTAAAATTGCTATGTAATTCGGTATCTGATCATTGTCGTCAATGTTTTCTAATATTTCCACTATTTCGTGAAGTCTCAGCGGTCTTTTATATCGTGGCCTAAACTTTTAATGAATATACAAGTTAGACGTCGATTATGCGACCAGGTGTTAAAACACCGATCGTAATTTTGTCATAAAAAGTCTCAAAAGTGTAAAGCTTTTCAGAAACATAAGTTTATAGTTTTGTAGCTAACAGTAGTACCTAAAATAATAACTAGTATAATCTGAGGTATTACTAGCAAGTTTATGAAATATCTTAGCTTTTATATGACGTTTTTGCACAAAACTAAATAACAGAATTCAAAATAGTAAAATACTAACAAAATAAAGCAAATATGCGATATCGAACATACTCAATTACAGCTTGATTCGTAATGAAGAGAAAATACAAGGAACAGTAAATAAATTCTCGATATTTTTATAATTTATCTGAGGATATTCCGAACTACTTTTTAGGGGTGTTATAACACCTGGTAGGAGTAAGTGGGTTAAATAGTTTTAGTCACAAACAAAGCACTAGCTAAGTACTCCATTAATAGAAGATTTTTTGACAAATAAAGATTTTACTTTTTGCATCCTATAGCTATGTTCTTTCAGTCTACCCTCAAAATTTCATCAAATTTAGGCTGGGTTGCACCATCTTACTTTAACTTTGACAAACGTCAAAAATCTGTCAAACTCCATACAAAAACCACCGGGTATCGTTAAAGTTACGGTCAAATTTAGGTGGTGCACATCAGCCTTAGATTTTTGTGGTTCCATAACAATTCGCAAAAATGTTACGTATGGACAAGTTATTTTTCGTAAAATTCTCCATACAAAACGCTAGTTTCATAAGCAATAAGCTCTCCCTGTCTTTATCAGGCGCGTTAACATTCCATCATGAGTGACAAAGATAGGCGAACGTTTCGCAGAGTTGACCTCCTTATCGAATCGGTCCATCATCGGTCACAAGCATTTGGTTGATACACTTCAGTCAACTAGTTAGTGTCGAGGAAATTAAATAGTTGTAAAGGAAATATCATGATACTTGGGTAAAGTTGTAATGAAGGTGCTGACTTGTGGTTCTAAATCGGTGTGGTTGGCAACTTTTTGCTGGCAATCGTAATGGCAACTACATAGTATAATGATGCGCCGTGCTTGTTCATAATTTTGATAAGGAGGTTATATTGTCGATATAAAATGTGGAAAATATATTTCAAATATTATTCATAAATGTACAAGCAAACTCGTATAGAATAGCCAAAGGAAATCAAAATTCTTAATTGTTTTTTTCTTGAACTCTACATACTCGCAGTTTATTTGAATGTAACTCGTATGTAAATTAAGTGGAATTATACAAAGTGCAAATAGTTTAAGGCCGCGACCGTTACTGTCGTGGTATCCTGTGTCATATCCATTTTTTCAAATTCAAATTATTTGAAAAAAAAAATTTTTGAAAAATGAAAATGTTTTATTTTATAAATAAAGTTGATTAACAAGATATTTTGGTAACCATCCTTTTAAGTATAAGAATGTAGTAGGAGGTTACCGCTCTTCCAAAAGTATTAACATACATTCTTAGTTAGTGTGTTTGTGGTGTATTGAGTGAATTAGTGTGGAGTGTTGTGTGTTTTATATGTGTAGCAATATATTTAATTTAATTTATGCCATCCCATACGTCAAGTCAGATACCAATCAATTCATCATATTTATTAGTAACTAGGTAGGTGTTAATTCATTAGATAGTTCTTGTTATGTTATGTTATTTTTTTGCATAAAACATGGTACATTTCAGTTATTATCTTGTTTCGAGAACAACATGTTTCATCGACATAGCGATATGCAAACATGTCGTCATGCAGTATTATTATTAAATTATTAATATTACATGATCTACCACCATTTCACCATCAATCCCTATTTTTTAAGTGACCCCTATGGTTTATACACATAAGAGGAATTTTGTTTTCATCTCGTCACTTTCGCAGCGCGAACCGCCACATTTACTGTCAGTGGTTTTGTATCACAGAATCTCGTTGCAAAGGCGTTGCTATTTCAATTGACACAGGTGTTTCGTTTACCGAAAACAGCCCTTGTAACAACAATGAAGCTAATCAAATTGTTGGTTTTGTTATGTGTTGTAGCTTTCACAACAAGTGCTTGAGCTCATTTAACTTTTAAAAGTTACCTGTTGCAGGCGTGAGAATGACCTTTTCAATTACAGCGAGTTCTTTTTCACGTTTGAAATCTTAATATCTTTTGTTATTATTTATGTATAGGTAACATTAGCCCTTAGGGACTGATTTTTCAATCGCCAGATATCTTTTGAGTGAAGAATAAACTTGCCATTTTGAAAATTTTTTCACATTTCCCAGATGTACCAAACTTATTAGAAAAACTTTATCCGACGATTGAAAAATCGGCCCATAAGTAAGTAGCTTATGATAGTTTTCTGATTTTATTGTTTAATCGTATGTAGTATATCATTCTCACAAGCACTTCATTCATTGACATCCAATGTTCATGGACATTCAACAAAAAAAAAAAAAACTAAGTAGAGAATTTGTTTTACAGGTTACTTACTGAAATAATTTTAAAATATTGCCTGAATATTTTCGTTATCAATTAATTAATCATCAAGGATTGAGGTTCGTTATACGTTTTCGATCAAAGTGGTGGCATTACGGGAACGACTCTATTCTGATTTTGACAGGCTATGTATGTATGTATGTATGTATGTATGTATGTATGTTCATCTGTTCCCTTGTAACTTCTAAACTACTTATCAGAATTCGACAAATGACATATCATTAGAAGCGTCTTAATTATCCGCTGGTTATAGGCTATATGGGGTTTCACAAAATCTAATGTGGCGCCCTCTAGCGGACAAAACATACAGAGTAAAAAAATAAAGTTAAGATAAATATGCCGTGTTTGGTATCATTTGAAAGCGCTTTACTTGTACATTTTGAATATATATATATTACTAGCATTTGCTTGTGACTTTACCTGTATTCATTATGGGCTGATTGCATATAGTTCACATCTTTTCGATCATAGCTTCTTTACTACCTACTTATTAGTTCATCAATTAAACTTTTGTTAATATTATGCGCCACAAATACACTTTAACACCAAAATAGTACAAATAATAAAAAGTAAAAAAACTAAAACCCAACTACGACAAAAAACGACGCTGAAAAAGTATTAAACAAGATTTTCAGAATACTGAACTGAACAGTATTCTGAAAATCTTGTTTAATACTTTTTCATTTAGTTTCATTCAGTTCAGTATTCTGAAAATCTTGTTTTTTTGTCGTAGTTGGGTTTTAGTTTTTTTACTTTTTATTATTATCGATATATTTTTTAATACATTTTTTTTTATAGTTTTAGCCACAAACAAAGCACTAGATAAAGTACTCCATTAAGGGTGGATTCGAGCAAACAAGAGTACCTAAATATTAATCTCAGAATAAATTGTCAGTTTTGACATACTTCCCACACTGAAACTGTCAATGTGCAAATTATACCAGGAGTTATTATCGGATAAGAGTTTGGTCGAATCAGGCCTTATAGAAGTACTCATGGATTTTCAGGAATATACTTTTCAGGAATGATGAAGCTTTTTTGTTACAGTTAAATCAGTAGGAGGTAATATAATGTGAGACAACGTGAAACCTACAATTCGCTAACAACCTCATTATAGAGATGCCTATTTTTATCGATATTTGTTTTTTAAATACCTGGTTTATTTTGTCAAGAACCTACGCACGATTTTCGTGGGCGTCACAAACAAAGCACTAAACTACTCTAGAATGGAAAGCATTCTAATGGATTTTCAGGAATATACTAATAATAGAGTCTTTTTGTTTCAGCTCAATGAGTAGGATGTGTTAAGGAAAAAGATCACTCAAAAAATATCAATATAATTTGTTGTAAAAATAAAAAACGAAATTGTTTTTCCACTGATTAGTGCATTTATATTGGAGTCGGTTTTATTTTTTAGTTAAAATTAATGTAATGACCTGTTACATTTATGTTAATTTATGTTTTTTTTTTATTGAGGTGAACCATCCAGATGACAACAAATGAACTTTTTGTGTTAAAACGGTAACTAATTGAATAGATAACACCAACACTTTTCCACCAACTTAGGTTTAAAGTATCAATATTTTTTATAAAATTGTACAGCATTGTACCTATACATCACTACGCACTGCACGTTTGCTTCACCTGCTAACCCTTCGCGTCACTTTTGGGAAAAGGGACAGAAGCGTCCTTGCATTGAAAGTTAATTCTGTTTATGTTTTGCCCTTTTATTAGTTTGGTTATAAGTGAAAAATATAATTTTTAAAACATTCTATTTCACAAAAGAATTGTATAGTTATGATTATATCTGGTGTCGATTGTGTATGGTTAGTCGTGCCCCGGGAAACGCAGGTCGGTCCCGCGCAAGTTGTCGTCGATCCACTGCTGCGCCTGCGCCGCCATCTGCTCGTCGAAGTGCTCGCGCCAGCCGCCCGCCTTGCCTGGAACGAGTTTGAGCATTATGGTATAAATAGCAAAAACTGGGTGGTACCTATTTGAAAGACTCTAAACTATATTACCTACATAATTCACATTTTAATAACGCTCAACAGGTGAGACGTAAAGGAGAGATTTAAGCATATCTTAGTCAAGGACTAGTTTGAAATCTACCATCATGTTTCGTTTCAGCAAGATGCAGTTTCCTCATTTTATGTAAGTATCTCCGTCAATTTGTCTTCACTCGAGATAGCATCCCTCTAACTTTCTTTTTGGTCATATTAGCTATCTATCAGTTACTTCTAAGTAAAGTACCTAATTTAGATGAAATAACACGTCAACAAAAAGAACAATATGTAGAATAACTTTATTTCATTCTTAGATACTCACCCTTTCGTATAAAAGACACAGTCTTTCCTACATTCATGTCTTCAAATCCCATTTCCTTTAAGGGCTCCAAGTTTACTGACTTATTCTTCTTGAAGTTGTCAAACTTGAGGTGTTCGCTGAGAGCCCTGACTTGCGCCTCGCTTGGCTCCTTTCCTAGAAAACGTGCTACGCGGCGAATGCCGCCGGGCAGGTCCTGAGAATAATAAAATTTATTTGAAGTACTCCGGATGACCGGCAAATGTGAGTAGTGTGACGAAAACTAACTATACTGCTTATGCTATAGAACTTCTAAGCCTTTGGGTAAGTATCTACACATCGATATTTAACATCAGAAAAGCAGCGATCCGTTTAGACATAGATTCCATAAATATTGCCAATTTATTGTAACTGATCACTTACAACTTTCATATTTACCTTGATAAGATCTTCATAGAACAAAATAAGCAGGTTAGCGTGATGTCTCTGCCCCCAAACTTCTTTTAAGTGTTCAAAGTATGAACAATAATCCACTGTAAATGTTTAATTACGTTTAGTGTTACAAACTATATAATTATTATATTGGAATTTATAATTTTACGATAATTTGAAAATAATCAGCTAATACTTTTTATTAAGTTTTCAGATAAATCTAGACTGAATCATGATACCCACCGTCACCCTTCACGAAAGATTCCCAGAACTGCTTAAAGTTACCGAAGTATCCATAGAAAGCGAAGAGCTTGTAGTGGTAATAGTACGAGACGGCGACGTCCCGCGGGTCGCGCGCCACGTACACCACCCTCGAGGTGGCCAGCAGAGACGGGGGCAGCAGCGACAGAGGCAAGTGAGACTTGAAGAACCGAGGAGAGGGACGATCTGCAGCTAAGTAGGACTTCTCTGAACTTAAGTACATTTTTATATTCTCCTCTTTATCAGCGGTCATTTCTTTAAATTTTTTCTGTGCCTTATCGTTGTAGATGATCTTTCTCCTAAAAAGGAAAATAATTGTTTATCTACAACATAAAAGATTATAAATTACGAATTAATTGTTACTTCAATATGCAGCTTAGTTAAATAAAACTGTTCGATATCTTGGTACTAACTCGACACTATACCGAAGATATCCCGGACATCAGCCTATACGAGATTAGGATGGCTCTCAAACAGCTAAAGAACAACAAGGCACCGGGTGATGACGGAATAACATCGGAGCTTCTGAATGCGGGTGGAACACCGATACTGAAAGTCCTTCAGAGACTCTTTAACTCCGTCCTACTCCAGGGAACTACGCCAGAGGCATGGAACAGAAGCGTGGTGGTGCTCTTCTTCAAGAAAGGTGATAAGACCTTGCTGAAGAATTACAGACCCATCTCGCTTCTGAGTCATGTCTACAAACTGTTTTCGAGAGTCATCACGAACCGTCTCGCGCGTAGGTTCGATGACTTCCAGCCTCCCGAACAAGCCGGATTCCGAAAAGGTTATAGTACCATAGACCACATCCATACGCTGCGGCAGGTTATACAGAAGACTGAGGAGTATAACTTGCCACTATGCTTGGCGTTCGTGGACTATGAGAAGGCCTTCGATTCGATTGAGACTTGGGTAGTGTTACAATCTCTCCAGCGGTGCCGTATTGACTATCGGTATATCGAGGTGCTGAAGTGCTTGTACAAAAACGCCACCATGTCGGTCCGAGTACAGGAGCAGAGCACGAGGGCGATTCCACTGCAGCGAGGCGTTAGGCAGGGAGATGTTATATCTCCGAAACTGTTCACCGCTGCATTGGAAGACGCTTTCAAACTCCTGGAATGGAAAGGATTCGGCATAAACATTAATGGCGAGTACATCACTCACCTTCGGTTTGCCGACGATATTGTGGTCATGGCAGAATCGTTGGAAGATCTTGGCACAATGCTCGAAGACCTTAATCGAGTTTCCCAACAGGTAGGCCTGAGGATGAACATGGACAAAACGAAGCTTATGTCGAATCTCCATGTTACGCCCTACCCAGTTTCAGTTGGGAGCTCAATTCTCGAGATTGTCGACAAGTATGTCTACCTCGGACAAACGATTCAGCTAGGTAGGTCCAATTTCGAGAAGGAGGTCAATCGTCGAATCCAACTCGGCTGGGCAGCGTTCGGGAAACTACGCAACATCTTTTCGTCCAAATTACCTCAATGCCTGAAGACTAGAGTGTATAACCAATGTGTGTTACCAGTGATAACTTATGGCTCGGAAACGTGGCCTCTCACTATAGGCCTTATACAGAAGCTCAAAGTTGCACAGCGTGCTATGGAGAGGGCTATGCTTGGTGTTTCTTTGCGAGATCGAATCAGAAATGAGGAGATCCGTAAACGAACCAAAGTCGCTGACATAGCCCGACGGATTAGCAAGCTGAAGTGGCAATGGGCAGGGCACATAGTACGCAGAACTGACGGCCGATGGGGCAGAAAGGTTCTGGAATGGAGGCCGCGTACCGGAAAACGCAGCGTGGGACGTCCACCTACAAGGTGGACCGACGACATCGTAAAGGTAGCAGGGAAGCGCTGGACGCAGGCCGCTACCAATCGATCAACATGGAAAGCATTGGGGGAGGCCTATGTTCAGCAGTGGACGTCCTATGGCTGAAATGATGATGATGATCTTGGTACTCACTCTAAAAACGGAAATCTGTTGACTAAAAGAACGGCCTTTGATGTTTCGTAGTCAAAATCATTTGCAACCATCCACACCATTTCTTGGACCCATGTAGTGCCTGCAAATTAAACCCGTTATTCGAATACCTATGTAGATTTTTTTTAACAATTTCGCCATAATATTCCATGGTAAATTCATAATGTTTTAAAGCACAAACAGGCAAAGGCAGTCCGTAGCCGACCACGCAGCAGCGGCAGGCGACGTGTCGCCGCGACGCACTGGTTTCTATGTACTTCTATGAAACACCTTCAGACTACATGTCGTTAAAAAATGTGAGCGTGAAAAGGCAAGAGACTGGTTTCTCTGTATTTCTATGGCCACGTGCAAATGATGAGCGCTCGTCACGCGTTTTGCTAAGGTGCAGTAACTGCGTATGGTATTTTATAGAAACAAAAAGAAACCAGTATCCTACCTTTTCACGCTCAAAATTGTCAGTCAGTAGGTAAACAGGGAGTGAAAAAAAATGTTCAAACCCAAAAGTCACGCTTCTCACCCGATTTAGGGAAAGTCACTACCCAGACGTCATCCGGCCTGAGTGACATGTTGTATATTTTCGCTGCTTCTTTCCTATAGCCGCTCTTCAGGAAATAACCTTTGGGACCGACCCGCACGTATCCATCTGTGAAAGCTAAAACAATCAAAAGATTTCTAGTTTTTATCTACTGGGATAAACAAGATGTATGTATGCAATATAACGCTAAACTTATTTGATGTTACATCAATTAATGCACTATAAATATGATTCCTTAACAATTTTTACAATTGTGTTTAGGAAAATATTTACCCGTATTGAAGGTTTTCTGTAACTCTGCGAATTCCTCAGGCTCCACATCATTTATAGCGTAAGGAAAATCACTGCTACTCGTACCGTGCATCATTTTGTATTAAATCTCAAAATATAATAAACAATTTTAATAAAAAGTTTCTTTAATAAGAATATTAAGAAATAAATTATTATGCCAATCTTACATGACGGCAACTAAATAAATACAAAATGTAATAGGGTGGGTGTACCAGTAACAAACCGAATAAGCGACTTTTTAAAAGTAATTTTGATATTGTGACTCAATTATTACAACAATAATTGCAAGAAAAAGAATTAACTACTCCTTGTATGTATGAATCAAGTAGCTTATTCCAATTTTCTTAATAGCTGTAAGGTTTATTTTTATTTAACAATCAATGTGGAAAGTCGCAATGTGCCTAAGGTTGACCAGATCGTACCAAGTCGTGTTTGTCTCTTTTTAACCGACTTCAAAAAAGGAGGAGGTTATATGTTCGGCTGTATGTATGTTTTTTTTTTCTATGTATGTTCACCGATTACTCCGTCAATTGTGGACCGATTTTCAAAATTCTTTTTTTGTTCGATAGGGTACACTTCGGAGGTGGTCCCATTGTCACCATGTCAGGATCTGATGATGGGATCCTAGGGAAATCGAGGGCAACCCTCAAATTTTATAGGCACATATATCGTTTTTCATATTTATTCTAAAGATATTCAAGTATATGTAAGTCATCATCTAATGTTGATGAGGTGATTATGGAAGGTAAAACTCCTTACCGCTTAGGAGTTGGAGAATAATTCTTTAAATATTTTAGGTACGTATGTACATACAGTTGTAATACTTCAGGTTTTTTAGGTGAGCTGATGATAAAAGGTCAAACTTCGTAAGTTAAATTATACTTTTTAGTTGCCCATATTAAAGTAGGTATCCTGTATTGTAGGGAAGATTATTAACACTTAAAATGGAAAATCTCAATCTCATTAAACATAGGTACCGTCCATATTTAGTGAGAATAACAAGGACTTACCAACTAAAAAGCATGAAATAAATTAATTTTAACAAAAAAATTAAAACCGACTCCAAAAAACCTGCACTAAAAAGTAGAAAATAATTACATTATTTCTTTATTAGGACAAATGTATACAATGATTGATATTTTTGGAGTCGGTGCCGAAAAATTTAGAACATTTATTAAGCTTGGCATTTAGCAGGCACCGACTCCGAGAATATCAATCATGGTATACATTTGTCCTAATAAAGAAATAATGTAATTATTTTCTACTTTTTAGTGCAGGTTTTTTGGAGTCGGTTTTAATTTTTTTATCTAAGACTAATTATTGGTAGAAGTACGGCAGTGCTACCAAACGTATCAAAAGTGGCGGAAAATTCTACAGATTGTTAATATTTTGATGTGAAATTAGAAATGGTGTACTACTGGTTCCTGGTGTGGGACTGGTGCACCCACCCTACTACTATTTAATAATCTTTTATAGTTTAGTAAGACACGACTAACATAATTTATTTTTCTAAACTATAAAAGAAAAAATAAAATAAAAGATTATAGTCACGAGTTACGTAAAAATATCACGGCAAAATAAGACCTACCTGCAGGGTTGGTTCGTTCGTTGCATCGTTCTAATTCACATTAATCTCCTTTTCCCTTATTTATAAATAAAAAAAAAGTAGAAAAAAAGGATAGCTACTTCTAGCTAGTTATAAGTTTGAACAATTCCTACATGGCGATGATATAGCGACTAATATTTTAATAGCTAATATTGCGAATACATTACTAAAGATTCATTCACCAAATAATATTGACAACTAAATATTGTCTACATTTTCATGAAGTTTGTACGAAATATTAATTATGCGGTACATTAAATACTCGTTGAAACAACATAATAGAAGTCTATTATTAGTTTGAAGACGATATGTTTGCGTCTGCAAAGTTTTCGTTCGTTCGTTCGTTCGTTTCAGCCGAAAGACGTCCACTGCTGGACAAAGGCCTCCCCCAAGGATTTCCACAAAGACCGGTCCTGCGCCGCTTGCATCCAGGTACTTCCCGCGACCTTCACCAGATCGTCGGTCCACCTAGTGGGAGGCCTGCCCACGCTACGTCTTCCAGCTCGTGGTCGCCACTCAAGAACTTTCCTGCCCCAGCGGCCATCAGCTCTTCGAGCTATGTGCCCCGCCCACTGCCACTTGATTTTAGCGATTCTGCGGGCTATGTCAGTCACTCTGGTTTTCCTACGGATCTCCTCATTTCTGATTCGATCACGCAGGGAAACTCCGAGCATAGCACGCTCCATCGCTCTTTGGGTGACCTTGAGCCTTCTTATGAGGCCCATAGTAAGCGACCACGTCTCAGAGCCATACACCATCACTGGCAACATACACTGGTCAAATACTTTTGACTTGAGCACTGGTCAAATACTTTTGACTGCAAAGTTTTATATTTATTTTAAGGGTAGTATTAAAACGAGTGACTGTAAATTAAAGTTTTAAGTGTCAAAAATAATTAATTTAGGTTATAGTATTACTAAGTGAGCGACTGACTGCGAAAGATGAGAAATCAACAGAACAGCAACTAACAAACATTAATTTGAGGTACTTAAAATACACAATGAGATACTTCTTAATATTTGAGCGACCTAATATTTGTTTGAGCGCCAACGTTACGTCCTGCATTATTTTCAATATTTGGCAATTGTTTTTTTTTATACTGAGCGGCATTTTATCTTAAATGAAGTGTTTCAAATACAAAAACCACTGAAAAATACTACAATGAACAAAGTATTATGAGCTCACATTAAAAATGATATTTGAAGAAACACTATTATATTAGCCAAGTAATTATTAAAATTTAAGGGTAGGTAATGAAATGAAACAAGTAATAATAATATGCATTTACATAAATCGAAATAACAAAACAAAATAAGTCACTTCAGTCAACTACAAAAAGTAATATCATTAATTGTATGGAACATTGATAGGCATTGATAGGCAGGAGCCCTACTATAATTATACTCATCGTCATTGGCAAATAAGTGCTGGCTTGGATTTAGCAGGCCGACCTTGTTTTCTTTTTTGTCCAATGGGAATCATTTTTGCTTCTAGTGGTAGTGTTGTTAATTTCAGCCGAATTGCTAGATCCAAAATCCATTGTCCAAGCTCAATATTAGGTGCCTCAGGTAACGTAGAGGATTCTAATGACTTGGGCTACCATATAGGTAGCAACAGACAGAAATCGCGACAGAGGAATTCTCTTATGAAGTTACTTCATTAGAGAACATAAGACCTCACATAGAATATCAGTAACCAATAATCATTAATAATGCAGCTTAAAAAACTTTGCTGGAAGTGAACTTTTTAGTTGTTGGTTGGAAATAACTTCAATTGGAAAAAATCGAATCTATCTTAATATTGAAGTTGCCCTCTTTGTATTTCTAGTCGCTCACTTAGTAATGTAATCGCACGGACAGAATTTTAATATCTAAAATGGATTAAACATAACCCACTTTTTGTAAGCTCGTTCTGCATTTGATTATTAATCAATATTCGTCGTTACTTAAGTTAATTTTTCGCTTACTCAAATTCATACCGCTCAATTTATTAAAACAGTATGCCATCATCAGTCGCTAAGTTATTTTTTAGTCGATTGTTTTATAATTCCCCTTATTTTAATACAATAAAAGCTTTTTTCATGTTTTTAATAGGCACATTTATTTAATTTAGCGAAATAACAATCCCCTCTTGATTTGCTCGGGGTACAAATGTCAATCAATGGTGCTATTACCATGGGAATCTAAAAATGATTGATTTTATAATGGTTCAATGGTTCCTTGCTGGAAAACATTGTATTTGCATTACTTATGTAGACTACTTGATACATCTACATATACACCTTTTTTCGAACTATGGAAAATTTGGAGCCAAAAATACTTTTTTAGCTCAAAATTTCCCGGAATTTAAATTTGGAGCGAATTTGAATTCGAGATGCAACTCATGGAGAATTAAAAAAGGTGGATATCTACGTTGACTTTTTAGATTTCCATGCTAAAAAAATCAGATTAGTAAATTAAAAAGTTAAAAAATACAAAATTCATAATTAACTTTCAAGGTTCATTAGCTGTCTTTATTTTTTTCTGTATTTTCAGTTTACACACAACCTTGAATATGAAAAATATTTGACTGTTTACCATGACGAAACCAACACTAATACGGTTAAGATATAGATAATTTTCACAAGATAATTTACACATGCCTCCTCCTCTCGTCACTCCAATTTGAATTTACAATAATTGCTGTTATATTTCAGTTTGAGAAATACATTAATATACCTATTTTATTAGTCATTTAGTTACAGGAGGCAAGAACGGTGCGTGTTTTGTACTTTGATATCATTCTCAGTTAAAAACTCTTACCTATTTAAAATAGTTTTCATCATAATATTTTGAAACTAAATACAAAATGATGCACGGTACGAGTAGCAGTGATTTTCCTTACGCTATAAATGATGTGGAGCCTGAGGAATTCGCCGAGTTACAGAAAACCTTCAATACGGGTAAATATTTGCCTAAAAACATGTAAAAAATGTTAAGAAATCATATTTATGGTGCGTGAATTGATCATGCTTTTTATACCAGTGCACAGTAGATAAAAACTAAAAACTACATTATAGGACGTGGTGTCCTTTAATGTAGTTTTTATTGTCTTCTAATTCGACAAACTATGGGAGGGTTTGAGGAATTTTGTCTTAGCTGAAAATAATAAACGTCATAATAGATCTTATGCTTGTTTTTAGCTTTCATAGATGGATACTTGCGGGTCGGTCCCAAAGGTTATTTCCTGCGGAGCGGCTATAGGAAAGAAGCAGCGAAAATATACAATATGCCACTCAGGCTGGATGACATCTGGGTAGTGTCTTTCCCTAGATCGGGTGAGGAGCGTGACTTTTGCGTTTGAACATTTCGTCACTCCCTGTTTAACCCTGTCAATTTTATGCTTGAAAAGTTAAGATACTGGTTTCTCTGTAATTCTATAAAATACCATATGTACTTACTGGGGATGATACTATCCGCCAACCATGGCATTTCATAGGCCAACAATGGCATTCATCCTTTTCACGCTCAAAATTGTCTAAGGACATGTCGTCTGAAGGTATTTCATAGAAGTACATAGAAACCAGTGCGTCGCAGCGACACGCCGTCTGCTGCTACTGCGTCGTCGGCTTGTACCTTACCTGTTTTTGCTTGAAAACATTTAATATGGAATATGACGAAGTTAGAAAAAAAAACAAATACAAATAATCGGGTTTAATTTGCAGGCACTACATGGGTCCAAGAAATGGTGTGGATGATTGCAAAAGATTTTGATTACGAAACATCAAAGGACGTTCTTTTAGTCAATAGATTTCCATTTTTAGAGTGAGTAGGTACCAAGATAAGTTTTATTGAACAAGGCTGCATATTCAAATAACAAATTAATTTGTAATTTATAGTCTTTTATTAAATAGATAAACGAAATTAAAAGCAATTCATTGGGGAAAAGTGATACATAAAAAACTCATCAAAAACGATAACATGTGTACATATGAATAGATAAAGTAATTCTTTTTTAGAGCCAATGTCATCAACAGCGATAAGGCATTGAAAAAAATTAAAGAATTGAGCGCTGGAAAAGAGGAGGATATAAAAGTGTTTTTAAGTTCCGAGGTGGATTTAGCTGCAGATCGTCCCTCTCCTCGGTTCTTCAAGTCTCACTTGCCTCCGTCGCTGCTGGCCACCTCGAGGGTGGTGTACGTGGCGCGCGACCCGCGGGACGTCGCCGTCTCGTACTATTACCACTACAAGCTCTTCGCCTTCTTTGGATACTTCGGTAACTTTAAGCAGTTCTGGGAATCTTTCGTGAAGGGTGACGGTGGGTATCACGATTCAGTCTAGATTTATCTGAAAACTTAATAAAAAGTATTAGCTTATTTTCAAATTATCGTAAAATTATAAATTCCAATGTTAATAGTTTGTAACACTAAACGTAATTAAACATTTACAGTGGATTATTGTCCATACTTTGAACAATTGAAAGAAGTTTGGGGGCAGAGACATCACGCTAACCTGCTTATTTTATTCTATGAAGATCTTATTAAGGTAAAATATAAAAGTTGTAAGTGATCAATAACAATAAGTAGGTAGGCAATATTTATGGAATCGTATGTTTAAACGGATCTTTGCTTTGCTGATCGACTGTAGGTACATGGTTAGTAGTGTTCCGGTTCATATCGATGTGTAGATAGTACTTACCCAAAGGCTTAGAAGTTCTATAGCATAAGCAGTAAAGTTTTCGTCACACTAACTCACATGTGCCGGTCATCCAGAGAACTTCAAATCAATTTTATTTTAAAGTAATGTTTATTCTCAGGACCTCCCCGGCGGCATTCGCCGCGTAGCACGTTTTCTAGGAAAGGAGCCAAGCGAGGCGCAGGTCAGGGCTCTCAGCGAACACCTCAAGTTTGACAACTTTAAGAAGAATAAGTCAGTTAACAATGAGCCCTTTACGCACTTGAGTGACAAGAATGTAGCAAAGACCGTGTCTTTTATGCGAAAGGGTTAGTACTCTAATGAAATAAAGTTATTCTACGTATTGTACTTTTTGTTGACGTGTTATTTCATCTAAGGATGTACTTTGCTAGAAGTAACTGATAGATTGAAGGCTAATATGACTAAAAACAAAATTACAGAGATGCTACCTCGATGAAAGCCTGACTACACAAATAGAGAGCGAAGAAAAATTGACGGAGATACCTACACAAAATAAAGAAACTGCAACTTGCTTTTGAGTTCCAAATGTGCTTTTCTTTATGCTATAGCATAGGAAACGAAACATGACAGATTTCAAACTAGTCCTAGACTGAAATGACCTTTGTGTTTCACCGTGTTGAGCGTTAATGTTATGAAAGATGCCACAAAATGTGAATTATTGTCTTTCAAATACCCACTCTTTGAAACATATCATAAGGCTCAATCTCGTTCCAGGCAAGGCGGGCGGCTGGCGCGAGCACTTCGACGAGCAGATGGCGGCGCAGGCGCAGCAGTGGATCGACGACAACCTGCGCGGGACCGACCTGCGCTTTCCGGAACACGACTAACCATGTACCTACAGTCGATCAGACATCAGATTATAAATTTTTGTTTGAAAATAAAACCTATTACAATTACATTAATAACTTAGCCTAATGTGCTGTCGTCTAGCTGTACCACATTCAATGGAGCTAAAGAAAACGTGTCAGTGAATTACGAGTGATTATTTTCTATAACATGTGAAGAGCTTTGTTAGTGAGTTTTTTAAATTGTTATTTTGACTTTGTTTTTCTTCATCTAATAAAAATTTTGAATCAATATAGAACCTATTTGCGAAAAAATGCACCACAAATAAAAAGTGTTTAATACAGTAAGTACAGTATCTCGTTAAATAGGATTTGTATTAGACACTGTTTTCCTATAATAATGATTTTCCTCAGAACTATCTCTATGGCATCCTGCTCCTAACACTTGAAGGTAGAAAATTGTTTCATCAACCACCGAGTAATATTGTTTTCTCTGTGTTTCTTTGCAGTAACATAAACAAGGCGTAAATATGATGAATGGGGGTATACAAGCATTCTGATGTTAATGTTGAACCCTTCCTGATTTCCCAAGAGCTTGTAATGGGATTGATTTTCACAAAGTATCACAACTCTCATGGGAGCTAAAATGATGCCGAGAGTAGCCAATTAAACCTCGTTTCTTCTTTTACTTATTTGTTTTGTTTGAAAATAAAATTCTATTCGTTATCTCTGTTTGTAAAAGATGCCGCCGGTAGGCTTTTCTCTGAAAAAATCTATGTAAAACACACCATTTGTTACTTGAAGCATTTTAAGTACGGCTGCTACGGTTTGGCCTTTTGTGCGTTTGGGTGAGAAAAGTATGAAAAACTTCGATGTCCTTAATTTACTGTAGTTACTAAACATAATTATTACGGTTCATTTACAATGCATATTACCTATTATAAGTTTTTGTTATCTTTATTAAAGTATTCATTTTATCACTATACTACTTAGTTGTTCCCGTTATTTCGTACGCGTGAAAATAGTTTGAATAATATTTCTCGTTTTTATAACATTTTTTTTTCTTTACTACTCCGCCTCCTATTGACTTGGGTAATTATAAATAGCCTAAAGTCGTTATATGGGCTATCCAAAACAAAAATAATTTTTCAAAAGTACCTATAGTTCTTGAGATTAGCGCGTTCAACCGAACACACTTTTCAGCTTTACTTATAATATTAGTATACATAGATTAGTATAATTAAAGATAGTATCTCCTCAGAAACATTGAAAAGTTCTATGTAAACCACTACCAACATTGTAAATACCAACTTTGCTATTAATTTAACTTGATAATTAAGAGTTCGAAACTTTAATGAATTCTGCAAGTTGGTTAAGTTCACCCATATTAATGTAACGCTTATTAAAAGTATTCGCTAGGGTTAAAAACTGACGGTCTTTCTGTTTGGGATTAATACTTACTAAAATAATTTAATTTGTTTCCATTAATGAATGCATTCTCAAATCTTAATTAATGATTTTATTACCTAAAAGTGTCACGAATAAAATGTTGCAATGTAGTGGTTATTGCATTTCATTAAAAACTGTTTATTTACAAGTAGCTGCCCATTTACTGCTGAAAAAATAAACATACCTATCTATTGAGATTCCAAATATATTTGAATACATATCAGGCTAAAAAGCTACAATGGCATTATGCTTAGAAACCTTGAAAGAAAGCAAATGATTTTTGAATGACTCCGAATCGATATAGTAAGATCCATTTCCTCGTTAAGCTTGTCCTTACTCCTTTCCGATCAGCGATCGGTACTTATCCGACTTCATCCATTTTTTCCCTTATCTGTGATTAATAGGACGCTTCAGAGAACCGCCTTAAGCTCAGAAGTTATTTTTAATAGAACTTCTCAGAACTATCAAGACTCTATTTTATATTGCTAATGAAAAAATTATCGATTCAAAAATGGCAGAAGGCTTTTTAATATTATAATGTAGGATAGGTACTTGGGGTTCCCCTTATTGTATTTTTCCTTAAACAATATCACATTGCAATTTGCATAAGCTAATCAAGTTGTCAAAAAATCTTAATTCAGTTTTTCTTTCAAAAAATCAAAAAGCGCAGTAAAGCAACACCATTGTCGGTCTGTGTGATATTTGCGTAGCCAAAAAGGTTCATTTGTGAACAACAGTTTCAAGTGTCACAAAGGGCGCGAACACTAAACGAAGGCTCACGCGGGGGGCGGGCGGCGGGGGCGGGCGGCTCGTCTCAGACCCCAACGCGCTACCGGGCCGGCCGAACGCCGCGCCAGCCTTCACCCCTAACCGGTACAAGAACCAGTGAAAAATTAATCTGTGTGAAACAATGCTCCTAAACCCAACTGTGTGTATCTCCTAAGCTGCCTGTTGCGCCCGCCCCAGTTCCAGTACTCCCGATTTTCTCAACCAAATTTCGGTAAGTACGCCTTCTTTTGTTTGCATGGATATCGGCGGCAAACGATTTATTTCGCCGACACGGCTAATCTGTTTTGTACTAAGCCGAGGTCTTTGTGAGAAAGTTCACTGGAAAATTTCAGGTGAGTGATAAACACCGGCACAACGAAAATTGCTCTGTAACTTTTTAATTAACGTTATGATTGATGTCATTATTAAATAATAATGGGATGTTGTGTCTACGGTTTGATAAAACGTGAAAATTATAAAATGTTTCGACTGAAGAAGAGGTTTTTAGATTGCGGCAACGTGAATGAAGCAAAGTTGAAAGAGTTTTCGCTCCATATTACAGGAAATACGAAATGTTACAATTTATCTGAACTTACTTTCCTTCGATTTACCCACATATTTGCTTGTACATAATACTGATTTATTATTATGTGAAACCTTATTCAAAGATTAAAGATATAATAAATTTATGGTGCAAAGAAATTCAGATCAGCCTACAAAACTGTTTGCTCTATGGATCATCGACAATGGCTTTTCAGACTTTATAGAATTACTATTTCAATTGGCAATAGAGATAGAGGTGGTAGGTACTTATTAACATTTAATAAACAATAATTAACCGTTGTCTTCATTATTTATAGCCAGGGCAATAAGCTTTTGGTGACAGTAATTATGGAGACAAAGGCATGTCACAGTTACCTTTAACCAGAATCAGTCACGGCCGTGATAATAAGAAAATATTTCTTCCTTGTGTGAGCTAGCATTATTTTATTAATGTAAGGTAGAAATATCTTATCTCTGGATATATCTGGATATCCTCTATCAACATTAATTGTCCCTGGTACATAACAAAGGGTCGAGCTCCTGCGGTAGAGACCTAATGAAAGGTCATTAGGTCTCTAATAATAATAATCATCATCAGAATGTTGATGTTAATATGTATTGTCTCTTTCCCTTTTGGAGACAATTTGATACGTAGATATTTAAAAGGATCAGAAATAACACAAAACAACACAATACCAACATTCAACAAAACCAACATTATATTTTGATTAACTTTATGTGTTTACATAAACCAATTTTAGCTAATTACCTACCTAGGTATTCACTTCAATCTATGTAATATTCAACGTAGAATTAAATTTACGTCCCAGCCGAAATAAGTTATCGTGGTTTACATAATGTTAGGGAAAATGTGTGTCGCTATCCTTTGCCCATGGGTATGCTCTTATGGCTTTCAGTAGGACAATATTATTATTGCAATGTTATTTGTTTGATCAATATCATGGTATTATGCTAGACATTTGATTAAAATTCTCTACAACCAAATCGAAAATATAATGAGATTTAAGATTTTCAGCTTTCGCGTTCCATTTCAATGAAAAGTAAAAAAACTAAAACCCAACTACGACAAAAAACGACGCTGAAAAAGTATAAAACAAGATTTTCAGAATATTGAACTGAACAAAGTTGCTAATGTAGTTGCATAGCAATTTTTATGTTTGGAAAGGCGTAGTCACACGTTGTCAAAGTGCTACGGTAGGTAGGTAGGTATTCATGTAACATATCGAGGAAGGTGGAGCACTAAAAAAAAAAAATGCTGCAAAAACGGAAAACATTAATCAAACTATTTCCACGCGTGCGAAGTCGCGGGCTAGTGTTAATATAACTATTGATACATGAAATGATAGGTATTTTGAAATAACATTTGTATACGATGGGTTGGTTTCACATAATAGAACATAGCCGAATAGACAGTAACCCTCACCTTGCCGCCAATGCCATTAGGTCACGCCAAGCAATAAACGTATTTCTACTCCTGTCCTTGCTTTCACAGTATCAAATATTCAAAAATTTCAATACTTCTAACATGACTTTCATAAACTATGAAGACCTGTAATTTCATGAAATGCTTTCAAGGACATCGCTTCGGTTAATAAGATAACTTACGAAAAATTTATATCCATTAGGTAGAAACCGTTATTAGAAAACCGCGCCTAGACGATTTTCGAACCTTCTCCTATAATTATTGTTAATTTCTACAATCTACATAGCTAAAGATTTTCTGGGTTTGTACTTTATCATTTGCTATAAGACACATTTTTATTACCTTAAATAAATATTTGGAAATGTACTCTATACTATAGAAATAGTTTGATTTTTATGTCACACATTATATCAAGATTATACCACCACGCGTTCGTGACAAAAAAGCTCTGACAGGCAAACTGACAGCCGGATAACCGAGTGATCCTATGGGTTCCTTTATTTCTTGAAAGGTAGGTACGAAACCCTGAAATAAGTCGAATCGCTTTCAACATAAATACGACGTTTTGTTTGCATGACTTCGTTCTCGCAAAAAGGGTTAGGGCTTGACATGAGACATATGATTTAAGCCGTGCGTTATGTTTGTTCGTTGTTTTACGGATCGGAGCTGAAGGGTCAATGAAGTTGTTGATTAGATACCCTTTTCTGAAGTTTTCCCATAATGTACGTAGAGCTCAGATGCAAGAAAAAAGGTTTTTAAAGTTTGTTGGAATATAGTGATTGTGAACTTTGTAGGTAGACAATAAAATATTCATTCTAAGGTTCTGGTTCAAGGTTTAGAATGATTCAGCCGTGTTTTCTTAATTGATTTGTACGTGATCCAAGGTAACAGTTACAGACAGCTACCTGTTTATTAAGTTATTCGGAAAGTCGTGCAAATAGATCGTTTCTCACAAAATAATTATCCAATTTAGTTTCATATTTAATTTTGCCGTCACGGTATTTGATTATTGGTTGAACGAGGCCACTGAAAGTATTTATTCTGGCATAATTATGGCCTAATTAATTAATTAGTTTGTCACCATACGCTGTGGTTTGTGACGTTTGCGTTGTGGCCTCTGTGCGGGTTTGTTGTCATTTCTGCCTGGATACTCTGGGAAATTTGTGAAATATCTACGTAATGCTGTCAAATTATTATATTATAAATTATATTTCAAAAATAACACAGATAAATTCAGAAAACTAGTATTAATATCAAATTGCTACACTACCTACGTAAAGTAAGAAATGAAATAAGTCGTAGTCAGCGGACACAATATTATTAACTTCAAATTATTGTCGTTAAGATAGTCAGACCGTGTCATAATAACACAGCTTCAGCTAGTAATTTCCAAAACAGTCATTAACGGTTGTTGGCTATCATTTTCACCCGATATTAAGCATACCTACTGTTACTTGAAACTAAACTTAGCTTTTACAAGAAGTAGCATAAATGGTAACAAAGTTATAGTGTTATACGGACATTATGCACTTCGCCGTCACGTAACTTTCTACATTCTACAAGAAGCCAACCTTAAATTTTAAAGCTGGATAGCAGCATACTTGCTTAGTACTAGCACTACTAGCGCACTCTAGAAACGTCTAGAGAAGTAGTTCCCAAAGTTGTCTGGGTTACGACTCATCTAATACACGTTCCCAAACTCAGGACCCACCTATAGGAAATTTCGCCCGCTGCCCAGTGGTTGGATTGGTAGGGTGGTGTGTCGTCGTTCTACAGGTAGGGCCACACAATGTTCGCTCGCGACCCACCACTGGGTCGCGACCCATAGATTGGGAAACCCTGGTCTAGAGGAAAGTATTGACCTCGTTGCACAGTTTTGAGAGTGGAGTATCGCAAATAGACTTCAGCAATGTTGTGAATAAGGAATGAAAGATATTAAGTGGATTCCCAAAACTAAGGTTCTAAGTATTCAGAGTTAAATTGGTAGCTATATTTTTACCCGACTCCGCCAGGAGGGTTATGTTTTCAACGTTTGATAAATATTGGCTTGGAATTGACTCATATATGGGTACAGTGTGTTTTTATATTTGAAACAGTTACATAAACATTTGTTGATTATCACTTCGCAATCTGCTGGTGTCATAGATGTATTAAAATTCATAGCTTGTTTTCATTTCACAATGTTTTCCATGGTCATAAAAGAATACGTAACGGCAATTAGTACTTCATGAAATATGAGCCAATAATTCAAACGTGACCTTAACTTTCAACGAATTAGCTATCTCCTTGTCATCGTTCGTAATGTTGAAATAGGAACCCAAATATCTCATGATACGGGTCCGTAGAGACTCCGCTGGAAATACTCGTAGAAATGTTATTCCGCCCCAAGAGCGCTCTCCAAAAACTGTTTTTCTTGAATGTTTTATATCGTCATAAATGCACGTTAGTTCTACACTTAGCCAACAACGCCTGAACAGCCGTAACTATACGTCTTTTAAATCGTTTTACCTACTAAGGCTGGGTTGCACCATCTTACTTTAACTTTGAGAAACGTTAAAAATCTGTTAAACTCCATACAAAAAGCACCGGTTGACGTCATAGTTACCGTTAAAGTTAGGTGGTGCAACTCAGCCTAAGAGTGAGAATACGAACAACCAGAAGTAGAGTTTGAGACTAGGTGATCGTTAGAATAATTTTATAGCTTAACTGTATCAGTGCCTAAGGTATGGGGGCGGCACGGGAGAGTGTTTTTGTGATGTCAAACGTCAGCGTGTGCTTCAGATTTGTACCTATACTCTGTCCATAATATTATGTCAATGTCACCTCTCCCGTGCCGCTTCCACACATCAAGCAGTGCCTCAGTTATGTGCTAACTAGATCTAGAAGCTAGAGACGTAGCGAAATATGTCTCTGAAATACAGGAAGTATAGTTATTTATCTTTTATTCTGCACATACTTCGGTTATATCACCTACATAAAATATTGTATGTGATGGAAGCCTTACATTGAAGATAATGAAATTGTATTGGAATTATACAAAAGGTCTTCCATCATTGTTCGACGTACAAACCAAAATTGTACTGTTTAGTTTTCATCGTACTACTTACAGGGGACATCGAGTTAGAAAGTAATGTTCATGGTACAGGCAGGGGACCTCCAGTTAGAAACAATTCTCGATCCATTTAAAAATACACTACCTGCAGGCCCGGTCGACAAAGCGCAAAAGCAACTCGACCTAACGAGGGATGCACAGAGCATGCAAGCTGTACACTGTGACTTCTTACGTCCTTGTAATAAGGGATCTTTTGCTACAAAAATGTATGGTCTGATGTGATGTGAACTGTACGAATTCAGTTGGTAGTCGGGTCAGCCATACCCGGCACATCGCGGAACAAAGGATGCGGCGAAGAGGGATAATTTATTCCGGAAGGATTCCGGGGGACCCCGGCTTATTCAAGGCTGTCTTAGGGCGCCTTCACATTAGCAGACAGAGGCCTGCATATCTTGATGCGGCAAACGTAAACAAAATTATGCCGTATCGTATTCTAAGATATGCAGGGTGAGATTCACAATACAGGGATCAGAAATGGAATAGACGTTAGGCAATGTCTTTTTGTCGATCAAGTACGACTTTCCACATGATTATGCTTTTGTGAGTTCTTCTTTTACATTAGTGATCAATAAAACGTTTTATTCTTTTTATTACCTTTTTTTTCAGTCTTAGTCTTCTCTAAGTAAAAATGAGTCAGGAAAGACGCTCATCGGGAAACGAGGTGTTTTAATATCGCCTGAAAATACTAACATTAAGTTATTCCATGCTGTGAGAAGTTAACATATGAAAACAAAAAAAAACAACCTTGGTTTACAGACTAGAAATGCCTTAGGATACAGGTTTCAAACATTGTCTTGAATTTTTATAGTAATAGAAAATTAAGTATCTATCATTAAATGAAAACAAGTGGCCTCAATGTAAATGCAATCTTATTGTGGCTAGGGCAGGAATCGGCAAATAAAGTAGTTAAGTTCATTTATATGTACGCCGGGGATTAAACAAACTATTGCGGTTAAGTTTGAAGGGTGAGCTGTTGGATTTACGTTGGACTTTTAAGGTTCTGGTCACAGGCAATCGTTTGTGGATCAAATATTTACGGAAAGCTGCCAAACAAAGAGTGAAATAAATGTTAAGTATGTAAATGTGTTTTGTGTACACGAAAACAAATCTGTAATTTTTGTTTCAAAATCCACATAAGATGCCACAGTCATCTTATAAAATTATGGGTAGCTAAGTATCTCTCATCATATGAAAGCCTCACGACACGAACATTCTGGTTCTTTACGTATAAAGGGAAGGCACTGAAATAAACTTCTCATTAGAGTTCATTCCACTGATCACAATCCTCTGCAGAGAACGTATTTATTTCCTAGCTAGACATAATTGTCTACACATGGAATAACGAGCTCTGCCGAGTAAGTTAATCAAATATCCGAATAGTGCCAGATTGTTTTGCTAAGTAAGCGTATACGCGTGCGTAATACGGTTTGCAGCAACCGTGAAATAAGTAATTTCCTCAAACATTAAAGCCCGGAATAGGTTTCGAGCTATTACGCGTTGGCGCATAAAAGAGTCATTTTTTAACAAAACGCTTATTGGCTGCTTCAGCATGAAGCGGTTTACTGGAGCTTTTAGTGATCACGTATTTTCACTAAAACGTTTCCTATGTTTATGTGAAACGAAATTCGTGGCACTTTTATTGGTTATACGTTTTACTCGCACAAAAATATGCCGGGCAAAAATGAAAGGTTACCTACCCCAGAGGATTTTGGCAACTTAAACGTTTGCAAATAGTCTTGATTGCTGAAAGCCTCTGAGATTAGTTGATTGCCTGAAGGGCAGTTAAAATTGAATGAAACCTGATTGGATGTAAAAAGACTCCTACTTTTTTGTAACTTGTTTGTAGACTCCTACTTTTTCATCCTTAGATGTCATTAAAATGTGAAATCAAGATTACAACTGTAATTAGAAGAATAAAAATTTAATAACTATTAATTTTTGATTGACTTCATAAACTACCTTTGATTTCTACTATCTTACTCGCGTAGCACAGTTTTACGACGGTAACTCAAGATAGTGGGTAGGTACTTCCAATTAATGGATTCGTATATTAATCAATTTTAACAACCCCGATATCGTAAATCCGGCACTTCACTATGTATTATATCCCCTCGATGGTCCATGTACAGTACCTAATGAATTTAATTATTCAGTGTTTCGTAAATAACGTCTTCATGATACTGGTTTAATCTGATCTGCCTACCCAACCTTTGTAATCGATTGAATACTACATGAGGCGCACGCAATTGATTCGATTAAACCTATTACAACTCTACAATTAGTATAATAGAGTCATTATCCAAACAGTATACTTGAATCTTTTCAATGTTGAAAATTTAAGGAGCCTGGGATGAATGGTTTTAAAGATTAAGATACAAAAAGTTTGGGATTTTCAGATAAGAAACAATGTCTTTAAATGAACAAAAACAATTTATATTACTCACATAATGTCTTGTTCTGAGTATTTACTTGTAAGAGAACTTGATGAAAATTACCTTTAAAACACTGCCATTAGAAAAGGCAAATTGAAAAGTCCAATGATTCGATTACTTAGTGCTTAGGACATAGCTGTTCCATGCATAAATTATGCAAAGAAGCGCTCGGGGGATGGTGTTGCACTGTTACTGGGATGAACTCAACGAGCTCACAGTCACTGAGCTCACTAGCTCATCGGAGAGGATGAATTCCCAGTAGTTTGTTTAGGGCCAGATATATTTTTGTAGGGTAGTTTTCACGGGCTATAACACGAGCAAAAAGGGAAGATCCTATCGTTGAGCGAGCCCTCCCTCATTTGCGCAGGGCGGGTATAGATAGAGCTTTCTATGTTTATTAGGGCAAGAAAATTACTAAATTGGCGTGGAATAATAGCGTGTGGTGTGTGATAATTTAGTCAACTAACTCGACAAATTATACCTATTGTTTATTTAAGATAATTTAGATAAACTAAATAAAAACAAAAAACTTGCGGTAATCATTTAAAAGATCTATTACCTACTATTGGATCTGATTCATTGACTTCAGAAACCAAAAATATTCAATAACTATCGCTCTGTTTAAATGTTTGATTCCACAATATACTTCTTGTATCAGAGCCGAGGGAATTACTCCCGTTTACTTAAGAAAATTCTTATACTTTGATAGGTATATAGGGATGTTTCCTGGATAAAAAAGCAAGAGTTTGAATTAGTCCGTCAGTTAACTATTTAAAGTCAAATATTTTTTGATAATGTAATAGACGGACTTAACGTTATAGGAAACTAGCCTATTGTATATTATAGCAACATCCGCCACAACAATCCAAATTCCTGACGTCAATGACCACTCCGTCAAGAGTGTAGTGATTGAGAAGAAAAATATAATAATATGTTATATTACGTTAAAATAATGCAGCTGCCATAACATAAGCAGTCTACTTACCTAATGTAGCAGACATGTGTGAGGTAAGGCAGATCCACATTTTCCTGTTACGTGTTTGTGCTACGTGTGGGCCATAAACATTACGGGGGTGACGTTATCACGGAATATACAATATGTAACGTATTCTACATGAGTTCCTAAAATATATTTATTGTATTCTGTAACAGTAGTTGCTAAAGAATTAAATAGTTTTTGATAACTACATAAAAATGATTAAATACGGTTTTATTTTCATGATATCTTTCTGGGTGATATTTTGCTACGAAATGGAGTTGTATGCGCTATTTGTTGTAAAAAATAACGCAAAAGAAAGATACTATCTCAATTATTAAATAACATTTTTCCTTTACCTATAACGTTATTAATTTGTTCAATCTTTCTCTAATATTATAAGAGCTTGTTCAAATATACATATTTAAGTTCATAATACAAATTTAAACAGGTAGTTGGAAAATGTATTAAGTCGCCAGGGGAGCTCAAGTGGCTCGGTTCAAGATTGTTTTTTCCCTCCTTGAGATTGGTTTCTTTCCTCAATCAATTCAACTACTCTGTATAAGAATTTGGACTCTGTATCTTTGTATTTACCATTATTATTTGAATAAGCATTTTTCCTTCAGCATTTTCTTTTGTAGTTTCAATAAATCGAAGGCAGTTTCAAAATCAGGTAAATGTTAGAGATGCTGGGTGTCACTGGGTCACGCCTACGTTTGCTTTGTACTCACATGAAGTGAATGCTTTATGAATTTAAAACAAAAAGTGGGAGTTACTCCCACATGTACTAGGATGGTACGTAAATTCTCGTAATCATAATAGTCTATTTTAAGGTTAAAAAAATAGAGATAATAAACCAAAATTAGTGTAGTTATAGAACACTTTCTGAAAACATTTCACCGGAATTTATATTATAAATACTTCGCGTTACAAGATGCACTTGGTGTGAAACACATTACAACATATTAATATTTCATATTGAAAGGCTAAATGATGGATAACCCACAAACCAATAAAACAACAAACGATATTTTAGCCTCGCTGCAGTGTGTATCGGATTTGATCGATTAGATTACGTTTCAAACAGATGTCAGAATGATTCATCAAAATTAGAAAGAAATACAATTTGTTACTATGAAAAAATGATTTATTGCTTGTCGAAGTAATAAATACTCAACAAAAACGTACCTAAATGTGAAAAGGGCCAATTTTGTTTAACAATATCGCCGTTGAAAGAGTCAAAAGCTGAATTTTAAGGTTTGTAACTAAATCTTAAGCTCATAATAGTTTAGCCTAATTTGGCTAATGGATAAAGCAATTCTCAAAATTTTCCATTGTACTAACAGACAAGGCCTTAAAGTTCAAATTATAGTGGGTAGTCAATATAATATCGCCCTAGCTAACTTGACTCTCGGGTAGTCAAAGAAAGATCCATCCCCCGGGAACTATGAACATTCCTGGAAAAACACTAATTATTTTTTTTGCTAAAATATTGTAATCACAAGGGAAACTTAGCCAAATGAGAAAATAAAATGTAATTTTTCCTTTTGTACATAATTTTCGCTGCAAAGTTTTGCAATTAGCATTTTAAAACAAAACTTAGTTATTAGTCTCACGCAGACCAGACGGATTAAAGTTTCCAAGATGTTCTAACTCGAGTCGTTTTTGGTTAGAATCTTATTGAGTTTTCTAGTTTGTGACAATTTAGTTTGAGAATTCAGTCTATTTCTCTTAATTATTTTTAATCAGAATTGAGGTTTCAATTTATTAAAATGACATAGTAAGGTATTCAAACAGTTTATTGACGATAGATTTTTAAATCTGGTTATTTGATTTAATTTTGATTTACACTTTGGGGAAACTTACAGCTAAGTATGGTATATCCAAGTGAAGATAAATTAAAAGTGTATTACTATTACTAAGTACTTATTATGTTTCTTTGTCTCCAGTACCACCTACACTTTACTATGTGACGTCACTGAGTTCTCGATAGTTAAAATTGTTCACCGGATTGGCTAAGCGCTGTCACTATTATTAATCATTTTGGGGTTACGTCGGAGAATTGTTATTGGCAAGGGATCCGTGGGGTATAAAACTTTTATATCTTGGTAGTTACTGCCACAGCAGTTTACTGCGCGGCGGTCGCCTGAAGATTTTTGTTTTGCTGGTTAAAATGTGGCAGACGGTTTTTATAGGGAGTGAAAGTGTTTTTTTACGTTTTGTCACAAAGGTGAAAACTTGCAGTTTTGTAATTTATTTTAGCAACGCATTATAAGTGCGAGGTTTTAAAAAAATAATCTAACAATTCAAGCACAAAATAATAAATGTGTTTTGCCACCAGACCTAGCAAATGTTTATATTATCTTTAGGTACAACGGATAACCATCTATGTCGGAATCCATTTTAGCCGCACCGGGCTCATTATCCTAATGAAATAACACGCACCAGCCAGTGGCTGTAGGCTGTACAGTTTATTTGTCTTTGCCTGATTTTCCGCGATTTTTGTAGCGTGAGTTGCGTGATTACAGGTTGGATTAATGATTCGAATTTGAGCTTTATTTCCTTTTTCGTTGCACAGAAAGGTTTAAAATGGCCGAGTTTTAACCCTATATTATGAAGGTAAAGTGTTGGTTCTTTAATACTTCCACGAGGTTGCTGGCCATAATAAATCCTAAGTGCGCATTAAAAATAAAGCGCATTCGCGACAAAGTTGTAGCATTAGGTGAGTCATTTTCAGCCAGTATTTTTGCGATATTTCTTTGCAGAATAAAGCAATATTCTGTTGTTTATTTTAGCGTTAGCGCGGTAAGCCTCGGGCTCAGCGAGTTTATTATTGTCTTTAATTATCTCGAAAATGATAAAATAATAAAGACCCATGTCCTTTTTACTTTGGTTTACTGAATAAGTTAGTGGTAGCAAAAGTAATTAGAACGTACGGTTTTATTAGATGAGATCGGTGTGCGTAATTACGTTATTTATTTAGGTTGCTTTCTTATGTGGATAACATTATTAGAGAATGATTAATCTTAACAAGTAAATTAAGACAATAAAAAGATAGATTAAGTGTTATAAAGATAACATTCGTAATTATTTTAAGTAGGTAAGTATATTCGTCAGCACTTTTACTAACTTGTGGACCTTAATTCTTCCTAAAATCGCACCTATTATAACTAAATTAACTAATAACATAGGGTGCCACATTATTTAAGTTGACGTGCTGTCATACATAGTCATAGCCTTAAAAGCATGGAATTAGAATGTGCAAAACAAACAATGGGGTTACATTGACTTCGAACCATTCTTTTATTCTGGCACGGTAGACTGCAAAATGATTTTATGGTTACCATGGAGTTATTTTTTAATTTTTGTAGTAAATGAAAGTGTTGAGGACAGTGAGGGATCGGAGGAACGGGAGTGCAAAAGAGTGAAAAAACAAGTAGAATTTACTTCGTGTTTATTTCGTACGTTGCCATGACAAATAAGACAGAAGGTAAAAACAGAATTCTTAAAAAAAAAACAAAGAGGTTCGATTTGCCACAGAAAGGATAACACTACACTTTCGACCTCAAGTTAAATAGGCCACGTGACGAGTGTATACCTCCTAAAGTAACTATCAAACTAAAAGTGTGTAAATTCGGTTTTGTCGCCTCAGGGGGTCTCGAGAAGATTTATTGTCCCCTTTCGACAGACGATGGAGGAAACTACGTCTCAGTTTCCGTGTGAGCTTTGTGAGGGCATCAGTAGAATGACAAATATTATTTCATACCTACATGATATAAACTAACAGCATTTACTTATTATTATTTAAGTTTTGGTATTTACAGATGACACTTACTTAGTTTAGGGGTTCACAGTGTTCTCTGACAGTGTTCAGTTGGTTCAGTGATTCGAATTATAGTAGGTATTACTAGCTTTCCGTCCGCGGCTTCGCCCGCGTGGAATTTTGTCTGTCACAGAAAAACTTTATGGCGCGCGACCCTGTTTCAAAAACCAGGATGAAAACTATCCTATGTCCTTTCCCGGGACTCAAATTATCTCTATGCCAAATTCATCAAAATCGCTTCAGTTGTTTAGGCGTGAAAGCAAGACAGACAGACAGACAGACAGGCAGAGTTACTTTCGCATTTGTAATATTAGTATAGATAATTCTAAATGACTCGAGTTATAGTAACGTATAATTCGAGATGTCACATTGTCATCGCAAATGGACGATTTTATTACAATACATATTTTTAAGGAGCAGAAATTAAAAGACTCATTCACACTATGTTGAATGGAGTAGGAGTTAAGTTGCGAATCTAAAGAGTGAAGTTCGCGTCGTAACTGCTTTACTGGCAAATCCCCGTCCAAGAGATAAGAACTTAACTCGTATAGATTCGAAGTTTTACAAAGTGTAAAACGAATCTAAGGCCCGTGTTATGAAACGAACTCAAGTGTGGATTTACGCTCAACATTACTTATTGTATTAAGGTAGATAAATCATCAACTGAAACGTTGCATCTCTCCGAGTTTGAAGTAATTTTTGAAAGTCGTTTTACAAAAGCGTCTTGCTATTCGGTCATTTTGACAGCTTTGGATTCAGTCTCAAGTATAGATTGAGGCTTTTGTTTGATTCAATTTTAATATTCATTGACCAATAACAGGACAGAATCTATGACTGAGATTGAATTGAGTTTTATCCTCGTTTTTAATACGGACCTGAAACTGGCAAGGCGTAATGGACTGAACAAAATTATTGTCCTAAAATAAGATGAAAGAGAACGACAAATATATCTTATATTTATTCTAACCGTAACTGAGACATCCAAGTTTATGTTCGGAGTTATCGGCACTTTGTCAGAGGGCCCGGATAAACGTCTGCAGAAGGTAAGCAATTTATTACCGGTATTCATATTTATCGGTAAACTGTCAAATCGTTTTGACAGCTTGTTAGGTTGGCAAAAAATTAACTAGGGATTTGAGATCATCAATTGCTTCTAAGTTGGAAAGAATAAGTGGATTTTTTCCATCTTCGGTAGGTACCAGTAGGATTATAAATCAAAAAATATTTGAACATGTCATTAAGAACTTTTGACATGAACAGAATACATAAATGTTTGTATAGTATGATCATCATGATTTCAGTTGTATTGTAACTATTGAAATCAGTGTACAAGTAGGTATGTACTTACCTATGATTTAACTGTTTACGGCATAATTTAGATTGTAGGTTTTCATAAAGTCCACTGTTGCAATTAAAAAAATGTGGATTTCCGGAAAACTCAGTTTCCGGAAATTTAATTTACCTATGTTACGATTAATCATGAACTTGAGAATGACAGGTTTTCTATTTTTCCTAATTCCATTTCGCTTTTAATCAGTTATTCATTTCCCAAATTGGCAACGTCACAAAAACCTGCCCAAACTTACGGAGTCTATCCCCGGGCAAGATTTACTGGGGTCAATTTATCGCAAGATTACAAAATAAATCTCGAGCCAGTGAATATCAGCAAAGTAAATTTCCAGGGCAGACTTACCTGAGGTATTTTAATCTTTGTGCGTAAGAGTTGGCGACAGTATGAATCTTGCCGTCTCTTGTGGGATGTTCTTTTAAAACTTTCAGAAAATTAACCTTGTGAATATGTAAAATGGTTTTTTTATTTCAAAATCTTGTACAATAGTGAATTTTTTGGGGATGCTGAGTTCAATGTAAGTGATCAGTGTTTGCGTTAGAATTAAAACGTGAAGTGAAACATGTAATTGTGCCTTCTAATAAGTATGGTGGAAAATTATGACTAAGCAACACTAAACTTTTTACTCCAAAAGTTTTTGTATTACATTCCTGGGGAAATGTGACGATCAAGAGAGATATGGGCCTTAATATATTCTCCAGGGGTTATTCCCGGTTCGGACCTTCTTTATTAGATGAAGACCTCTTTATATCTCTCAGATCCCCTTAAATAGCTATGACGAGGAAATTAACGAGGAGTTCCATGCAAACGTCATTTTCCTTAAGGATATTCGGGCCAGATCGTTATTTGTAAAAGCTACTTGAGGCGCTTTTCTTTTGATTTCGTTGGATATACATTGGTATACCTTTGATTTTATTAAGATGGCAAGATTGGGTCAGTGGTTCATTTTAATTATGGCTTGCAAACTCATTAATTGTATGTTTTATTTGACTTCCTAATATATTAATGGGACCTGAACCTGAACCTGGGGCTTCTGGCTCAACTCTGCGGACTATTTTAACGAATGTCGTGTGGAAACGATGCTTAGCTGTTGCACGCCACACTCGTATCTGCTATCGAAGGCCCATAGAGTCGACTGAAGCCCACTTCAAAGAGAACTAAGAATCAAAGAACTGTGCTGGTCAAAGCTGATATTTCGTTCGATCTTTTCAGACAAATAACGTCTACTGCAGGACAATGTCCAAGGATTTCTATTCCACTCTTCAAGCCCTAATATGGAGTAAATCTATTACAACTTTCACTCGCAGACCTTCACAAGACGCGTGGCTACAATTCGGGGATATTGATTTATTATGAATAACATGACGCAACGATAATGGTAAAGACGTATGACTGAATCGAACTGACACAGCTTTATACAGTCAGCCACGATGTTTTGACGATTTGTAATAAATTGTTGGTGGAAACTCGTCCCTATTTCTACTACATTAGATGCTAAGGGTTATCTTGATGTGCCGTCAGTTCTTTTACTTCAGTAGCTGGCGTGACGTGTACGCGTGTCGCGTCGGGACAGAACATTTGCATTTATAATGAGATTCATACTCCAAAGGTGTGTTGCGTAGGTGCCTTCTAATTGTTATATTATAGGAATCTAAATTATTGTGAAACGAGGTGGATAAACCTCTGTCTGTCAGGGGCTTCACGTATAAGAGAGTAGGTAAGTGGCCACTTACCTAACTTACCTTCGACATACATGACACAATCGTACCATGTTCATAGATTTTGGAATTGTATGTACTTAAGTAAATACTTAAATGTATGGTGCTATCGGAAAGCTAAAGCGAAATTTAGACTAGAAAAAAATAAAAATAAAATTTGAAGAAGTTGACTTCGGCAAGCGGTCACCACTGTGTAAATAGCTGTGGCAAGCTAACTTCTGCAAGTTTTACACAGTCGAAACAGCTTGCGGAAGTCAACTTCTGCAAGTTTTATTGCTAGTCTTAACCTCGTTTAACGGTAGTTGTAATCTTCAAAGTAAATTATAAGTATGTTACTGATAAACCTATTTCTCAAAATAGGTAAAATGGGAGACATGTAGTGTAGTAACTAATTTCTATTGTTCCTACTTAGGCAGGGTTGCACCATCTTACTTTGACATTGACAAACGTCAAAAATCTGTCAAACTATGGAGTTTGACAGATTTTTGACGTATGACCGTAACTATGACGTTAACCGGTGCTTTTTGTATGGACAAAAAGCACCGGTTATCGTCATAGTTACGGTCAAAGTTAGGTGGTGCAACTCAGCCTTAGAAATTGGTACAAACGACGAATACCCATTTCATAGAGGGATTCACTTTTAAGCCCTCTTGTGAAACAGGGCTTAAACTATACAGTATGTAAATTACATGACACATTTAATATAGGCACAGATGATATGTTCAAGGACAAGGTACCTAAGTACTGAACCTAACTTATGTAAAGCTTAGGTAAATTAAATATACATAGATTGGTTGGATTAAATATGCGGCTTTTGTCTTTTAGAAAGTCTTGTGAAGTGTGACTTCAACGATATTAAATTATCGTTTTAAGTGTACAGGCTGTGACAGGCTGAACAGTTTAAAAAAATTTTTTTTTTTCGTTTAAATACGTACAGTTTTCCGCAAAAATCGGCCAGGTAACTTTGGAGCTGGGCTAATTTAAAAATTCCATAAAGTATTACAATCTATTCTTCCTGCAATGTGGAAGCTTATTATGCGAGGAAATGTGAGGTGTGAAATAGTAAAACTAGCCTGGTGAAAAGTCTATAATGTGGGAGCGTTCATGCCATTCTGATCTTTATGTTAATCCAAATAGAGTCCTAAAGTGAGTTCTGACAATGACAAAAGCGGCGGCGCCGGCGGGCCCTTTTGCTCTGGACCGTTAAAGAGTTCAAGTTTGTCTTTGTGACAGTATTCGTTTTAAACTTTAGAGAAAATGTTTGTATGGTTTATGTGGAAGTAGTTGCAAAACTCGTAGTTCTGCAGTTTCTTCGCTTATATGTCAATTTGATAAAGTCATTTTTATTAAGCAATAATTGATTAGACATTTAATCATAGGATTTCCATTTTATTTCTCTAGATAGGACGGCACTTTAAACTGATTACTGTGAAACAAATACCTATTTAAAGGAAAGATTTCAAGGTGGAAAACTATATTGGTAAATATTTTAACATAGATTTAGTAGAAGTATTGGTAGTCGCTATCGTCACGATGGCTACAAACGATATACGTTTTTATGTACTAAATTATTAAAGAAAAACTTAAGGATACATAATAACTAAAGTGAGACAATTATAAAGCTGTAGTGTTTCTTTTCATTCAATGAATAAGGAAAGAGAAAGACAACTTTGTTATAGATGATTAACATTGCAGAATGTGTGCTCTTTACGTTATAAATTCATGCAGGCTTTAAAATAATTCTCCGCGTCTTGATGAGTTTGCTTTAAATAATTTTATTCGCTTGCAATATAAAATATTTAATAAAGGACTCTCGGAAACACGCTTCAGTAAAATATTTATTATGATAAATTGAGAATTTCTGTAATATTTAAATGCGATTCTTTCGAAATTAAATTGAAAGTAATTTATGTCATGTGATTTCATTAAATGAAATCATCAGTTTTGTTTGTGTTTTCAGAATTTGATTATAATAAATTAATAAGCATTGGAAAATACCATTTGTTAAAATGTTTTGGCTATTATTGATTTGAAATTCGTACACATGTATGATTTAATTAAATTGTATCTTTGTAAATGAATAGCCAAGATATTCTAACGCCCGTGGTATTCACAAAAAATACTATGAGGTTTCACAGTGCGCGTGAACTCCCAGGGTGACATACGAACCAATCACAGAGCTCTATTCAACGCTGTGCGCATTTGATTTGCTGCTTCACTTAAGCAAGCATCGTTTGTGAATACGGGCCTAAAAACTTATGCCATGGTCCAGAATTTATTGAGTGGAGCCTCTTGATAAATTAAAAGCAACCTCTGAAACTGTTTTGTTAGAAAAATAGTCTGTTGAAATATTTTATGTAACCGCGGAAGTGGATTGCGGCGTAGATTCCACAGCCGGTCGTTGTGTATACGTGCGCGTGCCGTGAACGAAACATTTTCAGTACATTTTACGGTATAAGCGTGATTCAACACAAATGTTAGTTAATTTCTCTTGAAGCCTTTTTGCAATGGTGGACGGTTTTCAAAGCTAGTCTCAAAGTTGTAGAAAGTCATGTCAGACCACCAAAAACATGAAGAAAACCCTTAAATCACCACTAATATTGTAATTATTGATGTCAAATAACTTTATCAGATTTTTTTAGTTTTATCATTAGCCGAATACTTGCTGCTTAGAATTTTGGTATAATATCTCTTTTTTATGTTCGTAGTATATTAAGAAAAGTAAGATAAGCGCAAGAATGTTTATAAAATCATTATAAACTAACTGTATCAAGTTTATAGTCTAACTGAACAACTCTATCAAGAAATTACACTAGCAATTTCCCCCCATTCGAGCGGTAACATTGCACCGGCGTAATTAACGCACCGGAAGCTGTCCACGTTCGATGCAGCCGGAAAACCCATAAGGCTCTGTCCATATAGACGGTTAAAATAACCCTTGCATTTATGTAACTTAGCAAAAGTTTAAATATCTTCGCAAGTCGTAACGTTAACTGGTTAACGTTTTCTTACAAATCTTCAATTTGAAGATACGAGTAATATTTAAGCAAAGTTTCTTTTACTTTCGAGGAAGTAAAGAAAAGCCTATTCTCTTTTGCGGATGGCATTGCACGTTAAGGAGCTTTCAGATGTTACAGTCTTATTTTGGTTTGAGAAAATCATATTATGGCTATTGAGTATCACTTAAGACTAAAAGCATATTTGATTGATTGATTGAACTTTGTTAACAATGGGACGTCCACCCACAAGGTGGATCGACGACCTGATAAAGGTAGCAGGAAGGCGCTGGATGCAGGCCGCTACCAACCGTGCGATGTGGAAGTCATTGGGGGAGGCCTATGTTCAGCAGTGGATGTCCTGTGGCTGAAATGATGATGATGATGATGATGATTTTAACAATGAAACATTATCTATTAATACTTAGGCTGAGTTGCACCATCTTACTTTAACTTTGACAAACGTCAAAAATCTGTCAAAAAACCATACAAAAAGCACCGGTTATCGTTAAATTTACTGTCAAAGTTAGGTGGTGCAACTCAGCCTTATTATTGTACACGCATGTAACTCTACTCTTGCATTCCATTTGAATACATGTTTCTATTCAAATCTCTCAGTTAGAGTAGGCGCACACCGTTGGTGATGGCCAGCGGGCCGGAGGCGTGGGGGCGCCCCCGCCTGCATTGCACAGGCCACCACCACCGTCGGACGGGAACAGCTGTGTGCTTCCAGCTGCTCCTGTAGTCCCGGGGGGCTTGTAGGGCCCGCCGTGTAGGCGGGCAATCGCCGGGAGGGGCTGTGGTAGAGAAGGCTTTGTCCGAAAAACCCACAGTTTCCTCCCACTTATGGCGAGTGACGGAGCACCGGGGTCTTTTTAGTGGGTATGCCTCGTCCTTCTGACTTGGTGTATTTTTTCCCCGTAAAAAAAAGGCGCACACCGTTGATATTTCGTCGGCCGATAGTTTAGTCGGGCAGTTGATCAGTATGGGCATGGATGGGAGTGCGCACACTACGCCGATTCGATTTGGCCGATTCTTCATACAATTTAAAATCGGGCACAACTATCGGCCAACTAAAAATCAACGGTGTGCGCGCCTACTTAATAGAGTCAGAACTGCAACAAATACCGACCGCGTAACTGTTCGGGAGCGTCGGAAGCGCCGGTTTGAACAATGCGTCTCATGTTACACACGGGCAGAAGTCCGCTTTAATGACGACTAATGTGGACAAATGGGAATGCTATTGTGAGGGTTCGATGTTTATTGGGTTCGCTTTTGAATTATTACGAATTTAAACGAATTGAAATAGTAAAGCAATACAATGTGATACATACACTAGCGCCTGTTGTTGGTAAATGTTAGACGACAAAGACATTAGCATGATTAATAATAGTCCAGTCAATAAAGCATTATAGATGGAAAACCGTGGAACACAATTTTTGACTTCGGGACTTTATTTAGACTAGTTAGGAGGTGAACATAGCAAAAGTCCCCGCCCTTAGCTTCAGTGAGCGCTTCAGTGTGTGGCCTAACGAAGTTGTTGGGCATTTGTGAAAGATATGCTCTCAATCATGGCCTAACATACAATGTAAAGAAAAGTGAATGCATGGTCTTTCAGGTCAGAGGAAAACCACCAATCACAGTACCATCTGTTAAGCTGAATGGAATGCCTATTAAGAGGGTAGATCAGTTTAAATACTTAGGGCATATAATTACTACTGATCTAAACGACAATGCTGACATCGAGAGGGAGCGCAGGGCGCTGTCGGTGAGAGCTAATATGATAGCCCGGAGGTTCGCGCGTTGTTCCACTGAAGTTAAGACTACCCTTTTTAGGGCTTACTGCTCATCTTTTTACACAAGCAGCCTCTGGATTAGTTACTCACAAAAACAATACAGCGCTCTGCGCATTCAATATAATAACGCATTTAGAGCGCTGATGGGGCTGCCCCGATTCTGTAGCGCATCGGGGATGTTCGCGGAAGCGCGAGTAGATTGTTTTTATGCAACAATGCGCAAACGCTGCACATCCCTGGTGCGCAGGGTGGAGGCCAGCTCCAACAGCGTGCTGGGCATGTTTGCGTCGAGGTTTGACTGTCGGTACCTGAATCATTGCGCAATGATTCATGTGCTGGCAGACCGCTGATGCTTATTTTAAATTTTATATTTTAACTCAAACCAATTGTATTCTTACTAACCTTTAAATTTTTAAGTACTTATTTACTAACACTATGATCTGTATGTGGTCGAAATAAATAAAATTTATTATTATTATTATTAGCCCTTGAGCCGGCGGGGAGAGGGGGGTTTAAATGTATCACTTTTCGGTTTTTCGCTTAATCCTCGGAAACTATATAATACCTAAATAACCGTTTGAGGTATATTTATGAAATTTGAAGCTGATGTTTATCTTGCAAGTCTCAATACATGAGCCAAATTTGAAGTGTTAATGCACAGTGCTTTTTGAGTGATGAGGAGTCAAAAGTGGCTCCAATTAGTTCGTCTAAATATACGCACGATGCAGTCCCCTCCCTGGAACTAGGCTTAACATGCTCCCGCATGTCTATAATGTTTGCTTAATGTTGAATTAGTCGATTTTCTCCTGATGGGAACATGTAAGACAAAATTAAAATTTCCAATTTTACAGACCTTCTAGAGCAGATGCCGCGAAAACTATACAAGATATAGAAAAACTTGACTGTCTCACCTGTAGCAAATTGAATAAGCTTTTTTTTGGTTCATAGTAGCCATGTCACTAGGACGCATAGTTTCCGAGGATTAAGCGAAAAACCGAAAAGTAGTACCTTTAAACCCCCCTCTCCCCGCCGGCTCAAGGGCTAAGGGTGGGGACTTTTACTATGTTCACCTCCTAACTAGTCTAAATAAAGTCCCGAGGTCAGAAATTGTGTTCCAGGGATTTCTATCTACACCGTCGTTAAAGCATTCATTGACTGGACTATAACTAATGTTATTAACTAATGAATTGTCTTGAATTTTAGGCGTTCAGTCTGAACTGTAAGGAAAATAAATCTCATTTATCTGGCATCTTATCAACTACCCTACCTTGTGAGTTGAATGACACTCACAACACTAACGCCCGTATTCACAAACGATACTTGCTTAGGTGAAGCAGCAAATCGAACTCACAGCGTTGAATAGAGCTCTGTGATTGGTTCGTGCGTCACCCACCCACGCGCACTGTGAGACCTCATAGTAATGTTTGTGAATACGGGCGTTAGTATTCTTACAGCTATTAACTAGATTCACGTCTGATACATTAATTAATATTAATTCGGATGACGCAAAAGTTAATAGCCTGTAAATAGGGCTAAAGCTTAGAAAATTAAGATCCTTCATAATTTAACAAAATAAACGTCTTATTTTTTGGCTATGGACTCTCCATTGAGATTTGATTATATACGAAATAAGTGCTCAATATTTGATACCGTTTTATTTTTAACCTGAAGATATTTCGAGAGCTTCAAAAATAAATTACGATGTGCTAATTAAGACTTTATTTTCTAATGGGTAAGTTTCATTATTAAACATTAGATTACAGTCGTATATCACCTGCGCGACTAAATACGAGTAGTTGAGCAAACACAAGGCGCGCAGGTGGGTCACGTCTGTGTAAACCTAATCCCACCAAAAACATTCTGTAACTAAAACCCAACTACGACAAAAAACGACGCTGAAAAAGTATAAAACAAGATTTTCAGAATACTGAACTGAACAAAGTTGCCAATGTAGTTGCATAGTAATTTTCATGTTTGGAAAACCGCAGTCACACGTTGTCAAAGTTCTACGGTAGGTAGGTACTCGTATATGTAACGTGTGACTACGCCTTTCCAAACATGAAAATTACTATGCAACTACATTGGCAACTTTGTTCAGTTCAGTATTCTGAAAATCTTGTTTTATACTTTTTCAGCGTCGTTTTTTGTCGTAGTTGGGTTTTAGTTTTTTTACTTTTTATTATTTGTACTACTTTGGTGTTAAAGTGTATTTGTGGCGCACATAGCTGGGCACCGTTAATCAAATAGTTAACTTCGTTAATCGTTAAACCGTTAATAAAAAAATTAACTTCGTTAAACGTTAAAACGTTACATTTAGCAAGATTTAACGCAAGTTAACGTTAATCGTTAATCCGTTAACACATGATAATAAAACAAAAAAGTAATTGTACAAGGTTCAAATAATTTCGAAAGCTTGTATCGCGCACTGAATTTATTCCTCTTTTATGTTTGCGTTACAAGCTTACGAAATTATTTGAACCTTGCATAGTTACAATTATTTTTTTCGTTTTAGTAACAACTGCATTTCAGAATAAAAGCTTGTTTTAAAAAAAAGTATTTTATTATTATAATTTTATTTTACACTTTTTAGTAGTAGACTAAGAGCTAGTGAACGCCAGACCTACGTCATTTTATAAAAGCTGAAAGTTTGTCAGCGTATGCTCCCACTAAAGGATAGAATGTTGGTGAATCATGAATAGTTTGGGTCATCGTGGCTTTAGCAGCTATCCTGAAAAAACTGTCTGGCAAGGAGTTGCAACTGTCAAAACTGTCTGGCTGATGAGGAAACTACTTCTAATTATTGCCCTAATATTTTATATAAAAATCAGCTTTTATGGTATAACGTAAGCCTAACTTTTACGGTGGCTTTTTCTGTATAATATACTTATAGAAAATATACTTATAGAAAATTTCTATAATTCTACTTACGTTATACCATAAAATCTGATTTTTATGTATAACTAGCGGCCGCCCGCGACTTCGTACGCATGGATCCCGTTTTACCCCCTTCATCTCCTTACGCGGTTTAGATTTTTTCATACAAATGTTTTTTCCCGCTACCTCCCGTTCTCGTGGGAATTTTGCAATATCCTGTTGTAACTAAGCTTTAAGTTTACTAAGGTAACTGCATGCCAAATTTCAAGCGTCTAACTTAAGTGGTTTAGATTTTTCATACAAAAGGATTTTCCCGCTAATTCCCGTTCCCGTGGGAATTCCTAAGTATACAATAACCTGCCCAGGAATATGAAGAATAATTGTACCAAGTTTCGTTAAAATCCGTCTAGTAGTTTTTGTTTCTATAAGGAACATACAGACAGACAGACAGACAAACATTTTACTGATTGCATTTTTGGCATCAGTATCGATCACTAATCACCCCCTGATAGTTATTTTTAAAATATATTTCACTAGCTGACCCGGCGAACTTTGTTCCGCCTTAATGGCAATAAATAAGCAGACTTTTTTTTAAATTTCGAACGGGATAAAAAGTATCCTATGTCCTTCTCCTGGCTCTAAACTACCTCCCTGACAATTTTCAGCTAAATCGGTTCAGCCGTTCTTGAGTTATAAGTGGAGTAACTAACACGACTTTCTTTTATACAGGGTGGCCAAAACAGTGAGGTCTAAAAGAAAAATTTAGATTCCTTACATCAAGGTGTACCTAAATCACCCCCATGTATATCATACGATTGTGCTTAGTTTAGGAGATAGAGTTAATTTTGTGATATTTTAAAATTTTATGGCCTAGTAGGCTTTAAACATTTATATCTTTTTTTTGGGTTGTCTTTTTTGAGATTTCTTTTTTTCGACAGATTTGTTATGAATTGCAGATGTTTGAAAAAAATAATCACCTTCCTATCTTTGATTCAAGATACAAAAGTTTTGCTAGAAACATTAAAATTATGCTTTTATCAGAACACTATAAAATTTTCAACTTAAAAGTTTAAGTAAAAAAAAGAACTTCCATAGTTCCAAAACCATTTTAAAAACTGCGCCGTTTCCTGAACATTCATAATAATACAAAAAAACATGTACTTAATAGGCCACTATTTCCTGTAATCGGTCCACTAAAGTGGTAAGTCGGAGATTCCGTTGCATGTTTTTGACTTTCTTAGAGTGAATTAATATTGGGAATCCTCTAAGTTTACATTACGTAGAACAGATTTAGAGCAGTAACTGGACAGAACATGTTTTTATTCTCAACGAGGAAGCTCTTGCCCTTCATCACACCTGGTGGAAACTGATGATTAGGCTGAAGGTGGAAGGGAACTTCAACTACAAAGGAACTATGGCTTCCTACCTCCAAATTCCGGAACACATTGTTATTTTAAGCAAGTTTTGATGAACATAAACCAAATATCCCTCCTTCTTCTTCTCACTGTAGTAGGTATTTCAAGGGTAATAGTAAAATGTAACAACTGCCTCTGTCTTCAAGTGGTAAGAGGTAAGCTTCAGAGGTCCCGGGTTTGATTCCCAGTGGAGGTGAAATTTTCTGCTCGGTTTGGTTGGTGGTAGGGTTTGATCTAAGTCTGCCTGGCTAGCAACTCTATTTTCCTAAGTCTGTCACTATAACAATAATGTTAATAGCATTACTGTATTCCGGCATTTGGAGGTAGGAAGCCATAGTTCCTCTGTTATTGAAGTTCCCTTCCACCTTCAGCCTAATCATCAGTTTCCACCAGGTGTGATGAAGGGCAAGAGCTTCCTGGTTGAGAATAAAAACATGTTCTGTCCAGTTACTGCTCTAAATCTGTTCTACGTAATGTAAACTTAGAGGATTCCCCAATATTAATTCACTCTAAGAAAGTCAAAAACATGTAACGAAATCTCCGACTTACCACTTTAGTGGACCGATTACAGGAAATAGTGGCCTATTAAGTACATGTTTTTTTGTATTATTATGAATGTTCAGGAAACGGCGCAGTTTTTAAAATGGTTTTGGACCTATGGAAGTTCTTTTTTTTACTTAAACTTTTAAGTTGAAAATTTTATAGTGTTCTGATAAAAGCATAATTTTAATGTTTCTAGCAAAACTTTTGTATCCTGAATCAAAGATAGGAAGGTGATTATTTTTTTCAAACATCTGCAATTCATAACAAATTTGTCGAAAAAAAGAAATCTGAAAAAAGTCAACCCAAAAAAAAGATAAATATGTTTAAAGCCTACTAGGTCATAAAATTTTAAAATATCACAAAATTAACTCTATCTCCGAAACTAAGCACAATCGTATGATATACATGGGGGTGATTTAGGTACACCTTGATGTAAGGAATCTAAATTTTTCTTTTAGACCTCACTGTTTTGGCCACCCTGTATATATAGATGTATAGAATTGACCTCTATAGATTTATTATAAGTACAGATATTTGGGCAATGATTAGAAGTTGTTTCGACATCAGCTACACAGTTTTGACAGTTCCAACTCCTTTCCAGACAGTTTTTTTAGGATAGCTGCCAAAGCAACGATGACCCAAACTTCATAATCCACCAACATTCTAACCTATATTGGGAGCATACGCTGACAAACTTTCAGTTTTAAAAAAATGACGTAGGTCTGGCGTTCACCAGCTCTTAGTCTATAGTATCTCAATCTCAGAGCCTTGGTTTAATTACAATACAGTTTAGCACCAAAGTGCTCGAAAAGACAAATCCAAAGTCGATAGGTTTCCACCGTTTTGTTTAGGAATTCCTATGGCCACCCCTGACTTCATCATCAGTACTCTGGATAGGGCTGCCAGGTCCAAAGACACAAAAGCCGGACTTTGTGCTTCATTTGGCCGGACATTTCACCCTAAAAGCTGGACATGTGAGGGGGGGAGGGGGGTGCAAAGCTCACGAGTGAGTACTATCATCATCGGTTGCCCAACCATCCTGATGCGTGCGCTCCATATTATTCTATGGCTCGACTTTCGCCTGGCGCGGCAGCCAAATAAAAGGCCTAACAAAAGCCGGACAGGCCGGACAAGGCAATATTTGACCGGACAAGACCGTAAAAAGCCAAACATGGCGAAAGCCGGACACCTGGCAACCCTACCTGGACTTCATCTAGTACTAAAGTGCTCGAAAAGACAAATCCAACGAACCCAAATTCGATGCGATGCCGCCGTTTCATTTAGGAGTTCCTATGGCCACCTCCTGACTCCATCATCAGACCAGCTTAATGGTACTATAACATTGCATTTTCATCGTACTTACATAAGTAACTATACCAAATTTTAGCTCAATCGGTTGAGAACTGGTCTTAAATTCAGTTGCAAGATTTGTCCCACAGATACTAAAAAGTGAAATAAAGCTTGTAAATGAATAAAAAATAACATTTTTATATCGTTTCGTTCTGGTTACAAAAACTGTTGTTTTGGGTTCTGGAAGTACTTGTCAGAACGCGTTTTTCTAGTGTTTTTCAGCGTGGCTGCTGTATCTTTTTGGTAAATAGTAGGTACTGGATTAACGATTAACGGACTTAGGATAATTTAACGGAAGTTAACGAGTCCGTTAACATTTTTTAAAGTTAACTTAAAAGTTAATCCGTTAATAGAAATGTTAACTTCGTTAATTAACGATTAACGGATTAACGAGTTAATGCCCAGCTATGGTGGCGCATAATATTAACAAAAGTTAAATTGATGAACTAATAAGCAGTAAAGAAGCTATGAACGAAAAGATGTGAATTATATGCAATCAGCCCATGAATACAGGTAAAGTCACAAGCAAATGCTAGTAATATACATATATTCGAAATGTACAAGTAAAGCGCTTTCAAATGATACCAAACACGGCATATTTATCTTAACTTTATTTTTTTACTCTGTATGTTTTGTCCGCTAGAGGGCGCCACATTCGATTTAGTGAAACCCCGTATAGCCTATAACCAGCGGACAATTAAGACGCTTCTAATGACACGTCATTTGTCGAATTCTGATAAGTAGTTTAGAAGTTACGAGGGAACACATGAACATACATACATACATACATACATACATACATAGCCTGTCAAAATCATAACCCTCCTTTTGCTTTGCCGTAGTCGGGTAAAAAACTAGCCAAGTCTCGATGGAGCTGCTTGTTTATCTCTAAAAAGTAATGAAATCTAGACAAAGTCGTGCCAAGTCTATGGCACAGAATAAATAATAGTAGTACCTATCTATGGTTCTTTACTGCGATTTCTTTATTATTATAGTTAATGTTGTGTGACTTGGCCGTTTAAGGGTACAAAACCAGGTGCTCCATGACACCATTGCACCAATCTGTTGCCAGAACCGCTACCCATTGACGATGGAATATTGCCACTTGGAAAACGTTGATTTTATAACCAGTCAATTGTAGGCTTAATAAAGCTGCGTATTTCAATAATACTTAGGTATGCATGATTATTGATTATCTTAATAAAGATTGTTCAACGGCCAAGTCACACAACATTAACTATAATAATAAAGAAATCGCAGTAAAGAACCGTAGACTTGGCACAACTTTGTCTACATTTCATTACTTTTTAGAGATAAACAAGCAGCTCCATCGAGACTTGGCTAGTTTTTTACAGAATGTTTTTGGTGGGATTTCACTTCTTTTTGTAGAATGTGGCATAATTATTTAACGTCGTCGTCCTTTAATATTATCGACATTTTTTTTTACGATATTAAACATAGCGACCTTTATAATGGACAACGAATCAGAATTGTTAATTGTTTTAATAATAACTTAACCTTAGCGAACCTCACGATCAGTGTTGGAATTGCGCTCTTCGAAAATTATTGTCTATGGAAGATAAAAAGATAGTATTTCTTGAAAAATATAGTACGTTAGGTAAATAGCGATTGAAATGAAAAAATAAAGTTTAATTGAATAAAGAAACCTCTAATAAAAATGTTATTGGTTCAGTTCTCATAGCAAAAAGTATTTAAATAAAAATATGAATCTAGAATGGTTGAGAATAGTATATTGTCTATGGAATGTTGATCACCATTTCAGCAATTTCCTCTTATATAAGTTGCCAAATGTTAAATTTTAGCTTAAAATAAGGGTAAATGGAACGGAATAAAAAATATAGTATTATCTCGTACTATCTCGTAATTAGGATATTATTTAGTATTTACTATGAAATAATAGTACAAATACTATAATTATAGTACGAAATCCAACACTGCTCACGATATAATAAACGAAATCAACCAAATTCAAATTACACAACATTCAACTTAATCGACGGGGGGGTCTAGAAAGGAAAAAAAAACTGGACACCGCGGTGCAGAAAATCGACGTTCAAAGTGCTAGCGCCATCTAGCGGTGAGCGGTACAGGCGAACACCACGGTGCCGGTGTGGCGCTAGTAGTATTGATTATGAATGTGGTGTTACTCCAGATCTTCGATTTTCCTAGTTTTTATAGTTTTCCCTTTATGTGGCCATTAAACCCTAACTCTGTACCAAATTTCAGCTCTCTGAGTTTATTGGAAGTACTAGTTCTATTTTGATGATCATCAGTGAGTGAGTGTCATAAATGCGAAACTTTGCTTTCGCTTAACTTCGGAACTAAATGGCCCACAGACTTGAAATTTTGGATTTTAAGTATGTGATTATAGCTTACTAGATGACGAAAATTTCTGCGTTCTGGTCTTATCCAGAGGTTCTTAAATAGGGGCCTGAAAATGCGGCGAAATGGTTCCAGTAAAGGATGGTACGGCAGTGTTTGCTTCGCGCTCGACTTGGCGGGGGCACTGCCGTGCCCCCAGTTAATGCTTCTTCTATGTACAAACTTAGAACAAAGAGCACAGTAAATCTTGTTTGTTTAATGTATTCTATTTAATTCTCACTTTTCGTCACTTGCTTTTTGCGAGCTTTAGCAGATTTTGAGTTGTGTCTGTGTTTTGACACAAAAAACTGTAATTGAGTTTGTATCATTATTATTGTTTTTGAGTTGAACATGTATTAAAACGGTTCATTAATAATATAATTAGCGTACTTTAATTTATAAAGGTAAATCATCTACAAAAGCTCTTTAGTCTTAAAGTAGAATTGAAAATGTAATTTCGTTATTTTAATAAATTTCCGGTGGCGCCAAATTCCCCTTAAAATAATATGACGTAGGTTTAGAATTATTCAAATTGCTGCAGATTTTATGAACTGGAGCAAAGGCTGCGGTCCAACGGGCTTTGTTCAAGAAAATTGTTTTGAATAATAAATTTAATCTCTCCCGGTCACAGATTTGCTTTGTTTTCGAGTTTAATAATTCCTCAGGGCTCGTATTATGTGGCCTATTTTATATTAAAGGACAATGTTAGGTTCTGTTGTTATACAAAGTAACTACATACATAAAGGATAATCAAACATGTTGTGTTTTTGCCCCTAACTCATGTTTTCAGTTACTCCAATCCTGCTATTCTTTATGATATTATACCTACCTACATGAGAGGTTAAATATCTAGAGGTAATCGAATACAAAAACTTTTTTCAAAAAAACGAACTTTATTTTAATTGACCGTTACAGTTTGATGTCATTGAGCCCGCAATAAAATTAGAATGAAATGAGAGTCTAGCTCGTTTATGAATTATTAAGAAATCATTAAAATCCAAGTCAATCGTTAAAAAAACTTCCATAACCTGCTAATTTTATCACCATTGAGTAAAATTCCGTCCCCCGCTACCTTTTGGCAAGAGTCGATGCTGTCGACAGACAAAGAACATTTAATCCGAGGGTGTTTGGCAGGGCAAGGTTAATTGCAGGTTCGTAGTTGGATTTTATTGTTCAATACCGGCCCTGGGCAAGATTCGGGTCAAAAGGGTTGGTTTGTATCGTAAAATTGGAATAAAAATGTAGATAGGATGAAACGTTTATCTCTGGGCTGCTGATGTCTGTATTAGATCAAAGATATCGGACGACATTTATATTTTCGGAGTTTTATAAAATATTTGTGGAAAAGGGAGATTTGATAGGCCACGTTGTCCTGGGTACATTTTCATATTAATTGACGTTTTGTTTAAAATAATAACAAATACTCCAATTATAAGCGCACACTGTGAACATACCTATTGAAAATATATGTTATATTTTATTCATCATCATCATACTTCAGCCACAGGTCTGAGGCTGTGGCAATAAGGTTTACTAAAAATATTACATACTCAATAGAAGGTCATTGATAAAGCACACATGTGAACATGCTTGTAGAAAATTTCTTTTGTGTTATTTCTGATGCCATTTATTTAGCTCCCACTGGTATTTCTTTAGTCTCTAATTAAGTACATACTAAAATTGAATTATGTCAGTTTTCTTATTTTCACAATGTACTTTTGTATTTGTGTATTTTTGGTAAGCGTAGGATATTGTAAGAGTGGGTTTGTTTAACGTAGGTAGATGTAGTCGCAAATGGTGAATGACAAGAAATGTGGCTCCGAAGAGAAAACGTGCGTGTCATGACATTAACATGTCTGTGTCTTTTAAAGGTGACGACTAGGGGAATAGAGCACGCCCATTTATCTTGAAACAATTTACCTATACTTAATCACACTATGTTTTTTTTACAGACTTCTATAATAATAATATAATAATAAATTATTTATTTTCTCCACAATCTAAATCTATAGGTTTACAATGTAAGGTGATTATCTTAAATTACAATTAAATGTAGTGGACAGACACTTAGATTGCGGGAGACTGGTGTCTGAGCTAGGCTGCGAGCCTGTATTACAGAACACCAGTACCTCTAGTAGGAAAAACTTTCGAGTTTCGTTGCGTATTCAAAGTGTCATCGAAAAATTTTGTATGAAAAATTAAACAGCGCCCCCTAGGGCGGCTATAATATAGGGGGCGCTGTTTAATTTTTCATACAAAATTTTTCGATGACACTTTGAATACGCAACGAAACGAACTCGAAAGTTTTTCCTACTAGAGGTACAGGACTCTCCGCTCTCGACGTGACCGACTAAAACCTGACCTGTGTGTGTATATGTGTAAGTGTGTATGTGAATGGGAGAAGTGCTGGAATGAGAGTTATGTACTTATCTATCAGCATGAAGGAACTTTTCAGTTTCATTATAGTTCAGAGTTTATAAGAATTTTGTAACCTTTATTTTACACTCATGCTTAGTTAGGGGGAGGATATCCAGTTTACGTTGAAGTTGATTGTACAAGAAGGGGCCTAGGTAACAGAAAAAGCGTTTAGCGAAACTAGTCTTGAAAGATGAGCGAGCTACAAGATAATTTCGTCGTGACTGCGAGATATTAGGGTCATACTCAATAGCCCCGTGCTGCTTCATTATAGTAAGCAGAATAAAAAGCTGGCGTACAGATAATACTTCACAGTACTGGAACAGCTCGTACGTCGGAAAAAGCAAAGGCTTGAACGTACAGACCTTTAAAACTGCTCTCTGAGCTCTCTCCAACACAATCATGGCAGTCATACTGGCGCCACCCCAGGAGGTAATGCAATAAAGTAAGAGAGACTGGCAGAGAGCTGTGTAGACCTTTCTAACTAAGTCTGGCTCAGCGACATGGCGCAAGGATCTAAACACAAACATTAGCTTTCGTAACCGGAGGTGGTACTGATGTGCTGTTTAAATGTGAGCCTATTATCAATAATTACCCCCAGGTATTTGATGTGAACGGCAGAAGAAAGTTTGAGACAGTTACAGTTGAGACTGGGTGAATTGGCATGGTTGTGGGAAAATAAGTTAAGATTGCTTAAGATATTATATGTCTAAGATAAGAATACTATGGATTCATTTAGTAGAACATAGTTTTTTATTCGTAACTCTCGCGTGGCTGCGTATTCGTTCTCCGTCGCAACTTTGTGAGATATCTATTGTTCTGCGCTCGTTGGAATTTTAAATTCACCATATTCGAACAATATGCATTCGAGACGTGGGTCTCTATACGAAATTTCCCCATGGACTGGCAACATTGCTTGGTGGAAAATTGCCAATATGTGCTTTGATTCCGTCGCTAGGAGTTACATTGCGACGTGACGGTAACTTGTTTCGACTTCGACTTTAGAATGTCTAAATCGCACTAAAGTAACGTGTACGGATGCAGTATGGTTAAGTTCAACATAGCGAGTGTTATTTAATGCCATAATCGCGAAATCTTATGCGTAGTACGTATACATCGATGATATTTTGTATGTAAATAATTCAAAACAAAACTCTTTTTTTCTCTTTACTCCAGGGATAGATTTCAGTGCGCTTCGGTTTACACATCAGTATAGGCCAGAGGAACAAAATGCACTATGGGTTGATTCTGGGCAACACTTGGTCCAGACCCTGGCACTATCCTTTAAAGTCAGTTTCTGTTATAATATCGACAGACAGATAATGCGTCTAAAGGTCCTATTTCGGATTCATTTTTACTTTGCATATGTTGCCTATGTAGTACAAAGTGAGCTTTTGAATGTAATAATATCTATTAAATAAACTTTTGTAACTGGTAATCTACTGCATACAGCAAAAGTATTCCACTAAAAGCCAAAAAACACACAGAATGCTGGTTAGTAGCACTTCGTTCCCAAGGTACAGATATATCTTTAGCAGTGCACTCACAACCACAGTTTATCAAGCCTCATAGGGGTGGTCGTGTAATATTCAAGAGCCCACAAGTTTCCAGCGCTTTTGGTCCTCGCTCATATTCGGTGGTAATATCGACCTTCTTCCTTAAGATTTAGATAAATGTGAACTTCTATGATGGACTGGATAGGTAGATAATATCGCTAAAGCTTATTGATAACTAGAATGTACAAGGAATTTTACTAGTATAGGTTACTGTTTCGAATAATGAACTATGGTCGATCATGATCGAGAATCAGTGAAAACTGGACTCAATCAACTGAGAGATTGGGATGATTAATAGGGAGATAAACCTTGTTTGTTGCAATGTGGTAAAAAAATAGGAAAAAAAATTGTAAAGTAAGCAACGCTTCTTGCTTATTTCTGTTGAACTTTTATATTTAGCAACGCATCTCTATAATTGTGATCCTAGGTCGAAAACGATCTGGGGGCACGGCAGTGCCCCCACCAAGTCGAGCAAAAAAGCGGCACGGCCGTACCATCCTTTTCTCGAAGCAATTCAGGCCATTTTCGACCGCCTGTAACTTCGTTGTGGATAAAACTAGAAGGCTGAATTTTCATTAGCTATGCAGGCATTGTAAAGACACGGTATATTTAAAATTTCATTCAATTTGAACCAGTAGTTTAAGAATTATAACGGGTCAAAGTTACTTAATTTTGTCACTCACTGACTGACTCACTGACTGACTCACTGACTCACCGATCATCAAAACTCTAAGGCACTTCTAGCAGACCTAGAAGCTTCAAATTTGGAATATAAGTAGTGTTTGGTGTATGAATCAAGGAAAAACTAAAATATTTGGGGGCACGGTAGTGCAACCGCCAAGTCGAGTAAAATTTTTCAATTTCGGTCCAGTTTTCTAGATACATAACTGCTGTCTACAAAATACAAAAAGAAATGATATTTGGGGGCACGGTAGTGCAACCGCCAAGTCGAGTAAAATTTTTCAATTTCGGTCCAGTTTTCTAGATACATAACTGCTGTCTACAAAATACAAAAAGAAATATATTGACTTGGCCATCGCATGAAAACACGTGTAAATTAAATTATTTAGTGCGATGGCCAAGTCAATAATTTATGTAAAACGTTAAAGATTTCCTGGCCTGGACTTGGTATTACATGGATCTCACAACTTTTTACCGTAGAACAACTGAGTTGCGAGACTTGGTTTTTTTGACAAGTATTGTTTTTGATGGGATCTATTTTTACCAACACTATTTAAGATCTTGCCTTACCGGTAGCCCGTTTGTTACCTGCCGGTCTGCAACCGGAATCAGATTTCCGTTATACACGAAATCGAATCTTCGGATCGTTCTAGTTCGTTACATCACTACGCACGGCAGAGAGGTTTTACTTAATTACTGGGGTCGCTGGTAATCGCATTCCGGCGACACCGGCGGCCGCCCCGGACAATTAGCCATCATTTGGGAGCTTTGTTAGCCGGATTGAAAAAGCGTGTGTCAGTTTTTGCCGATAGTTCATTTGTCATTTCTATCTCTTGTTTTCTTCTTTTTTCGTGGTGATAGGATTTGTTGACAATCAAGTCTGTTCGACCCTATTGGTTTCTTTTGTAACCCACGCTATAGGGAAACTAAAGTGAAAAAGCCAATTAATAAACAGATAACTAATTGGGGTTTAGACATACTCGTAGTTATAGGAAAATCGGAATCAAAATTTCATTATGTCTAGATGGGGAGGGGAGGGCTTAATGACTGTAACACAACTTATCGTGCTTCAAGGCACTGGCCACTGTAATAAAAAAGAAGTAAAAAAAAATCGTTCTTAAAAAGAATCATAGGAATGAATAAAAATCGAATCCCCGGCGACGCGGCCGGTCACACAATTAGCCCATTTGGAAGCATTGTTGGGACCGGATTGATAACAGTATTTTCGTTAGTTGATTATCTTTTGTTCACATTTGGAGGGTTTGATTTATTTATAGCCTTATTTGAATAAATCGGATTCAAAACCAGTGCTTTGTTGGATATGAAATCAAAAATGTTTTACAATACAATTCAACTTCTGATACTACTGTGTCCCTTGGCACTTGAGTAGTACGTATTGTCACAGGTATTGTAAACAAATAGCGTGTTCTGGAGTTAAATTAGCCCGCTACTTAAGTTACTGATAGCGTGCAGCAGTTTTAAACTAGGATAGGACTCTAGCATCTTTAATGAGATCCACTATATCCATCTACCAGTGGATAAAAGTAACTGAGATGATTTTAGCAGAAGAAAAGTGACAAACAAAGTTTAAAATGGCATTGTTTATCGCCAATAAACCCGCGCCTTCGCACTGTAATGGTGGTCATTTACTAATGAAGCCTTTGGCGTTCGTAAATTGCTTGTAATATTAGCTTTACAAAGTGCACTGACGACAGTCTTCGTTCCATTAGCCTATTTCAAGCCCGTGTGAAAAAGATGTCAAAGGTAGAGCTAAAATGTGACGAATCTAAATCGAACATACCAAATCCAAAACTCGAAAATAAAGAGTGAAAAACAGTGCACTTCATAGACTGAAAACAAAATAAATTGATTGCAAATAATGTGGGAGAATTTAATTTGCACTATAGTACAAAGTTTTTTTTGTCTCTACTTGGGAGCTGGGTTTTTTTACATATTTTTTATTTGACAGATCTTTTTGCCAAGAGAATTCCGCATTCCTCTAAAACAAATTAACAACCGCCAGTTTGCGTTCAGTTTTAGTTAAAAGTTGAACGTTTATGTTAGGTTGGTTATTTACACGACCCATTTCGCTGGTGCAACTAAAAATCGGTGCAACCGAAGTTGTTATTAACTTTTACCTCAACGGACCTCTTGGACCTCCTTTTTGTTTGAACTACTCGAGTTTGCTGAGATTGTCACTTTGTTTTTTCTTCAAGTCTTTGTCATTGAAGACGAGACAAATTAATAAAGAGTGACAAATTAACCTAAGTTTTTTTATGCAAGACAAGGCAGGTACCTATTTGAGTTGGTTTAGTGTCCAATGATTAAATGTTGAGGGAGACGAAAGATGCTGTTGCACATGTTGATATCCCATCAAAACGTACAAATGATAAAATGGGTTTTTTAATGTCATTGTTAAGTTGTTCTAATAATGAGCAGTATAGTATTTAAAATTAATATTGTGGCGACATAGCCACTACAGACTAATGGTTGATCATCAAATCCTACAATATTATGCAGCAGGTATGACTAAAATAACAGTCCTAAAAATGGCACCAAAACAATATAAGCAACTATGTATATGTCAACGTGAAATTGGAAACTCTGTCAGTTTATAATATAAATCGTGAGATTGTAAATTGTTGTGTGCAGCAGCTGGTAAGGCCGTGGAGCACATGCTGGGGGCAAAAGATTGTCCTCAGCCGGCGCAAAAGCCGAAGCCGGCGCAGCGAGCCGGCACGACGGCGAGCCTCATGGAGGTAGACGCGGGGGCGTCTGCCTCCTAACATTGAGGCCCGAAGTGTGCGCGGAATCCCCGCGCGCTTCGGAGAGAGTTGCCCTTCTAAGGGCGACAGTTTGAGTGAGGCTGCGGCCAAAGCGTGGGGGTACCCACGTGAACGACTTAACGGCGCCTAACGTGCTACTCCACTAAGCGCCACCCGAGGGACCCGTCAGGTTTTTAGTGGGTAGGCCCTACCCTTCTGGCAGGGAGAGCCCCACATAACCCACCGGAACCCCCGGACCGGTGGGTATGCATTTCAATACATTTTCCTGACGCAAAAAAAAAGGTTAGATTGTAATCTAACTACGTCAAATTATAATCTAACTACGGCAAATTATAATCTAATGGAATTCACAATTTTACGGTGACGTAAATATATCATCTTCCATATTTTATCTTCCCATGCATCATCACCAGCATTTACTTGCATTCATTTACGGCTGAGCACTTGCCTCCGATGATAATTACTGCGCCACTTTAGCTCAAAAGCACGAACGAACGCCACGGCATTTTGCACAGCTTCAACATTAAAATATGCCATGCTTTTTAAGTCTAGACCTCGTTTTGGGATCACTGTAATGAAGGTTTCTCTTGCGTACTTACTTCTACGGATGTTTACAAGTACATTTTTTTTTGTTTTGAATTACACAAGAACGGACGATAACAGATCAACTTACCTCATCATTCATGATGGATTTTTTATCTTGATAAATTAATTAGTACATCGTCAGTCCAATCATTTATTTTTTTAAACTTGCATTGTCGCTGAAATGAACAATATTATAATAACAGTGTAAAAATATCGACTCTATACGATAGTCACTTCTCTCTTGCTCTAATCGTAACGATATTTTGGTAATAGTTGGTAAGTCTCTCGTATTCATTCATTAGTTTAGTGTTCGTAAGAACTCCCAACTAAAGTAAAGACTTACTCTCCAAACTTTCGGCTAGTATATGCTACTTATTTATGTCTCAGTATTAAATTTAGAGTGCCCGTTGATGGTGGTTATGAAGCAAAGTATTGTTTTACTGATATTTGAAAAGGCAAGTTATTGATTAAATCGTCATTAACATTTCAGTCTCACAACGTTCACTGCTGAACGTAAGCTTCCCCTAATGATTTTCCAATTGAGAGAAAAGGAGAGGTTATTTAAAGGTTTCATTTTAATTAATATTCACGAAAACTGAGCAAAACAACGGAGCATTGAAATTGGGTAATCGAATTACGCAAAAACTATGGAAGAATACCGAAAACATAAAAATTTGGGAACATTTCACCTAATTCCGATCCATATTTAGCGTTTGATAACGTGGAATATTCTAAACTTTTTGTACCATCAAAGAATGGTACAAGACTGCTCCATTTCTTGTGCATTCTGTATTACAATTTATGGCATCAACTGTACTTATTCTTCGGAAAGTTTACCCCTCATCGTAAGGCTTCTCCAACTTTGTTCTCTAATTATCCCGGTCCCATGCGCCTTGGCTTTGATACAGCTAAGTGTATTATGTATGGGTGTCCCAGAATGGCGTGAAAAGGACGAATTCGAAGGAAGGACGATCTTCATTCGTAATTCAGTTGCTGTTCATTTGTAAGTCATCAAATAGGATTAGAAATAAATTTGGTTATATTCTCGTATGTTACAGAGTTTTATTAGTCGAGTACCTAAGTGCTTAGGCTTTACACAAAATGTTATATGTATCGGCATATCCGTATTGCATCACCTCTAGAAGCCAAGGGTTAAGAATAAAACTAAAAGTATAATTAGCTATTTAGGCACACAAATTGATAACAATTGGTCTTTCAGTACACCCGATACCGTACAATCGATAAATAAGCCCTGCTCAATTGCTGCTGAATTGATATACCTAAGTTATTATATTTTTTTGTATGCCTCTATCAAAATTTGCCTGCTTGACTTCGGGACGTATTAATAATGCACATCTTACTTTGCGACTTGACCCACTTTTCTCATGAAGCGAGTTTTAAAACCTACAGAAAATGCGGTCCTTAGCTTAATTGTGAGAGTATCCAATCGTTGGGGCATTTTTCTTCTTATTCTGCGAATAATGAATTCAGTGAACGTGTATAAGCGAGCACTACGGAACTAAAAAGATTCGGTTCTGTCTACAGACTTTCCCAAGTTCTGAATTTTCTGTGCGCTTAAGTTCACTCTAATCTTGTCTCAGAAATCTAAATCCAACCTTGTAGGCGGCAAAGTTTTGTATAACTGGGTTGTGCTGAGTCTAGGGATTATGGTTATACAACGAAATGTCACACTTCGTCACAAGTTTTTTGGCGGTAAATAAAAAAGGTACCTACCTAACTTTTTTGACAAACAAAAATAAAGTCACGAACCTCTTTTAAATTTCTAAATCGCATTTATTACAACTCCATAAGGTACTACATTGCGTACGTTGAAGTGCTATAGTAGCAAACTGTTTCGCTTTACTAGCACAATGGAAGTCTCTTACATTTAGGTACCTCGTTATGGCTTGCGCAGCAATTTGCTACGTACGCGAAACTGAGGCTATATGGCCCCTGCTAAATTACTGCAAATTTCGAGTTGGTACATTATTGCCGCAAATCGGCACTGTTTGGGAATTGGGAATGTTTGTCAATAATTTAGCTCTTGCGTAATTTTGATAAAGATTTATTTTGCTTGAACAATGTAAACTTTTATTAAAGTTATGCCGAAGCAATTTACATCGTGGAACTCGGTAATAAGGTCTATTGCTATACAGCAAATTCAAGTTATGTGCAGTCTATTGCGGGTCGTTAAATGCACTAAGGAATGAGGTCTGTACCTCTGGCATTCTAAATTGGACTTCGCAATCACTTTGAAGTTCGGCGAGGAGCTTCTTTCGTAGCGGGTCAGTTGTGAAATTGTAAAGACTACTTCGGCTTTAAGAAGTTCAAGATGTATTATATTATTTTATTTTACATATTTGGATTTTTATTGAAGCTCCGGAAATGGAAATCATAGAAATTATAATATATTTTTTATCATCCATCTTTCACGTTAAAACGCTGGTTGGTTTTAAATTGCCGTATCGTAAAATTGGCGACATTGTCATGAAACGATCGGCGGATTTCTGAAGTGATCAATTTTAAAAGTTGGCCACAATCAGGGTCATAATATTTAAGCTTTATGATTTCATCATTACTTTCAGTAGAGATGGATGGAATAAAGTTTTGGATTATTGCTGCCAATTTTTGTATTTTTGTTTACTTTGTTTGGATCTACTACCTATTGCTGCTACGAGTATGTATCAAATCACGTAGGTGTTTTGATACGTAGATTGTAAAATATTCGTCACACAAAATTTTCAGTGGTCTGAGTGTGAGCTAACATCAAACGTCCTCACTAGTGAGCGCGTTAAAAAAATATATATGAAAATTTTAGTTCTTGAAAGTTTCCGCTAGGGGCGCTGTACAATCCGTCATACATTATGTTTTTTTTTATGCGCTCACTGACGACAATTGATGTAAACTCACACTACGCCCTCAGGTTCTGAATAATACATCCATTGAACGGATCGCAGTGCACCCGCGCGCGGAATGCCGGCGACATTCAATTTGGCGACTCGTCACCGCCCGGAGTCGAGCGCTCGACAATTTTTCACGCCGCTGTGATATCGGCAAGATGGAAAGTCATTCGTCCTTGCCTCGGTCTTGATGGAGGAAACGAAAGATGAGGTTGGACTGTGTATTTTATTAAGATATTCTGTAGATGCAACTCTACTTCTAGGGAATACACAGCATATTTTTTAATTTTTGCGCATTTAATTTATCTGGTTCATAAATATCTTAATTTTCAGGAAATCAAGGAATTAGGATAATCTCACATAAAATTTTTGTTCCAAATGTTTATGGATAGAATTTCATTATTTTCCTTAAATTGAGTAGGTTGTAGTAGATGAGATCATACCCATCTCATCATTCATGAGGAATAAATGTTCAGACATCTTTCATGCTCCTCAAAGTATAGAATCATATTTCTTTTCAGTTTACAAACATTCAATAAAATTTTAGGCTTCTGAATTCGTAACTGGGAGCACACATAAATTACTGACTCACTCATAGTGCTCATAGTTTACTTTTGTGTCCCATAAAATTTATTTTCCGGGCGAAACTCTATAGCTAATAGTAGGATTTTATACCGGTTTCTATATAAACGCGCTCTATGGAATCCTACACTGAAAATCCTTATAAACATGCAAACGAGTCAAAACATACTACGTATCCTACATTTGTATTTATTTTACGAAATGTATACTTATTTTAGACCACGTTTCGCTGCTTCGTGGGAGCGAAGCACCCGCTACAAACAAAATAAGACAGCTCGAAATGGAAGGAAGTGCATTTCAGGGTAATAATAGTTCATGTTTCTATTTCGCTGTGCATTAAAAAGGGAGCTACGTTGCGGGTGTTTTTATAGTTTATTCTATGGGAAATTGTCGTTAAGTTATGCAAATTATTTTAACTCTCATTAATTACTTGGCACTTACTTACATAATAACGGATAAAGAGAAACCACTTATGCTTGATTCATTTTTTTGTTCTGTATTGTTTGGTTACACTCTAGATTTTGCCCCAAGTGGGATTTGACATCTTGATCAAGAGAAAAAACTAGGCAAATAAATGAACCTTAAGTAATATTGGATTTGATTGTTGATAGTTGATACATTGTTCGTAACAGCCGCGATTTCGCCAACTCTTTGTTTAACCGTAAAAATGGTTAATTCCATGGATTTGAATAATATAGTCTTTTGATAAAAGAAAGTTCAAAACAAGTTTTCCAGAAGAGAAACTTTGTTGAATGCAAGTAATAAAAAGCCGTGCTGCCCCACAAACGGGTGAACTTCGCGCATAAAAGTCTTGTTAACAACTTTACAAATTCTATGTTTTGTTGAAAGTCCAATAAACCGAATGATCTACTTAAAGGTATTGTCAGTTACAACTCTTGTTACTTTCTACTGTTTGAAATCGAGAGCTCATTTCAACAAATTTCGAAGAAAGAAGGCTTTCTTCCTAAAATCACACTTGACTACTACTACTACTATAGGTACTTACATATAATAAATCTGTAGAGAGGTCAATTCTGTACATGAAATATATTTTCAAAATAACTATCATGGGGTGATTAGTGATCGATACTGATGCCAAAAATGCAATCAGTAAAATTTTTGTCTGTCTGTCTGTCTGTCTGTCTGTCTGTCTGTATGTTCCTTATAGAAACACTCAACTACTCGACGGATTTTAACGAAACTTGGTACAATTATTCTTCATACTCCTGGGCAGGTTATAGTATACTTAGGAATTCTCACGGGAACGGGAATTAGCGGGAAGTTCCTTTTGTATGAAAAATCTAAACCGCTTAAGTTTGACGCTTGAAATTTGGCATGCAGGTACCTTAGTAAACTTAAAGCTTAGTTACAACAGGATATTGCAAAATTCCCTCGGGAACGGGAGTTAGCGGGAAAAAACATTTGTATGAAAAAATCTAAACCGCGTAAGATAGATGAAGGGGGTAAAACGGGATCTACGCGTACCTACGAAGTCGCGGGCGGCCGCTAGTAGTACCATAATATTATTATGACTAATCCGTATGTTATCTACTCTATTATTCAGTGAAACTATTTTGTTCATAAGAATCTTTTGCGCCACCCCAGAAATAGTTACGCGGCTACAATGTTATGAAAACAGACATCTGATATCCAACACGGATATTTTCTTACATTTATCTGTTGGCAAACGTGCTATTTCTTTCCCCCGGTGTTCTAGTCATAAAATAAGTATGAAATAAAAGCAAGCTTAACTTCTCCCGCCCCTGGAGAACACGGAAACTGGGACAGGAGTTAGCTTAAATGTTGTGCCATAAATTCAAAGTTTTGTGTATCTTGTACAGTTGCACAGGACATTGAAAGTTTTAGTAAAATGAAAAACGTTTGCTTTGAATTGCAGAGTTTAGTTTACTTTATATATCTGTGGTAACCTTTTAGAATATATCTGTCAAAAAATGGAGAGAGTTAGAAGTTTGGGTAATGGAAGCCATTTTATGTCTGATTTTTCAATTGTCGGATAACTTTTAACTGAAGAATAACTTTGGCACATTGACAGTTTTAGTATGGGAAATATGTCAAAATGACAAGATTATTCTGCAGTTAAAAGATATCTGACGATTGAAAAATCAGCCCTTAGTAAAATAAAAACATTTGAATACGAAGACACTCATGTCAATTTCAGCCTTGCACTTTGTTGTTATTTTACTAATAACAAAAAATCTTTATTAGGATTACACACGAAAAGATTTTAATTGTCCCATACCTCGGGTACTGACTCAATTAAGTGCCATACCTATAGCGGACCGAAGCTAGTAAATACCAATTTAAAATAATTTAATATTCATACAACTCCACCTAAATTAAAAAAAAATGAAATAAATTCTTAATTGGATTTATATTTCAATACGAAGTCCACCAAACTGTAGTTAATTAAAACGTACAACAGTTTTCATTTTCCCGGAAAAAGTGTTGGACGATGAAATTATAACAGTTTTTGTTATTTTGTGTTCTGTACAACTTTTAAAATACATGACCAGAGGGCCACACGTGATTTTTAACATTATTAAGTACAGAACAACGTTTGATGGATAGATTTCTACAAATACACTCGACATCAAATAAATCGCACCTCCCGCGACAAGCATTTTCAAACGTATGCATCCCCACTTCCCACCAATATTAGCACCATTTAAAAGCCTAGTTCTAACCTTCATTTCATTAAAGGAAAGGTTTCTACCCCAAAAATGTGTCTTTAGAAGGATCCAGAGTCACTTCTTCAAAAAATAGGTAGTTACGCTAGAGCCAACTTTTATGGCTATAAAACTGTTATGTTGAGATTAATCGCTATCCATCTGTTAAAGAGGACACGTGAGATCATTATTTGGTTTTATAACCATAAAAAATGGTCTAATTGATCCCATAGGTGGGCCCAAAGTGAGGTATATTTTCAAGTCACATTTATGGTATACTAGCTTTCCGCCCGCGGCTTCGCCCGCGTGGAATTTTGTCTGTCACAGAAAAACTTTATCGCGCGCGTCCCTGTTTCAAAAACCGGGATAAAAACTATCCTATGTTCTTTCCCGGGACTCAAACTATCTCTATGCCAAATTTCATCAAAATCGGTTGCGAGGTTTAAGCGGGAAAGCGTAACAGACAGACAGACAGACAGACAGACAGACAGACAGACAGAGTTACTTTCGCATTTATAATATTAGTTGGGATGTTAATCATTTATTAAGAAATTAAATGTGTTTTTCTTTAAGGATATTTATTGGGCTTTCAAATAACACCAATATTGTTGGGGCACCATGATTGTGTCAGAAGAAAATCGTTAAAGTTCGCGTCACGGAAGGTGCGGTTTATTTGATGTTGAGTATATATGTATAAGTTTGTAAGTACAGTCACGGAATGAAAAGGTTCGTCAGTTTTCAAATTGATTCCTTCAACGAATCGCGAGCACATATTACCTTTTGAAACTATGTTACGGAATAATCTCGAGTTAGAGAAAATAATCTTTAACTGTTCGTCAGTAAAGTTCAAAATTATTCAGATCAAAGTTGTTTGACGATTAATCTTGTCAAAAAGATTATTATGATTGATAAACTAAAACCTTCTTGTTGGCTCAACCTGCCATTATTATTTCTATTGAATAAAAAAAAACTATTGTCAATTTTATTATTGGTCAATGTCATCATTGCATTGCACTGATGGGATAGAAAAATAAACAAGCAAAACCTTATTCGTTAGCAAACGTCATAATATTTATTTAAATGTTAGCAGCACTGTTTCTTGCACTGTTATGTTGGCAGGTTTGACTCTTACAGTACCTAGTGCAAGCGAAAACCTACACTAAGGTGACGAACCTTTTCATTCCGCGACTGTACATAGGTAGTATCGACAGCAGGTACAGATAGCGTCAAATAGTTCGTGACACCCAAAGTGGCTAAAAAGATGAAAAACAACCTTATTCCAATTGTAACAAAGACGTGTTACGAACTTTTTGGCTACTTTGGGTGTCACGAATTATTTGACGCTGACTGTACTCAAACATTACACGGAGTGTGTAGAAAAACTATTTTCCAACTTGTTGTTTACACACATCTCTCGATATTTTGTTCACCATTGTAAACAATCAGAATCTAATGCCCATTTCCAAATGAAAATCAAATTCTTCTAGTTTATTTTTGCGTAAACCAACAACAAACAGGCTTAGTGGGTCGTAATATCAAATATTTATGAAACCTCGACCGGAAGGATGAGGACCCCGTGACCTCCCATCAATAAATTTGAAGCAAAACGCGGTAACTTGAGACGGAAATCGAAATTTCGCAATGTTTACAGAGATTCTCTTTTAAGTTTTAATGATGGAAATTGATTGATTCTACGATAAATTAAGATTTATTACCAAAATAAATGATATGTAATTTTTTTGGGAATGAGCATTCTATAAACTCTTTAAAAGTGGGGTTCATTATGTCCACTACACTCGTGCTCTTTTAGAATGGGTCAATTCAACCCTTTGTTAAGTGTCGCTAACATGCTATGGATGCTGATTTATCGGTGACTTATCTGTAAGGAATTCTATCTGAGACCTATAAAAGTGGTAGTTAAAGTGAAATAAAACAGTAGGATGTAGTGAAAATTCTAAAAGGGTATTTTTTACATCTAAAAAATGTTAACCTCGGAAATTATTTGGACTCATCTTAGTAGCTCATCCACCTTATAACGACTTCCCAAGCCAATATACAGGGTGTCCCAGAATGGGTGAATCAAACTGATAGGGGGGGGGGAGAGCTCTACTAATGTACTATCCCAAAAAAATTTGAAAAAAAAAAATGTTTGAGTTCGGATGTTTTTTTAATAAAGTTCTCTAAACTCGAAATCTAGTCATTATTTTCAAAAGTTTGTTTACAGATAAACGAAGCGATCATGTACAATTAATACTAGTAAATAAAAAGTACAAATAAACTCCAAACGCAGCAATTATAGCCAGATACTTAGGCAAAGCTGATTTATTTTAACTTTAAAAAAAAAAATATTGTTTCCTTATGCGCTTTATTTTTTTTTCATATTTTTTTAGGGATAGTACCTACATTAGTAGAGCTACCTTCCCTATCAGTTTGATTCACCCATTCTGGGACACCCTGTATAAACAGCGCGGTTCCCTTAAAAACTAAGTTTATATCTCTACCCTCCGTTATCGCTGAATTTATTTAGAGGCGAGCAAGTTTACAGCGATATAGCGGTGCAAAGACAAGGTTCTTCTTGGTAATCTCGTAGCAGGACGAAGTTTGCGCACTGCTGGGCAAGTTTGGCACGTGGGACTAAACTGACAATGTATTTACGATTGTTTAGAACTATTGTCGGCATTAATATTTGATCGTGGGAGAAGATTCAAGTAATATTGTTGGTTGTTGGATTTTGAGATTTATCTGTAATCTGCTAATGTCTGTAGTAATCAGAAGGTGCTGAGAATTATGTAGGTACTCGTATGGATGAGGTGTCTCCGCCTACTTATAATAATAATAAATCTTTGGGCAATTACACTAGCTAGCCCCAAAGTAAGCAACTTATATGCTTGTGTTATGGGTGCTTTATTTAACTTATCTATTAATTTTTCACTCCTGAACCAGTAGGTAAACTTATCGGGAAAAATCTAGTTTCACAATAAGTAAACCTTTAATGTACCTACATGTTTCTGTTTACACTTTACACAAAACTTTTCGCTGCTATTTCTAAACTGCATCTAACTTAGGTAAACACAAAGTTTGTTCTTAGATTGCGCGCAGCAGCCCGAAAAGTAAACGAAGCGAGTAATCGCTAAGTTGGACCGTTAAAATAAACCTGAGGTCTATCACCTTCAATCTATTAAAAGAAAAGATTTATATTTTTTAGTTAACACTGCATTAGATACCTACTATAATTGAGTTTATAAGGCAAACGTTTGTGTTTGTCATTTCTGTCAAGAAACTTTAGAACTGCATGAAAATGCGTAAAAATGTTAAGGCTGAGTTGCACCACCATATTTTAGCCGTAACAATGACAATAACCGGTGCTTTTTGTATGGAGTTTGACAGATTTTTGACGTTTATCAAAGTTAAAGTAAGATGGTGCAACCCAGCCTAAGAATTTTTGACACCGTGTTACTAAATTACGAAAAAGGTAATTTCGGTCCAATGCTAAATTTTCACGTAATAATTTAAAAACATACTTTTTTGATACCAATCGTCTGTCTGAAATTGCTATCAGGTAAAATACTACGGCATATTATTCTTACTGAATTGGGTCTTGTAGACAAATGAGATAAAAAACTTTACCTGCTCGCAGCCCGAAAACTGAGTAACGAGCCGCCAGCTCGGAGAGAAATAATAAAACCTGAAGATTTCTATATTATGTCATACCTCCATATAAAGGATGATATAATATTTCCAGGCTATGGCATTAGTTTATTTCGTGGTAGGCAGTATGTACAAAGTACGGCTAAATACAAATAGATGGTGAGTTTATCTAACAGAACCTGCTTTTATGACTTAAGTTGTTTACCTTTAGGACAAAAGAAGTCTGTATAAGTCCAAACAAGCCTAAATAAAAGTTTCAGTCCTCTGAAATTCAACTACGTAACTAATAATGACTTTCCAACTAGGAGAGTTAATGAAGTAACACGTGTCTACTACCCCCACATAAAAAGGTTATAAATAGTCCTGTGAGGTAGTAAAAAAATACAAACTTTTTGTCTCTAGACACCAAGAGCTGTAGAGCTTAGAGTAGCGATATCTAGTGATTGATTGCTAACTTACGAGTACTCGTAGAATATAAAACAAAGTACGAACTGGATTCACCCATGTTTTTTACACTTTTTGGTAGGTGTCTACTGGAAACAGATACGGTATTTTAAATTGTAAAAATTTACCTGAAACCTAAAAAAACTTTGTTCAAGTCCTCCCTTCACCCCGAAAACTGAGGGAAGCAAGTAATGAGCTGCCAACTCGGAGAGAAATAATAAAATCTGAGGTTTACGTCTGCGGCAGGCGGCGTACTCGCAAATTGCGCTCTTCGAATTACAAGAACAATGTTTGTTGTTCCTTGTTAGAGCTCAAGCTCATGATGCGTTGTGGTAGCGTTGCGTCGCCGGAGTGGTGTCGCTGTGTCGTTTTACATAGAAATATCTGTGGCGGGCACACGAGCAGTGCGGCGCCCCGTCGCGCTACGGTGAATTCTTGCGGTGCGGCGCCGCAACGCATCGTGTGCTTTGGCTCTTACGAATGTGATACTTGTAGCTACTTGGCTACTTGTAGCTACCAGCTTTGGCATCTTACCGGCTAACTGTAAAATGTGTCTCGAGTAAGAATGAAATATTACAACCATTTGCCGCTTATCCGGCAGTTAAACACGAGAACAGATGGAGTGGAAAATAAAAGCACATACGTAGCGCGGATGACAAAATTTTGGTCTAGTCCACATGACAATCAATATTTATTCACGATATGATATGGAAAATAATACCTTCTCTTACTAAACAAATGGTACCAAGACTAACGTAGTCTAATTAACCAGAAGCTGTTCAAGTACATGCTCATGCTACTTACACAAACAATTGACTTTATTGGGTTTCAAACCCGCAATACCGAACTTAGTTCACAACGTAAGACATTACAGAGTCGTAAGTCGTCAAAACGTAATTACACAGTCGGCAACTCCCCTGCGCAACTCTACAGAAAAGTAAAGAAAAGAAAAAATACTACTACTCCCGACATCTGGACATGAAATCGAAAAAGTTAAAACTCAGTTATGGAAGAGTGATGTTCCTTTTGAAGTTTAAACGTGAGACGTGCTCTCTTTTGTTCGGAGTGTTCCACATTGAGATATTTTAAGAGCTAGTGACGTTCCAATTTAATTGAATCAATCGAGAGTAGTCCATAAAAGAGGCCAAGGACAGTTAATGAAATTTCAATAAAAGGACAATGACCAAAAGTGGTCCAAATGTCCACCACTAATGAGACCTATATTGGCTTATGGTCCATTAAATAGAGATTAACTTTCAGTATGGGACGAAAAAAAAAAAACTGTCAGTAAAAAGTTATTATGACTGTATGAAAAATTGTAGTAGTTTACGCGCTAATCTCAGGAACTACTGGTCCGATTTGAAAAATTATTTTTGTTATGGATAGCCCATTTATCAAGGATGGTTTTAGGTTATATAACATCACCCTACAACCAATAGGGGCGGAGCAGCGACCACCCGACCATAATTCCAATATTGTTATCTTTCTTCTGAGTTTATTTTTTTTTCTTTTAGCGAGAATCTAACACGGCACACTAAGCGACATGACATAACATGCATAGATTAATCCAAAATGTGCGATGGATAGAATAATATCAAGAACATTTTTCAGATGAAAAGGTAAAAAACATGACTTTTCATTCAGTCATAACTTTTTACTGACAGCATATTTTTGATTGTGGTTTGGTTATAATGAATCAGTATTTAGTAGACTATTTTACTACATAGGTCTCGTTAGTGGTGGACATTTGGACCACACTCCATACATTTTTGGTCATTGTCCTTTGGTGCAAAGTTTAACCACATTTTTTGACGCATTATGCTCCACTTTACTTTGATAATGTGCAAGCGAGTTCTATTATTGTAATAAGACTTTAATAGTGATGTATTTTTGCGTAAAAAGGTGATTTAAGACATTCAAGGTAATGAAGTAGCGAACAAGGGATCGATTCAACTTGTCCAACAAAATTACACGAAAAAGACTTGTAAGTAATACCTAATACTAAACGAGATGTTTTATCTAGAATACAGAATGAAAAATGTGTGTAGAGTGGGCGTGCTCCGGTTAAGGACTTACGAGTAAAATAATCTCATTCTATATTTATTGAGTTTATTGAGTTGTTCATATGTGTCACAAGTTGGTAAATTATGTATCTCCGTTCCTCGTAGCCTGTCTAGTAAACATAGTTATTTGGTCGGGGCTCTTTTTATGCCGGCCACGTTTTGCCTCGTAAAACTAATGGCTGATTTCAAACTTTTTCTCTGAAATGAGGGTATTTGTCATTCGCGCCTTTATGCCGTGTCAAATTGTTTTGCGCTTTGAGTTCATAAAATCCCTTGTTCGAAATAGAATGTAATTTACTTCGCATTTGAAAACAAGTTAGGATAAAAATGTCCATTTTAACTTGAAGGAGCTCTTCAATTACGGCAATTTCACGGATCTCGGTTAGAGACTTTCGGGTATTACTTTGTAAAGTTTTTTCTTTGTTTCAGTACTTGTCGGTTTAGTACCTAAGTTAGTAGATAATTAAGTAAGTCTCTTAGTTTTATATTATTTATTCAAACTTCAAAGAAACCGCTTCTTGTACACGGTTTTCCTTTCAATCCTACTCATTAACAAAACTACTAAAGTAAAAATATTAAAATGATCAAAACAAATGAAAATACGAGAAAGGCTTCCAAAATAGTACAAATGTTATTTTATTTTACTTAAGCTGAGTTGGTTGGACCACCTTATTTTAATTGTGACTAATAAATAACCTTAAATGGTGTTTTTTGTATGTATTTTTGACAGACTTTTGACGTTTGTTAAAGTTAAAGAAATATGGTGCAACCCTGCCTTAAAGCACAAAATAAGACTCAAAGGTACTTAATATCATGCAGCTATTTTAAATCAGAATTCCAAGTCATTTAAATCGATTATCAAGTAAACGATATTTTATGAGCAATGATCAAATGCCACAAAAGCTGTCAGCTAACGACTCGTCGGATTATATCCGGACGAGGAAAGCGGATTCTTCCGACTCACCACAGAAGCTGGATTAACTCTTTAAATCCCTGCCTTTGTGTTTTGAAATTAAAGATTGTTTATTCAGAGCTAGGGTTGTAGGCGATAAAAAACTAGACCCGAGAGAAAGAAAGGAGGAGATTCAAGGAATAAACATTAATTTAGATTAAGCTAGGAGACCCGTTAATGCGCGTATGAAAGAAAAAAAATCAAGAAAAAATCGAGCATATTGATTTTCCGCTTACTAATATTTAAATCAATATTCTACATTATTTGCAGCTTGGTTTTAATGTAATAACGATTACTTGACAATTCTAATTTTAGTCAAAAAGTCAAGTTAATTGTTACTGCTATTAAGATACTTCTCTTTCGTAAACAGCCTCAAACATTATCTGTGGTCACGGCGCGCGGCAGTTGCTATCAATCATCCGCCATTCTCCTGGGACATCGTGTAACGAAGATTAAACTATGGCAGCTGAAAGCCTTACAGGTTCAATCTTATGGATACATTGCTTTTTGTAAATTTTTAATATAATTATGAGATTGTGGAATATTCCTTATTGTATTTTTAAATAACTGACGCGACTGTACCCGTTGTCCATCAAAATATCCAACCTTAAATAAATAAATCAAGTATCATGATTAAAAAAAATCATACCTTTTGTAGGTCCAGACGTTGAAAAAAAAACAATAAAAAAAAAGAAATCACTCAAACATGTCACACGTGCCATTTTCAGTAGATTGGCCAATTTTCACAAACAGTATTTTAATTTTGTAGATTTTAAAAGCTAGGTGAGAAGCAAAATTGTGATATCGCATTGGGAAAATAAATCATTCTTCAGTGGTCTTTAGTCGAACATTACCGAATAAGGTATTCGGATTAAAATGTTAATGAAATGAGGTAAAATCGAGTTTATGTGCATTTGTAATTAAAGTACAAAGTGAGTTTAAGCCGGAGTCCCGCTGTGGCCGTCATCAATCATTCCGTGGCTCCGGAGGCGTCGTGTTGCGAAGATTAAACCGTTTTCGTTAACATGGCTATATTGTACGAGTACGAGGATTTTAAAGTAATACACCCGTAGAAGAATTTTATTGATGTTTTATGTAGAATACACGGCTGGTACATCATCATCATTTCAGCCATAGGACGTCCACTGCTAAACATAGGCCTCCCCCAATGACTTCCACATCGCACGGTTGGTAGCGGCCTGCATCCAGCGCCTTCCTGCTACCTTTATCAGGTCGTCGGTCCACCTTGTGGGTGGAGGTCCCATGATGCTGGTACATTGCCAATATTAAATTGGAAACGATCACAGTGACGCTAGGACTCTAGCAGTGCTATGATTCAAAAGGATCACAGTGACACCATAACTCGTATCCTGAAACAACAGCAGGCTGCTCTGAACTTCATGTCAAAGCCTATGAACCTACATTAATTAGTACCTACTTATAAGTAAGTTTTTTGGTTTGCACTGTTTATAGGCTGTGTTGATGTGTGAGTGAAGATTTCTTCCGTTTTGTTAGTCCTGTTGCGATAAACACGAAATCAAGTTGAGTAACCTGCATTAAACATGTTAAGATGGTGCCTTACAAAAAGTGACAGGTAAACTCAAAAGTTAAATACCTAACTGAAGTCGCCACCCCAGCGAAAGATTGTATAAGCCATCATACTTTTCCATTCATAAAATATGGTTTGTAATTCAGAAAATAATAGCAGTTGTTATGTTAAGTCGTAATAAAGGCATTCAAATAACTACGTGCCCGATGCTAAGTCTTTAATAGTGCTATTAGTGGGACGTCACATACACACATAACTTTTTAGTGGATGCCATTAACGATGTTGAACTAGACTCTATTTACGAGTTCGGGTGCAGTTGACTGCGAAATTTGGTGGTTGAACTTGTGAATATTTTATTCAACGCAAGAGAGAAATATAAATATTACTTTATTTTCAACTAAAGTGTTTTTAAAAGCTATTATTAAACATTACACAATATTGGTTTGTGATAATACCTAATGTCAATACTAATTTACATATTTCGATGTAAAATCTGCTATACAAGGTTTTGTTCACAAAACTATAATATTAGTTAGAGAGCATACAAACCGCGTAGAGAGCTTTGCTTATTGATTTATACGAGTAATCCTGCTTATCCATTTTCCACCAAGATTGAAAGCACAAAGCCCCTATCTAATCTTATTGGCTGCTAATAAAACGTCTCAAAGAAGCTTTCAAAGGCGTCGCATACTTGCATGAGCGTCCTATTTCGTGACGCTATGTACTCGTATATTGGCTTCTAAAGAATAGACGGTAGAAGTAAAAAAATAAAACTTAGCGCGTGGGTCGCAGCTCTTTAGTTGAGCGTGGACTGTCGAGGAGGTCGGACGTCTCAGCGCGATCAAGGTGCGTTGGTCTTTTCACTATAGTTACTAAAGATTTCGAAAAAGTACTTAAATAAAAAACCAAATTCAAATCTTTGCTTGCTGACTTTAATACCTTTGATATCACTATTGAATTTTTAGTAAAATATCTAGGTAGGTACTTACATACAAAATAAATTGTTCTCGCAAAGACAATAAACTTCAATTTCTTGGCAAACCTCCCGAGAGAAGCAAAATTAGTTTGTATATTATACGGTTACAGCGTCCTGGGAAAACTGTTCATTCCAGTTGCAGCGGTTACTGTGTTGCCTCGACGAAACCGACTGTAGTTTGTATAATTGAATTTCCTATCTATTTTAGTTAGAGTGCCCAAGTTAAATTCGTTTGAGTTTGTGCTAGTTGTATAATAATGAAATTCCATATCGATGGACAACTCCGAGTAAACGAGCAGAACATCTAAAACTATTAACTGAAGCAATGAAGGCGAGATAGTGACGTCACGACGTCGGTTTGCCGTTTACAGATTTATCGCGTTCGATTGTGAGCCTATCGCTCGCTGCGGTTTGAAAAAGATTTTCATTGCTTTTGTTGGTCGGAGTCGGAACTGAGATAATGTTCAAAGTTGAACGTAAAATTATTTTACCACTTCTCGCTGAGTTCTTTGTTAATTAGGTCGAAGTATTTACGCCGTGTTTTTCTTTCAATATTGAACATCAGAAGTTATTTTAATTTCACTTGTACACAGTGAACTTTCATTACAAGCTTACTAAAGAGTCTAGAGTAGTGCAATTCGCATTATACAAAGCCAGGTGGATTTAACCTCAGATCTCGCAGGGAATATAATATAATAATAATAATAATAATAACTTTATTTGTCCAAAACACAATCGTGATGTTAAATAAGGTACATGTTAAAAATTTATGTAGTACATTGGTAGGCGAGATTGACAACTACCCTCCGCGCTAGTAATAAAACTGTGTTGCGGCAGAGTAGTGACAGCACGTCGTCCATGATAGCCACATAGCACAATCAAAACAGACAGTACACATTCGCTAGGTTTACTCGAATGTGTAATATTTATAAACAAATTAGTTATTGTGATAAAATAAAATATTGTGTCAACCAAATGATGCAGTTTATGAGCAAAAGGATATAATGATAATATAATTTAGGGTCTATGTATAGTATTTTTATCTAATTAAAATATTTGTAAGACGAAATAAATGCATATTATTTATTATATTTGAGTACGCCAAAGTAAAATACTTTTTTTTTAGTATGATATTTTAATACTTAATAATATGATAACGTAATAATATACCTACCTACAAAATCGTCATTTTATATCATAGCGTACATAGAATAATTAATAAAGTTTTATATAATGTAGATAATATAAAATATATAGTCAGTAATATGCCTCATATTTTCAATAATTTCTCTGTAGCTTCATAATCTAGTTTTAATAGTAGGGTTGTTATAATTTTTTTGCATGTTATGTACGTTACATCCCGAATAGAAGTAAAAGCAGAATTAATTTTGTTATACAGCCAAGGGCCCAGATAGGGTAAAAAATCGCGTGCGAACAAAGTTTTGAATTCCGGTACCTTAAAAACAGGAGGCACACGTCTCCTTGATATAATTGTAGGTTGTGGTAAACGATGTTGGTGTAGGATCGCAGCCTTTATGAACAACTGCCTTACCGTAAGTACCTCGAATTCCTGATAAAGTTTAGCCGTAGGATAACGGAAAGGTTTAAAATGTAGAACTTTAATAACGGCCCTCTGTGCACGCTCTATGTTGATGAGATTAGATTTTTTGGCTCCGCCCCATGCCACTATACCATAGGTTAACAGTGATTGGCACAATGAGTAATATACGGTTTTGATAGTGTTTGGGTCTTTTATATGTCTAATTTTTTTAAAGATACAGATTAATTTTCGAATTCTTTTCCCGAGCGTGTCAATATGGCTTTTCCAATTGAGATTACTGTCTATAGTTATGCCCAGGTATTTTATTGATGACACCGGAGAAAGTTTCACACAGTGACATGAAGTGCGGTCGGTACAACTATGTGCAGTTATAGAGAGATTCGTTGGTTGAGTATTGGCATAGATACTAAAAGTCATATATTTTGTCTTGTCTAAATTCAAAGTTAGAATATTGTTTTCAAGCCATTTCAAGACCATCTCAAAGCCGCTCTCACTCGATTCCCTAACCTCATCCCACGTTGATCCGTAATAAAATATATTTATATTTATATTATAATATACTTTTATGTGTATGATGAGTAGGGGCATTTGTAGTTGTAACAGTGAATGTATAAATAGAAAACACGTAAACACTAAGTCCATTGTAAATTTTAATCAGATAAGAACATTTGTGAATAATGAATAAACCCAAAACAAAGTATAAAATATTACTTTGTTGAATTTAAAACAACAAAGTTTCGAGTACTTAATTTAGGGCTAGGGAAAAAAATACATACAGTAGAACATTAGAACCTATTCCTTTTTTGAAATGGGTTCATTTTATTTTATACACCTCTCGTTCTCACTTCTTCACCCTCGTATAGCCAGAATAACAGCTTGATCAATAAAACCCAACCAGTGAAGGCTGAGTTATTCCCAAAGGAAGTTATACTGTCTTTGCAGCCGCAACGAAATTAATCAGACGAAATGTTGTTTTAGGTAGGTAGAATATACTTTTGAGTTGTGAAAATAAATGGTTGATTAAAATCAACATTGTGGCTACGGTTTGTTTTGTGATTTAATGCAGTTTGTGAAACCGACTCGCTATTATTCGACGGGGAGAAACTTCGCAGTGTGGCTTAAAAGTGTGGCTTGTGTTTCGATCACAGACTAAAGTTCGAAGCACACTTATCAACCCGGAAATGGATCGTAACTGAATGAACTCGAGGCGGTCACTATTTGAATGAAACTCTGTACAGCAACGCACACTTATTCGCCTTGCCTCGCGGTTGACAGCGCGGCGAAAGACTATACGGTGTTGATCCTTTTCCGAGTTAATAAGTGTGCAATGACCTTTACCGAACAGCTGTAGATCGAACGTTATAAAGTTATATAACAAACCGGCAAGTCCGCCACGATCAGACTGGTTTACCTATTCTAAAAGAATACTACGCATTGATATTGCACTAGCGTTTCGTTCTAGCTGAAAGTTCTAAACTTGTTTAGTAGAAGTTCAGTTAAGCTTTTTCTTTTACTTGTGTGGTGTATAAATTTTCCGCTTTACGTTGTTTTGCTTCAAATACGGCGTAAGATTGCATTATAAGGATTAAGAAGCAAACCATGTTTTAGTGACCAAAATCAGTGATTTGAAATTAGGAACCTACTTCTCTCCTTGACTAATTCTTAACTCATTAAATACACACTATTATCAACTTTTTTTCTCTAAAAACGGTTATCGATACTTAAAAATGTTTCTATTTGTTCAAAATTGAATTTCCGCTGCCCAGAAAAGATGCGGTCGTCAGTCGAGCTGTCAATTATGCCCGATCTCTATGTCCGCTAATGGAGAGAACGTGCTCGATATTTGCACTCGGATGTCCGTAAAAGAGGACAGGCATTTAGGAAATAACCATTTGAAAATTTAATTCAGCTTTTAAGTTCTGTGACGGGTCTGGGTGTGACTATGTATAATATTTATGTATTTAAAAAAAAGTATATAAGTAGTATATCCGTTAAGCTTAGCACTCATAACACAAGCATTGAGTTGCTTACTTTGGGGCAAGCTGGCGCTGTGTGAAATTGTCCAAAAGATTTATTTTTTATTTTTTAAGTTGATTTAAAAGAGTTTTAATATTTGAGCGACAGGACAATTAATATTCGAACGTTTGAAATGATTTTAAGCGAAATATCGGGCGATTAGACAAACGAGAGATAAACTGGAGCCATTAGATAGTTCGACTGGGAATAATCTAACCGACCAAGATCTGAAATAGTTTAAAGGTAAATCCCAATTGGAAGGTAAACTAGAGAAATTCTGCTACTGAACTGTCGAAATGAAATTTTAGATTAATACCATTTATAACTTAAGATACATTATCTAGATATGCATTAAACTGTTTTAGTAACAAAAGAGAGAATTCTTATTGGGACATAATAATATTTAGGAGTATACCTATCTAATTAGGAAATTAATAAAAACGAATGCCAAAAAAACAAGACCGCAAGAAGATGGCTCTATAAAAGCTCTACAAAACTCATCGTCAGCTCGTGTAGCACCGAGTGACGATGGGCGCGATCGCTCGAATCCATAAGCCGGCGATTTTAAGCGAGATATCGTTTATCGATCCAGACGAAATTGGCTTTGCCGACGTTCTCGAGATCTCGGGATTATATAAGAACAGGTGCGGGCTGACACAAGATACGAATAACAACGGATAGCAACGATATATTTGAGAGATAGCGTTTAAAGCCTTGAAAATTGTTCGAAGTTGTGGCACGAAAATGGAGTACCTATTTGGTTTTTTGTCACGTCGATCTGCAAGTGCTCTCACCAAAACGTCTCACTTCTTCCTACTACCACTTAGTATTTATTGGATTATCTGATTTTTTCAACTTGTTTTGTTTTAGCAAACAATCAGCAAAGAAGTCTCAAAGCTTAAGGGATAAAAAAAGATCGTTTGGTCAATTTGTGGAGTAATTAATTATCATGAATTTAAAATAAGTTCCTACTCCTAGCCGTATCTCAGTTCTTTATTTCATTTCGTTCCTCAAACACAATTTGCTGGTCGTTCACAGAATTACATGGGTTTTAAGCTAACATCAATTTAAACTAAATCAAGTTGTTTTATTACTAGTAAGCCAGAGAAAAGCAAATAGACTTGACCCAGACGTGGTTCAGATAAAGCTTTAAAAATATTTAGATTAGGTTATTAGAGCTCTAATATAAATTAAACACTGTTTCTTTCCTAAATAAACTTTGTAAAAATTCAGGCTGCGGAAATTGGTGTCCGTTAAGACTTTCATAGAGTCATATTTTACGATCACGGAAGAGACTTCACTTACTATGGATAAGAATGACCTATCAAGCAAATATTTAGAGTAAATACCAATTACATTTGTAAGAAAAACAAACAGAACTTTTAATTTTTCAATTCAATTTTATGGAAGAACGGGCGCTAAAACAACATGGCTACTTCATCAATAAACATTGGCTGGGGGCATCGATTGGAACTTTTGATTCAACCCATCGTTCGCCCAATCCGAGCGATTGCTCAGTTTACAAATAAAGGGAGACGACAATTGACGATCGCAATATTTTACCGAACTCTCACCGTATTTATCTACTTTAGCATTATTACAACGGTCAATAGATGGGCCGGGACTTTTCTTTTTATTGGGGTTTATCGATATTTTTGTCGATAATAGAGAAATGGTTGTCTAGGCAGTAAAAATATCTGGTGAATTTTGATTTTGTGATTGATTTTTCTTATAATGTTAGGGCCAATCAGTAGATGTGTGCGATTTTATCGAGTCGAAAGCGATAACTTATTATTGGTAGGTACTGCTTTTAAGATTACATTATTATCACAATAATAACTAATGTGAAGGTTCCGTTGGCACAAAAGTACCCCAAAAAATTATTAGTTACCCCAAGAATAGAGTGTTTACCCTGATGATTGGGTTGGCGGGAGATAACCCCTCCGGACAGCTGAATCCTTTCGATCGTCGGGGCTTTGAGAAAACGTTGTTACAAACTGTGAGAATTGATTCTAGTTTAGTAAAGTTCCTTTAAGTCTGAGAACTTTGCATTTACTTCGGTTTTAGAGGGAATTAAGTACAACAAGATGTTCTAAGCCATGTTTTAGGATGTTAAAGTCTTAAGCTATCGTTAGTTTGTAGAATAATTTTGAGTGGAAAATGGCGCTGGAAAGTTAGTGGCACGTAAACCACAAAAAGCAAAATTTTTCTAATTTAGAAACTTATTGGAAAGACATAAAGCTTAAAACCCATTCATCAAAGTGTCCTAGGATCGATTACAGTCTTTATACAAGTGGCACCAAATTCTGCCTAGAGCAAGTGTTTATTCCTGCGGTTTACTCTAGTGGTTGCTTTAGCTAGCGGGAAATTGTGTCAGGCATGCTCAATAGTTCGTAAGCTTGAAGTGTTACTCCAAAACTCAACAAAGTAAGAATATTCTTTGGATAAATAGGCCAGTAATACGTTTAAAAACGTGTTTCTAAAATTTGACCTTTCGAAGCTTTCTAATAATTTTATCTATACATAGAGAAAAAGATTTGATTTGATCAAAACCATGTTCTTCGGTTCGTGTAATAAGGAGCTGTTTTAGAATTTCAATAAAATGAACAGCGAAAAGTATTACTAAACGCAAAACTCAACCGGTCTTATTCATAATCATTTTTCACATTTTATCAAATGCTTATTAGAGGTTTATAAAACGTTTGATAAAAATTGTTATTCATAATCGTCATTTAGCGCTAAAATCCTCTTTTATCTGTGTGATAAGTTATCGAGAGCTCGGGCCTTGTTTAAAGCTCTAATAAACCTATTTTAACCTAACTTTTATAAATGTCATTTCATATGAATGTCACTTCGTTGGTTTATTTATTCAAAATATCCTTGCTGTGATCCTTGCTTGTGAAAATGAATGCTATAAATGCAATTGTGCATTTAGCCAATAATGCCGACCCAGCGCGACGTAGAAAGCTCTACCGCCAACGAAGCAACCCATTCGATTTGCGGGACCTAAATTTTAAAATAAAATATAGGTTCAATAAGGACACAGTGCGCACCATCATAGATTTGGTGGAAGATGATCTGGTTCAGAGCGCTAGAGGTGGTGGCACGTGTCCTGAACTGCAAGTTTTAGTGGCCATAAGATGTTGGGGACGTCGTGAGGTAAGCACAAAAAAGTGTTTTATTTTATCCCTTTGTCGTGGCTGCTATAATTATTTTCATACATTTTCAGGTACAAGATGATGCTGGTGACCTCCATGGCCTAAGTCAGCCGACAGTGAGCCGGATATGCGCCAGAGTCGCGCATGCAATCGCGAATAAGGCAAATTCCTTCATCAAAATGCCTATCACTATAGGAGAGCAGGAAAGAATTAGTGCCAAATTTAGAGCAATTAAAAATTTTCCTGGGGTGATAGGAGCCATAGATTGCACCCACATTAAAATTAAAAAAACCGGAGGTGACATGGCCCAGTACTATATTAATAGAAAAGGCTATTATTCCCTGAATGTTCAGGTAAAATATATTTTGATTTTATACAGTTTACAACAGAGAAAGATTTGTTTTAATAATGTCTATAATTTTTACTTTGTATGATCTAAATTTTAGCAACATTCAACACTATATTATTGGATGGATTACCTACAGGATACTGTTTTTTTTATTTTAGGTTGTCTGTGATGCTGACCTCAAAATAATGGATATAGTGGCTAGATGGCGAGGCAGTACACATGACAGTCGAATTTTTATGGAGAGCAATATAAAACAACGATTTGAGGATAGGCAGTTTAGAGGACGCCTTATTGGCGATTCGGGCTACCCTCTTCTGCCATATCTATTTACACCTATTTTAAGGCCTAGTCGTCCAGAAGAAGAAGCATACAATAATGCTCACATCTCAACTAGGAACACTGTTGAAAGGTGTTTTGGGGTGTGGAAGCAGCGGTTCCAATGCCTACTCCATGGCTTACCAGTAAGCCTCCAAAATGGAAAAGCTGTGATCATAGCATTGGCTGTATTACATAATATAGCCATTGATATGAATGACACATTGTTAGGTAAATGTTATCAATTTGACTGTACATAAGGAATACAAATCTTTATGACAAAATGTTGACAAATTCATAATATTTTTCAGAACAACATATGGAGCAGGTCCCTGTAACTCCGCAACTTTCGACGGAGAACAGTGTTCACGACAACCGACCTTCATTGTTGAGGCGTAGGTCGCAGTTGATACTACAAAATTTTATAAATCAACATTTTTGAATGGTACTAAAATACATTTTGATAAATTCCAACGATTTACTTTTATGTAATGTCATTTGAGTTCATGAAAATGTTGTATTTTAATTTTTCAGATACTGTTCCTGGCATCTTAATGAAAATAAAAAGAATATTTGATTGAAAAATACCTGTATTTCAATTTTCAGTCCAATTTGTTACTATCACAAAAACAAAACCTGTAGTTCTCTTTAAAAAAGCAATTATTCTGCAAAAATTCAAAACAAATTACTTTATATCACTAATTTAAGTACAATTAGTTTCAACAAACTTACTTATTAAAAATCACAGTTCAATTCTTTAAAACAAAGAAATTGCTTAAGTATAAACGTTTCTATTCGGAGGTTATCAACCTTCTACATTTAAAACAAAATAACCATAATTTACACTATTATTATAAAGGCGAATGTTTGTGACTAGGCATATGTGTATTTACTTTATATCACTAATTTAAGTACAATTATTAAACTTACTTACTAAAAATCACAGTTCAATTCTTATAAACAAATAAATTGCTAAAACAGATAGATTATATAGTCTCGAATAACATATAGGCTTCTTTTTATCCTGGAAAAATGCACAGATCCTGTAGGTTACAGAAATAGTAGTCTACGCAGGCGGAGTCGTGGGCAACAGCTAGTTAATAGTAATCTCAAACTCTTATTAAGTTATGACTAGTAAACATATTCATAGCCGTCTAAATATATTGCAGAAACACAATCAAAATGCGGATTGGAACTGCATAAAATACAAATTAAAAACAAACAGAAGTAAGGGAGGAACTAACTTATTATTTAGAATCTGTTAGTACTTGAAAAACTTTAACATCAAAAGACTTATTATTCTTTATTAATGTGAGTGTAATATTTAAGTTTTTCCTGTAATAATTGATGCTCAAGATCCAAGTTTCTCCCTTTCTTCCGTTCGTTTTCCATTTGAACTTCATGCAGTTCAATCCGGCATTTTGATTCTGTTTCTGCAATTTCGGAAATCCTAACTTTGCTTAAATCAATTAAGCCTTCTTTGTTTAACAGTTTCCTTTTTTTTTTGATTGCTGGTGCTTTAAAATTAGGTTTTGCTTTATTTTCTTTTGCCTCTACTTTTTTATTTTCTTTATCTTCCAATATGCCTCTAGTAGTACAAGCATGTGTATCTTCTATTTCTTCATCAAGTACCACCAATTCATATTGGATTTCTTCATTATTTATCAATTCCTGATCTTGCGTATTTTGAGTTGATTCCTCCTCTTGAATGTTAATTAATTCACTTTTATTTGAGTCCGAGTCAAATCTGTTAACATCGACTACAAATTCATTGGGCAACCAAGATGCTATATCATCAGCCCTATCGTCAGGCACTGATAATGGTGGACCACCGCCAGTTTTAATTTGAGCCTGCCTAGCAATGGTCTTGTCTTTCTTCGCACTGATTTTTATGAGGCTCCATTGCGATTTTAACTGGGTAATGGAGCGGTTCATACCAGCGCACATTGAATTAAACCTGAAAAAGAAATGACAGGATTTTGAATTACAGGTAAAGGCAAAATTTTATATTGAAGGCAGAAATCAAAAGATGTACCAACGTTGTTTGTAAATCAGCCCAAGCCGCAACCTTCCGTTTATTCGTGTTAGTGTCTGTATTTTTATTTTCGATTGCATTTACTCTTTCTTTCACCAACTCTTTCAGCAAATACTGAAAAGCAAACACTAGGCGTCAAACATAAATAAAACCATGCTACAAAAATTAGTAGGCACTTTATCAGGCTAAAAATAAGTACTACCTTATCTTCCTCCAACCAGTTTTCTGATCGTTGCCTTTTAGGCGGTCTGTTCTCCTTCGTCATGGACATAATTAGTATCCGATGTAACTAGCCGGGTCGTCGTAAGAGCTTATTGCAGAGTACAGGGTAAGAGGTACAGAATCCAGAACATACAATCCCAAGTTTTATAAAAGTTTGATAAAACTTGGGAGTTGATCGAAAAAACCGAAAACTTTATTAAATTTTCGTGCCAAATGTCAATGTCAGTAAGTAAAACGTCACAGCTGCCAATTTTTTGTTTTTTTTTTCTGCGATTTGTCTATGATTTTACATGGTCCATCAAGTTAAATCACCAAAAAAGCTGTTTTCGTTCATTCTTTTTGTATAGTCTGTGGAAAGAAAATATTAAACTCTGTTTTAGCTATCAAAGGTTTATAAACGATTATGAATAACGTTTTTTATCAGAGGTTTATAAGAGTGTTTTAAGCCTATCAAACGTTTTAGCTAATGTAGGTTTTAAACCTATATTAGCATTTTATTATGAATAAGACCGAACAACGGTTAGAGTAATTCGGATTTTTTTTTCTACTAAAGGTAGTCTGAGAAAGGCTCTTTAAAAAGTTTCTGCGAAAAACTTCCAATCCAAAATAGGTAGGTAGTTTCAAATTGAACGTTATTTTATGTCATAGGTTCATTTGTAAAGGAATATTACTATTCAATTACAGGACGAATGTTTGTCTAGTATATTATCATAAAAAAGTATTTGTTCAACCTTGGAATCAAAATTTAAACAGTACCAAAATGTATAACATAATATTTAGAATGAAAATATTCATGATTTACAGGAATTATAAACTCCTGAGCCTGTAAGGAAATTTGAGTAACTAACGCTTAATAATAATTCCAAATCCTTACTTTGTTTAATTAAGGCTGGGTTGCACCATCTTACTCTAACTTTGAAAAACGTAAAAAATCTGTCAAACTCCATACATAAATACCGGTTATCGTTTTAGTTACGGTCAAAGTTAGGTGGTGCAACTCAGCCTAAGAGTATGTTGACTTTTCCCACATTGTAGATAGCTTGGCATACAGTGAAACACACGACAGACTATTGAGATTTACGTTTACTTAGATGATTGCTTTAGTGAGTGCCACTCAGGTCGATACAATTGGTACTTCAAATGAATGTCTCTGTCAATAGCTATTCAAGTTTATAAACTGGATGTATTGACAGCTCGTTAAGAGACTATTTTGTAACAAATAGGGAATTCTGTGTTTGAAGAGAAGAAGCTGTTAGAGTTATTATTATGTGGTTTCAATGCTAGATGCACAAAAAAAAGAATATACAAAATTTTTAGAGATTTAAGGCTTAGTCTACACACACAGTCGGCCGTTTGGTGTAGTGGTTCTAAAACGGACTACTATGCCGAGAGGTCCCGGGTTCGGTTCCCGGCCGGGCAGAAATTGAAATGTTGAATTTTAATTTCTGTGACGGCTCTGGGTGTTACTATGTAATTATGTATAATATGATGTATGTATTTAAAAAGTATACTTATGATTGTACAAGCATATAATATAATTGCTTACTTTGGGGCTAGATAGCGCTGTGTGAAATTGTCCAAAGATATTTATTTATAATGACGTCAATCAATAACATTCAGTCTAAATGCAAACAAAGACAAAAGTTTCCGCTAGTATACTTAAGCACTATACGTACCTCATCTTTATAGATCCGTAGCTACAAAAACCGTAGCAGTTTAGACGTAGCTACAGACTTCGTAGAAGCTACGAGGGCACGGCGATTTCCCTAAATAAACTATGCAGTCTTTTTATGGCCACCCAAAAGTGGAACTCTTTTGTTCGTTTCTCGTAGCAACTAATTCCCTTTACTGTGAGCGAGCCTAAGAATACACTAGAGTCGGGTAAACTATTAAAATTGAAGAGAGATCGAGAATACCTAGTCAATTTAGGTAAGGACCATTACCCAAAGACACTTAAGTATTGTACAGCTTCAAGAAGGTTCAATCAATTTTGTTTGTATAATCGCCGCTATTACTATAGATAGTATGTACCTACTTTTGTCTGTGTAGACGTCAGCACGTCGAGGTAAACACTGTGACGTAATCATGTACTGACTGATGTCTAGTTACAGTACAGTAGCTTGTGACTTCACGTGACGATACATTGTAGACATCATGTAGTTGCAAGAGAGGCTATTTTACAGAATAATGTAGATTGTAAAAAGTTCATCTATCTTTCTTTTACATCAAAAGCACAAGTATACGACTAAGTCTGCGGGCACGAATCTGGCGACGGCCGAGCGATGGAGGGGCGACGCGACGGCGGCGCGGCAGCGATGAGGAGTAGTATTGCGATCGCTCCGCTCGACGCGCTTCGCCGCCGCCCGTTTCGTGCGCGTTACCATTCTGTCATGTTGTTGTACCTATGCATCGCCGTCGCGTCGCCTCACCATCGCTCGGCCGTCGCGTCGCCCCGCCATCGCTCGGCCGTCGCCAGTTTCGTGCCCGCAGACTAAGTGACCCTACGCTGGTTTATGAGTATAGTGACCATAACCCGTGTTATTGAGCCACTCATATTCAGCTTCATATTTTATGCCACGGTCCGATAGTAACGGACGCCGTAATGAACGTTTTTATGTTTTTGGTAAACATACTGCTTAGGATAATAGCATAGTTCGTACTCGTTATGTCAAGAAATAAATATACCTACATAAAGTACAAATATAAATGGACATACATTCAGTCTTTTCTAATTAACGATAGTCGACTTAGTCTATAGACATTAGACATAGACATTTTTGCTCGTTATGATAAAATAAAACTTTTTAAAGCTGCTTCAGACTTACATTCTTTACTTTGATGAGATACTTAATTAGTGATTTGTCCTTATAAATGTTTTTAAATAATGAATTATTATCCATCCTGGGTCTCACGTTTTTAGTAAATATGTAGGTAAATAAGTGAAGGTAAATTGTGTATTGAACCATACGGGAAGAACCATAGTTTACTATGTGTGTAACAGAAAAAATATTGAATAGGTACAATAATAAAAAAGAATAACTAACGACTGTTTGATGAACATTTCGCTCGTATGTAATAACTCGTCGCTATGTAACAGCTGGACAATGGAGCTGATAATTTATGTAGTGTAATAAAGGGTATCGTATCGTAAAACGTGCTCTTTGTTACATTTACCTTCACATGTGAACAAACAAAATAACGGTTTAATATCATTGTGTAACAACGAGTATCCGTTTTGTTATTCATATCGATTAACTTTGCTATTTATAGGCTTTTTATACCTTGATTTGGTTCGGACTTAATCGGACACCTAAAACTATAAATTTCAACCCTTTAAAATGATAATTTGCAAGTCTGTCCCATTCGGGCCAATTAAACCATGTTTAAAATTTCAAGAGTACCTAGGCTACTAGGGGTTACCAGGCAGTCGGTATCGATGGCATTTCAAGGCCAGTAATGGCCATAAGTTTAGTTAATTATTCATACTGTCTAGGTAGAAGACGTTTTTCACTTAAAGTTATGACTCCCTCGAAGTCTAAAATCTATAGTTTAATGCATACGAAGCTTTAAATTACACTGTTGAATTCTTCAAGCGATCTTACACTCTGAGTCAAGAATATTGTCCATTGCGGTTCGTAGCCTATTTGGCATCATTTTCAAATTGATTAACTATTTAACGTATTAAGTTCTATAATATGTTGTTTTTAGTGTGCCAAATAAATAGATTTTGTTTCTTTCTTTCTAACCAATAATTACGATTTCTGAGCCAGTACCTATCATTCTGTTCATCTGCTTGGGACATTGGTTGGCACTAGTTGGCAACAATAGTTGGTCGAATAATAATTTACTCTGTGAGCCACCTTGTCGCTCCATTCATCCGTTCGTTTTCATCAACAACATTGCTTGACCCAACATTCGCAATATAATGGGACCACAATAACGAAGAAATGTTTCGTATTCCGGCCCGGTGCCGCCGCGATCTTTCAATTTCAGCATGAAAACCCCCGCCCTTCTGAAAAAAAGTATGAATGGAACCATTCCTGATGAAATTTATTCAAAGCAGCACCCAATTTAATACAATTCTTAAAAGAAATCGAAAGCGTTTCTGAAGTAAAACCTTTCAAGGTTTTATTAAAACGTAATTGTATTAAGGTAGTTTTTTCGTCACGAATTAATATGTACCTATTTATAGCCTTTAGGTTTTAGAGTAATTTTGTTTACTATTCTGATTAAAATTTCATGATAAAAATATTGTAATGATAAAAACTGGAAGATAACTTTAAACACACATAGTTGACGTTGATTGACAATTTCAGTAAAACAAATAACAAATAAATATAGCACGATAACTAGTTCAAACTAACATACAAAAGAGAAATTAATTTCAAACATAAATCCAAAAATACTATTTGACACGGAAATCGGCCACACATCAACTGAGCGAAAACATTGGCTAATTCAAATAGCACGCATTCCTGTGATAGTTTATGAATTAATTAAAAGCTTTGAAACAAAATGATTTAATAATAATATACCTACGCAATGCACGTCATTTGGGAAAATTGAAACCAAACGAAACATTCCACGTAATGAGGCAAATAATACAGTTTGGTTCACATTAAATTATATCATTATTCACGAAGATAATGAAGAGTTTTAATACAATATTGCTGATTTTGTTTGAGGTTATTTTATGTCAACGACAAAAACAATAGATGTAAGCCTGTCCTATCTACCTTAGAACTTGATAGTCAGTGTAGCCGATGGTTTCTGTCTATTTGTAAGTGCAAAAAGGATAAAAAGAGCCTCCATCATCAGGTCATTTAATCTCCACTGCAGGAGCACGATCTTCTTCAATGTACGAGAGGCAAATGGAGGAGCTAGACACCGAAAATGGTCTAGATTACTTTTCAAACGAGAGAAACGCAGTTAAAAAGATGTTCAGTAAATTATAAATTACAAAATAACCCAGACAAGTTCTCAATAAGTTACAATTAAATTACTAGAATCAAAGTACTAGAATAGTTTGTACTAAGTGTACCTACAGATAAAGCTCAAAACCGTAGTTATCAAAGTTGTACAAGAGTTGACGAGCCCTGGAAAATAAGATGGCTGGCTAAGGCTGACCTCTACCAGTAGCAGTAGGTCACTAAGGTCGGGACGTTTGAAAGATAGTCATAGCAGGTAAATACTTATATCCCCTCCGTTGTAGCTAGGTACTGGCAACTTTAAAATATTTTTTGAGGTCAGGAGTAATTTTTATAAAGAGTAAAAAAAAAACTAAAAAGTAAAAGTAAAAAGTATATATTTGCCATAAAGGGTTTACAGTCTGTTTTTCTAGCGGCTGCTGCACTAAACTGAGCTTGTATCGCGGTAGCCATAAGTAACTCAGGATTAATTAATTTATACTATTTGAAATAGGTATTATTTTTATGAACAATTCCAAAACAAAGTAATTGTTCCCAGTGACATCAGGACCAAGGCCCATATTTACAAACCATACTTTAGCATGGTTTACCTTTGCTCCATTAAGTTCCATCACCTCTTGGTGTCGTAAAACGTTATACCCGCGCCCTTGTGTTTTACCTTTGAATGTTTTGTTATCGAATAATACACTTTATTGCCCGGCCATAAGGTTGTCCTTTTGATATTGCGTCTGAGTCACTAGACCGTGCACTATAGAGCCTCTGGGACACATTAAGGTTAGGTAGTTTTCGTCCGGAACAATCCTATTTGATGTTGGAACAGAATGCTTTCATTGGCACAAATTGTACCTAATTAAAATTAAATGCCTACGAGTACATAAACGAAACAATAAAGTTGGTACTGTTTTGTTAGTTTCGTAAGAAGTTGTTTCAAGGCATAAGAAATGCTAAAGTCATTCAGATAAGCGCTGTATGTCAGTCTACCCAGAAAATGTACCCACTATGAAAATAATGCCTCACTCTCGTGTCTGTCAGTCTTTCAGAGAATGCTGTGGTTGACTCACATAAACGTGTAGTAAATAAGAAAATATTTACTACGGTTGATTTAGACAACTCCTGAAAATATCTGAAAATAAAATAATACTTAATTACAATAATGATACTAAATAGATCCTAAACTTACTGCTACTGAAAAACTATAGTGAAAGTTGCTAGTAACTATATTCTAGAAATTACTTTCTTAACTTTGGGTATCTGCCCACGCCTTCTTGTCTTTGTTATTAATATGCCATAAAAATGAACGAGACAACATTTTTGTTGCAAAGTAATCCATATTTCAGCAACATATGATAGGTATCACATCGGAATATTTTAAGTATTCGTCTCTACACACGTTACATAATGTATTCTGTGGTGTAACACATACTTTCGGCAAGTGCGCCTTCCCATTCGTCACTTTGTCAGCGAAGTAACGATAGCCATAGATAGCAAGCGTTAGGCTTAGCACGACGTGGCGTGACATTTTCACACGATTTGACAGGTTCGCGTGACCTATCGCGTCGAGGCGCGAGGTGACAGCTGTCAAATCATTTTAGCTTCACGAGAAAGAAATATTTATTTTGCGTGCAGTGTTTTTCACTATAAGTATTTTTTTTGTTATTGATGTTCTTCAATTTATAGATAAAATTGTTATAAATAATACAAGAGCCACTGTATCTACCTATGTCACATGCTCGTGATCAAAACAAAGTAAAAAATACCTTTTATGTTTTTGATAGAAATCTAAATTAAAAACGGTGACATAAAAACCTCCCCCGTAATCCACTAATGAAAACTCTCAACAAACGACTTTCATGAAGTTCGTGACATTCGCAATAAAGGAGGGAAACACAATTTATTTTACATACCTTTGTCATTGTCAAGGTGCGAGTGTATGAGTGCGCAGAAGAGGGTCGCGTTAAAAATTCATATCGGAAAGGTAAAACTGCCCTCCCGGAGTTGAGCAAGAGGTGACCGTACCTATTTGGAACCCCTGACCTACATAGCTTTAGGGCACTTAAAGCTTGCGAAACCATTTGTTGGGTTTACTGGAAGAATGAGTGGTTATTTCAAGCCGAAAATTCCGTTGAGGTTTGTCTGTTGAAGAATGAACCTATTCATGTCCGTGCTACATACCTACCTACAGTTTGTAAAAAACAAAACTGTACAATAGGCTTCTTTCCCACAGGGAACGGTCACGCTTTGAAGTGCAAAGTTGCGTTTTTAAGTTGACTGTAAGTATAATCACAGAATAATAATAAGTACTACGTACAGAAGTTTTACTTCGCGAAGGTATTTAAAAAAATGTATGCTCAATGTCATTAAAAATATGGTGTAATTTACTCTGTCTCAAGAGTCAAGCACCATTTTGTTGACAAACGTCAGTGATCGGCACTGCGCCGAAGCTATAGGGCTGACTTCGGTAAAATGATGTGACGTGAGGTGCCAAACTGCGGAAAATAAATAAATAAATTAACTACTTATTATTTACCTCTCAGTGTCTTGAGGCAACTTAAAAAAGTACATTCTGTGTTTTTATTATTATTTAGGCAGTTAAATACTGCACAGTATTTAGTACACCATTCTCTTTATTTTCTTCCATCATACACAAGAATCCGCGTGCATGAGTCAATGTTCGCTCGTATGTGAGGCCTTGTCGAATAGTATCCTGTAGGTGGGCCATCGTGCGTGTTTTGTTTTCGATGTAAACTCGCGGAGATGAACACGCCTGGTATAAGTACTTCAGTTTATAAATTAACTAGCAGTCAAGTATTGTGTGAGTGTATTTTGAAGTCTTCAGAATGAGACGGCCTGCTTAGAGCTAATAATGTTTAAATAAAATCTATGTAACTGCCGTTAGGTAAGCATATTGTTTTATTGATATTGATATAATTTATAGGATACTCGAAACGATATTCAAAACATTCTAGGATTATTTTTGATTATCTTATCAAAAATGCAATATAGAAATACAGTGGTAATTTTAGGGTACCTGTTATAAAAGTTATAATAAAAGCAAGGGCTAATTTAACATGCAAACGAGATTGGCCTAAATAATATTGGTTGTGCCCTTTTGTTGATTTTCATATAGAGTTTATTCACACCTAAATGGAAGTTTAATATCATCAGTTTTATGCGGGGGTTCATTAGTAACCCTTACTCGTTGTCAAAAGCTTTGTTTACTTTCATTAATATTTTCTTTGTTAACACACAAAGGATTTTAATTAATTTTGCATTAATCACGATGCTGCGCGTTGGTATTGGGTTTTTCCAAATAGAAAATGAATATCCCAAAATGTAAAAAAATTATAATGACAGACGAAGGACAAAAAAATTATAGCAGTTACTAAAAAAAAAAACAGAAAATGCTTTTTGGCAGTAAAGTTAATATTCATAATAAAACGATTTTAGAATCTTTTAATACTAAACACATACTACCTCAAAACAACAAAATATAACTAAGATAATATACTAACCTACTAAAGAGTCAAAAACTCAGTATACTTTAATTTCTCTGTCGTAAATCGTTCCATTTAGCGCTACGTGGCGCACTGAACTCTACATAGTGATAATTACGGTTCTATTTTAAGGTATAATTAAGTAAAAATGACCGAGAGACTTTTCGCGTGACTCGCGTCGTCATAAAAAGGCTCTTTCCTCTTCTTTATGTATGTAGTCACCTGTCTGCGGTCGTGATATGGCACAGTTAACGAATTAGGTCGAGCAATAATCGTCATTGGAGTGGAAAGCTGGCTTGTTATGGAGACATCGATTTTAGACACTACTAGTGCCAAAGCATACGACGTGTTGCGGCGCAGTATGTCGTCTTAAAAAAAAGGCCGTTTTCTGACTTGTCGGCGCGGCAGCGGCACGACATCAGCACGCTCGGCATACGCGGTACCGAAAGCTTACTAAAATATACTCTATGAAGGCTACCGAGCACCTATATTTAAATGGGGCGTTCCTAATTGAGTCAGTAACGGGCCGCTGCCGCACATGCCGCGCCAATCAGGAACGCTCTATTGAAATATAAGCGCTCGGTAAGCTTTCGGTACCGCGTATGCCGAGCGTGCTGTGTGCTTACCATGAGTTTACGTTAGGTGTGCTCGCTAGCGACTGCGTAAAAAAATGACATTGATTGTATGACATATTGTGCAGCGCCCCTAGCGGCTACTTTCAAGAAACAAAATCTTCATAGAGATTTTTGACGTACTCGCTAGCGAGCACACCTAACGTGAACTCATGGTAGGTACACTGATGTCGTGGTGCTGCCGCGCTAACAAATCAGAAAGCGGCCATAGAAATAACTGTGGCATGTCACACGATGCGCTGCGGCGCCGCATCGGACTTGCAATCACCGAGACGAGGCGGGGAGGAAAAAATGCGTTGCGACGTCGGAGCGGCAGCTACATAACAACGTTGCGGTGCCGCACCTCTCGTAAGGGTCGATTCTGACTTAGCTATAGGTTTAGTGCGTTATTTGCGTCACGACGATTGACGTCTTACCTTAGTCACCCACGGCTAATTGCAACACAGACGTCATTTATATCCAAATACTGTGCCAATAACAAACAACCCACAATGATGATCGTTCTCGATGAACTTCATCCTTAAAGGCTACCATACACCCATGGCTAACTACAACATAGGCGTCATATACAATAACTCCTCATAACATCACAGGCAATCATTTCTACGAGGACATTACGTTCCGATGTGAACTGAAAAACAATTTTGCCTACCGGTTTTTTAGCTTATTTATCTGTTGTGTTATACTTTAGCTGTATCATCCATCTTTGTTCGTTACAGATTGCTCCGTTTGCGAAACTCAGTGTTTCTGTACGCAAGCACAATGTAAAATCAATAGCTTCTAACCCCTCGGTAACATCATGACCGTCTTTTGTTTCGCTAATCGATTTCCCATATCAAAGAAGGTTATTAGTATTTAGGCCCAGAACAGACAGTGAAACGCAACTGCAACGAAACTGCAACTTTCTGATGATTCTTATAAATGAAACTGAAACTGAAAGTTTCAAACTGGTCGCGTCATGTGTAGTCTCTCAACGGACGCTATGGCAGAAATTTAGATGCAACTCAACAAAAGTGACTAGCAGTTGCAGTTTCGTTGCAGTTGCGTTTCACCGTCTGTTCTGGGCCTTAGAGTTGCTATAAACTAAATTTTATATAACTTGTAATAATAATTCTATTAATAATCATCCAGTGTCTAAGTAGCTCAGATGGAAGAGCCGACTGCTCTTCCGGCAAATGAAAGATCGTGGGATCGATTCCCGTCTTATGCAGTTCGATTTTATCAAGTTATTTATAACTAAATTATAGGTGACGCTAGAAGTGTGATGTACGCCGTTTATAAATGTTTTTTTTTTTTATCTTCTATGTAGTAAGATATTGAAGCTTGATAGAGACAGAAACATTAATTAGAAATATGAGTGATGAAAATACAGAAATAAAATAAATAGTAAAACTCAGTAAAACTCTCAGTAAAACTCATTTATTTCTGTAAGTAGGCTTTAAAAAAGCACTTTTACATAGTAAAGTTAATTTCCCGTTTTCATTATTGTGAGCTGAAAACTTTTAGCTTCTAGGAATCTAACAATTTGTTGTGATTTCCAATAATAATTTTATTTGTATTTGAAGACGATATTTCGTTTAATCACAAAAGCTCCGTCTATTTCTAAAGTTATTGAAGTTACATTTATTTTTTTCATTCGAAATGTATTAACTACGAGTACGCATGAAAAGAACATTAACAATAATTGAACTTCAATATTCGATTGTGTGTTTTGTAAACTGCGGTCCTTTTAGAAAATTATTTTCGAACAATAGTGATATTTCCAATAAGTTAATGATTTTTTACAGAAGCGCATTAAATGTTATAGTTTTTCTTCTTGTCATTTGTTATAAGTAATGAATTTTCTATAAGAACTTTATGTAAGTTCCAATACCATTCCAAAATGAGAAGTAATTTGCTGCTATACTGAAAAAATGTGGCTTATTGAAATGCATAGGTACTACTTACTTACGAGTACTGTACAAAATAAATAGTTAAATAAATGAAAACAATGGTATCATTACATCGATGACGCGAACAATGTCACATACACGAGTAATAGCTATAGTAAAGTTAATTCGTATTGATTGCTCTTCAATATTCATAGGAATGAATGAGCAGTCATTAACAACTATTTATCTTTCATTACAGGAAGGGTGAAGGCCGTGGACCGAGGACTTGAACTTCGTCACATCTATCAAAGGTAAGTGATATTTAAATATTATTATTGCTTTGAGAAAATAAAGCGTGCATTAACTAATTGTTATAATTATGATGTTGTCAACTAGACTATAAATAATTGTCATTTTACTAATGTAGTGGTAGTAGGGATGTCTGTAACATATTTATGAAGATAGGTAAGAAGTTTTGAAACTCCTAAAAGAAGCAGAAAAAGAACCAGGGAATTCAATCAGGATTGTGTTGACCCTAAAGCTTAAACAGAAATGACACTCTATTCTATAGACGCGTAATTTAAACAAAAATATATGACAAAAAGGAAAAGAAGAGAAAGAAAATTAATTAAGGAAAAATAATTGGGTTGTAAAACGTTCCATATAATTAGTGTAATTATTTTCACGTCACTGAAATATACATAAGTGAGTATAGGTAAAGTACACTTTATTGTACTACTAAAGAAGTTGTCGGTTTTCATTACATACAAAGAGCCGATAGACTACACTCCTTTGAAATAATACTTTCTGAAGAATTTTAATATTAATTAATATGCATGAAGCGTGCTGAAGCTTTAAACTTGCTTTAGGCTACCCGTCAAGCATTTGAATGTTTATTTCGTTTACAATTGTTTGTGGGTTGTTTTACTCCATTTCGTATAAATACTTCCGCATTCAATCTTGAAGAATTGATTTTTCTTCGAGTAGATTATATTCCAAAAGGAAGGAAGGAAAGGAATAAAAAGATTATAATATTTGTGTGGCAAACAATAGCCTGTCTTTTCCGCTTTAACTATCCTATTTATATATTAAATTGAATCAAAATAGAGTCAGTTGTCTAAGATCTTAGTCAATTGTCAATTGCAAAGGACCTATGAACTGAATAAACTATTTCATTTGATTTAATAAGTATGCGTGAAAGGTAACATACTTATGGTCGCATAGAATAATATTAGTGTATTAAATAAGACTGATATAGTTTAGAGCGAATATCAAAACGTGAAGCAGAAAATAGGATGATTTATCAACTATTTCAGATATACAGTGTGTCCGGGCATGTAGTGATCAAACTTTAAGGGCGTAATCTATGGACAATTTTATCGATGAAAATACTTCAAATTTAGGGCCTGACCCATTTCTCGAAAAATTACATCGATTTAAGTTTTTAATTTTTAGTTTACACCTCTTCTTTAAAAAACAAGTGAAAGCGTGGGTAGCTTAACATTAATAGGCAAATATTTTATATGATGCGATAGCCAATAAAATTATCTATTAGTAGAAGAAGAAAGCAGACACAAGTTTCATACATTTTATGGGAGTAAGAATGGATTTCATTAGAAAAATACATTACTTTTTTCACTTCTTTTTCAGTTATTTTCCAACACAAGAAAAACCAGGTCGTTAAGGTATGTTTTATTTGCATTGTATTTTTAGTATTTGAGCTATTCTACAAAACGAATGTAAATTTATTAGTCTACGTCTATTAGTTTCGACGTAATTGTTGAACAAAGATACCCCTTCCCAGCGGTTTCCATAGTAATCGGAGTAGGTTGTGTGATTCTTTCAGGCAGTGCATTTTCGCATGTCGCGTGCAAAAAAATTCTTCGTAAAACCTTCTTCTTCATTTTAATTTGGTTTTGTGCTTCAGTCAGCTTTGTCCGCAGTTCATCAATATTTTCATATTCCCTATTGTATACCAGATAAAGGGCAAGAGATTCCTCGTTGTGGATAAAAAAATGTTCTGTTCAGTTATTGTCTTTAAATGTGTTCTACGTAACGTAAACTTAGAGAATTGCAATCATTAGTTAGTCCTAAGAAAGTCAAAAACATGTAACGGAATCTCCGACTTACCACTTTAGTGGAGCGATTACAGAAAATTATGGCCTATTAAGTACATGTTTTTTTGTGTTATTATGAAAGTTCAGAAAACTGCGCAGTTTTTAAAATTATTTTGGACCTATGGAATTTCTTTTTTTTTTTAACTTTTAAGTTGAAAATTTTAGAATGTTCCGCTAATAGCATATTTTTTATGTTTCTAGCAAAAATTTTGTATCTTGCATCAAAGATAGGAAGTTGATAATTTTTTTCAAAAATTTGCAATTAATAGGGAATCTGTCAAAAAAAAGAAATCTGAGAAAAGTCGACCCAAAAAAAAGATAAAAAAATTTAAAGCCTACTGGGTCATACAATTTGAAAAAATCACAAAATTAACGATAACTTCTAAACTATGAAAAATCGTAGAACATACATGGGGGTGAAATCAATAGGTCTAGTCCTCACCTATCACCTGCCTTCGGCTTGACACCTTACAAGAAACACCCTGTATAACAAACATAATGGACAACACGCATAAGTTTCTGTATTTTATTTACAATAAACAGAATTTTTTTTAAAACTAAGGCAAACTTAACTCTAAACAAAATAAAAATATAAACTTATTTTACTCAAAAATAAAAGTGTGTCCGTGAGGCAAAGAGGCGAGAATGCTGGCTGCATTTCCTCGCTGAATGGCAATACTAAGCCTTTGTGCAAGGAAAGAGCCAGCATTTAGATTCTCCGAAATTTTAATTAATTTAGGGGAAATGGTCCGAAACTGTAATTTAGCATTCGGTCCCCAAGGTCCGAAGGTCTCGACACCAAAAGGCGCAAATATGTAGTCATTAGAAAGTGACTCATATTTGCGCCGTTTGGCTAACTCAGCCGACTCTGCTGCAGCCCCAGCTTTAGCAACTGATTCCCTGAGGTGGGAAGGGGCTAAAGTATCGACGCATGTAGCGTCCCAAACTAAAGCCCGTCCCCGTTCCCAGGGAACCAGAGTGAGACCATCAGGTCTCTTGCCATCATCACGGACCAATCCACGTGGTTCTAACGTGGAAGGAACGTTGATGCTGGAAAGGGCTCTCCTGATGGCGTCGTTGAGAGCAGCGTGTCGGGCGAGACGACCAGCACCGAATTGGTCCACCTCTTTGCCACAGGGACACGTGTGGGGTACACAGATTGGTGCACCGAGGCGTAAGTTATAATATTAAGTTAAATTATGACTTACTTTAAATTTTAGATCACACACATTACACTAGTTTTTATTTCACCTCAATCCATCCAGTATTACCGAAGATAGAGCCTCGAGAAGTTTACGGACTTTTTAAAAATTTCAAAAATTTCCAATATTCGCGCGTGACGTCACAACATGATTTTGCAGCCCCCGCACGTTAACCCATTTACCACTTTTTGTCTTTTTCCAACTAAAATAAAATTTTACCTAATTCTGACAACTGTTGTTAGTTGTCATCGTTCAATCACATTTCAAACTAGGCGCTAAAAAATTAACCATTATTATGCCACCTATTGCCAATTTTGTGCACTATGAAGCCATTTTTACATTTAATGCACTTAAATATAAATTTTCTGGAAAAATAACCAAGTTTGTGTCTCTGTGCTCAATAACGAGTAAATAGTCCAGTTATTTGTTAATTTTACTTGGAAAGTTTTCCAGATTTTTTGAAAATTGGTGAATAAATGGATTACGCTATGTTCTTTCCGAATTTTGTGACCTCGATCATAGCCGCGCGCGCGCCCACCTTATTGAAAAAAATCCGCCTTAAAAAAGGTTTTTGACAACTACTTTTCTCATTTTATAATTTTTGGGACATAGACAAGCTAAGAAGCTTTGATAAATGTGATAAATTTCATGTAATGTTGTAAGTTAAATAGATTTAGAGTTGTGAAACAGTCAAATTAATGTACCTGCTAAATTGCGAGTTCTTTTTTCTTTGATCATGGCGGGACACGCTGCCGGGTGTCCTAAATATGCTGAAGTATAAAAAAATTCGCGTTGCTGAAGTATACATTTTTTTTTGTCTTGTTTGTTTCTACATTACATAATTGTATCCTACTAATATTATAAATGCGAGAGTTTGGATGTCTGGAAGTTTAAAATAAAGTAAAGTAATGTTTATTTCTCACCAACATAACAGATAATATTATGATAACAAACAATCAGGAAAAACTAAAAGTAAGAATGTTGGTGGGTTGATACCTGAACTAGGAAGATTCCTGTGTCTCAGGTTTGTTACTCTTTCACGCAAAAAGTACTCAACAGATTTTGTTGAAACTGTACAATATTATTGTTTGTAACCCAGATTAACATATAGGCTATAATTTATGCCGATCTGTGACACTAAATTTCACGCGGGTGAAGCCGCAAGCAAAAGTTAGTCGTGAAATAAGTAGGAAAGTTTAAGGTTCTGAAACGTGGTCGCTCGCTTACTATGGGCCTCATAAGAAGGCTCAAGGTCACCCAAAGGGTGATGGAGCGGGCTATGCTCGGGGTTTCCCTGCGTGATCGAATCAGAAATGGGGAGATCCGCAGGAGAACCAAAGTGACCGACATAGCACGCAGAATTGCTAAAATCAAGTGGCAGTGGGCGGGACACATAGCTCGTAGAGACGATGGCCATTGGGGCAGAAAATTTCTTGAGTAGCGACCACGGGCTGGAAGACGTAGCGTGGGCAGGCCTCCTACTAGGTGGACCGACGATCTGGTAAAGGTCGCGGGAAGAACCTGAATGCGGGCAGCGCAGGACTGTTCATTATGAAAAACCTATGGAAAACCCAAAGGCCTCTCGCCTTTGTCCAGCAGTGAACGTCATTTGGCTGTAACGACGAAATAGGAAAGAATGTAACTTTCAAAAATCTTCTCTAAGGCAGCATTTTTCCAATTTCGCAACGAGCGCGGCAATTACACTTAACTAACAGACTAACAGAGAGCATAGCGAAATCTATTTTAATCACCAATTTTCAAAACTCCCGGAACACTTTCCAGGTAACCACGTTAATTTGTACCAAACAACTGGACTATAATTTAATTGATATAAAAATTTGGGTACTTACATCTTCTCAAAAACAAAAGAACTGGTGCTAAAAGGGTTAAGTGACGTTTTGACATTTGTAGAGGGCCTTGTAGAAGGGGAGGCTATGGTGCTGGATGTGGATTAACTCGAGTGTCATAGTAACTTATTAGACTGCTAAGCTTGATGATAAAAAGAAAAATATTTTATTCAATGTACATAGTCTGGTCATAAGTTCTGTCATTATGATAATAACTTTTGAATTTTGAATGAAGGTTTCAAAAACATTTTTTACTGAATTAGAATTAAAAAGAAAAAATGTGCGATAGTTCGAATTTATTGTATGTGTAGTGGACGCATAAAGAAGTCCGAACTACAGTTGTCACGTTGCATTGCTACGCGCCAAAGCTGATTTTCGTTGTGCTGAAAAAATTTAGTTTATCTTTTCATTAAAATGATAGGTATAGGTGTACCAGAATCTTATGGCAAACAAAAATGTAATATTCGGGAGCAATCAAACACCGAGAACGTCCAGTAAATGACAACGTATATTTCTGACAGACCGATATCGTCTTGCCACAGATTACCCTCAGTATCTTACAATAATAAAATATACTGAGATACCCACATACATTACATCCCTCCACGCTTAATTAATGCTTAAATTCTAAAAGACTATTTTACTAAGCCTAATTACAATCATTACCAATTTATCCTACTAGTATTATAAATGCGAAAAGCCTGCTGAGATGTTCACGCAAAAACCACTGAACTGATTCTGATGAAACCCCACAGCACTATTGTTTACAACCCAGAATAACATTACTTAGGTTACAGTTTATGACGATCTGTGACAAACCAAAATTCACGCGAATGAAGTCGCGGGCCAAAGCCAGTTTTTACATAAATCATTAAAACTAAAATTTATAGATAGGAGGCTTCAATCTACATTTCCTAACGGGCCGAGCCTTGGGCGGTGACACGGGCGGCGAGGTCGATTGCTTCGCGGGCGAAGCTGACGTTGTGGTCTCCTCCGTAGTGGGTTGACCCATCGGCTCGACTGTATCGTCCGGCGGCATCGGCTCCGCCGACTCTCCCGACTGTCCTCTCGAAATGGTGGCTTCCCTACCGTGGCCGTCAGATATTTGAGAGTTTATGCTTGACCTATTGCCACTATTTATAGGTATAGAAATAAGTGATGCACGACTCCCGCTGGGGCGCTTCTGTAATTGATCTATATGTCGGTGAACTGTTTCACCATCTTTGCCTAATACTTTATAGTCACTCGCTCCTATAGCATCAACAATACGCCCTGGGACCCATTTCTCCCCTTTCAAATATTGCCGGTACCATACATCCTCCCCTTGCTCGACAGACCTGTTCGCCCCAGTCGAGGCAGCCTGCTGTCGCTGCTGGGAACGACGCACCTGCTCTTCCCTATCCGGTTTAATCATATCTAATCGTGTTCGAATACGACGTCCTAGCAAGAGCATGGCGGGGCTTTCACCTGTAGTGGAATGTTCTACATTTCTATAATAGGCTAAAAATGACCATAAAGCTCTGTCAACATTGTTTTTTTCTGTTATAGCTTTCTTAATAACACGCTTAAGTGTTCGCACTGCATTTTCAGCTAATCCGTTCGATGCTGGATGATAGGGAGCGGTAAAAATGTGTTCTATACCGTAAAATTTTGTAAATTCCTCAAATTGCTTACTTGTGAACTGTGGGCCATTGTCACTAACGATTTGTTTTGGAAGTCCCCACCTACTAAAAAGCTCGCTTAGTTTGTGTATTAGTGATGTCGCGTTAGTACTGTTAGCCTTAAAAATCTCAATCCATTTAGACATGGCGTCCACAACAACCAAGTATGTAATGCCCGCGATCGGACCCAAAAAATCCAGATGTAGTCTGGTCCAAGGCCTGTGTGGCCAGCGCCACAGGCGCGGCGCCTGGCGCGGCGGCGCGTCCGCCTGCGCCGCGCACACCGCGCACGCCCGGCACAGCCGCTCCACCGCCTCGTCCACCCCGGGCCACCAAACATAACTACGAGTCAACGCTTTGGATTTTACAATTCCCATATGGGGTTCATGAATCATAGTTAATACTTTTTCCCTACATTTCTCGGGAACCACTAGCCTATGTCCCCACATAACACACCCTAGTTCCTCATATAGTTCACTCCTTCTATTAAAGAACGGCTGTAAATTAGTAATGTCGCACTAAGGTGGCCAGCCGTCTCTAATAAAACTCAATATCTTTGATAGGAATGGGTCACGTATAGTTTCTCGTTTTATTTTGTGATAGTCTAACATCAAAGCTTCTTGTGCAAAGTGTAAGTAAGTTTGTTCTGGTGTGCATTGTTTATTTAGCCCCTTCTCATGTATAGGCAGGCGAGAGAACCCGTCCGCACCATTATTATCTGTGCGTACGTATTCTATGTCGAATGTATATGCAGATAAAATAATTGCCCACCTTTGCATGCGACTAGCTATCATAGTTGGTATGCCTGTATTCGGACCAAAAATAGAAACTAAAGGTTTATGATCTGTTCTAAGGGTAAACCGACGCCCATATAAGTATTGATGAAACTTATTGACACTAAATATAATAGCGAGTGCTTCCTTATGTATTTGTGAATAGTTTTTCTCGGCATCCGTGAGCGCGCGCGACGCATACGCCACCGGCCGCTCGCCGCGCCCTCCGCTGCCCGACTGGCTGAGCACGGCGCCCACGCCATGCGGGCTCGCGTCGCAAGTTACGATTAACGGTTTTTTTGGATCATAGTGAGCTAAAACCTCTGCGCCCGATAATATGTTCTTTATTTCTATAAACACTTTTTCACATTCCGTTGACCAATACCATTCTTGCCCCTTTTTTAATAACTGATATAGTGGCACTAATTTACAGCTCATATTTTTAACAAATTTACCATAGAAATTTATAATACCTAAAAAAGATCTTAGTTCAGTAACGTTGGTAGGACTTTTTATTTTCCTAATAGCTTCGATTTTAGAGGGATCTGTTCTTATACCTTCTTTACTTATGATGTAGCCTAAATAGCGTACTTCGTTTGCAAAAAATACGCATTTACTACTTTTTAATTTTAGACCATGTGTATGTAAACGTTTGAAAACAGCTTCCAAGGCTACAATGTGATCAATTTTATTGCGCCCCCCTATTATTACGTCATCAAGGAAAATCTCTACATTTGGTATACCTTTTAGTAAATTACACATTATTCTTTGGAATATTCCCGGACTTGACGATAGCCCATATACTAGCCTATTGTACCTAAACAGACCCCTGTGTGTATTGATTACTGTAATTTCCTTGGACTCATCCAGCTCAATTTGATTGTAGGCTTGAGATAGGTCTATTTTAGAGAAATAACGCGCTCCTCCAAGGCTAACCATAAGGTCCTCTATCCTAGGTAACGGATAGCGATCTATTAATAAGGCGGGGTTCACCGTGGCTTTATAGTCAGCACAAACTCTCAAAGAACCGTCAGCTTTGTTTACCGGTACGAGCGGAGAGGCCCAGTCGGAGCAGTCGACGGGCTCGATGACGCCGTCGCGCAGCATGGCGTCCAGCTCGGCGTCGAGGCGCTCGCGCAGCGCGAACGGCACCGGCCGCGCGCGGTGGAACACCGGCGCCGCGCCCTCGCGCAGGCGCAGCGTCGCCTTGCCGCCCGTGTAACGACCCAAACCTCCGCTGAATAGTTCTTTATATCTGTTAACCAACACATTAACTTCATTTGACATTTGAACACATTCAATGCCTACTTTATGACAACTAGTAAACAATGGAATTTTAATATTTAGCTCCGCTAGCCACTGCCTACCTAATAAGGCGGTCGTGCCTCCCTTTATTATAAATAATTCCAACTTTTTGGTACGGCCACCATAAGATACATCAGGGCTTATAGTACCTAAAGGTTTAATTTTAGATCCATCATAAAAATTTAATATAATATTACTTTTCTCAATTTTCAAATGTTTAAAGTAATTATCGTAAGTTTGTTTGCTAATACACGATACGGCTGTGCCTGTATCTACTTCCATTGAGACAATGCGGTCCTCTATTTGAATCGGTAAACTCACCGCCCTGTAGTCGTTCAGGCACAAATGATGGAGATCTTCTTGTTGTGTTTCTTCACCGTAGTCATTCTCCTCTACAACTTCGCCGTAGTGGAGGTTCCGGCCTGAGCTCGCTTGTTTGTTGAATCCGCTCTTCCTATAGTCGCTGTCCGCATAGCTCGAGCACACACGACGAAGGTGCCCGATACCACACCGACTACATTCATAGTCCCGGAACCGACACTCCTTGGATGCATGGTTGGTGGCACCGCAAGCTTTGCAATGCGGCTCGCCCTGGTCCGGGCCGCGCGCCCCGGCGGCACCCGCGCCCGCGCTGCCCGGCCGCGCCCTGCTGCTCGCTCCTCGCCATGCGCCGCCACGTGCGGCCCGCGGCCCGCGCCTCCCAGCGCCTCCGCCGCCTCCGCCGCCGTAGCCCCGTGCTTGCACCGCGTGCACTGACGCCTCCTCCGCGCCCGCCGTCGTGGCGCTCCCGCGTCCCTCCACCGCGGCCGCATCGCGCTCCGCCGCCTCCAGTGATGACGCCAGCTTGACCGCCTCCGCGTAGGTTAGGGAATCGTCCTCGGCGAATAGCCTCTGTCGGATGACGTCACTTCTTATCCCGCATACGAATTGGTCGCGAAGGTTTTCGTTGAGGTTGGATTCGAACTTACAGTTTCGAGCCAACTTCTTCAGTTCCGCGACGTAATTGGCTAGGCTTTCTCCGCTGACTTGCCTGCGTTGTCGGAATCGATATCGTTCGGCGAGGGCAGACGGGGTAGTTTCCAAATGACTTTTCATCATTTCGACCGCCGTAGCATATGTTAACTCCGTCGGCTTCTTTGGACTAGCGAGGTTTACCAATAATTCATATGCTTCACTGCCCATTACCGATATTAATGTTGGTAATTTCAGTCCATCCGCAATTTTATTGACTAAAAAATACATTTCTAGTCGGTCCACGTAAGACGACCACACGCCGTTTACGACATCAAACTCGTTCACTTTTCCCACCGACATTGTCACTTTATTTATGTCTATTTATTTGTGTTACCACAAAAATAGTTATTTTACGTTTCACACGCACAAAATAAAATCCACAGCCTCGTACGCCAATGTAATATTCGGGAGCAATCAAACACCGAAAACGTCCAGTAAATGACAACGTATATTTCTGACAGACCGATATCGTCTTGCCACAGATTACCCTCAGTATCTTACAATAATAAAATATACTGAGATACCCACATACATTACAAAAAATATTGGAAAAGTGTGTCTTTCATATGGCAAATGTCTATGGATTTATTGTCACCTGTCAAAGTAAATCAAGTGAACTGTCAGTCGCTGCAGAAATTTTGTAATCTCTTCATGCCTATTTGTTATTTTTGTGAAAAAGTCGAAAAAGCTCAAGCAAGTCACATTGTTTTCAATGTGTATTGTAAAATAGGCATAATTCAAAGTCAATCTTTGATTTTAAAGCGCGTCGTTGAGTTGACAGTAAGTTGGAGTGAAATTGGATACATTTAGTTTATTACCTAACTGCGTCAGAAGGAGGGTTTTTTTTAAATATTATTCTTATAATAGCTGCTTTATCGGGGGTTTCAGGTGTACCTCACAAATTGGTGCAGAGGAATGGTGAAAATGTTATGACCATGTAAATAAAATTGAAAAAGGTTTCATCAAGTAAGATGTAAGATAGAATAATTGAAATGGTGGAAGAGCAATTTATAATAAATACCTCTTTATCTTGATCATCTATTGAAGAAAAGTGGAAACCTTGAAATCGTTTTCTAGTTCTGAATGAAGTGATTAGTTATAAGTATGATACATAATAAAATTAGTTACATAAAGTAATATACGATTTACTTATTTTTCAAGACATTTTCCTATTATTATTACTGACGGGATTGCTACCATGTACCTTAGTTTTGAGTTTCCAATATTTCGGCACTGTTGCAAGCGCCATGGTCACGGAGTAACTGAAGAAATTAAAACCAGACATCGTTCAATGTGCGTTCAAAAACCTGAGATTTAAAAAAATCCCACGTTTTGTTTAAACAGTAAGCGAAAAAAAAAGTGACTTGAAAATGGAATACAAAATGATAAGGTATGGTAAATGATAAGTCTTTATCAATGAAGAAGCAGAAGTTCAATTTCATAATTTCTAGGCTAGTTTCCATCGTCACTCAAAGTTTGGCTGCGGTCTCAAATTTGGGCTTAATTGAGGTATTTTTTGGGTGAGAGGCATAAGAACTAATGCCGTTTTATATCAAAAATGCATACTTAGAGGTAATCAACCAGGTACAAAGTATTTCCTTGTATGTTAGTCTGCCACTCTTTAGTAAGTCCCGAAATCCCCGCTTCGGCTCCCCTACTAACCATTCTAACCATTGTACACAGATAATATCTTACATGCAGCTTTTCATGTTACTACGTCACATATTCAAAATCCGCGCGGAAAATCGCTCCTAGCGGAAGAGCGCACTTTGAGCTTGAATATTTCAGTCATTTTTAAAGATATCAAAAAAGTAAAAATACAGTATTCATTCTAATTTTTTGTAGTTTTTTTTGGCATCTTCAACAAAAATTGTGCGCCATGTCCATTATGGTAGCCATTATTAGCAAGTAATGGCAGTAGGTATAATGTGTACAACAGCCGCCGTGTTTTGACAGTCTAGACAATGAATCAGAGATTATTAGGACAAGCCGTTTTACCTGCATTAATATTGTTACCTAATTTCAAATTCACGTCACAATTAATTCTAATTAAGATGGCGAGCTTACGCAAATTTAACGTTCGCAAAGCGCTTATCGTATACAGAAGCAAATTTTAATGGCAGCTTAGGAGATAAACCCGGCTGGTCCCTAAGAATGTTTTATTCATGACCACTGAGGCACTGAAGCGCCGAACAATATTCATCTTGGTACACGTAAAAATCGCAGCAAGAAATCTGAATCGAAGCGTTCTCCATTTATGCAGAATCGCGATCGGACGGGTAGTGATGCCCGGCATTCGCTTTATATCAATAAATCCTTTGACTGCACCATTTTGAATTCGATTTCAATAGAATACCATGGTTGTGTGTAGTGTATGTGGGCCTGACGAATATTATTTACGTGCTGGTTAAATTCGGACTAATCGTTAAGCCTGTTTTGGTAAGTCACGTACATCACAAGGGTAGTTGCTCTTGCAGGTTACAATTCCGGGACACAAAAATGTTAATTGATGAAAAAATAGAACATGTAGTAGATGGACTAGTCGGGTTCGAAATGTTGCAAGTTATTGTAGGATAAAAATATGTCCTAACTACCTTATTATCAGGTAGAAATTAAGATCTTATTATTACTTTATCAAGTAGGTAAGTATTTAGTTAGGTATAATTCAAATATAAGGTCTACCCTGAATCTCTATAAACGATTTGGTACACACGTCCAAACACTATTTCAATGCTCTACCTACAATGTTGAGGTAATTTATTTTAGCGCAAACGACATGTGTGAAGTGTGAACTACCGATAAAACCGATAAGACATTGAAAGGGTCTCAACATCACTAGCGCTGAGGAAAAATAACGAAGGTTTGAAAAATGAGAGACTGTCACCTGTTGCTTTGTGATATGGCTAAATCACTTTCTGCCCTCAATCATTGAGCTGTATCGGAGGATGATGAAGATATTGAGAGTATGTCTATTGGAACTTAATAACTCTGTATCTATGTAAACTATACAGGGTGGAATTTTGTATTGCCACCTGGAGGGAAAGTACTCTTAATACTGTAGATAGAAAATTTTACTAAAAGAAAACATTCCTTTATTTTTGAAAACAAAGAGAACTGCATTCAAAGAACTTTCCCTCCAGGTGGCATTACAAAATTCCACCCTGTATAGTGTATGCATTGACGATTATTTGAGTAGATCGTATCGTTTAAGTCAAATAACGTCCAAGGACTTGAGTTGATACTTACTATAGTTTAATACATAGTTAACACATTTACAATAGTTCCTACTCCAATGCCTATTATCCGGGCTTTTCCGTGTATGAAACAAATCGCATGCCTTTCGCCAGTCATAGCCATCGTTTGTTCGTTCGTTTCAGACAAATACCGTCCACTACTGGACAAAGGCCTCCCCAAGGTTTTCCACAATGAACGGTCCTGCGCTGCCCGCATCCAGGCTCTTCCCGCGACCTTTACCAGATCGTCGGTCCACCTAGTAGAAGGCCTGCCCACGCTACGTCTTCCAGCTCGTGGTCGACACTCGAGAACTTAGTCATAGCCATATAGAAATTGAATATAATTAAGGTGTCTACCTAAATAAATTAATTGTGGAGAAATCTAGAACCGATGGCGATGAAAAAACTCACCCCGAAATGTTTTACTGTTTATCAATTCCAAAGATGGTAAATGTGTCTTCCGTTTTTATCTTGAGTTGAAAAAATAAACGTTCATTTTCTTTGCGATGGAAAAACGAAAGTAAAGATAACATTTTATGAAAGGAACTGATGTTGACTTGTTGCGCCCGGCAGGCCACAGCGGCTGCGTGACAAAAGATAAACATCTCCAGGGCGTATTGTTAGTATTTCCAGGCCTGTTCATCTCCGCGAGTTTACATCGAAAACAAAACAGGCCCACCTACAGGATACTATTCGACAAGGCCTCACATACGAGCGAACATTGACTGACGCACGCGTATTCTTGTGTATGATGGAAGAAAATAAAGAAAATGGTGTACTAAATACTGTGCAGTATTTAACTGCCTAAATAATAATAAAAACACAGAATGTACTTTTTTAAGCTGCCTCAAGACACTGAGAGGTAAATAAGTAGTTAATATTATTCATGCTAAATCATGTATTTCCTCCGCCATTTTCCGCAGTTTGGCACCTCACGTCACATGATTTTACCGAAGTCAGCCCTATAGCTTCGGCGCAGTGCCGATCACTGACGTTTGTCAACAAAATGGTGCTTGACTCTTGAGACAGGCTAAATTACACCATATTGTTAATGACATTGAGCATACATTTTTATAAATACCTTCGCGAAGTAAAACTTCTGTACGTAGTAGGTACTTATTATTATTCTGTGGTATTTCGTAGTGATGCAACGATCTTGTCTTTTTAGGCCCTGTGAAAAAGACTTGAGTCCTGGAGTCGTAAGACAATCATTTTTATTTTAAAGAAACTGATGTTGAATTGTTGCGCCCGGCAGGCCACAGCGGCTGCGTGACAAAAAATACAAACATCTCCGGGGCGTATTGTTAGTTTTCCGTAGTGATGCGACGATCTTAGTCTTTTTAGGCCCTGTGAAAGACTTGAGTCTTGGAGTCGTAAGATTAAATTGATATTTTTTAACTGAAACTGAGTTGCCGATAGGACTAAACGGAGTTGCGTAAAACTTAAATCATTATAATTATGTCTAAATGCGACTACTATTGCCAGAACTAAGTGTTTATTATATACAAAGATATTAAATAAAACCTAAAACTTGCTAATCACAGGTGCGCCTTTTAAAAACAGTTCAAATTCTCTAAGATTTATACTAAAAGTCTATTGTAGAATCCAGTATTATTTTATTATTGACTATTTGGGTCTAATAAAATGAAATAGTCTTAAGAAGGTCTTAAAAGTCTAGATTTCGCATCACTTGCTTTTCCCGAGGCTCCGCTTGTGTCATCGGGCTACTTAGCGAGCTAATTGTAAGCTTGAGTCTTCTTTCTGACGTCTGTCCTACAACTACAGACATCACAAACGTTTGTAGTAGAGCAAAAGAGGTAGATAAAATGTTCTGCTTATTATTTTTCTCTTTAGCTTATTTGTATGGTATTTTTTGTTCATTGCGCTGTAAGTAGAAATAAAGTTTTCTAAAAATCCAGTGCTGTCCGTAACAGACGGCAGGTGATATGTATTTTTGGAAGTATACTAGATTTTACTGAGTGGTTTCTGGAACCCTAATTTTACCAAGATATGTATATTGTAAAATTAAAAAATACGTACTATAGGGATGGGATAGTGATTATTAAGATACCCCACATTTACAAACTTATCTACCAGTATTGTTGACCTGGGGCGCTCTGGTAGCCACAATCTTTACTTTCTCGAACTGTAACAAAAGTAAAAATGTAGAATAACAGCAGCGCCGCCATTGTTATTTTACCAGCTCTTTTTCTTGACTTTCAATCAATGAAAGCAACCAGAGCTCTTGAAGAAATAAAAATGTAACACCAATATGTATTTGGATGACTCTTTCTTTATACTTGTGGTTATGTAAAGCAACAAAGGCAAAGACAGTAATTTGGTGAGAAGCGGGTTGACCCCTGTAGGCCTAGGATGCGCACCGCGATAGGCGTGTATCGCGCCATTTTATCGATTTTACGTGATAAGCCCAACATTTTGACGTCTAAAATCATCGATAAGATTTTAAGTTTAAACCCGACTGATTTGACGTATTTTCATCGATAAAATTGAGCATAAATTTGATTTTGAAGCTTTAAGTTTGATTACTACTTCCTGGGCAGCCTGAGAGTATTTATCATACAAAACACATTTTTTTTTTTTTAAATAAAAGTTATAATTACCTTATCTTCTAACATCTTACTCTGAAGGTCTTGAGGTATTAACTGGTGCAAATTAAGTCTAGTATAATATTAACCTCGTAAGTAAGTTACCAAGTAACTGGGTTAGTTAATAATAACTTGCCGACTTTAGATTGCGTTTAACCTGTCACGTGCAGTGTGACGTGCATACAAAGATTTAGCTTTTAGATACGATTTATTAACTCGATTTTTAAAGGAGATGAAGTTGGTAACTGCCTGTATCGTTTATGTTTCGAGGGTTTCAATTTGTGAATACCATTTCTGTGTGGTTCAATTGAAATTGATTTTTTTAGAGTTTCATCTTCTTGATTGGAGAGGACGGAATACTTAACGGTAACCAAATTGGTGGGCATATGTATGTAAATAATAACTACATCATTAGGAGGCTGAAATTATACCGTGTGTATTTATCAGCTGAGGCTGCAGAACCGAGAAAAAACACTAATTTAAATGAAACCAAGCAACTTAACTATTGATTTTCTATGCATGAAAATTGGTTTCTTCTATGTAGTTCAAACGACAAGGCAGCAAGTTATTACTGAAACTAAGCAACCTACGTCACTGTCGCGAGTGGGTGACTGTTCTGGCCTTAATGTTTGCTGGCATAAATCACAAGCACATTCGTGTTTTTAAAGGTACACAGTTAGCTCAATCCTGTTGAGTTATAGAGTAATAAGTTTAACGTTTTCGAAATAATTTAGAATTTTTGCAACGATACAAATGAAATGCAGTTTCAATGTTTAATGAAACAGCTAAGCCACTTAACATACAATTACGTTTTAATTCTTCGAACCACTGACTCTATATAATTTCCCAGTTGAATTGAGAAGTTCTTTGTTGCCATCTTCTAATTGCCAATTGCAGTCACGATCATTCTTACCTATATTATATTAGACTAGCTTTTGCCCGCGGCTTCACCGGCGTGAAATTTAGTTTGTCACAGATCGTCATAAATTATAGCCTATATGTTATTCTAGGTTATAAAGAATAATACTGTAAAGTTTCATCAGAATCCGTTCAGTAGTTTTTGCGTGAAGGAGAAAGAAAACAAACATCCATCCAGACATCTTGACACCCAGACATGTTGACATCCAAACTTTCGCATTTATAATATTACTAGGATGTTTTTTTTTGCTTAGCCCCAAGGTTAACTATCGGAATTGGCACATCAAGCTAAATTGAACATTGTTGCTATTCTAAACAAATATGATATTTGCAACAAAAAGGCAAATATTATAATGTAGGTACCGGAGACTGCAGCTAAGATAATTCGGGAATTCAAGCTGAGCAGTTAGTACATACATCATTAGCATAAATTCACAGAAATGCCACCTGCTCCTTGCGGCTTAATCCACGGGAACTATGTGTTACGGGATTATGAGCGTTACCTACGAGGTAGAATCGTACAATTAATGCATCCATGTAGGGATTTAATAGGGACTTTTAACTATGTTAGTGCGCATTACTTTGTACACATACGAGTTGGTAAATCTAAGTTATTCAGTAGAAGTAGTGCACGTAACGCATATTCGTACATATCCTACGCGTATACACGTAAATCGTTTTACTGCGTAGAAAATTCGTAAACGAGTTGACTAATATTTAATACTTTTACCTCTACTTAAGTCAAGATACCCAAAATAACCCGAACATGGTTGTTCAAACCCATTTAAAACATTTTTTTTCAGAAAAATACGTGTGATATATTTTGATATCAATAAGCTCCACTTATCGATTCTCAAATAAATTCCTAGTAAAAAAGCAACCAACCAAATATTTTTGATATTGATGTGTCTTGCGTATAGTCGTTCATATTAAAGTCGAATACTACTATAATTAGTAGTACAACAACATTACCCTTGCCTTGTATATTGTGACTAGCTGCCCCGGCATACGACTTCGTATCGCCTATGTTCATTAGAAAGAATCAAATCTTTTCTCAATAAAATATTAGTAGGTATCGGTTACTGAGTAATGTTTCTACATGCTGTCCAAAGCGTGTTGTTTGCTTGCCAATCTCAGGTAAACCGTGACGCCAGCTTGACTGGGCTGCACTGAATATGCAAACACGGCTCCAGACCGTAAAGTAATGGAATTCCTTATGTCAATTTACATTCCCTTAGCTTCAATGAATGTTGAACGAATTACTAAGCAAACTGGGATTTAACAGGAATATAGGTATAAAGGAACTGTCAATATAGGATTTTGGGAAACTGTGAGGCTGTGAGTATAGGTTTTTAAGTACAGTCATTGGTAAAATAAAGTGGTCAAAATGTATTTTGGTTTAGAAAATTCAAATTGAATCTTCTGGAGAATTGTTTGATTCTTTTTAGATGTATCTATTTGAAAATTTAGTCGACAACAAGGTATAAAGTTAAATGGATACGCTATGAAATGTAGACCAAAATCAAAGTGTTTAACTACAAGAAAAATGCTAAGACTCCATCTCGAGTGCGACAGAAAATTGTAGACTCAATGGTCTGTTCATTTCATAATCCTAAGGCCCAGAATCACAAAGTTGCAGTTTCGTTGCAGTTGCGTTTCACCGTCTGTTCTGGGCCTAAGTAAACCGTGCGTGCAAACACGAAGCGCAGGCGCTTAATGGAATAATAAATATTGCTGGTAACTTGCTATGGTTTATGTAGGTATGTATTTTCTTTAAAAATATTGATAGAGACCTATCTATATCCCATCATTTTTGATTATCCAGCTATGTACTTACTTGAAAATTATAGTGGAAGGTTCATGTAACTGTAATGACCCGGTGGTAAAGCTAGTGCGGTCCCTGTGTTACCTACATGTATAATGTGATGTTTACCTACTTTACTTAATTTTTTTCACGCTTATCAGTTTACTAAGAAAATAACCAGAGGAGGGCGCATAAATGTGGTTTAGCCGTTTCCTATTAACCCTACGTGACTAAAGAATTTTTGTCAGTAACTTGATTTTTTTAAAGTGTAAGACGGGTAAAACTAAGAACGCAGAATGGATCTAAAGCACGCCATTGTAGACGTCACTGTAACCGCCGCTTATTCAATAAATCAAACATTGGCAAGCTAAAATATTGGAGCTGAATATACTTATTCAATAAGATCAACTTCAAGCTCTGACTGTGGAGAGCTATAGCTAGGAATAAAACGGATTTTGCATTCAATTCTTTTGTGAAATAGCTGCGTCATTCTTGAACAAGCTGCATTGCATGCAGAACTTTTATAGTAGCTCCAGTTTGTCACAAAAGTGCCAATTGTAAAAGTTAGTAAACGATGAATTCCCGGGCGTGAGACCGTGAAACAACTTTGTCTTTAGGTGTCCATTTGCAGGCTCTTTTGTGGTATGTTACGTCGGGTGTAGGGAAAATATAGTCAGAATTAAAAACTTCATTAAACTTGAGTTTTCTTTCATTTACGAGGTTTTCCGAGATGCAGTAACCACTACATTTATTAAACATTCTGTCTATCCCTATTCCCTATGTATGCTTAAATCTTTAAAACTATGCAACGGATTTTGATGTGGTTTATTTCATAGATAGTGTGATTCAAGAGGAAGGTTTATGTATACTTAGTGCCCGTGCCAAGTCAGGTCTATGAATAATGTTTTTTTTTTAATATTATTTCTTTAGTCTCAGTCTCTAAGCGGAGTTTTTTCTGTGATTAAATAACCTAATAGGTATTTATGTAAATAGAGTTTAGTATACGTCTAGAACTAATGTTTGTCACACAAACATTTGCCCCCGAGATATGAACGCGTAATCGCATCAGTGTAGTAACGGTTACTGATGCGTACCATCTCCATCAGCCATGCGTCTTGCTCTCAAATATGAACAAACATCTCTAATTTGTCAAACTCAACTCATGCGTCTTGATCTCAAACATGAGCAAGCATTCGTAAATTGTTATTTAATATGGTAATTACACATTAACCCTGAATCGGGGTAGTTTGCCCGCTAGAGCGCGAGCGATTGCCCTTTGTGCGGGATTGAGTCGAGCGACGCGGCCATGTTTCACGCACAAGGGGCCGCTGTTTATTTGTTTGTGTCTATGTTTACAGTCTCTGTATTGTTCGAAGCCTTTGGTACTGGTGACTGTACGCCAAATACTAGTCTGTATAAACTCATATTAGAGTTAGAAAAACATTTGTGACTGCCATGAAGCTAAAACAAATAAATAGTAAGTGCCAAAATATTGGTCTAAACTGAATAAAATTTTTGATTTGATTGTCTTGCACTGAAATTTCAGCACGCAGATAGTTGTTATTATGACATAGGTATCCGATGAGAATGGGCTTTCCAAAAATGTACTTCGGATGACACAGAAGTTTAAAGATTAACTCAAGCAAAGCCACGGGATAAAGCTAGTACATAATATCAAGTGACATACTTTTATTTTGTAATCATACATAAAATATGATTACACTGCTAATGATAGCTGATCTGTTTTATTTCAATTATGTAGTTCAACTTTTGTTAAGAATGTAGAGCTTAGGCTGAGTTACACCTCATAACTTTGACGGTAACTATAACGATAACCTGTGTTTTGTATGAAGTTTGACGGATTTTTGACGTTTGTTACAATTAAAGTAAGATGAACCCAGAAGAACCCAGCCTTAGGGTCTGATATAAAATTAAATGTGTTTCAAAGGACCAGAAATTATTCTTCTTATATGTACGATTATAACGAGCAAAAGATGCATTGTTACTCGTTCTCTTGGTAAAGACAAGCTTTGTACTAACATATGCAAATTATGCAGCAGACTGTCTATCTCTTACAAGATATTATTATGTTCTCAAAGCTTTCCTGGAATCGCGAGCGAAAACAAGGACTACAATGTTAACAACCAACCCCCGTACTACGCAGAATTTCATAGAAACCAAGACTTCATAAAAGCATAATGTAGTCGTTAGGGATTTAAAAAACGTCACTAAGCGTGCCCTCGTATCTAAAACGTCAAATCACACCGAGACAAGAAAATTGACGCGTGAAATTATTTGTAGAAAAAAAATGTCGTCGAAAAATTTTTTCTCAATGGCCAGTGCTCAAAATATTGGTTTAAAACAGCACTTATAAGTTAAAAAACTTTTTTGCGAGAATTTTTCGTTAGAAAAACAAAAGTTGAACGACATGATAAAAAAAATTGTTTCGATGGCCAGAACGTTTCATAAACCGTGAGATATTGTTTCACAAAATTATGACTTTGTACTTCAGCAGAAGTTTTCTCGTGCAACTATCTAGATAAGTAATGGCAACTTTCCAACTTCTCAGACAAAACCGCATTAAATCTAGCACCTGAGAAAAATGCATTGCTTGGTATAATGGCGCTAAACTCATCTCGGTGTCGCAAAAATGATAGTGCGCTAGGGATGCGCGGTGTTGACCGAGACGATTGTAAACTTTATTTTAGTAAATAATATAGAACATAGTGTAGTAGGTAAGTATACAACGTTCACGAACAAACAGAAATATAACAAGGGTTTTACAAGAAGATTAATTGAAGTTATTTGTAGTAAGATGTGCGTAAATAAATACACGATAAGGGCATTAACGTTTTGGCATGGATGTATTAAATATTATGTTACAAATTCTAAGTTTAAAATTATAATACTTAGGTCCATTTAATGACATCAGCTACATTTAAGTTCTAAATCTACGTTAGCCATAGTTAATTTAAGCACTAATTCAAACACTAATGAAGTTAGTAGCCGTGAGAAAATTGATTTTATTTGAGTCTATCACTTTCTTCGATTGAATAATTGAACCTAAGAGAGTACAGTGGCTAGCATATCTGATAATCTTGCAGCAATATAAAACTTATTACAATTCCATAAAAATGTCATCGATTGACTTTTCGTTCTCCGTTATCCTAGTGGAATCTAAATTCGGCAATGTACAAAGAAGTAGTATCGGTTCTGTTAAATTGCGCAACTATTACTTATCTGGAAACCTTTTATATGGTGTACAACTCTAGTATACTCAACTTTAATCTTCTGTTGAAATTGCTTCTCTTTGATGGTGAAAATGAAATACAGCGGGGAAAATATTAAATCTTCTTCCATTTGGTGGAACGTGTAATGGACGTGTGGTATCGCTTCAAAATCGACATATTGACCTGATACAACAATGTTATATTATTACAAAAACAATTTATTTGGTGGTTCTAAGCTTAGTGCGTTTTGTTGATCAGTAATTGTTCAGTATATAAATAACAATTGATTTGTTAACGATGATTAATTCTTTGAATCGTGAAGTTATAAGTTTGGTATATCAACACTTAAATATTTACTTACCTCCTTGCTACTCATGAGTACCTAAAGTTAAGTAGATTACTTGTATATTGCAAATTACTCGTATACAATGAGAACCGTACCTATTTAGACATCTGCTGATTTATAATTGTATTAAAACTATCCAATATAAATTATCTGTTTAACTGTAAGTCAGAAAAAATCCATTTTAGTTTTTCCCTAAAATATCTAAACATTTTTACCAACTAACGCAATCGTAGTCCCATCGAACCACTTAGTCGCATTAAAATGCGACAGTCATTTGTTTAAGTATTCATTTGTTTTTCCAAAGTTCTTTACAGCCGCAGTTCTCTTTTTTTTCTTTTACAAGCAAATAATACAATTCTTTTCTCTTTTAGTATGTAAGCCGCAAGAATAGTCTGGTGATAAAACATTCAGGCCGTCAAGTTGGCCGAGGACGCGGAGAGATAAGTGCCAAGATTTCGTGTGACTCTAACACTTAGATTGGCGGGTGAAGGTCTCGGCGTTAGTCAATTGTTTTTTAAACCATTGCTAGTCAATTGTTTTTACGTTGTAAATTCGACGATATGACAAGTGAAATACTGGTAGGTATTCTAATAAGTGTGTTCTATCGACTGTATCTAACTGTGTGGGGTGATTTTGAAGTGAATTTTTGAAGTGATTTGTAATAATATCATATGCTTATCATCAATTTTTATATTGACAATCATACTTAGTTCTATAAAAAATTCTATTTTATTACGCACTAGGTAATTTCTATTTGGCCATACTTTGGATTTGCACAGACAAGTTTTGAAGCGTAAAGTAATAAACGAGGATTCTGAGTGTGAATAAACTGACAGTTTTGGTGGTATAATTGTGCAATTAGTAGATCAGATAAATCAAGCAGTAGAGGTGAGCTATTTCCTTTTAGGGATGTTTGTGGGTATAATGATAGATTAACCAAATCGTTTAGAATAGACTTTTGGTAAATTTATTTGATACGTACTACATGACATTTATGCTTTACCTACCAAGTACATACTCATTCTGCCTTTGCTTGCAAATTGTAGATTGTATTATTTATTTATTTATTTAAGGATAGTACTAAATATTCAACTAGTTACCTCTAAACAACCTATTTAATATGATTTTGTTTTTCTAAACATTATTATAATATCAGTATATCAGTAGGCAGTAAAAGTAGGTAAATGTTTATCCTTAAAGTTCTATAAAAAATTCTATTTTATTACGCACTAGGTAATTTCTATTTGGCCATACTTAGGACATTATAGGACCTAAACACAATGCTCGATGGCCTCAGTAGAGCCTCTCAACAAGTGGGTCTTAAAATGAACATGGACAAGACAAAAATTATGTCAAATGCCCGTGTTGTACCCACTCCTCTGAAGGTTGGAGACACTATACTCGAAGTTGTTGACAATTATGTATACCTGGGACAAACAGTCCAGTTAGGTAGGTCCAACTTCGAGAAAGAGGTTAATCGTCGAATCCAACTCGGCTGGGCAGCGTCCGGGAAGCTTCGCGAAATTCTCACGTCCGAAATACCGCAGTGTCTCAAGTCAAAAGTGTTTGACCAGTGTGTGTTGCCAGTGATGGTGTATGGCTCTGAGACGTGGTCGCTTACTATGGGCCTCATAAGAAGGCTCAAGGTCACCCAAAGAGCGATGGAGCGTGCTATGCTCGGAGTTTCTCTGCGTGATCGAATCAGAAAGGAGGAGATCCGTAGGAGAACCAGAGTGACTGACATAGCCCGGAGAATCGCTAAAATCAAGTGGCAGTGGGCGGGGCACATAGCTCGAAGAGCTGATGGCCGCTGGGGCAGGAAAGTTCTTGAGTGGCGACCACGAGCTGGAAGACGTAGCGTGGGCAGGCCTCCCACTAGGTGGACCGACGATCTGGTGAAGGTCGCGGGAAGTACCTGGATGCAAGCGGCGCAGGACCGGTCTTTGTGGAAATCCTTGGGGGAGGCCTTTGTCCAGCAGTGGACGTCTTTCGGCTGAAACGAAAGTTCTATAAATAAAATACTGAGTAAAACTTTGAACGTTCATGTTAATATTTTCAAGCACAATTGAAGCAAGTACAGCAGACTCTTTAAATTGTAAGTAAAACATTTTATCTACAATGTAGATGTTAAACATGTAGATTCTACATGTTACAGGACAAACTATAAACATAGTTTTTGTATGTTTTATAAAAAATAATCCTTAGATTAATCATATTATCGAATCGCTCTATGATCTGAGTATCAAAGATAGCGCGACTGGTTACTTTCAAATAATTTAACTTACTGCCATTTGATAAGTGATAAAATTGTGACTATATTATCTTATTTTTTGTATAAACTTACTGAGACGTACTTATTTCCATTGTAATGCAAGGTTGGACTAAGTTAATCTAAATTCTTCGTGAGTTGCCTGCGGGCACGTTCCCGTTTGCTCACTCGTTGGAGAAATCCTATTATTACAGCCTACCACATAATTAGGCTGTGTATTTTAGCCTGGAGAAAAGAATTTAATTAAGATTAAGATTTCTCGCACTAAAGCCTTATTGGACTACCTACATTGATGCCTACAACACCTAAAATTATCTTGGGTTGTAACATTTTAAATCCTCCTGAGGTTTCAATAACAAAATTTTTTAAAATAAAATTCCTAGTTCATCTCGAAGATAACAGAATAACTTGGAACCTGTAGCTTCCACTTTGTTTAGACAGTTGAAACTTTAGTAGCATTAATTCGAGAAAAATGTATTGGATAGTGTGTGTTTTTATTTAACTAATGCTAGCTTTAAATTTATTATGACTTATAGGTTTTATACTCCACTATTAAGGACACGATTTTGAGCCACACCTTAAGATAATTATATCATAAATACACGCACACTCGATTATTCGAATCATAAATTCGAATTAACAAAAACAAACAAAGTACTTAGTAATGATCGATTTGCTGAATTCCGATCTTTCGAATTTCGAGTGGGAATATCCAAATCGTTATGCCAAACAATTAAACAGAATTACACGTTCCAATTAGTAAAGTTACTACGACTGGCAGCCGGGCACGTGCTCTCATCTTTTGATCTTTCCTAATTAATTGCAGTAAGTTATTGGTACTTTGATCCAACAAAATTGCGACACGGATCTGGCTGAATAGATGGGGCTATTGGAATATAAGTTATTGGATTATTAAGATTAATTTGAATTTGATATAAATTAATTTCTCTTCGAAATTAAACTATGTTAAAAAATGCTAGAGATTAAATAAAGTGACAGGGTTATTTTAATCATAGGTAATAATAGGTATGTCACGAGATACTTACCATAAGATGGACTAAAAACGGAAATCTATATAAGTATGCGTATCTATTTAACCGACTTCAACAAAAGAAGGAGGTTCTCAATCCGGTTGAGTTTTTTTTATGTATGTACACCGATTATGCCGAGTTTTCTGAACCGATTTCCGAGATCCTTTTTTTGATCGATGTGGACTACTTAGCTGCCATTTGATCCCATTAAATTTAATTTAGTTTGATTTTGTAGTTTTTATTTTTTATGAGCAAAAACGCTCACTCTTACGACGAATATTTTTCTACAATTAAGACATTAAATTAAACAGTGCGCATAATTTATTTAATTTTAAAAATACATTTCCATCATTTCGCGTTTTTAGTATCTCGAATATTTGAACTATCGGGCGTTTTATTTATTGCCTCTGGCAGGGTTGCCCGAAAAGTTATCGGCTCGGGCCATCGGAGCGATATATTCGATTGAAAATGGATGCGTGGTGCCCACTCTAGTGATTTTATAGAGTGGATCTCCATTTACATGATGTTGATTACGTGGAGGTATAGAGTCAGCTTTATGATAATGGTTTTGACTTTCGTTTGCCACATATAAAACGAAATTTCATTTTGTTTACGAACTTATACGAGTATGATACGAATACGAATCTAGCCAAACCACATACGAATTTTGTCATGATAAATAATTCTCTTTGACAGCTATCTGCAGATTATTTCAGAAACAATAGTAGCATTACTACGTTCAACATTGAGGGCCTTAAATTCAGTGTACCGCCACTGTCATCGGTTAATGCGAAGTTAAGCGCCCACAATAGAGCAGCTTAGTTGAAATAACTGGCAGTATTAAATGTTGAATTTGATACAGCCCTCGGTCAAAGGCCGAGCGATAATTTTGATAAGCCCTGAGGAACATGTCGGTTAAACAAAGCGATTTATGCTTGAGAGGGCTTTATAATTAAAGAGCGAGCGGAGCGGTGGGAGCGAGCGAAATGAGCGAGCGAGCGGAAGTCAACCCCGGAGCTGCCACGGATGTCGGGGCCAAATAAACAAGACCGGAATTGGAATTTGGCTGCGATGGGTGAAGAGATGTCATTTGTAGTAGGACTGTTTGAATATGAATGGGGTATTGCTTTTTGAGTATACTTTTGAATAGTTCTAGGAATTCTTAAGACGATTTGTTCGTAGCCTAATATTGGAAGAGTTATTTTGTAAGGAGAATTAAACCAACTTAAAAAAATAGTTGCTCTGTAGATAAATCATATTATTATTGTTATTGATTCTAATAGGATTAACGTGCAATTCATCTCATAATTCAACACTCGTATTTTAATAATAAAATTTTACTGCTCCTGCCAGTAAGCCGACATATTTTCTTTTCTTCCAGAGCACGTACGTACGAAAACACATTCTTGCCATAAAGTGCTGTATTCGGATTTGTGGGGCATAACTATTTTTTATTATACCTCGACTACTACACGTAACTTATGAGATGATTGCGTAGTTGTGCCTCATTACTCACTTTCGTTAAGAAACCTGTTATTTATTCACTTGAACGTCCGTGGGCACTACATTACACTGGCATGCATTTAAGAAAAAAGTGAATCATGGATTATTACTTTATTCTTAAAGACTGACGTAAGTAGGTACATTAATGATTATAAAGAACTCATACCATCACTTACCATCAGGTGAGATACAGGACAAGAACTTCCTCGTTGAAAAAAATAATTGTAAAACTCATTTTAGTTTTGCAAGTACCTAGGTAGGCTTTTAAAAAGCACTTTTAAGTTGAGGAACTAAGTACGCTTGACATTCGTAAGCTACGGAACGCTGTGTTACAATGTAGCTACGAATACGAGTGCTACGACGCTTTTATTTACTACTGGCAAACATGACTTACAATACAATGAAAATGTTAATCTAATTTCTAATGCTGATGATACAGTATAAATTGTTGTGTAATTTAATAATGTATATTTAGTTGTAACAAAGCGGTTTATTTTACAATTTAAATGGTCTTGATTGTGAAGTAAAACCTGCAATGCAGCTGAATGAATGCAAATTAAATGTCTACTGCTCTTTGTCAACTGGAAATTATACTAATCTAGAAATATTTCCTACGACATTTTGCTTTAAAATGTCATTAACTTCGAATGAATATGAATTTTGTGAGCTTTTAGCAACTGTAGCGGAGTTTAATTAACTGTGTTTGAAATATTTACGAGTTTATTTATGATCAACATATTTATAAGTAAAATACTCAGCTGAATGATAAAAAAGTAATCTACCATGCAGTTGCCATTATGCATCGACGCGCGTATGATAGATTTTCAAACAACTGCAGTTAGTCGGTACAATAGGCTAGATGACAAAATTTCAATTATTTGTCCGTCAGACAGATAATTAGAAAATATTAGACTCATATTTTTTTTTCATTCATAATTAAATAATAACAGTGCTACATCGAGTTGAAATGGCGCGATACGTCACGCTTGAGTAGAATTTTTACTCAAAAGTGACGTCACGCGACATTTCAACTCAAAATACTGTAATTATTCGATTATGGAAAACACAAAAAAATATGAGTCTAATATTTTCTAATTATTTGTCTGACGGACTAAATAGAATTTCGATTTCATTACCCAGTCATCATCCCTATTGCTAAAAGCCCTCGAAGTTACACAAATATTTGCATTTAAAAAGTTTACAAATGTTCGAGTGACCGGTGTATGTTGTGGTCGGACCACTAGAGCATACTTCCATCGCTGTGCGTTGTGTTAGGGCTAACACTGCACTGTTAATTAAAAATAATTTCACTTTCAAAAAAGTATAATTCCTGTAATACTTTTTTCGAACGGTTAGAATTTCAGGGTCGTAGTCTAAAACTCCTCTCCAGAATGAACTTAGTAATTATTACTTAGGAAGAGATTAATATTGATGCAAATATTAAAATTCAGGTAATCTTTTACCAGGCTTGAGTTTGTGCTTAAGTTATATGCTTGGTTTGAACTTTGTTTCATGTAGAGTTGTACTCATTTTGGTAAAATTTGTGCATTATGTGTTGATTACGAAATTGGTTATGTACCTACTTGGTGTTTGGTATATATGCCAAAATCAATGGAATAGTGACTAAAATTCATTCATACAGCAGTAATTATTATATGAAAATAAATTTTAATATAAAAATGGGTAGTGGTAACCCTGAAAATAATCCCACCCACTTGACAATCCCGTTGCCAACTCATACAGCCTGCCCTTCAAAGGTGCGTTCTCACTAGAGCACAATAATTGTTGCGTGCGTGAGATCTACTTGTACATCATGTTTATCTTTTTTTTGCACGTAGTGTACAAATGGCGGATTTAATAAAAATAGGCATTCCACCAGCCAACTACATATTAGTCACATGCTGCCTACGAGCATCAAACTCTATTTTGACAGACATTTTAGAAGCTGTCCCGGTATTACAAGACTCTGTCTCACATTAGGTACTTGTCTACATTATTATAGCTTTGTCGTCTACACAATTAACCCATTTAGACCTACCGTACCCTATGTGGTACGGTAAGAAGACAGTTGCAAATCGCATTTAGCAACCGAAAAAAACTGTGCAAATTACAAAAACATGGCTCATTTCTCCGGCTTTGAAGAGAATGTGAGCACTGTATTCGCCTTACGTCCCGTCCCCACCATACACACTATTACACACGGCTTCCTTTGAAGCAGTACAATGACAAGCTTCGGGTTTGCTGAAGCCATTCGTGCGACTCTGTCTAGTGTCTACCCTTATGGTTCAGTCCTCTCCCACTTTTTGCCTCACCGAATGGCTCTACTGGAAATGCGCCTTTATGTTGCAATATTATCTTTCCATTTGACCAGGCTAACTGACAGTTTTCAGTGACGGAATTTGAGAGGGTGGATGACCGTACTACACAAACAAGAGTGGACAAGAGTTCGTACTACACATTGTTTATTTTATGAAACCGACGCAGTAACTTTTTGTTATCTTTACCTATTTTTTGACGGCAGCTCTACCCAAAATGTGTCGCTTTATAAATACAAGCTCGTTATTTTATTCTCAAATATTTTACATAGTTCATAAAGTACAAATAAAATAAAGCATTGCAGAACTTAAAAACCTTAAAATCATAAAACGGATTTGAGAAAACTAAACTGAATTGAGTTCACACAAATTGAGTTCATCAAAGATCATTTTATCAAAAATGGAGTTTTAACACATTCGAAACATTTTCTTTTTTGGTTTTAATCCCAAATAACGGCAACCCGAAATGCAGACTAGTTAACTTTACGCCCCGAACTTTCATCGGATGTTCTAAAAATAAAAAGGTCAACTTTGGCATTCCGCCGACCTTCTCGTCTCGTTCATTATAACATTCGTTTGCACGCTTTTATGTAATCTATTTTTGCTTAATAAAGTTAAAGCATTGCTCGCTAAAATATTTTATGCTAATAGATGAAAATATTGAAATGGCTAGGATTTTTAGAGGACTTTTTACTGAAATAGCCGACATTCGGCGGCTTGGTGTCTGCGATAATATTTTGCATATTATTCGATACAATATTGCTATATTATCCCAAATATATCCGCAGACAAACAGCTAGTGATGCATTCATTACTCTTTACAAAGGAAAAATACAAGTTAATGTACTAAGGTTTCTAGTATCTGTTCCTTAACTATTTATTTCTGTAAATTTTACACGTACCGGAAAGCGCAGCGTAGGACATCCACAAGGTGGACCGACGACCTCATAAAGGTAGCGTGAAAGCGCTGGATGTAGGCCGCCACCAACCGGCTATTGTGGAAATCATTTTGGGAGGCCTATATTCAGCAGTGGACGTCCTATGGCTGAAATGATGATGATGATGGTCCTGTAAAATTGCACAAAAATGCATTTAAAAAAATATAGGGAGAGTGAGAAAAGCTTTTGTTACTCTGTAGTAACTGTCTGAACTGTTTCAGACACGATATTATTGTATATACTTTGAGGTATGTATTTATACAGGCCGTCCAAACTGCGCAACCAGTCCCTCGTAACACATAAAATAATAACCCAGGCCGTCCAATTGAATAATTCTCACTCATAACCGCTAATAGAACCAATATATTTCTATAACCCTTATAATACGTCACCGGGACAAATTCGATTGGATATTAACGGGTACGCTATTTTCACGGCTAAAAGCTTTTACATCGTGAAAAATATACACAAGCTGACATTCTCGTATCAACGACATTACGTTGCGTAATGCGGCCGTCGTTGACCGGAATAAATCCAATTCAGTGTGTTCCCATACCCGGGAGAGGAAAAGTGGCATATTTAGAGACAGTCAGGGAACAAATAATTGCTTTTGCCTGACACAGGAAATCGAGTTATGCTGACAACGTGCTTCGAATTTTCGGGATTCTATGTGGGGAAGAGACAAAAACGCTTTAGAAATCTTGACATTGATATTACAATGTTGAGAATAGTTTACAATTGACTGTTCGATTTTATTATTTTCGTTTGGAGAAGAGAAAATTACATAAATGTCATACGCCATACATAAGGTATAGCTTTATACTTTATGGAAATAAAAATAAATAAAACTTTTAAGGCGAGATAGGTATATAAAATTATATTCTACTTTATATTTTAACTTAATATTATTGAAGTTTGTAGTTTAATCAAAATTAGTGTCACGAAAATAACTTACTTTGAAAGTCTTACCTACCTTTGTAACTAGAAATTTAAATTATATTTAGGTATATAATTTACCGGTCATGCGCCGCCCGCATCTTCCGATCTTTGTGGAAATCCTTGGGGAGGCCTTTGTCCAGCAGTGGACGTCATTCGGCTGAAACGAACGAACGATATAATTTGAATTTCACTATGTAATGAAGTTGAGGTTATACCTTCGTACCTACTTATTTCAACCGCGAAGCTGAAAACGGAAGCGGTAATACTCGTTATTTATTATTTAACTGACCAAAAGTGTACCGTTCAAAATAGCCTTATTACAGACCAGAGAACTTTCCACGATCTCAACACTCCTAGGATTTTTAAGGTAAAACGTTCCGTAGTGCCCTCCAGAGAGCTATCCCGACTCGTGAGTTATTGTTGAAGAGCAGGTGTGAAACTTCTAAATGAGCCCTACCTTTCCGAGTAGTTGTTTTAGAGATGAGTTGTGAACTAAACAACTCATTAGTATTTTGATGTTTACTTAAAGTTGGCATTAGGCTATTTGCCGGAATGTTGGCAACTAGTTTGAATTGAGGGTCAGATTTAGCCAGGTAAAATTAATTAATTACAATTTCTGTGGTGAAATCAACATGTGTTAAATTGGAACAATAAATTGGTAAAATGACGGCGCTACTTTTTAACGGAGTAAAGCGTAACAGATAAAGTTTCATAAATTACAAATTTCGGAAGTCAATCGAGTTCGCTCGTTCAGTTTAATAAAAAATTTAAAGCTGTATTTAGTTCACGTGATATTTTTAAATTTAAGCCTGTTGAATTTTAAATTTCAGGACACGTTTCCAACTAAAAGTACCTATGTAAAATACTTAAACAAACAGCATGATTAAAATTTTAGCTCAATATATTTGCTGAAAAGATGATAGTAATTTAAAATTTAACGCTCTGTCATCAATGGATGAGGCTGTCGAGAATTCTCGTGTCCCCATGTGATCATTGCCGGCTGTAATTTTAATTGGTCATTGGAATTTTAACGATGTATTGGTATGGCGAGTGTTTTCATAAAGTAAGTAGTAAGTAGGTACATATTAAAATGAGTTGAATTTCATAAAAGCATGAGTATTCGTTTATTAAATACTTTTAAAAAATCTGATATTTTTAAGCTCTATTAATCTAAATTATGAATGCGTGGATATGAAAGTCAAAAAACTCGAGCTTAGTCACTGCTTCTTAAGTCAAGAATGCATTACATAATAAATATTATTTAGAGTTTATAAATTCGTAATCTTGTCACATTACACTAAAGTTTTCTACCTAAACATGGAATATCTTGCTTCTAGTTAAAATAAATTAGTGCAGTGGAATTATTCAAGGAGTGCACTCAAAGGACTCAAAACGCAATACCTTCTTTGGCGGGCAAACAAGCGGCTGTGGCGCATTTGCAACGGCTAAATGTTTTGATGGCATTCCGTAATTGCATCGCAGGTAAATCGCAGCGACAATCACTATAGAAACAGTTTATTGTCTTTGGAAAGGCATAAGATCGTGAGTAAATAAACAGTATTTATGTATGAATTGTTGGTTTTGAACTAGACGATTATTCTTACAAAACAGAAGATTTCCAAAGATATTCATTTCTCACAGATAGATGGACGTAATAAAAAGTACTATTGTTAGTACCATTTTTGAGTTTTTTTTTTATTTCAACACAAATAGAGTCAAGGGTTCTGAAAATATCGCGGCACAGGCGATGTTTTTGTTGGATAACAAATAATAACAAGTGAAGGTCTCAGCTATCGAATCTACAAAAACTTGTTTGTCTTGGCGTGAAAATATAAAGCTAGTCTAGATTTATTTTTTTCACAATAGGCCCAACAACAGCCTGAACCTATTTTTGGTCTCCATGGCATCAAATTCAAGAGCAAAGTTAAACAAGATACACAGTAAAGGTTCTGAAAATAAGCGCGCTATTGCCAACAAACCACGCCCCGTTCGTGTCGCGCTGCGTTCGCAAACATGGCTCCGATGTAACTGATGCGTATCACTGTGTTGTGATAAAACTGGGTGCTATTTTTAGATTCCGTATTGAAGTATGTATTCAGCACATTCTAAGGTTCTAAATAAGAAGGTAGCTTACTTTTATATCGTTTAGAATTGATTTACTCGTAGATCTATCTGAATTTTTAAGGTTGTTACACATGTAAAATTGTAAAGTTTTTTAAAACGAGGTAATAAGTAGGCGCTTTTTACTTGTTAAAGTGTTAACGAAGATATTACATACATTTACGAATGCAGATGGGTTTTTAATTGATATTTTTATTCCAAAAATTCGTCGCAAAATACGTGCGCTACAGCCAAAACAAGCCGCCACTCGCGCGCTCTCAAACTTGCCTGCTATTGAATGCTCGACATTTCAATACGACCTGAAAGTCGAGCTGCGAAACTGTTTTCAATTCTTGCGACGCTTCTGATAATAGTTTTGCTTCGGAGAAAAATTGTTTATAGTGAAAAAATATTGGGAAACATACCGGGACTAGGTATTTTTCTAAATTAAAAGAGTAGGTACCATTTGGTAAATAACATATTTTTTAAGTGTAAAAAGACTGATTAGAAATGTAGGTTTGTAAAGATGTCATTGCCGTACAAGCCAAAAGTAAAATTTTTCTTTTTGAATCATAAACGCGGCAAAGTGCAGTATTTCTCTGTGATAAAATATGCTGACGTTTATTATTGAAAGCTTTACCAGCTTCACGTTTCGTGCTTTGTTTTTATCGAATGAGTAGATATGGCTCAAAAATTGCATCTGCCTCGTATTTTTAGAATTCCCATTCAGGACGCGGTATGAAAACAAAAGTCTGGGTGTTTATGTTTTATTCATCGGTCAGTTTACGGGACCGTCGTTGTGAGCGTGACGTGGGACAGGAATACTGAAACATCCGACTTTTTCAGTGACACGCGAAAAAAAAACTGAAGTGATCTTGCTTTACGGCACATATTTATTCGCAGGAGGCAGAGTTTATTTTGTGATTAAAAATTGGGGACTTGCAGCGGATTTTGTTTTACGGCATTCGTCATTTTTTAATCGTTTCAGCGTAAGTCGAGCGAGAACATACACATTCGAAATGGAATCGAATTGTTTTCCGTGTCATGTGGAATTACACGAAAACAATGAGTAAAGCAATTTATATTTTTCACGTAACTTGAAAACTTTCATGTAAGTAGTTATTTTTAAGAAAGTAGGTAATTTAGGACTTATATTTTGTTAAGCCTGTAAAATAATGTTGTCACTTATTTTGATTACGCAACTTACTTCATGAAATATTCGGTAATAAGGTAAACAAGGAAGAAAAAAGCAAAATCGTGTTTATACGGAGCTGAAAAATTTCCGCTTCTTATGATGCCGTTGCCAACTAATGGGCAGCTTCTGGTGTCGGGAAACGTGGTGAAAAAGAAAATAAAAACAATTTCTTAGCAGCCTCGCTCCGTACTGGGGCGTGACATTTTAAGGTGTATCCAGGATCGACTACGTCTTGACCCACTTCACAACTTTTGAATTTTAAATTCGTGCTCACTGACAGAATGGGAAATCATTGGGGCAATCTTGTTTTTTTATGTTCTTAGTCTGTAGTTCCTTACAGAAGAAATAAAATACATACGGTGTTTAACACACTGATATAATATTTAGCGACTAAATTATCACGTAGGGGAGACCTAGGAGAGTTGTGACAGAGGTGAGTTGTGACAAGGACGATTTCTCCTTACTTAATATAGTTAGGAAGCTGGAAAAAACGCTTGTTTGTCGCTTTTAACACGCTCTTCTTGACTAAGTACCTGCGGGCGGCGCAAGAGGCATGGTTACGTAAATATGACGTCTGTGTACAAAAAAATGCGAAAAGTAAGTTTTTCGTCAAAATTTTATTTCAATTTAAATCATGTCTTAGTATATGTGCACTGTTGTGTTATTTTTTCTCAAGTTGCATGGTTATTCAAGTCTCAAAATGTAGCACAGATATTTTGTGTGCGCATCGTGTTTAGAAAATAAAAATTATTATTCGAACCAAGTCGTCATTTTAAACACCTAGGAGAGTTGTGACAGCCTGTCACAACTCTCCTAGCTTACTTAATTTTTCTGATGGGCCATTTCCACGATGTTTTTAGATGTTTTTTGTGTGTTAGTAGGTTCATAATTAATTTGAATAATTGCCTGCTGCTACTTTTTTGATTTTGAATGCCTAATGACTATACATGAATACCATATCTGATAATACCATATCATATAGAGGAACTGCTTGCTGGAGTCGAAATATAGGACCTGACTTATGAAGACGTGATTAGGTTAAAAAGGGTTAAAGTTTAAGATATGCTGCGACCTCTTACAATCTAAACGTGTAAAGATATGTTAAGAAGAAAGAGGCTTATCAAGTAAACCCAGAAGGCGAAGCTCCGTCTATGGATTATACCACCGAGACTATTTTATTTTTACAGAAGACGAAGAAAATATATTAAGTGACTATTAGCTAAAAAATATAAGTAATTAAAAAAATCCAGTGTCGTGGGAGAAAAATGAAAGCTGGAGAAATGGGGCTCAATCTGCGTAACGATATCCTATAACTATTTGTTTTAATTGGACTAAAGGATGATGAAAGTACTTTTTTGCTAAAAAATAATATTTGATTGAGTATTATGGTATTTTTATATCTAATAGATCAAATACAATGCTGTCACAACTCACCTCGGTACCTGTCACAACTTACCTCGGTGCTAGGAGAGTTGTGACAGAGGGAGTGGTCTAAGATTTTGGTGATTTTCTTAGAAACCCTAATACTTTAGTTAACTTTGGTTATTGTTTTGAAAACAGAAGGAATGGTGCTACATTAATTTGTATGATTCATAGCTGTGGAATGTTTTTTGAGCGAGATATGGCCTCTAAAGTAAAAATTGTCACAACTCTCCTAGGTCTCCCCTACAAAAGTTAAAGAATAAGCACTTAAGAAGAACATTATGCTTAGATTATGATCTCGTGCAAATCCCATACAAAAATTTCTGAAAAACACCACTACGAGTAAGTAATGGTTTTACGTATGAAATTTTGTGAAGCTCAAAAGGATAAAATGTCAACGTAGAAGGAGAAATAAATACCTTTCTGAGTAAAAGGTGAGAGACGGCGACAAATTAGGTAAGACGCACAATAATGAAATGTTCTTGGTACATGGAACGTTACGTAGACCAAGGTTTTCTGAGAAAACCTGATTCTTAAGATAAGTTAAGGTTCAGTTGCCAATAACACAATTGAGCGAATCGAGATCGGTGAACCTATTTACTCCGAAGTTTGAACATACCGTAAACTTTTTGTCAACATTTTTATTTTATGTACTCACTGTACTTTTGACCACCCTCCGAGTTTTACTGAGTTTTACCTCCCCTCGTAGGGAATTAGATATGTATGTAGTTATAACTAATAGTTAACTTTTTGTCGATCTGCACCACATTTTGACTACTTTTGACTGTCATTGGATATGTAGTAGTAATAGCTAAGTTGCCTAAAATAGAAAGTTATCAACATAACCTTCGGAAGTTAAGCGATGCAACTTTCTGGGACGCCTCATATAATATTAACGAATAATCCGGTCTACATGATGTTGATTAATTGAACTTTGGGCTTCTTTGGCGGGTAGGTGCCTAAATTAGAATGTGTACTAAATATCGCCCTTTGTTGTACAGCTATTAATATAGGGCTTTCAAAGAGGTGCTTTCAAGGTTATTACGAATTATGACGTCCTGACAGATTGCGGTCATGGCAGCTAATGACTGATTATGATACAGAGAACTAATAACAGCAATTCCTACTGAACATGGTTACCAAAATACAAATTCTAAAAATAGTTGTAATGACAGATAGGTGGAACATGTCGGGAAAGGCCTCGCTACACCGGCTCTCACCTATGCTCAGCGAGACGGAGATGGTGGATTTTTAGTGGGTGGAGACGGGTATGCAACTCAATGCATTTTTACCACCGAAAAAAAAGGGTAGTTACTAGCTATTGGACAAAATAAATACCATTTGAACGTCGTTATTAATTTTACTTCAAACAAAAATAACAACTTAACGCCTTTAAATCTATCAGCTGGAATTACTTAGTTTTGACATAGAAGTGCTATTTTTAATACAATAAAATTACTGCCCAATAACTCGACTACTTCGTCCAATGACTGGATTTTCGCTATTGTTTATTTCTGTTAATAATAATAATATTATACTGAAAATCCTCTTCTCTCTCCTTCAGGTATTTGTTGAGATTAAAGACACTAAAGTGTCTGCAAACTTCGTAAAGTTATACCGTCATTTGAAGCTTCTCAATCTCGATCCAAGTTGAGAACTTTCAATCAGTCGTCTCACCTTACGACTAGTTACGACTTAACTCGAAGCGCTTAAGCTAGCTGATATTCAAGATACAGTTAGGCTAGCAATTAGTGGTACTAGTAATAGAACTAAAGCTTCAACCACACCAACGCGTGCAGATCGCCATCGCCAGCGCGATCACGGCGCGATCCTAGGCTAATGACAGGTCGTGCGAACTGTCATGGGTCGCGCGACCTGTCATTGGCCTATGATCGCTCCGGCGATGGCGATCTGCACGCGTTGGTGTAGTTAAAGCCTTAGGCATACACACACTACGAATTTATCGAAGCGATTTAAACGCCATCTAACAAAAAGGTAAACTGCTTTATTAGTATTTATAAAGAATTTTAATAAGACACTTTGTAGTAGTTGCCGATGTATTTTTACCTACTTTGTTTTGATTGTCCCAGTTGACTTGACCACAGATCGGCTTCTATTACATTATTTGCTTACTTCTTTTTTTAGCCTACGTTCACGTGTAGGAAAAACAAATGACGTCACTCGATTCACGGAGAAATTATGGGATAATTTGTTTAGTCACGAGACGCGCTGGAATTAACACAATATTGTACACTGTAACTCTTCTACGTGATTAAGCCTTCAGGCTATAGTTATAAGTATTTTATTAGAAATTGTAACATGACCAAGCCTTCAGCAAATTTTCAGTATTTAGTATGTTCACAGGGATTTTGAAATCGTTGGCATCCTTTTATTTTAAGACTCTACTCATGACACATAATGCATTCCCCAAATATGAGACAAATCTAATGAGATTTTTTGTCATTATTTTTACTATGTATTTGTATTAGTGTGCTCTTCTTATGATGAGTTTAAAACTATTGTATAGTCTTGTACACGTACAGTCAATATCATGTCAGCAGATTTGGATAGGATTATGTTATAAAAAATACATCAAAACCATCGTGCTCCTGAATCCACATAGAATAGAGTCTTATCAAGCCTATTTCATACCAAAAGTAAATAATTCACATACAACTACGACTACAAAGTATTGGACATACCTAAAAAACCTTCTGCCTTTTCTTATTTTATAGCTCCTGTAAGACGTCCCAACTTACGTCATGGTAACGGGTAGACAAATTATTCACATCTAGCCTACAGGGACGACTATAAATTAGGTGACAAATCCCTCACATACTGCCCGTCTATTTACCCGACTGCTCAAGCAGTTGTAAATTAGAGATCACAAATATTTCAGCAGATAAATAAAACAAAGTAAATGAAATAATTATGTGTTATAAATAACTAAAACCCTAATCCCCTTATTATAAAAAAGTTGAATCCGGGACAGAATGCGTAATATGACAACAATCAAATTTTGTATACCTCGTATATCAAGCTTTATAAACATAAAAATATCCACCCTGGGAAATACGAAAAAATATAAGCTCTCCTATGGGCTTCAGAGAAGATATTGAAAGTGAGTAATATTTCTACGTCTTATGGAACTATCTTTACGTCATATGTAGGTAGGTAGGCTATAGGAAATATTTCCATTAAGTACTCACTTGGTAATTTTCCATATCTAAAGCTTTAGATTCCAAGATAAATGTTAAAAAATTAAGACACCTTTATGGCAAAAGACAAGCCAAGTTAGTAAAATCTCAAATATTTTTCTTTATAACTCCAGATGAAGTATTTGCAAGTATAAACTGGGAACGGTAGGTGTTCAATTTACATTTTTTCTGAGTTTGTTTTTATAACTTGTGTGCACCGTATCAGGAAAGTTTATAATTGCATCTGTGGCTGTAAAATGTATGTTTTTAAAAGTTACCTGACGAACATTCATTAGTATAAGAACCAAAATAGAACTTATTTAAGTATGAAAATTAGCTTTTCCCACCTAGGGCGTATGAAAAATTATTACACTGAAAGAAACGTATTACTTATAACGGAGTGAGACCATACTTTGTATAGGTAATTTGCTATTCAATTGGTAGTTAAATAAATTCTCGTAGTATTTTCCAAGAAGTTGTCGCGAGCTCCACACGCGATTCTAGCACTAGCGTAATCGCTTCGAACATCGGTTGTGCTTTTACAATCTTAGGGTTAGACCGAGCGGCCTTCAGATAGGGTTAGCACTGAATTATTCACAGAAGTCCGGGTTTTTAGGGATATCCGAAACCGGTAAAGTGCAAGTTGGACTAGCTCGAGACGGGTTCCGATAAATATTAAACACTAAGGCTGGGTTGCACCATCTTACTTTAACTTTGACAAATGCCAAAAATCTGTCAAACTCCATACAAAATACACCGGTTATCATTATAGTTACGGTCAAAGTTAGGTGGTGCAACTCAGCCTAAGTATGTAATTTACGCTGCATTTTTAATGACCAAATTCCACCATATTCCGCTTATTCCACCATAATAAACAGCTTTCACCACGCAAGTTTATAGCTCATCTCCTTCATAAGACTACAAGATGGGGCGGCAGAAGTAGCGGTTTTGGCCATAATTGCATCGTTTTTGGCCACTCTATTTTAACAATGCAAAGCATTATGAAATTACAAAAATATTGATATACTAATTTGTTTTTGTACTTATTAATTTCTACTTTTAACTATTTATTCATATCACTTTTATTATAATAGTCGTAGGACTTTATGATACTGATTAATTTCAGAGTTAAGTTAGTGGTCAAAAAAGGTACAGTGGCAGTAGCTACCTACTTACATAAGTAATATAGTTACTGTTGATAACCCTGGCTAGCTGACGTGTCGTGCTTCGCCTCAGTAAGACCTGCGATCAATAGACGCTATCTGCATCTAAAATTGTCTATAAAAGCTGTTCTCAAACGTTTTGGTAATCTATCATGAGTGTATTGTTGAAACCGAATTATCTTTACTATTTCAATAGAAGGCATTTTCGACTTACGAAGTTCCGACTAAACCAAGGTATATGAATCCCGATTTAAATACGTAGGGGACACCGAGGACAGTTGTAACAGAGTTGAGTTGTAACAAAGTCTATTTATCTGCACCTATAACAGTAAGCGAGCTGAGAATTTCACGCAAACAGTGGAGTGTCACAAAAGCAATGAATTCGCGAAGTTGCTAACACGATAAACTGTCATAGGTTGAGAAATATTGACTTTGTTACAACTCTCCTCGGTCTCCCCAACAGTTATACGTAAATTGCAGACAGAATTAAACCATAATGTCGGGAAAGAAATATGATTCCCTGAAGTACGGAGAGCACGTTAAGCCGTCGGTTTACGTCAGACGCCATAAAGTCGACACCGGGGTTGTGTTGTCAATTACAACACACGGTGGAAAAAGATCATAGCAGTTAAAGCTTTGAGTTACTCTTATATCACAGCCGTTATAAAAACCACAGTTTGCGAGTAAAAGAAATATGAAATTTTACTCGTAGTCTTTAAAGTTGTATGAAAATTATAAACGTTTGAAATAATGTAAGAAAAATCGGAGTGAGGGTAATTTTTTTTTCCTGCAAACGATGAATTCTTACAACGCACTTCCTTTATAATGAAGGGGCTGATGAATAGATAGAGCACGCTTAATCACTGAGTGAATATCGAGTCACCACACCGTGAAAAAATGTTTTAATTCAGTTGACCGTTATTTACCTTCTTTTCAATCAGAATAATCGGACAGTAACTGTGTTGTGTCAGGTGTTTGAATCTTATTAGTTAGTTATCTTTCGCTAACTTAGTTCAAAAATATAAAAAAAAACTGCATGCTTGCTACTACGATAAGTTTGTAGGTTATTTCTGCACAAATGGGGTACAGCTAGAATGTTATTCAAACATTTTGACTTCACGATAAGTGTAGACTTATACATACAGGGTGTTAGGTAAATGGGTATATGAGCCGACACTAGCCCATGTTAACATGGGCATATAAATGGTATGGTGAAGTCAGAAATTTGATATCATCATTTTAATTTTTTTAATTTACATACAAAATAAATTTTATAAAATCCGATTTGTATGAAAAATAAAATAATTAAAATGAAGATATCAATTTTCTGACTTCACCATACCATTTATATGACCATATTAACATGGGCTAGTGTCGGCTCATATACCCATTTACCTAACAACCTGTATATATATAGGTAGCTATATTTTGACAATTACAAGATGTCTGGAAGAGATCGCTTCATAACGCTAAATTATGCCATCTTTGGTATATTTTCATTATTTTCTTGTTTTGTGTGGTACACAATAAAGTATACTCAACATCAAATAAATCGCACCTTCCGCGACGCGGACTTTAAAGATTTTCTTCTGACATAATCATGGTGCCCCAACAATATTGGTGTTATTTGAAAGCCCAATAAATATCGTTAAAGAAAAACACATTCAATTTATTAATCAATGATTAACATATACCATAAATGTGACTTGAAAAAATACCTCACTTTGGGCTCACCTCTGGGATCAATTAGACCATTTTTTATGGTTATAAAACCAAATAATGATCTCACGTGTCCTCTTTAACAGATGGATAGCGATTAATCTCAACTTAACAGTTTTATACCCATAAAAGTTGGCTCAAGCGTAACTACCTATTTTTTCAAGAAGTGACTCTGGATCCTTCTAAAGACACATTTTTATGGTAAAAACCTTTCCCATAGTGAAATCAAGTTTGGAACTAGGCTTTTAAATAGTGCCAATATTGGTGGGAAGTGGGGATGCATACGTTTGAAAGTGCTTGTCGCGCGAGGTGCGATTTATTTGACGACGAGTGTATTTTTCTATCTATTTAAGTACATACTTACCTACTCTACTTTCGTATCCAATTTAATGTTTTACACGATTTTAACCAGTTCCCTAGCGCTACACCAGTAACCTGTTAAGACATACGAGCGCCGTCGGAATTCAGGCAGCAACTAATTCGTCGATGTACCGCAAGTCGGCGCGGATAATTTTAGGCGGGATATCGATCCACGTACGGCCATGCTCCCGTAGCGCGGAAGTGGCCACCGATGTAAAGGAATTTCTAGAATCTAGAAGGTGTTATTTCGTTATTGTATTTTCGTTGTCTATCGTTATTAACTAGTCGCTTCTCAAATTACATTTTTAATAAACAACTTGAAAAAATCGAACTGCCTAAGGCGGGAATCGAACCCACGCGGCCGCAACAGCTAATAACTATGAAGAGATAAAAAAATACATTTTCGGTAATGTAAAATCCCAGCTCTGCATTGTCTTTTTTTTTTGTTAGTAGGTACATGACGTCTAGTTTTCAAAAATTTACACAGCGTCTTGTAAAATGCTTATTTATTTGCTTCTTTTCCATTGGAGATTTTTTTTGTTTCAGAAGTGAAAACTTAGGCACCTACTATCATTCATACTACCTATGATTAGTTAGATTTATTGTTTACACGATATTACATTACTAATATTAATTTCTCCGTTACCTACAATACTTCTATAGGTGGGTATCTACAAGTTCATTAATCTCTGTCTGCACACAGATTTGGGAGTTCCTTGTGCGAGATGATTTTTTGCTTCGGCGAGCACAATAAGTCAGTCTGCTCGACCTATATCAAATTTACTTCGTGTAGAAGCTGCTAGAGATAGGTATCATTGTGAAGACTATCTTTAGACGCTTAACTTAAGACAGCTTAAGTTTCTCTTGGATAAACTCCTCACTGATTGGCTTTGATAGTGGCCGGCTGGCACTGGCTATTAAGAGCTGCAGTGGTGGGAACGAGAGGCGGGAATAGTACCGTATGACTTATAAAGAAACTAGTGGTCACTGCAGTATAATTTTAGAGAAAGAACAGATGATAATAAGACTGTGTTGTTATTTAATTCGGTTACAGGCTATCTCTACCACATTGCAGTTTTAACACGGTACAATACAAGTCGTCCTAAAAAGACCACTCAATTTAATTATGGGAACTCTTAGTTTGCATCCTCAGTTTCAGATGTTTGTTAGGTTAATTATTTAAGTACGTGACTGGCAATAAAAAAGAGTCAATATTTAAAAAATACTTAAGCAATTACAAACATCTTAAACTTGTTTTTTTGTTTACATCGTTTTTAACATTTAAGTATTTATAGCTGTCGTGCCCATTTTGAAATAAATTCAAACACCTTTTGTTAAATTATAGCTTAAGTTTATAAAATACACGATGATTAATGGCATAATGGAACAACATGCAATCGTGATTGCCAGTCAAAATAACGGTCTGTTTGCCGAAGATTTATTGTTTCCGATTTCTTCAAAACTGCTGACGTCACCCCCAAAAATCCTTTCCAGAACTCGTGCACTTGAAAACACGAGTTCACCGACTCAACACGATTCAAGAGCGGCATCCGTGTCACTCTCACAATAACGCGACCTAAACGGAGGTGGCCCATCAAACTATAACGAATGACAAAGGGGCCCGGTCACTCGCGGGCTATCTGCGCAGAACTCACTATGAATCCCTATAAACAATAGTGCCAAGTGATCTTCTAATAAAGACTGTGTGTGACTAAAAAGGTGCTGTGATAAAATCGGAGATACATAAAGTGCGCGTTAAAACCACTGGTTGGTGTGGATGGTTTCAAAGGTTCACTCTGTGGCTGTGAAAGACAGTGTTTTGTTTTAAGTGAAGTAAACAGGATACGATCTATTGGGCGAGACGGCGGTCACGTGTAGGTGAGTAAGTTAAAAGGTTGAATTTAATGTTACATAACAGTGATTGCATTGTAAACATTAAAAACCTTTTGTGGCGAACAAAACTGATTAGAACTGTTAATATTGAAAACAAAAACCTCTAGAAACATACAAATAAAATGTAAAACATTGGGATACTTATAATACTGATAAACGATTCGTGCGTATTTCCATAACAAAATGGCTCCAGGATGAACGTCTAAATTGCTTATTGAGACCTCAGAACTAAACATCTGAGGATGCCCTTGAAACTTCATATTACTTACAATCATGGAAGCACTAAGTATGTAACAATTAGATGTAACACTGCTGTATGCTTAAAACAGAATTTTAATTACTTACATTAATTGATTGTTAGGCGTTTATGCCTATTGCATGATTGTATAAAACTAGCAAGCGTGCAAGCGAACTAGAATCTAAAAAGATTTGAAGTAAGCGCCCCCTTTCACAAGGGGCATTGTATTTCACGCGAAAGGATTTTGGTATACGAGTAGAGCTCGTTCTCAGAACTTTAACTAAGAAGCACTTCATTAGTTAAGCAAAGAAGACTTAGCAATATTATAACCTGAATATTCTATTAAACTTCCTCTAGAAATTATAGAGCTGTCCCTACAGCTTTGGGATATTTTCATCTATAGAATGATTTCAATAGAAAAAATCTACCGCCTTATGTGAGACTTCTAACCTTTACCTTAACTTTTTAAGACTGGATTTTACACCTTTTTAGACACCATCTTATTTTAACTTTGACAAACGTCAAAAATCTATCAAATCCTATACAATAAACACCGGTTACCGTTAAAGTTACGGTCAAAGTTAGATGGTGCAACCCAGCCTAAGTGTTTGTTCTTAATATAAGATAATGAAGCATGTGTATCCTAGTTGAAACAAGTGGTTTAATTTGGAATTATTATAACCGTATTTTTCCCAAAGTGAAATATCATGTTTCAGTTATAAATGAAAATTTCCCAACAAGCATAATATTGGTGTAATGAAGGCTATTTACACCGAGCCCTGCCTTAATACTCAAGTTCAATGGAGCAATTTGGAGAACATTTTTGCGCTAATACCTTTTCTGCTTGAGTGTACAATAGAAAGTATAGAATTTTATCTAAATAAACTTACTGAATTGTACTTCGAAGAATTTAGTTAGAAACATATGTGATAAACTTTTCTTGATGAACTTTTATTGATTTCTATAAGTGACGTTGCTTCAAACTATCGAATAAAACTTATGCAAGATTTATTCTAGATTTCACAAACATTTTTATTTATTTGAGCATAAATAAATACTTTCTTTTAAAAGCAAAATTGCTCACACCATGACTTTAGCAGAATCGATGTTTTAATCACCTGTCAGCAGTAAATGATAGGTTCCAAGAAATTAAATATTTAATAATTAACTTTGGCACCTGCTGCTTAATGTCAAGGTCATGTTTTTTTCTTTTTGTCTACACTATGATCATGAAAAGGAAAGATTTGATTGATTTATTGTTTGTATTGAATAAGCTTCAAGACAACTGGACCAATTTGGAAAAATTATTTCACCGTTAAAATCCACCGCGTCAGCTAGTTTAGTACAAAATTTTTCAATCATGTAATATGCGACTTATATTCGTTTTACAAAAAGGGCATTAATTAGCAAAATTTCATATCAATAACTTATATTACTTCCTATACGTTTAGATACATTTGTTTATTTAACAAAGGCTAACGTCGGCCAGCGTGTATTCCGAGGAAGTTTCCCAGTTAACGACAAGTTAGCACAAATTTAGACGCGCTGTTAGCAGTTTGCTACGCTCTATACTCGTATGATGTTATGAAAATTGAGTAACTGTTGCTGAACTTACATGATTAATTAATATACTAAGTTTCGCATAATTTAGTTTAATGTCCAAGCTATTGCAACTGCTGTGACCAGTGAGATCCTTGGCCATATCCTTGGACATTTTACACTGCGCTTCTAGTCCCAAACTAAGCAAAGCTTGTACTATGGGTACTAGACAACGGATATAAACATACTTAAATACTTTTTTTTGTAAATACATACTTATTATACATAGAAAACACCCAGTCCAATGTTCATGCACACAAATGTTTGTACTGTGCGGGAATCGAACCCGCTACCTCCGGAATAGTAGTCCGTTTCGAACCACTACACCCGACAGATTGCAGCAAACTCAAGGAATTGATTTTTATGTTGTGAGTTACCATTAGTTTTAGTATAAGTACATTCTCATCAACTCAAGGCATTTTTCTGTAATATATTTTCATTAAAACCATGTGCCTAACTAAAACCTTTCACTTAGCTACAATTTGTCTGAATTGACATCATAAGTTATCGTAAAAGATGCACATTAATTTCAGTCATCTTTATAAAAATATGTAACACTATTGTCACAGAACACATTACAACAATACACATTCCCTGTTCATTTCGAGACAGTCATTCGTATCTCCAAAGTGTCTATTCGTACTGTTACATCCAATAATCGTCCGGCAAACAGGACTCGTAAAATGCAACGGCCTGTCCGTATTACACGTCTCAGCCATGTGGCCCTCGTTTATTGCTTCAGGAATAAGCTTCATGACAATACAGACATTTTCAGAGTTGTATTACAAGTTGCTGTTATTTTGGTGTTGTGGTAAATTAGTTATGTTGCCGAAACTGAAAAGACGGCTGGTAGTTTCTTGTAATAATTTTCCAGTTTAACATAGTATTTAATACCTGACTATTTATTTCTTATAATACATATATAACTTTAATGATTATAAATAATACTATAGTGAGGATATTGAAAGCTTCAACTGGAGTTCATTATTACGACAACACAAATTAATGATTGGAAGAAACAAAATTAAATTAACTCCTTGTTGAGGTTGTAAGCTGTCCCACAATTAATTAAAACTTAAAAAAAAACAAGAGTTCATATAAAATGGAATTTGTAAAAAGTTTCAATATCTGTTGCAAACAGATTTGTCTTCCACTTGACATATTTTATTTGTGGTTAAAAAAGTTAAAAGTTCTTCGCGCCTTTTTATCGGTACCGTAAGCATAAAATTAATAAAAAGTTGAACAAAATTGGAAAAAAAGAAAACAGAATAAACTGTACAGATTGTGAAATTAGTAATTAGTAGTGTAGGTAGGTCTTGAAATGTGTCCAATTTGCAATCAGCTTATTTAAATCTAAACTCTCTTTTTGATACTTACCAGATCCTCATTTCAACCCCCGAAATGATGGTGATGACGTAAGTTGTACTGATTACGACCCAGCCGAGCAAACACAAATGATACAAAACTCACGATCGACATCTTTTTGTTACGTAAAGAGTAGGTCTTGAAATGTGTCCAATTTGCAATCAGCTTATTTAAATCTAAACTCTCTTTTTGATACTTACCAGATCCTCATTTCAACCCCCGAAATGATGGTGATGACGTAAGTTGTACTGATTACGACCCAGCCGAGCAAACACAAATGATACAAAACTCACGATCGACATCTTTTTGTTACGTAAAGAGTAGGTCTTGAAATGTGTCCAATTTGCAATCAGCTTATTTAAATCTAAACTCTCTTTTTGATACTTACCAGATCCTCATTTCAACCCCCGAAATGATGGTGATGACGTAAGTTGTACTGATTACGACCCAGCCGAGCAAAGACAAATGATACAAAACTCACGATCGACATCTTTTTGTTACGTAAAGAAAGGACATACTCGAGCCTCCGCCTCGAGGATCAAATGAAACCGGGTTTTTTAAGCTTGGGTAATTTGTCATCAAAACGTTTGAACAAGGTCAGCCGGGTGTGAAACTCGCAGTTTAACAATATATTTAGGGTTCGTTTGCCAGGATTCGATAAATTTAGAATAATAAGGACTACTTCTTCATTCACGCTTAGAAATACCGTTTTGAGAAGGTGAGAAAATAAATTGATTGTGAGACGGGAACAGTGCCTATAATAACGGGTAAAATTTATCCAATATGTACTTATTATGTATTATTAGCTATTAATTAACTACTTACTATGAAAAGAATAGGTAACTTGGCTTTACTTCAAGAAAAAAAACCGGCCAAGTGCGAGTCGGGCTCGCACACCGAGGGTTCCGCCGTACAAACGTAGCGGTTTACAATTTATGACGTATTAAATCAAATTACTTACGAGATTCCGTTGCGAGTAGTGGCGAATTTCAAAATATGCGGTATGATTATTTTTTATTTATTTATTTTTCCTATATTTGCATTATAGGTAGGTACCTACCTCAGCGTTTTGAATTTTTGCGTTGATTTAGAATTTCTCACAGTTTAGAGGCAATTAGATTTAAGAAGTGTTTGATATGAATTTCAACTTTAATATCTCTACGCGTTCATGTGAAAAAGGGTAGGTAGTAAGTTTATAATTATTAAAAAAATATTTTATGTCATGTAAGCAAAAATAATATTTTAAATTTTATATAACTTCAAATTTATCATTTTCGCAATTTTTCCTTTATCTGTACTATATAACGTTGCTTCGTGCCGAATTTCAAGATTCTGAGTTCACAGGAAGTACCTTGTAGGTTTTGATTCCCTAGCGTGTGACGGAAATTCGTCTAAGGTGTCGGTATAAACTGCTGTATCTTTTGATCGCGTTAACTTAGAAGTTTGATTTTTTTACTTCTTAAAGGGACAATAGATCTAGGTATTTGGTATAAATTTCAATTTGATACCTTTATTCGTTCGTGAGAAATAAGGTAGTAAGTTTCATTTTATTAAAATATTTTTATTATATTATATAACTAAAAAAATGAAATTTTCGCAATTTTTCCTATATTTGCATTATATGACAATGCTTTATGCCAAATTTCAAGATTCTGAGTTTACGGGAAGTATCCTGTAGGTTTTGATTCCTTTGCGAGTGTCGAAAATTTGTTGAAAATATCGACATAATCGGCTGTATCTTTTGATTGGCTTGGCTTAGAAGTTTGATATTTTCACAGCTTAAAGGGACAATAGACCTGAGTATTTCATGTGAATTTCAGCTTGATACGTTCACGCGTTCTTGAGATAAAGGGTCTTGACAGACGGACGGACGGACAACAAAGTGATCCTATAAGGGTTCCGTTTTTTCCTTATGAGGTACGGAACCCTAAAAGCAAGTTAACTTTCAAACAAACTTTCCTACGGGCTTCCTTCAATAATGTTTTTGTCAGTGAAAATTGAGTTCAAACTGCACCCATTGAACTTTTGTTACAAAAAGTTTGTCCACTTTGGGAACCTTTTTAACCAGTTCCAAAGCGTGTCACCGACTTTTCTTTGTAAAAAGAATAATCAAGTACCCTCTTAGCATCCCGGCTGTCAATGGTATTTTAAGGTAAGGATTTTTGATATTGTTTAAAAAAGAATCCAGAGCCTTGTGTGTTTTAATAATAGGTAATAGGTATTCATGTTCCGCAATTGTCATGTACTTAGTTTTAGATGTATCAAAACTTAATAACAGTTATAGAAGATTCTGCTGAAAATCGATTTCCACACATGCGAAGTAGCAGGCGTAGTCATATTAATAAATATAGTTTGCATGCATGCAATAATAATTTTAGGTTTAATGGCTTGCCCAATTTATAGTTACTTGTCACGAAACCATTGACTTAATACAGAAATTACGAAATAGGAATAAATTATTATTTATATTGAGCAGTGTTACAACATAATTTTCTTCTGACTTTTTTCTACGCCACTATTACATGAAATTCGATTGATACAGGGTGTCATAAAAGTTAATTTTAAAGTTTATAGTAGTCAAACCAATGTTCATATTAAGGATTAACAGTCAAGTGTGAAACTGAACTCAAGATTTTGCTTTATTACTTATTTTTAACCGACTCAAAAAGGAGGAGGTTATATGTTCGGCTGTATGTATGTTTTAGTGCTTTCTTTTCAATATTAGGAATTATTACTGCTGACCAATAAAATAACCACGACACTAAAAGAATTCAGTGTATATTTTACCATAATAGAAAATAAATATCATTCCAATTCGTACATGCGTAGTAATTCTTTGTTCCATTAAATCCACTCAAAGGAAGATATGAAAGAAAACCTTTCACATCTTAAGTAGTCCCCAATAAAGATTAGGATTGTTTTATCTACTGAAATAGTCTATCAACTATCTTGACCTTTATTCTGTCTAAAATTGGTAAGAAATAGTCATAGATATTTTGGACCATAGTTGCCGAATAGAATAACAAAGAAAACGTATACTTAATAATATTATAAAGCTGAATTTCAGTTTGGTTGGAGTTAAAAAGTCTTTGTGCTGGTCATTTATCGATAAAGGCTTTAGGGCATACACGAATTACAAGTAGCTTTGGGCAGTTTTGCATCAATGAAAAATGTTTCAAAGAGGGAAAAAAAAATTGTAATAACATATTTTCACGCCTATGAAGTCGCGGCACATCTATGTTGATAAAATATTTTTTTTTCAGGAAGATTTTCCACTGTTATCTACTCGCAAAAGAGGTCTGAATTATTGATTATTACAGTTTTTGGCAACACCCTGTATAAGAGATATTAATAAATGTGTAATCAGCTATCTTTATGACCATTTTCAAAGTAGTTGCAAGCTGTTCTAATTAACGGTCAGATCGCATGTGCGATAAGTATAATGGTTAATTTTAAACTCGTTAGTTAATTACTGGTTAACGTTAGATGTAAACATGTGACAACAAAACTGTTTTTATTACCGATTGCTTTTAAATTTTGTTGTGAGATAAGCACGATTTGTGTGAATCAGCTTTTGTATTCTCTATTTTATGAATTTTTAGATTAAGTTAGGTTGTTCGCTTAAAAATACACCAAACCACTTACTTTATTTTTTAGCCAATATTTTACGTTTTTAATATAAACTATTAAAATAATAAACATCTTTTTCATTTAAATTACTAATGAAAAAGTTAATTAATCCTGTGTTTCGTTTTAAAATTTTACATTATCAAAGTTGAAAGTTTATGTTCGTACAATTTTCTAGTAACCCTAGAGGTCATCTAGGTTTTAAAATTATTATTATGCTATAAGTTGTTAGACAGTATAGATTACTAATTTGTTATTGTCGAATTTTGACTGAAAGTACTAGAGCAAACAATATTTTGCCAAACAATTTGAATTGCGTATGATACCACAGAATAATAATATATTACCATTTTTATACCTTTGAATGTAAGACCTAAATAGTGCGTTTCTAAAGCTTATTGGTTTCGGTAATGCTGTGTGTTAAAAAAAGACACGGTGGAGCTTACATTATAAACTATCGACCTAGACCTTTGCTAAATTAACGAGCTGTCGTCATATTTAGTTTTCAAGTGTTTCTACAACATCTTCGTCTTCAAATCTCGAATATTACCTTGGACTAACAAACTCAATGTCTCGTTGTCCCCAGGGCGGCTGTGGTACACCGGCGAACATGACCTAGTGCCCCATGACAGCGGCACTCCTCGCGCCACGCACCCGCTCGCCGACCTGACCGCACACAATACACACGTGAGTTCTTTTTTTAAACCGGGGTCTATTTAAAAAAATAATACGGCAGTTCTTTTTTAAAACAACAAAAAAAAAATCTCACTTGAGAAATACTGGCAAGATATTATCAAAAAAAAAAAGAAGACAACAACTTTTTTGCTGATGTCGCTTTCATCGATTCCAGCCAGTTGCATCGAGAGAAATAAGTTTGTACTATAAATTGTTTTGCATAAATCTACCTACCTACCTATGAGTAGGATTGAAATAATTTATTGTCAGATCGGGATTTTAATCTGACCTACGCATATCCAATTTTCTTCAAACAATGTACATAATTTTACAGTAGCTCACGTTTAATAAAAAATCTCACTGTCTTTAATGTTTCGTAGAATTGGAAATGAGCAATCCGTTCTCATTAAGCTGTGGCGCAAACGCAGTTCCATTTACGGAATCGATACAGCAACATAATTGGGGATTTGTCCGTTTGTTTAAAACATGGAGTCGTGCAATCCCATTTGTTGGGGCGCGATCGGCACCTGTGGAATGAATTGGGTCACAGAGCTTTGATGGAGTTCGTAGCTTATGCAGGCGGTTTTTGTAAAACTGTGCGTGGGAGTTTAAGCCTTATTGCTAACACAACGTAAGTAATACTTTTGCCCTTAAATGAGTGATGTTTTGTTATCAAAAAGGTTGATTAATATACAGACGTGAGATTTATACACTTGGAATAGAAAAATGTTTAGGTTGCCTTTTGCAATTATCTCAGGAAAATAAGAAGGAAGTTATTCTAGGTACTATTATGTATTAACTTCAAGAAAGGGTATGACCCTTTCGATTTCTTGTCGAATAATATGGGTTAATAAGTTTTCAACCAAAATATAGTATTTTTATTTCACAGCCAATTTTAATTAACTATTTATTTATGCAGAAGGTGCAAAGGAATTTCATCATTCAGGCGGTTGAAAATTATGAGTGATGAAAATGAATTTTCCCCTTGTTTTATTTACTTAACCTTAGCAAGTCTGACTCAGTTATAAAAGGTCGGGCTTTCGAAGTAATTAAATGAGTGTTAGATAAGCAAATTATGAAAGGATAACGAGTAACAGGAAGTGAAACTTGGCGTCCTTGACCATTCAGAAATAATGAACTCTGCTAACGATTACAGTCATTTTCTTCGAAAGAGTTTCGGATTTTATTAGGAGAGAATTTTGAACCGGTAACTGGTCGAATATTTTAATTTTTCTTCATTCTTCAACATAGATTTAAATGAAAGTTAAGTTCGTATTATGAAAAGAATCGTGATTGATTTCAAATTCAAGCTTAGATTCATACCTGTGATTGATCTATTCCTATTTTATGATTTATTTGTAAGTTTATTTTAAAATTGGCTTATAAAATTTCTATTTTACATCATTACATGTTTCTAAATTACATCGTTTCAGAATATGGAATGAGTTAATTTAGAATTATTATGATTATACCAATAGCTAGAAGTTATAAAAATAACACAATGACACCTGTACCCACTCTAGATCCTTGTTGATGTTGTTCATAAAATCTATAAAGTAACTAATGCAATTTGTTACGTTTTTACGGTTTTAGCGATGAACCTAAATGAAATTACGACGGTTATTTACAAAATAAAGTAGGGTGAACAAAAGCGTAAAACAAAAGTTGGACTCTCTTGTTTATAGCATTTAGGGGCCCACATTTTGTGCCTAGGACCCAAAAGCCCTCTGAGAAATACCAACTTATCAACTTTGAGCTAGATTTTTCGCAATTTTTCTGTCTATTGTGTGAAGTGTTTTTGTTAAAGAAGCGAGGGTAAAAATTTCCTGACAGAATGATGTTCAAGATGAAGAGTTGTAGAATTCTCACTATGACAAAGCAAATTATATATGCTTTTATTTAACTTGCAATTCCATACACTAAGAGTTACCTACTTTAAACAGTTCCTCATACACTTTCATAGATATAACTGACATTTTTAAGTTATTAATAGGCTATCGAAACTTTTACTAGCAAATGGTGAAACGTCCATAATGTATTTGGTTAAGTCAAAGCACTATAAAAATATTCTACATCATTCCCACTACTTCAACATGTATAGTGAAGAGTTTTCCCACCAGTCACACTTAATCAATTTAGCTGGAAATTTCTGGGACACTTACTTTAGTTAACTTGCTGCTATTCGAGACTTTTCTATGTTGAATAATCACTTCGAGTAATTTCATTTATTTTCACACACTTCAGCAATTTTCATCAAAATCTAATGGCATATCAAGCTACCTGCGGTACCTTAGATAGTTTATTACCAGATAATTAGAGATAAATGTAGATGTTGACTTTCTTAAATAGTTTTTTTTTGAGAGAGTGTGGAATAGTTTCTCGCTATTTTGTACGAGCAAACTGTAAAAGTACGTGAGACAATATTTACAAAAATGATGATTATGATGATAGTTATATACAAACCTTAGATAGTTAGATTCACTATGTTGTTTATGCATTGTAAACTGCTGCGTGCTTTCCTAATAAATAAAATAAATCAAGTTTTGAAGTAACTTTCATAATAAGTGGTGTTTTTGGGAGAAAATTCAGTTACAGAACCCTCAGATTCAACCTATTTACCCTTGTCCGTCTTTTTATTAACCTGTTTTACCGCGATTAGGGCGATTTTTGAAGGTTCTCCAAGTTACAGGTTTAACTACGGTCCGTAATGAATCACTTGATGAGCCCGGAACAATAGCAATTGAATTAGTCAAGACTGTCGACTTTGCAATCCATGAACTTAATTTTCAGCTGTAAATTGTCCTCAATTTAGGTCAATTGGGCCTCTTTTTCTTGAGTTGAATGGGCGGGTGTATTTTTGGAACAGTATAGCATTTATTTATGTTGATGAGTTAATGATGATGTAAATGGATTCTAAAAATACTTTTAGGTTTACCTTAGAGAAATAATATTCGAGGTTTACACAAACGAAACGTTTAAAATTGAAACCCTTTATCTACTTTTTAGGATATGTACAGATATGTACTTTGTCCAGCAGTGGACGTCATTTGGCTGAAAAGAAGAAGAAGGATATGTACGCAGACATTTTAAATGTAATTCAATCCATATTGTCAATGTGTATCATTCCATTTTAAGGACCAAATAAATATTTTTTCTTTCTTCCAAAATGGGTTTTTCGGGACATGGAAAAAAAATACTTTTCAGTTTGTTTTGTTAATTGCAGGCTTGAATTACTCTGATGTTTCCGAAATTTTTTTTTGTACTTTTGCGTAAAGCCGCAGTCAGTCCGATTCAGCTATATCTGATGCACCACTGACGGATTTCGGATTCGACACCACTAAAAATATGATGTCAATTTAGATACCACAATCGATAGAAAAAGAAAACAAAGTTTGAACATACGAGAAACTAAGCTGTGCGACTTCGATTACGCGTGAAAATAGTTTGAATAAAAATTCCCGTTTTTGCAACATTTTTCTTTACTGCTCCGCCCCTATTGGCTGTAGATATTGTTATATAGCCTAAAGCCTTCTTCGATAAGTGGGCTATTCAATACAAAAATATTTTTTCAAATCAGTATTTTATTATTCGTATATGTTACAGGAAATGTATGAAATCCGTCATTGTATACAATTCCTAGGAATTGTATAGAATTCCTAAAATCACCCGGAAATGTGTGATGTAAATTATATTACACACATTTCCTAGGAAATTTAAATTTACTATAATTTTACCAGGTCTAATTTAGCAACCTTTTCTGCTGTCTTATAGAGTTGTTAAGAAACTAAAGTTGCAAAGTCAGTACCTCCATTAAGTTTGCTTTAATTGTACCTGGACGGCTGCCAGACAAGGCTATTTCTTAATCACTTTATTTTCAAACTAACGACTAGAGTCTAAGTTTTCTTTAAGCCACAGTAAAGTTTATTCAATTTCATTTCTAAGTTTTGCGATTTTAATTTATATCTTTTTTTAGATAACCGTTCTCTTTTATCATTATTAAAATTGTTGTCTACTTTTTAACACATGTCCAAATAATGTTTAACTTATTTGTAGAATAAAGAAATTGTGTCGAAGGTTATAACGTACGAGGACTTAAAGCTATGATCAAGAAACTGAGACAAATTGAATTGTATAGATTATGTACACGAGGCCTGAAGAAATATAACAAGAAGAAAAATATAAGTAGGTATTCCATGGAGGCAAGGAATTAAGTATCTACGCGAAATTCTTTTGTTTCAGAATTTCTAATTTTACCAAAACAGTACAAAATGAATTTTAAACTTCTTTAGCAAATTATAGCTCACGTGCATAAAAATAAACGAAACGTCATGATAGGATTTGCCAAAATTCCAGCCAGAAATAATCAATTGACTAGCTAACTTGATGAGCCCATTCATATTCGGTTTATTAGTATTCCCCCGCCGTTTCTATTCCTTCCGCTCCCCATACAATTTATACTTGGAGCTCGTAATATCAGCAAATAGCGGATATAAGGAAAAATGGAGGGAAACAGAATTTAAATATTCATTAAGGGGCACTCACCAAAAATATTGTTTTCACAAACACATTTAGAGCTGCACTTAAATTCTTTCAAACTCGATACTTCTTGCTTTACAAAAGTTAGAAATACGAGTACTTAAAGATAGCTATTATAGCTTGTACCTACAACACAAAAAAAGTCTTTCTCCAGTAAATTGAGCTTTATATCTCTAGTTTAAGGTTCAAAATAATTGTAGATTTGTTTGGTTCGACTCTACAAGAAAAATAAGAATTCTTGCTTTACGCTCCCCATAAACAAGGTGATGGTGTTTTTATGTGGTTGCTTGTACATTCGTTATAAAATTGTTGCAGCTGGGGTACAAGGATTTTCTAGAGATACGCAAGTCATTGCTGAAATATTATCTCGCTTGCCATTCTTCTCTATTATACAACGAGAATATTGAAGCTAGAATGAGTAAGCAAGAGCTGAAAAGTGTGTAGTAATTGTGCAAACAGATTTCTGTTTTGATTTAGGTATTATGATATAAATTATCATAATAAAACAAAAAAGAAATAATATTTAAGGGCAACACTACAAAAAATTTTTTAAATTCATCTCTTTACTTCTGCACTGATAACAAAATGTTCATCACGACCCTTTATTCATTTATCTGACTCTTGATAAGCCTCAAATATTAAGTACGGGAATACTGCTAGGATTATCTTAAGTAACCTTCCATGAATTTATTGCTTTTAAAAATCTAACAAATACACTAATGAAGCCCATTCTCCTCCCAGGTAGCCTAACGATGTTGGCGCGCTGGCTGGTCGCCTGCTGCGTGGTGCTGTGCGCGCGGCCGGCATACCCTCAGGGCGCACAGCAGTGCCCCGCGCCCAACACCATGACGCCTTGCAGCTGCACCGTCAAGAAGAACGGGCTCGACATCCTCTGCGAGTTCACAGAGCAGCAGCACATACAGAAGGTGAGGCTGTCACTGTAAGAAGTAAGCTTGCTCCAAGTGTATTACATCTTAGAGGCTGGTACACCCTCAGGGCGCGCTGTAGTGCCCCACGTTCAACACCATGACGCCCTGCAGCTGCAACGTCACAAAGAACGGGCTCGACATCCTCTGCGAGTTCACAGAGCAGCAGCACATACAGAAGGTGAGGCTGTCGCTGCAAGAAACAAAGTTTACCTCCTTGGAAGTAAGGCTTGTGTGTGTAAACACGAAGCGAAGGTGAGATAACTAATAGTCAATCGTTCGTGATTTCAAACGACTTTCCTGTTATAATAAACCTTCCTGTTTTACGAGTAGGTTCACCCTCAGAACACCTTTGTTTTTTAAACAGAAAGCTTTTGAACTGACGTCGTAAAGGGGTTTATTATTTATCAATTACCAAATCTGACCTTGCCCTGGCCTTGGCTCACGTCATTAGTCACATGGAAACAATATTAGTCGACATTTGAATAAATTATTGTTTTGCTTGCAGGCTATGAACACACTTCGCTCCAAACCGATGATAATTTTCTACTTGAAGCTGCGACACAACAACCTGGCAAAGCTACCGGCGTATATTTTCTTGGGCCTGGACATCCGCCATCTTACAGTTCACAACAGCAGCTTAGCTGTCATCGAAGATTCCTCGCTGAGTTCCATCGGTAAGAGTTTACACGTAGTTTGGTTTCAGATGCTAAAGTGCATTCAATAAAAGGCTATGTGACTTTTGATCTAACATTATTTTTTAACCGACTGCGCCAGGTTACGTTTTTAGATATAGGTAAGTATTTGCATTCGTTTGCTGGATTAATATAAACGACGCAATAGAACGAATTAAAGGCCTATTCAAACCTGAGCGATATTCGCTGCCGCTGTAGGTAGAGGTACATACCGCGCGGGTTTCGCTCAGGTATTTAGTATCAAGTACCTATCGCGGCTAGAGCGACCTGAGCGATATTCGCTGCCGCTGTAGGTAGAGGTACATACCGCGCGGGTTTCGCTCAGGTATTTAGTATCAAGTACCTATCGCGGCTAGAGCGACCTGAGCGATATTCGCTGCCGCTGTGGGTAGAGGTACATACCACGCGGGTTTCGCTCAGGTATTTAGTATCAAGTACCGCGGCTAGAGCGTTTTCACTGCCGTAGACGGTAGCGAATATCGCTTAGGTCTGAACAGTATTATTACCGCATACCCACTGGGTTTTCTCTGCCGCAGACGGTAGCGAATACCGCTTAGGTCTGAATAGGCCTTAGTTAATAATTTTCTCCACCATTCGACTGTTAACACAGGCAAACATTTTTGCTTAGTTTAGGTATACTACCTTAGTTAACATATTGTTACTAACCAAATAATTTCATAGTCCCATTTAAGTTTCTTGTATTTAGGCTAAGTTTTTATTCAATAAATTTATCTTATCTTATCTTAACAAATCAACCAATTTCCTTGTCAGCGGACTATAATCTACCAGATTCTAATTAAATAAAATCGTCAGATATGATAGCCAGATCTTTACAACTATTAACATAACAATTTGGCGTGTAATTATATCGCTCACTCATGCAAATTGGGATTAACCAGCAAGGCTCATTACGCGCTGGAAAATTCCCTGTAGTGGCTACGATTATCGGAAAATATTGAGCAGACTGCGGTTGTGAACTGAACACGCTATTTTAATTGATGTTTGTTACTATTTGGTTTAATTTTACCTTTAATTATCTATCATTCACTAAGCCCAAATCTCCAGTCTAATATTATTTAGTAGTTACATCATAAATAACGTAAGCTAACAGCAAACCTAGCGGTAAATGTCACTTACGTATTTTTTCAATTCATTAGGAACAGGAAAATGTAACACAGCAGTGTCTTTTGTCCAAATTACATACATCACAAGAACCCGTTGTTTTATGCTGGTACTTTGTTTAACAAGGATGTTTGACAGACACATTGTGTTGTGAAACAAGAGTAATGTAACATTTATTTTTCCTGGTGTACGTCAACATAATTATACATTTTTTTCATCGTTTTTGGTTATACCTACCTAATTAAAAAAAAAATTAAAAAAAATGTAACAGGTAGGTACAAAGTTTTGTTTTATCTCTTTTTATGTATTAAGCCTCATTTATGGACCATATTTATTTATATATATAGGAGAAGTGGCTAATAGATCTTTAGTCAGCCATTTATTTTGCCATAGTTTTACTATTAGTTAAATTAAAACGAATGTGAGATCACCAGTAGACTACTAGCGATAAATAATAACATTAACTTGCGTGTACGTACATAATTTACAAAGGCTATATTTATGGATGAAGTCACTCAGACAGAATAATGTCACTCACATAAAAAGGATAGCAGGTTTTTGTCACTAACATAGAGAAATATCCAGTAAAATAACGGAGTGATGCCGTTTTCTCTGCCGTGACAGTGATGAAACGCTGTAACATTCCTCAATTTCAGCAGGACGACGGGCAAAGCCTGTTAATCTGCAAATAGCTTTGATGTCAGCATTCTGAAAGCGATAAAACATAACAACGGCTTTTGGCATAGAAAAACAACCGGGATAATCCAAATGTGTCAAAAATAGCGCGTTTGAAACACCAGTTTACTGTATATTTATCTGTGTGCTTACCATGAGTTTACGTTAGGTGTGCTCGCTAGCGACTGCGTAAAAAAATGACATTAATTGTATGACATATTGTGCAGCGCCCCTAGCGGCTACTTTTAAGAAAAAAATGCTTCATAGAGATTTTTGACGTATTCGCTAGCGAGCACACCTAACGTAAACTCATGGTAGGTACACTGAAAGTTAAAACAAAAAGGTATAGGTAGTATTCATTGTAGAGTTTTTACGCGTTCCTACTCGTACTTTGTGCATTTGCTATATTGCTATTCGGTACTTAACTATGAAATAAGCGTATATTAGGGAACATTAAAAAACAACTCATTCGACATCTGGATTTTTACAAAAGTAACATGACAGTAATTATAAATAAACAGTATTAATTACGACTTAATTATGAAAACAGAAGAACGAACTGCTCTTTAAAATGTAAATTTAATTTTCAGTGGGAGGCTGTATCGAAAGTAGGTTCATTAAATGAACCTGTCACTTAGAGTCCGAATTCAAATGGTTTTCAAATAATTTATTCGTTGATCCAATATGCATGTGATAGCTGAAAGCTGCGATATTCTAAGCTTAATTGACTCCAGCTGATTGGTTAATAATGCAGGAATCCGTTAGCTCGCCTGTATAATCTAATCGGGCTCGTGTTCCGAGATTGTTTACTCTATAGTTAAGTGTTGATTAAACTGCACCGTCTAACTGTGATTAATGACAAGGGTCAGATGTCGCTGTAGGTCTAGGAAAGTTATTTGATTAGGACATGCAGTTGGTGATTAAAATTTATTTTTGACTGTAAGTAGAGGCAACGACACATTGAGCTAATTTCAGGCAGCTAAATAGGCGCAATTTTGAAACAAAAATGTTAAATTCGTATTTTAGAGTGTATTGATACAACATTGATACAGATCGTAGTTATAGCAATGCTATGCCAAGTAAAGCATTTCAAAGTTTTGAATAAGATTTAGGTGGTTCTTAGGGGACATGAACTTTGAGAGTTGACGGGAATTTTGCAGAACAAATTAAGCTTTCATCCTAAAGAACTATTCCAAAAGAATTTAGATGGAAAATCATCAAAATTGTTAACCAAATCGTTATTCCCACAGGAAACAAGCTGACGCAACTGGACGTGTCCCAGAACAGCCTGGCTACGATCCCGACCTCGTCGTTCACGCATCTCAACCACTTGCTCATCTTAAACATGAACCACAACAAAGTATGTTTTTTTTGTACTCTTATATTTGACTGAACAATGCATCTATACCACTTTTATCTTGAGTCATACTAGTAGACATTTCGAATGCAAGAGTCTAATGCCCGTTTTCACCATCAATGCCTAATTTTTAAGGGACACCTATGAAAACAAAATTCATGTTATGTGTTACTATAGGGGCCACTTAAAAATTAGGGGATTGATGGAACCCCTTTTGGTAATAAATGGCCAGAAAAACGGAAAACTCTCTTTAGAGGATGTCCGACCGGCCCCTTCACCGTTCGGCTATCATGGCTTTAATTTTATTACATTACTAGTTAGGTACTCCTCCAAGGTTTTCCACAATGCACGGTCCTGCGCTGCCCGCATCCAAGCTCTTCCCGCGACTTTTACCAGCAGTGGACGTCATTTGGCTGAAACGAACGAACGAACGAACTAGTTACTACACTCAAACATGCAACTACCGTGCCACAGAAGTCTTCCATTAAAATAGTCATCAAAATCCACGTCACTGATAGCAGAATTACCTATTATGTAAATATTTTTCAACAGAAAAGTTGCGTTAACTCCGTAGCATGTTAATCTTTGTTATTAATAGTCCCTAAAACCTTAACTTAAGACTTCAGTCATTAAGCCCGCCGTGTTCATTTAACTCGCTTTAATGACTCCCATAATTGCGTGTAAGAGAATCCCTGAACACGATGTCTCACACTTCGGTAATTATTTACTGAGTGATTTAACTTGCATAAAGTTCTATTGCCGTTACCAACCGGTCAAAATAGAAATCATTGCAGGAGGCTGATGTTCAGCAGTGGACGTCCTGTGGCTGAAAAGAAGATGATCAAAGTTTTTGTGATGAAACGGAGGCAGCCATTGCAATACAAACATTTCTTTACCTACAACGGAGAAGCTTTTGTCTTGCATCTCACCTGATAAAAACTGATCCCAGTTTAATATACATTTTGCTTTTAAAAGTTCATGTGATTTTAGTGAACTACCAGAAACATAAATTCGTAACAGACCATTAGATTATGAAAATAAATGAAAGTTAATATTGATAAGCGCTTTTACAAATTATCACATTTACTATTATCACCGAAAGCAATGTCCTGGGACTGTGAACTATTCTAAAGATCCGATACGATATTATCAATTTCATTTTCATATAACACTTTATTGCTAACAAACTTCAACCATTTTAGCTTAGAGTTGGGGTAACAAAATGGCATCAAATATTTAACCTCAAAGTCCTCAAACCTACCCGTTCTGTATTCAATTAATCTGCCTGTCAGTTGGTTAGTTAGTTACAGAGGCTGAGTTGCTCCACTTAGGCTGGGTTGCACCATCTTGCTTTAACTTAGACAAACGTCAAAAATCTGTCAAAATCCATACAAAAAGCACTGGTTATAGTCAAAGTTACGGTCAAAGCTAGGTGGTGCAACTCAGCCTAAGCTTTGACCGTAACTATAACTATAACCAGCGATTTTGTATGGAGTTTGACAGATTTTTGACGTTTGTCAGAGTTAAAGTAAGATGGTGCAACCCAGCTTAGTATTGCTTCAGTTATTTCTGAAGGTGCTCGCTGAGAGCACTGGCGTGTAATATTAACAAAGCTGAAATAGATTTTGATTGTTAATGGTTTTGACAAGATGTTCAAACTCTATTTTTGCTTAATGATGCAGAAATTGATGAAACTTTAGAAAATGAAGCTTACAAAGTAATATCCACGTTGTGTCTTTTTCATCTTGAATCTGAATTTTGTAAAATTATTCAGAAAACTCTCAAAAGGTAAGTAACAAAAGTTAGTCTATTGAATTTATTGAGCTTATGATACGGGATGATAAAAAGAGGATAAAAGGATGAAGTCTCTAAGGTCACAATCTTGAAAGGATATCCAAGCATAATGATGTGTTCATATGCTTGGATATCGACTCAAGAATGTTTGTAATCTACGCTGAGTTTAACTAAACATTTGAGCTTCATTTCCTAAAACCGACAATAAAGTAATCGTATCGTCCTCACAAAACATTTCTCCTACACTCATTTAAGGCTGGGTTGCACCATCTTACTTTAACTTTGACAAAATGTCAATAAGCTGTCAAAGTAATAAACTCCAAACGAAGCAATTATAGCCAGAAACTTAGGCAAAGCTGATTTATTTTCACTTTTTCAAAAAAAAATGTTTTTGTTTTCGCGCTTTATTTTTTTTTCATTTTTTTTTAGGGATAGTACATTAGTAGAGCTACCTCCCCTTTTAGTTTGATTCACCCATTCTGGGACACCCTGTATAACTGTACATACAATATGTTTGTTTGTTCAAAGGTAACCGCGGTGCACAACCGCGCCTTTATGGGGCTAGACACGCTGGAGATCCTGACTCTGTACGAGAACAGGATATCTGTCGTCGACGGCGAGGCTTTCAAGGGGCTCGAGAAGTAAGTACCTCCTGGAATACCTTTCAAGACTGCGTAAATGCATTTTATGTTGGAAATTTTCTTGTATTGCTTTACTAAAGCTGTTTGCGCACTGTTAGTCAAGTAGGTTTTACTCAAGTTTGACGTTACTCTTAGGGACTTTCATGCAATTTATAATCGGATACGTACCTATAAGAAACAAATTAAAATAACTAAGATTTTGCTTGCAAACTACATATTTATTGCCTGTTTCTAATGGTCTCCCGATAACTTCATACTACGCGTAAAATCCATTGATTTCAAAATTTACTAAAATACTGACGATTTAAAACTATGAAAATATATTCTTTTCAAAAAACATCATATCATAATCGTTTAGGGCCTACACAGGCACAGTATCTATACACGAAAATACACGCACTTGCCACGTAAAGTGCCCATTACATTTTATTGACAGATAAAAAATCTCGTAACAACAATGTTACCTACTACAAAAAATCGCAAATCGTAGCACATTAACTTGACATATTAGTGGAGTTTTATATGTAATTCAGGATAAGCACACAGTAAAATAGAATGACAAAAACCCCAACGTTTCAAAGTGGTCTCTAAACATTATCGACTCGAAAACAAAATGTTTGCAGTAAAGCCACACGCTGTCCAATGAAACGTGAAATACTACGATCGAGTACGTTACAGTTTCAACAAACGACTGTTTAACACCAGAATGTATGGAGCCGGGTGTCCCTAACGGTTTTAAAGCAAAACGTGTCACACTTAACTGGTCAACATCAAATTATACGACAAAACCAATGAAAGGGAATGTGGCTATAGCCCTTACAAAATAGATATACTTGCGTGGAATGAGACACTAATAAATAAGTTCATAGTTTAGTTGGACGTTAAGCATTTTTTACTGTTGTAACTTGTTGTTAGAAGCGACAATAGCCCAAAGATGTCGGGTCAGATCCAATGAACGCTGGTTTGAACCGCTCGGCACCGCTGGACTATTGTGGTGAAACCGTAACACAAATTTTTAGCTAACCTCGAGGGATAACAAGACTATTCTTCGAAAAAAAAAACTGTAATCGATTTTTTTTTATTGTCAAGTCTATTGTATTTGAATAACATTTTGGTCTTTTAGGTACTTACCGTTTTTCTACCGTCTTATTGATTTATATTATAAGGAATTCCAATTAACTTTATACATTTATTTACTTGTAAACGTATTAAGTATCTTAATCGAAAATATTGTCAGAGCTACTGGCAACTGGAAGGAATAAATTACAAGTCAAATTCAGCCGGATCTGTCTGCACGAGCTCTTCAAATTGCGTCGCAAAATGTACAATTTGCTCAAAGTTTTATGGCGGCAGAAATGAGATCGCGGAGTTTGTTGGACGTTGCTCACCGACATGCCGATACTTGGGGAAAATTGTCAAGAAAACTCACGTAGGAAATATACGAGATGCTTTTTGATGTTGTTAAATCAAATTCGCAATGAAGAGGTCTGTGATTGCTAAGAGTATCTATACCTAAAGGTAGGTACTCTCAGTATTAATACAATTTATCTTTCCAACTAGAAAGAGACATTTTATTTTGTCTGTGATTGATGTTACGAGTACTACGAGTATTTAGGCAGAATAATCAAAAATTGGAAAATCTAAAATGTTTTGATTACTTAAGTTCTAAAAATAGTGTAGAACCTATTTAAATGTTAGGTACCTAAGAAGGTACTCGTTTTTGTCAAAGAATTCTCAAGTCCTTTAAAACGAAAGCTGAAACACAAAAACTTTCAAATGCATTGCAATGGCGCTTAACCGTTTATCTTGTTCTTAGGAAGCTGAAACGACTGAATCTTGGCGGTAACGACCTGACGGCGGTGCCGCAAAAAGCGCTCGCCTTGCTCGAGAACCTCAAGAAACTGGAAATGCAGGAGAACCGTATCGCTACCATTACGGAAGGAGACTTCGCCGGTATGATTTAGGAATAAATTAGATTATTACTTTTATTATACAGGGTTTTTGGTGAGAATTTCGGAAAAAATTAAATAAAACAAAAAGTAGCTCACTTAGGGTCAAATGGGCGAACTTGTATTCTCAAAATGACCTTACCTATACACCCACGAAGTTTGTCTAACCTTCCGCCAAATACCCTGTATACTTCTCTAAAGATACCGTCTATTGGGATACTGAAATAATATCGTAAACTTGATTCTTTGTATTGAGATATTTCATTCTGTTTTTATATTTTGTCGTACCATACCGTATACACGTGTATCGATCGACAACTACTGAAATCTCAAATTCAGACCAGCAACATCTAGTTACTCCAAAGTCGACATAATATTTTGTCTATTTTTTCCAGGAAATGAAAGCCAAGAATCCAATTCTTATTCGCTATGTTTTGATAAGTATGTTTTTCTACAGAACGAGGGAATATTTGCAGACACTGCTTTACTTATTACCCAGAAAACTAATGTTATTAATAAGCAGCTGAGCTTGAAAAAATCCACAACTTTTAAGCACAAAAAATATCAAAATATCTGTATAAAGTGCTCGTGATTATGTAACTATAAAGTTCCACGTCTTCCCTTGTAACTATCCGAATAACTTCCAAAGCAAATTGAAACGTGTCCCGAAATTACTTCGCCGACATAACATTAAAGTGCCGTCTCATTTCATTAAATCCTCGTCAAAATTAGCAACTTCAACTCTCAAATAAAACCTGAACGGAATTCATAATTAATGCAAATTTGTTCCAGGTTTGCGTAACCTAGATTCCCTGGGGTTAGCACACAACCAGTTGCGTGAAGTGCCGGCTCAAGTGTTCTCCCATCTGACATTTCTGAACTCTTTGGAACTCGAAGGAAACCTAATTCAGAGGATCGATGAGAAAGCTTTTTCAGGACTGGAAGGTAATGTATTCTGCCTTCGCATCTTTGATATCTGAGAAAACGATTCGGTTTAACCAACAATATTTAGATGCGATATTTCAAATCGACTATAAATACAGCCTTTGTCTTTGTTTTCTCGTAATGTAAACTATTCTGCTGTGGTTTGTTATTGAAGGTTGTGTAAATAACAATACACGTACAATACATATTTTAGTTGTAACCGTTACGTTTTGTAGAAACATTGATTAAAATATGAGAACTGTTTTCATTCTACTTAGTTAAAATATTTACGGAACTGTAATTAGAAATGCATAATGTTATAATGTAATCACTAACATAACGAATACCTAACATACAATGAATACAAAACATTGTAAACTTTGTACAGGTATTCAAAATTTTGCGAAGTCATTCTAGCTTTCAGCTAGTTAGAATTCAAAACGGGTTTTCTAATTAAAATTCTAACGGTGGGCTGGCCAGCCTACGTGGCATTCCGAAAAGAATGAATTCAGCTTTTATCTGTGTGCTTACCATGAGTTTACGTTAGGTGTGCTCGCTAGCGAGTACGTCAAAAAAATCTATGGAGATTTTACTTCTTGAAAGTAGCCGCTAGGGGCGCTGCACAATATGTCATTACATTTAATGTAATTTTTTTACGCAGTCGCTAGCGAGCACACCTAACGTAAACTCATGGTAAGCACACTGTTGTGTGAGAGTGGTTTTTAACCGACTTCAAAAAAGAAAGAGGTTCTATGTGGCACTCGGCATGGGGCACACTGAAAACCAGAGTCGTGGCCTTCCTCAACGTGGGCCACGGCATATGCTGAGTGGGGTCCCATTGCGATGGGCATCGCTGTGCGACAGGATGCCACTGCTCAGTTTACTTTCTCTTCCATTGTATATTTTATGTGTTACCTCTGTCTTTTTAGGGTTTTTTTATTTACCTCTTTTGTCTTTTGTGATGTCCGTTGCAATAAATGTTTCTTTCTTTCTATGTTTTCGATTGCTTTTTTTTAGAAAACCTTCAATATCTCCGTCTCGGAGACAATCGGCTGCATGAAATCCCCTCGGAGGCGCTTCGTCCGCTGCATCGCCTACGTCACTTGGATCTTCGCTCCAATAACATTACCTACATCAGCGAAGACGCATTCACTGGATACGGGGACTCTATCACGTTCCTCAACCTGCAGAAAAATATGTAAGTTTAAATGATTATTTATTTATTATTATTATTCCTATATTATTATTCTACTTCTAATATGAGGGAATCAAAAGTGGCTCCAAGTGGCTCGTGTACCTATTTTCGCTAAAACTTGGTTTGTTTCCTTTTGATAAAATCACTCAAAAAGTTATGAATATTTTTTACAAAATCAGTCGTTAAGACACTTTAGGCAGGCACCTACTGAAGCTAAATTAAAAGGAATTCAGTTATTCTGTATTTGAATGAGGAATAAATTTTCTTTCATTACCTCAGCTTTAGGATTAATAAATATTTCTCTGCCTATTTTGTTTGAAATAAATTGTGCTCTTTGACTTATTCATCAAGGAAATTATGCCGGCAATGGTTCACAGCTTTTATGATTTAGTTCATCAAGCAATGAACTTTTTTGTATTGATATTGATAAGAGTTATTTTTAGAATTTCATCGAATCCCCCGCATTTTTTCAAAGCGGCAATATCGACTGCTTATTCAGCCAAAACCATAATTTTGAACAGAGGCGAGACTTTTCTGGTTCAATGAATTTCTTTTAAATGAGCGAACGATAAATTAAACCCTTATTTTCCGTACTATTCCAGTAACCGTTAACCACATTGTCAAAAGTTTCACTTGCAATTTTGCTTCTCCGTAACGAGTTAACGACTAACTTCATCCTTTGTAGTGCTTCCCTAGTAACCCTGCCCACATTATAATAATTCATAATCAAACTAATTTTCCCTAAGAGATCGCTTGCACCAAAGTTATTTTTAATGGTGAACGCACTCTCACGATAATGGGTGAAACTTCGAAAAATTCAATTTTCTAAGAGTCTGCGTTAACGACATAAGTACTTAGTAGGTACATCTCGTGTACTTTAATTAACTGCTACCTACGTGAAAAATAGCCTATAATATAATATTTGATCTACTTAGTATGAGATTCGATTGGCTTCTACAATATATTTTTCTGACGTATAAAGTGATATAACACAGGTTAAAATGTTTGATCAAGTTTTAAATTATTTCACAGTAAGGGCACATACACACCAAGCTTTTTCAGGCAGCGTTGACGCGCGTTTGCTGCGCTGCTAAATTAGATTTCTTTACTTCATAGCATTGATTGCGATAATATCGCGTACACAGCACGTTCCATTTGCATCCAACTATTCGCGGTGTACATGGCCCTTAAGCGATTGAGTCCCAGATGGCATTAATTAATGTCATAATAACAATTGATTATCTATTGTGTCTAGATTCGCGGAGCTTGAAGGATTAATGAACTTCAACCTTGTTATGGACCACGTAACAAAATTGCATCGCAAAATCGCTTAAAATTCGAATTTGGCGAAAAAACGCCGATAGTTACTGGAGATCCTTCAGAGTTTGGACTAACGCGCTGGCGTTACTTGAAACCAATTTATGTTGTTTTTTTTTTAAACAGGATTCATCAGCTGCCTACGATGGGCTTCGACAACCTGAACTCTTTGGAAACCCTTAACCTTCAGAACAACAAGCTGCAGCACATTCCTGAGGAAATTGTAGAGCCTATTTTGGATACTCTTCGGGTTGTCGATATAATGGGTTCGTATGATTTTTAATTCATGAAACTAATGTTATAAGTTATTTGAAGAAATTATAGTGTTCATGAAAATATATAAATAACCACATTTATTAATAATCCAGTCTGCTGCTAGTTTACATTACTTTTCGTGTTGGATTATAATCATTAATAATATTCCACTTATTGACCTTTATGATAATATCTTCAGTAATTATAGATATAAACATCACTGTTATTTCTATTGAGAACCTTGATAATATTGTTGATATGTATTCGTTTAGATAACCCGTTGATTTGCGACTGCGAGCTGGCGTGGTACGAGGCCTGGCTCGCCGGTCTTAGGGACCGCGACGACGAAATGATGCAGAAGAAGCGAACCGTCTGCACCATGCTCAACGAACACAGAGAGTACAGCGTCGCCAAGATGCCTCTAGAAAAGATGAGCTGCAAGAGGAAACCCGCCTACGGACGACCCTCCTCTGCAACAACCAACACATGCCACGCCATCAGCATCGCAGCCAACGCACTTCTCGTTGCCCTCAACCGAAGACTCTAGAATAACCATTAATTTAACCCTTCTTTAGTCCTATTTCAGTTACGCGAAGACCAACATTCGGGCTAGCTGTGGCCGGATAGCCCGAACAGAAAGCCTTCGCCACGTAAGTTCTGTTCAAACTTTGTAACGTAATGAATTTGTGCAATAAATACGATACATATCAATTTTGGGCTGATAAAACAAAATAGTTGTATATTGGAGCGGTAGCTTGATAAGGAGTGGTCTAAAGTCGAGTAAATTAGTGTGATACGGTATTTTTACATATTAGAAGACCTCTTACGGTATGCCTTACCTTAGAGTATCTAATGTACCAAGAAGTAGGTGGACACGTTGATTACACCAATCGTTGATAAGTATCACTGGGGAAGTGTCTAAATTTTGTAATATAGAGCTTCGAGAAGCTAAATTAAATAACAGGAGAATAAATTCGTGTTATCACGAATAATTGCTCTTTTTCTAGCACAAACTTTTAGTTTGAAATTTACAACGCCCTTGATATTGAAATTTTAATATTTTTTTATCATTTACCCCCGCCTTTACGATTGTATTATAGTAAGCTTTTATGCATTTACGATGTTGACTATTATAATATTATATCTATAATTCTAAGCATAAACGAGTATGAGGTGTTTTAAGCTATATTTATGTACAATTTACATCTATCTCCATCGTGTTAACACTGTTGTTAAGATTTTACTCTTCGTTATAATTTGTTATATACCTTCGTTTATTTTAAGATCTTGACTACTTGAACTTTGACGGTTTCATTTACTGACTCTACAGTGCTTCCGTATGCTCTACTCTATTTTATTTTTTACAGATTTCCACTTGAAGAGTAATAGGGCAAAATTGAGTAGCAGAATAAGTTTAGCGCCATTTTCTAAATTGCTTCACAATAAAAGTCGATATGCGTTATTCTAAATTAAATAGAAACTGCGATGATGTTCGATTCGATGTAGACTAGGTGTAGGTAGTTAAGTGTTAGGTAATTTTGTCGGATTAAATATGTTGATACGTTGTCACTAGTAAATTTCTTGATATACTCTAAGAGGTAATTTTGAGAGCCTCCTTGGTTCAGATTTGTTTAAACAAAGCGTTTATTCGTAAAGCTTTCATGAGCTATGTTATTTTTGCTTTACTCATTTTCTTTGATAGGTAATGTTTCGCAGTAATTAAATTGCTGTTAAAATTTATCGATATTAGGTAGTCGAGTAATAAATGTGACTTTAGACATCGTTTGCTAGCCTGATCATTTTGCAAGTTTAATTATAATCTATTTCAACGTCGCCAATATAATAGGTACTCAATCAAATTTGACGCGACATAATATTCAACAACAAAATAATTGATAGAATACAAAGCTATCATTTGATGCATTAGGCAAGAACGTGTGAAAGTGATAAAATGTAACCAAAAACATATCCCTTAGCCTTTATGTGTAAGATGATAATATTTATGAATGTGCTAAAGAGAGAGATAATGGTAACCAACATTGAATTTTGGGGTAAAATAATCGATAATACTCAGGTATTTTCGATTAGAATTGAAGGAATTTGGAAGACCAATTTATAATACTTTTTCTTTGTCCTCTTCCTTCTCTAGGGTCATCAAAGTGTGAATGAGAAATTTGAATGTATTTGAAGTATGAAAAAATGCTGTCGAATGTGTGTAGGACGCGAGATCGAATACTTTGTATTCAATTTACACATGTTTACACATTTTTTATACACTTCCATTATTTCATGTTATCTTGATATTTTCACTTATATTATAGTCAGTACACAATTTACACGTTTCAGTAGAATATGCACAATTATACACATATAATTAATATATTACGCACATAAATAATTATAATCATAATATTAAGAAGCAGAGTCGAAGTAACCTGATAATTAAGGAAATCTCATTATATACCGTCTTAACAAAAATTGTAGTGGAAATATTTTATTCTATATCATATTTTGGTGTTAAATGTCGTGTTACATATTTAATATGTGGAATATATTTACTGCTTCGTGTCTATTTAGATATAATCTGACGCAAGTTAAAATTAAGACTGTCGCATAGTTAGAAGGATTGGATAAACGTGTGTATCTTTTACATCATTATACAAGTTTCATAACATATTGTAATGTAATATTATACATTTATATTCCATTTTCGACATGGAAATAAAATGGGAACCAGCATGAAACATATCGGGTAGGTGGGGAGCTTACGATGAAGTTCCCACTGGCCAATATCTGCATATCAATATAGTAATAAGTCATTTTAACCTTTACCTATATATCTATTGTTGTGTGTTGTATAATATATTATTCACTGTTGTACTACCTACTCATTGTTGTAGCATGAATGATATTGGCTTAAAACTGTTGTAGTTATTCACTCTTGCTGTAAATATAACTCGTTATTTATTTTGTGATTGTGACGTTATTATTTGTAACCAGTTATTTGTAATTATTAATGTGGTCTTCTTTGATCTTTCAATCAAGATTATGAGAATATATGTACTAGATTTTATTACAAGCATATGTTACGTTTTACCTATTCATCACAATAATTTATCAAAATTGTTAAAAATCAGACGTTTTGAATGGTCGTTTCGTGGTTTTTAAAGATCTAAGTAATATACTCATAGATGGGTATGATTGTATTAGAAAAATGAGAGTTTGATGATGGAGATTGTATTTATATGATGCTCATAATACGTTTAAGATCCTGAATTAGACAATTGTAGAATCATGAGTATTTTAAATCGAATGGTAACGACAACGGCAGACCAAAGTGAAAATTTACAGTCAGTAATTTAGACAGTTCATTGGGAAAGTTAACACCACGAATCTAAGCTAAGTAATTTGTATATTCTTCTGTATTTGTCTGTTAACCCGAGTTTATAGTCACATTTATTATTTAAATAAATGTAATTGTAGGTAATCTAACTCTGTAATTGAGATTTTACCGTAAATGTGTATTTATTTAATTTCAGTTCAAATATAAAAATAAATATAACTCAAACTTGTGTTTTATTTGCTTACGTCACTCCTGAAAATAATATTGTAGTCTATTTATACGAGTAGGTACCTATGAAGAGACATAATGCTCATGCAGGCTATCTATCGGTAACCCTTGTGATTTTGTGTCATTTTTTGGAAGATTTGTAAAATATTTAAGCATTGTAGCCAGGTTAGTTAGGTATGGTGATAATACAAATAATATCAATGGTTTGCTTTTGGTTCAAAATCCTATCGTTTCTTTGTCCAAAAATGTTTGAATACCTTATACAAAAAAGTAAACAGAAAATTGGCCTACAAAGATTCAGGACTCAATTGCTTCAATAGTTTTGTTAAAAAACAACTAATGATATCGAAATATTAATACTTAATAGCCTCACATTTGTTTAAAATTAACGTTACTTAATCAGTTTAAAAATAACCAACTGTACGGTAAACCTTATTAATTAGTTTGGAGCTAGTTAGTGTGGTAATCAATGAAAACCGCAGCATGTTAACAAGGTCGATAGTCCATTAGCGAGGGGCAGGTACAGCCGATTGCACGTCGAACCACCCCGGAAGTGCCGGCGAAATATTAAATGAAAGGCTAAAATGTACCTCATAATTTCAATCATAGGACGTCCACTGCCGAACATAGGTCTCCCCCAATGATTTCCATGTTGATCGATTGGTATTAGCGGCATGCGTCCACATTAATATTATAAAGGCGAAAGTTTGTGAGTGTGAATGTTTGTTACTTCTTCACGTCTAAACGGCTAGAGTGATTTTAATAAAATTTGGTATTGAGTTAGCTGACACCCTGGATTAACACACAGGCTACATTTTACGGTGGGAAAACCGCGGGTAACCACGTGGGGGAAAGTTTGGATTGTTTCTTTTGAATAGGCTCCAAAACTACTGGACCTATTTGAAAAATTATCTCACCATTAGAATCTTTTATACTTGGTAAACATAGGCTATAGAATATCTTCCAAAAGCTGGTACGGGGTTTGCCGGGTCAGCTAGCGATTTTATACAGATTATGATGTGGGTGGGCAAGTTATTGTGGCTGGCAATCTAGATCTAAATATTAATATTCAGCCAATCCAAGCTTCTGAAAACATAACCTACAGCTTCGCTTTGTAATAATACTTGACTTGGATTACCCAAGACTGAAAGCATAATCCACCCCTTATAATTCCTGAAATGTGTAATGACGTAAATGATTTTAAATTAAGTAGCATACTGCGTTACTTGCGTAAACACTAGGGCTGGGTTGCACCATTCTAATTTAACTTTGTCAAAGTCAAAAATCTGTCAAACTCCATACAAAAAGCACTGGTTATGTCAGTGGTTCCCAAACTTATCTAGTCTACTGCCCACTTTGAGAATAAATTATTTTTAGCGCCCCCCATTTTTGTAGTCAAGAGTCGAGCTCAGTCGATGTCTAAGAGTCCTCCTAGTAGATGACACCTCCCAAGCCTCTACACAACGTCCCGATTTTTTTTCTGGGTCTCTTACCGCCCCCCTTTAAGCCTGCAGCGCCCACAAGGAGGCGTTATCGCCCACTTTGGGAAAGACTGGGTTATGTTATAGTTACCGTTAAAGTTAGGTGGTGCAACTCAGCCTAGGCGTTGTTCGCGTTACAAGGGCTCATTAAAACTTTTGTCCAATTAACATAATGCCACTTCACAGAAGGTCGCTAAATTAATGCCTAATTATGCGAAGGGCCACATGTTTGTTTCAGATGAGTGATATTTGTTTTGGGACTCGTACGGCGCGGTATTTGACATGACTTAACTGTGTGTAAATCAAAAGATATTTTTATGGGCACTTTTCTCTTAATTTTTTTTAATGAATAATTGAATGAATAATTTAACTATGTTTGCCTTCACAAGTCTAAGTCTCTACTTTAACTTTATCTATAACCTTAACCGGTGTCTTTGCATAGAATTTGACAGACTTTTGAGTTTTGTTATAGTTAAAGTAAGATGATGCAACTCAGCCTTATACGAGTATTGATTACCGTTACCAGGAAAAAATTTGAAAAATGTAAACGTACAGGCTCACGGACTCGATAAACCGTAACTTTATACCCTACTGTCTTTATAATAAGAAGGAATCGAGTACATAAGTAGCTACTATAGTAATTATTAGATACCTACTTGAAAATTTCAAACACTAAAATAGAGTGAAATTAACGTTTTCAGATAGCGTCTACCTCATTACAGAATTCCCTCTATTAAATTATTAAAGCAAACCTCACAATATTACGGAAGTGGCTTTTCTTTGGTTTCGTGGCGGCAAACGAGACATTAAAAGTCGTTTAATTATTCGCGCCCCTTTAAAAGAAGCTATAAATATTAGCGTATCTGTGTTATGAAGGCTATAAAACTCCGCTATTACTCCGCGGTGACAGCTGATTTATCACATTTCCTCTGAAAGCTTAGCGGGCGTTTAGTTCTGCGATTGTGATCTTTACGCTTTAGCTCTGAATGTTCGCGTTTAACTAGAGTAGTTATCGAAATGGATCTACAAGCATAAAGCACAGGCATCAAAATCCAGTCTGTGGAAATGAGATCACCTCATCAAGATAAATAATGTTCTAATGACAAACTTTGCTCCATATTTGAACTGGGCTAGAAAAAGTGGGATAGCTCATTTATGAAATAGAGTCACAAATATTTTGAAAAAACAAAGTTGAAGCTTCGTGCTATTCTTACCTGGGTTGGTATTTATATTTGACTGAAACAATAACTTTTTGCGAATTTAGTGATTTAAGTAAACTTTTCTCGAAATGTTTATTACAGAAAGTCAAACAAATAGGTAAGTACTAGTGACAATTTAAACTACTGTTTACTCGACTATTAGTGAGTTACTCGATTAATGTTGAAAGTCTTAATTTCCACCAACAATTTACTCCGAGACACCATAACCGAAACATAATTTATGACGTTCAAAATGGTTTCGCAGCTCGTTAAAATGTAACAGAGTTTTATTAAAACTATAAAACGGACGTTTCACCACGTTGGGGTGCGGCAAAAATTAACTCTGGTCGCCGGGAATTATTTATACTTTCCAACTGGGATTAGCAGGGTAGTGTTTTGTTGTTGTTTCTCGCATTCCATGGTGGTGTGCTTAATTTGCTTTTAATTGTTATGTAATAGTACTACTAGGACACAAGGTGGAACGACGACCTCATAAAGGTACCAGAAAGGCGCTGGATGCAGGTCGCCACCAACCGGCCATTGTGGAAATAATTTGGTGATGAGTATCTATCATAATACTATTAGAAGAGGGCTGAGTTGTTATAGTTATGAAACAGAGAGTTTTATGAATCACAATGCACAAGCATTAAATATTTTTAATGGACGACATATACCTAAATTTATACATATAATATTAAGACAGTTTTTAATGAGAATAATAAATCTAGAGTTAATACAGTATAAATCTAATCATTCACATACTTATCAATCGCTACAATTATTTTAACTTCATCAAAGTAATATATTTCGTAAACTCATATGCGTGTTTGCAGGCTGTTACATATGTGTAGATTTCAACAAACAAAACAGTTAGTTATTCGTGAAAAGTGGAAATTTCAACGCACACCCGGCCACCCGTGGTCTTAGGCCTGGGGACAGAGGAGTGGTTATCTACGAAAATAGTTTCACCGTGTAGTTTTTTATGATGATATCTCATCTATGTCACGTAAGCTTTATGCCCGTTTATTTTTGGTTCACGATAGTCGAAACGAACTATATAAATGCTGAAACTATTTTTATGAAAAAGTTGTTCACGAAAACAGCTTTGACCCTAATTAATTGAATGGTATTGAGTGTTTGAAAGTAAAAAAGGGTCAGATGGAAGAAAAAATAACGTAAGATACTTTCTGAAGTAGGACTCAGAATTAAACAGTCCGGATTTAAGTCTTATTTTCATTTGCTTTACTTTTAATTTAGCATTAAAAACGTTGTAACGTTCTTGTGTACAAGATACGAAAAAATAATTTACATTTGTGACGGACGTCATTTATTAATTGACACTTGAATTATTGAAAAATTACTATGCACATCTTTTCTGCAGCTTTGCATGCACCTAGGTTATTAGTTCGAGAGCCCATAAAGCACGTTATCCCCCTGACTACGCAGCGGTGATTGCAATATTCCCGGCATTTGCCATCACGCCCGCCCGCGCCGCGTTGATGAAAAATATGTGCCTCGTCGGTGTTGCTTTTTTGCAATTGCAGCTATAGTTCGGGGCGATGAGTTCATATTTATGCAGTTCAGCTCATCGCCTGAGAGCAGCTTTCATTTAGAAGAGCAGATGGGAGATATTGAGCCGTATTGGTTTCGCTATCTGCAACGTAAGCCGAATATTGGTTTGTACTAAAACGAGCGTGGGTGTTGTAATACAGTAATTGTAACCGATGCCTAATACGAGTGCCTGTTGATTATTGAGTTAATGTGAAATTTGACTGTCACACGTAATTAAGTAAGTCGATCTACCGAAAATTGTTGGATAACCTGGTGTTAGACTTAATTTAAATTGGGTAGTATTTAAACGAGTGACTGTAAATGTATGTTGTAAGTGTCAAAAATAATTAATGTGGGCTAAAGAATTACTAAGTGAGCGACTGAGTGCGAGTGACGAAAAATCAAAATAACAGCAACTTACAAAAAAAAATTGAGTTCCTTAAAATACAAAATGAGAAGCTTCATAATATTTGAGCGACCTAATATTTGATTGAGTGTCAACGTTAGGTCCTGTATTTTTTTCAATATTTGGCAAATGCTTTTTTTATACTGAGCGGTATTTTTAACTTTAATGAAGTGTTTCGAATGCAAAAACTACTTTGAAAAATACTATTATGAACAGCGTATTATGAGCCCAAATTTAAATAAAAAATGATCTTATGAAATAAATATTTGACGGAACACTATTCTAGTAGCGAAAAAAATAAATCATTAAAATTTAAGGGTAGGTAATCAAATGAAACAATGTATCACGAAAAATGAAATAAATTTGTATTTTCTTAAATCGAATCAACAAAATAAAATAAGTCGCTTCTGTCAACCCAAAAAAAAGTAATCTTATTAATAAGGTTCATTGATTGGTACCTATGAGGATTGAGGAGCTCTACCTACTCATCGTCACTGTATGATAAGTGCTGGCTTGGACTTAGCGGGCCGGCCTCATTTTCTTTTTTGTCCAATAGGTATCAGTTTTGCTTCCAGTGTGGCGGTGTTGTTAGTTTGAGCTGAATTGCTAGACCCAAAACGTGTTTGCATATACAATTATACATATTTTGTTAAAAATTCGGGACAGTCGCCCCGCCCCCATTCGAATTCGCGCGCTGTAACAATCTGTAGTTTTCATTAATAAAGCGTATCAAAATAAAAAACATGAGACCTGAAATATAATATCAGTAACCAATAATCATTAATAAAGCAGCTCACAAAACTTTGCTTAGTATTAACTTTTTTGTAGTTCGTTCAGTAAAACCTCAATTAGAAAAATCTAATGTATCTTCATATTAAAGTTGCCCTCTCTGTATTTCTAGTCGCTCACTTAGTAATTTAGTCGCCCGGATAGTATTTTTATGTCTGAAATGTAATAATCAAAACCCACATTTTGTAAGCTCGTTCTGGATTTTATTATTGATCAATATTCGTCGTTAGTTTGGTAAATTTTTCGCTTACTCAAATTCATACCGCTCAAGGTATTAAAACAGTATGCCATCATCAGTCGCAAAGTTTTTTTTTAGTCGCTCGTTTTATAATTCCCCATTTGAATTAATAGTTTCTTCACCAGATGCGTTTATAGCTCAATCTAATCGAAGTACCTAGAATGTAGTCTTTAAAAATCTCAAATTCTTTTGTTTTTCAAAGCATCAGTCAAAATCAAAAAGTCAGCCTCACCTGCAATTTTATTAGAAGTCTGGGAATTAATATATTAAGTTGTTTTCTAATAAACAATTGAAATTTTCCAATTAACTACTAAGGCGAGCAGCGTCGATACAGAAAACTTTATCAACAGGCTTATCAGCGGATCTCTGGTCTTACTTTTAGTGCTTTATAAGTTCTTCTTTCGAACATTTAAGTATTCACCTTTGAGAACTTTGTGGATGAATGTTTTGAAGTTTATAATCCCAAAGATTTTAGTTATTAATATCAAAATTATCTAAAATCTTTTGAGCTAAAAGTAAGGGCATCTACTTAGAGACGTAAAGGTATTCCTTTGTGAATGAATATTGTTAGAATAGGTACCTTTAGTTTGTGTAGTAAAGTTAACATTACTATGTCTGATAATAAGGCTTTGTATTTGTATTAGAGCTAATTTATTTCATTTTAGTGGTCTAGTAGAAATTAAATTTTATAGGTATGTACGCTTTCTAGGGTAAGAGTTCCAAAAAGCCTTATCTATTTAAATATAGTAGAAGTATATTTAATTCTTGCTGAACTATTCATAATCCCATTTCCCTACTTGCCCTTTTGAGTATCATCTTATTTTTGGGAATTCCCTTTATGACACTAAAGGGGTAGGTACCCATGAACGGCCGCCATCTTTATGAAAGAATGACTTAATTAGAGAAAAGTTACTTTAGTAACACTTTATATTTGGTGATGGTGATTGTTGGTAAACGGCAAGGGTGCTGAGAAACTTCATTTTAAAACCCAGATGTCTCGAAGGAAAACAAAAACATGGCATGTCCCTGTTCCTTGAATCTACTTTTGATTTAGACAGGATTATGTATACTCACCCAGCTGACACCGTTATAGCCTACTTATATTTTGCAATACCTACCTAAGCGATATCTAATTACTTTATTTCAGTAAAATCTTGTGAAAACGTGTAATGAGACATGTCTAACTGTATGAGTAATGAGTATACAATTTTATTTCTATGTATGTGTAAATAAGTATACACAAATCATTTTGGTTCTGGACAAACATTATCATGTATATGCCCCTGGCCGTCAATAGATATCGAAGGTTATGGACGACCGGTCAGTTTGTTTGACCAGGTAATCCCATACACAATCCCTAATGGGCTGATATAGAGTTATTGTCACCGTTATCAGGCGCTGATTACACGAGCTTATTATCTATAGTTAGTTAAAATTGCGCGGAACGTTCGGACAGTCAGTGTCATTTGTTTTGGCAACTTTCGTACGGATGCTGGCATTTTTTGTTGATTATGATCGTTGAATGAGTGCCGATGATCTCAGGGAATTCCAATTTGTGGGTTTACAATGCAATTGGCCACGTCAAATTTTTTCACCAAATCTAATAATGCGGTCAACTCAATGCTCAAGTAAGTACCTATACGAACAACCTGGATTATTCGTCAGTTTATCGGTATTAAGGTTAATCAATTACTCTTTCGTTAGGTTTTCATGACAGAGTCTACCTTTGACTTTATGCCTTTGATTGTTTGAGTTTTCAGAGTTTTATAGCGACTAGACGACTTTTACTTAACTAACCTCTATAACAGTCGTGACTAAGCCTAAGTTGCACCACCCTTACTAACCGTAACAATAACCACAGCCGGTGTTGTTGTATGGAGTTTGATAGACTTATTACGTTGTTAAAGTTAAAGTAAGATGGTGCAACTCAATCTTAGTCATGAGTAATATTTTTCACTTATTTTCAAACCATTAGGAGTGGTTTCGAAAATCAAGTTGAGGTAAATAATCCTTTTTATTTTGGTTTTTGCAGGAATACATCATGCAGCCACGGCTGGCTCCGCTTGGTGGTTCAAATTATCTTCGGAGCCATCATCGTGGCGAGCTTCACTATGATCGTCCTCATGGCTGTCAAACGACCGACTACTGTAGTCTCTTATACGTCGACAAAATGCGAAATTACAAACTGCCTAATCGAATGTTCGGGGGTGATGTTCGATCAAAACGAAGAAAGTGACGTCATTTCTGCTGTAATGGTAATGTATTAATTTGTGCTACTATTTCTGGATCTTGTCGTTGCCATGAGGCTTTTATTATGTACAGGCAAACAGAAATGCTTTTAACGAAATTACCAATTTTCACTAATTTAATTACACACGAAACCACTTAAAGCAATTTTTCACATGAAATAATATAATATTATTTAGCCATTTGTATTGACTTCATAGTTTTTATTAATTTTTCTTAAAAAAAAAGCTATCATTGTTACCGTAAATACTGTTTACCTTTGGAAATGATAGTAGAATTCTAATTAATTTATGTTTTTCTTTTGTTACAGGAGGCTGGAATGCAGTGCCCAAACACTAGACTCTCCCTTCAACATCCCATATTCCTTAATGAAACCTTACCTGTTCGCTGGATGAGCAGAATGCCACCGAACATTCACAATCTTGAGATTGTAGGGGGAAACTTACGTCATATTCCCTCTACATCATTCCTTGGGCAATTTGCAGGCAATTTGAGAGTTCTTACCATGGAAGATGTAACTATTTCCCAGTGGATGTCAGATACATTTGTCGGATTATCCAAGTTAAAAGTACTTTCCATGAGAAACTGCACTTTCGAAATTATGGAGAGAAATGCTCTAAGAGCTTTGCGTCGCACTGTGCGTACTCTCACCGTGATCAATAGCGGTAAATGGAACCCAGCTTATATTACTGGAAGCATTTCCGCAGATCGATTAACCAGAGTCGATCTTTCTTCAAACTATTTTGGAAGGTTTATAAGAGCCCACACATTTATGGGACTCAAGTCTTGCGAATTTCTATTTTTAAATTCATGCCACATCACCGCTATAGGTTTGGGAGCTTTCGATTCCTTAGTATCCATTAAATCACTTTTTTTAAACGACAACTTTCTTATAACAGTCCCACCAAGTTTATTTAAATCTATTTTGACAGTCGATTCCCATCCAACGATTCTCCTTCATGGTAATTCATGGCAATGCGACTGTTTGCAGGAAGATCTCATTAAAATGTCAAAAAATGGGTTAATTCCTATAGATCCAACTTGTCATCGTCCTACAGAAATGTTCGGTAAATCCTTCACAGAACTTCAAAATTACTGCAGCACATTTTCCCAGGACAAAGAAATTGAGAGCTTAACAATGCTTTCAAAGGATTCTGGTGTAACTTCTATAGACCAATCATGTAGTTTCGGTGAGGAGCCATCAAATAATACATCCCTCAGAGTGGTTTCACCAATTGCATATTTTGACTGTCCAAACATTAGTTTTATTAATAATTTCAAGGAATCGCGACCATCGCGATCATTGAAGGATGTATCTGAATCTGACTGGTTGAAACCTACATTCTTACTCAGGAACAGTGACGTTTCAGTGATGCAAGTTGGTTCGTCAGCAGCTCCTAATGGGTATGGACTTTTGTGGTATCAGTCCTCTTGTCCAAACGAAGTATACTGCCTGAGAACAATACCTACTTTCTTACGGGTCTATAGATATAATATTCTCCCAACTACTGAATATACGTTTTGTCCCATCGATTTGACATCAGTTGCGATTCCAATGCATAGTTGTGTGACTTATAATTTATCGGCGTTGGAAGGATCACAAAATGTTGTTTACAGATACTTTCAGAGCCCTTCTATTTTGTATATTAGCATTGGTGTGGGTTTATTAAGTTTGTGTTTAGGCGCGATGTGTGTTTATATGATAATAAGAAAGAATCCCAATTTGCTGAAAGGCAGTAAGAGGTTAGTCTTCGTGAGACATAGGAATGTGGATGCGTTGGTGTTACCGCCGAAAATTCCTTTGCGTAACACTGATAGTTTCATGGAGGATGATATCTTTTCGAAAAATGATAAAATATTCACTGTGCCAGATGATAGTAAGCTTTATGTCAATCATTTTGTAAGGTCGAATTCTGTTCGGAGTGATAAAAGCAGCACGCCCACTTACATTTCCGCGATGCAGCCGACAGAGGCGCAGCTTGCTGAATGGCGGATAAGGCACCACTTTGAAAATAACTCGTCTCTTATATCTATTAGTTCAGATATATCAACATTTTGTTGGGCGAATGATCTTACCTCAGCTGAAATCACCACAAATGTTGTTTACGAAAATTTAAAGTAAATTGATGATTGTGACTGAAACTTTTTTAATATACAAAAATAATAAGTATGTATAATAATAATTAGTATTATTAATATTATATGTAATAAAGTCAATGTCAATGTGTCCCTCTAGCTAGACAAAGCTTCACTGTAGCAAGATCAGTCATGATTTGAAATAAAAATCGAATGTTACATTGTCTATAGAACTAGAGGTAAATTGTTTATGTTAATATTAAAATTATTCTATTTAAATACCTATTGTGTTAATTCATTTGATTGATTGAAAAAATAATTATTAGACTTATATTTTTAAGAAGTCGGCATAGTAGTTTTGCACTTTAATAACTTTGTTTGGTATCACCATAATAATAACCCAGTATAATATCGCCTAGGTAGAGTTATGCCCACTAATTAGTACAATTTAATTTAATTAAGGGATTAGCTATTAGCCTGATTGGCTATAATTACAATGATGTAAGTTCTGTTAATACCTTGGACACGTCCTAGTATTTTGTAGGTACATTAGAACAATTAAAATAAATACCATTTTCTTATTTCACCAATCCTATAGAAAAAGCCTTTTTAGCATGTTTGAGTGCATTCATCTTGTAGGCACTAATAAAAATTTGTGTAAAGTACATACTTGCTAGATATTATTTAAAAAAAAAACAGACGAGAGCACTTCTAGTTAAACAATGTTGCATTTTATGTAGTAGTATTAAAAGCGAATTTGCAACAAAATATTCAGTCAGATGTGCTTTTCTAGTACATTTTCTTCAGACATTTGGAGTCAAATTTCTCGTCTCCATAGACAGACGGCACATTGAGACAGAGGATGCCGGCATCATACTTCACGAGACGCCGTCGGCAACGGCTCATTAGCTATACTACAACGTTATGACATACGCTCGCATCGGTAATTTATTACAGGGCAGACTGGGCTGGGGTTGCCAGTGAAATATATGAAAAAAGTTACACATAGATACTGTAGGAATTTCAGGTAGGTAATGTAGGTATTTTAAATAATGTATTCTAAGATAAAATGATTGTGTTGCAAAAATATTTCGTCATTAACCATAACCATAGTGAATTTTGTATTCGTGGAAATGAGTGAACTGGTTTATTTATTAGATTTTTTTGTAGGGAACGACTTAGTCGCCGCTCTACAGGTACCTACTTCAAACAAGTGCCTATGAGTCTTGCGTAGATGAAAATTTAGTTTTAAACTTTACGAGTATTACTTGTAATTATACTTAAATGCTGGCAAATAGTTTTAATAAGATTAAAATAAATGTTTTAGGTAATTTAGAGGTTCGTGTTACTTCACTTGAAACATCCGACAGCCCCTTTTAAGTTCTTAATTTTAAATAACAATACTTTAACATTTGGTCATAATCTCACTTTATTTTGGTACCTTTGGTTCAACTATAAACAAAGTTACACATTGTGTAACAAATTCAAGCAACAGGGCATGCGCTGGCGACAGATCGAGCGACTGGTCGCGTCGTGAATCAATCCCATACAGCTGTTTGACGAAATCTATTGTCATCCATTGGCGACTATTTCGGTAGATGCGCGACAATCGGCTGCAGACCTTACAGTGCAACAAGGCTACGAATGAACACGAATGGGGGCGCCACTTGCAAACAAACCTTTGAAGGCCCGACGATTTTGCGTTATCAATCTTGTAGTTCCAATTTACATCACGTTCATTTAGACGTTTGTCACGGTGCAGAGTTATCTAACTAAGCTTGATTTATACGCGCGTAAAATGTATGCAAGTACCCGCTAGAGTAATGTGTGTTGAGAGACACAAATCATCAGAGAACATTAAGATGCCAAGAAGGGGGTTTACAAATAGGCGCTTTTAGCTACAAGGAGCTTTTGACTTTCAGTAACTCCCATAAAGTTGATATTGCAAATAAGGCTTATATTTATAATAAAGTGCACTCATATCTTCTTATTTTTCTAGAATCCATTCAAGTACTCGGATAAAAGTTTCAATTTTATGGAGGGATTCAATTTTTAGAGCAAGTCGGTACTTTTTCATGTTGAAATAAATGATGCTATGATCAAAACAAATGATATCTTGTTGGTTGACATAAAAATATTTACAATCGTCCCTTGAAAATTGGCAAGTGAAATTAACGCATTGAAATAAACACTTTCTATTTTCGCATGCCAATTACGACTAATGTCTTGATCTAATTAAAATTCTCGGCCTTCATAAAAATCGAAGTTGGCGTGTCACGATGGACCTACTTACCTATCTAATTTTAGGGTAAGAATACACTACAAAGCTTTTAGGGTCCTAATAATTTTGGTGAATGAACAGAAATGGAGCAGAAAATAAACGACTAATATCTTTACTTTTGGTTAGCGTTCAACAAAACTCTGTTCTGTACTTACAATTAAGCTGACCCACACTACTTTTAGTGTGGGACTGGCACTTTTAGACTGGGTTGCACCATCTTACTTTAGCTTAACCCAAAAACGTCAAGAAGGTCAAGTTTGTCCCAGGGAAAGTTAAGCTTTCATTGGACCCGCAACACGGAAGCATAAGTACAACAAACGCTATAGCGTGGTGTTACCCTTAGCTATCGACACAGCATGACAGCTAACAATAGTTAGAAACGGGCTACAATCGAGATTGGCACCCCTTGTCTTCCGCCGAACAATACCTTGGCAATGACATTGCAGGGCTGGCAACAGCGTGATTTCGTCATAATTAACTCGGAAATCAAAAGGTTATGTTTTTAAATGGCAATGTTTTACTTCTCGATTGATCTTTGTAGGAAGCGGGCTTCGAAACTGATTAGACAAAATTCTTTATTTGACTTGTTAGCATTGTAATTTGAACTTAACTCATTTTTAATAAAGACAGCCCTTTTAAAATCAAGCTTAAGAGCCCGGCAAGCGGAGAGTCGTGGCTGCGATTCCTACCTTAAGCAATAAAATTTGATTTTTGCATATTATTAAAAATTAAGCTCGTGGATAATATTGCTGCTCTATAATAACTTCTAGATACATTCTAGAAAAAAGTAGCTTATTTGGTAAATTCAAAGTGTTCTTGGCATTGTTAATGCCAAGAATTCGATAAAGGCATTTCAGATACGCGTTTCATCTGCGGAACGCATAAGTGAAAATCCATACGAATGTTAAACACTATCCCAAAATTTTTTGTTTCTTGTATGAAATTAAGCGGTTTTAATTAGCTATACTGCATACAGACATAGCTCTCAGAATTGCTAAAATCAAGTGGCAGTGGGCGGGGCACATAGCTCGTAGAGACGATAGCCGTTGGGGCAGGAAAGTTCTCGAGTCGCGACCGTGGGTTGGAAAACGTAGCGTGGGCAGGCCTCCTACTAGGTGGACCGACGATCTGGTAAAAGTCAGATCTGGTAAAAGGAAGAGCCTGGATGCGGGCAGCGCAGGACCGTTCATTGTGGAAAACCTTGGGGGAAGCCTTTGTCCAGCGAACGTCATTTGGCTGAAACGACGATACAGCACAGACTAATTAAACTCTTCGTGACACATCGACCTTTCACACATGAAACCGCGGGTAGAAGCTAGTGTATTTCTCTTATATAGTTTATTTCCTGATATTCAAACTAATTACTCAATAATATTCTAAAAGAACAAAGCAGCTTTTACTTTTTACAATTTTTCATATTTTGATCTTCAAAATGTTTATAAAATAAATTGTTAATTAATAGTTTAATTACCTTTTGTCTGTCTTCCAAGAAACGAAAATCCCAATAGCATATTGAAAAGGGCTGAGTGGCAATTAATATTTATGTTTGCTAAAATTTTGTATTCATTTTTCCTCTAGATTGGTAGTTACATTTTTGTTTTTCTCAGAATTTGAAAGGGATTTAGTCAGAAAAAAATATAAAATAGAGCTGGAGCCTTACCATTTGTATTTGAATGCTAACATAAATTGAATGTCGAGGAAATACAAACAAAAATATCTGTCGAAAGATTAGCTTTACTAATGTACTCTAATGTCGCCTAATTATCGAAATTAGGTAATTAAAGCTCACGTTTTGAAAGTTAATTTACGAGTTATTAAGCGGTTCCTATAATTTTCTGTATTCTGAGTTTACTAGTAAATATTGATTTAAAGTAAATGGTACATATATTATAGTAATGGTACATAGATAAATATTTTTCTTTTTTCCCCCACGTGACTATTTTTTTGTGATACGTCGCTTTTTCCGCTAATTTTATTGTTTGTATTTTCCTGTTACTGACTGATATAAAACTGATTTCCACGAATGCAGAATTCCATGTAGTTGATAATATCAATAATATGATATCACTGCAAATCATAACATCACATACATAAACATACGAGTTATCTCGTCTAACCACTGATAGGCACATTCCGTCAATTGAATGAATGGTCAAATAAGGCTGAGTTGCACCATCTTACTTTAACTTTGACAAACGTCAAAAATCTGTCAAACTCCATACAAAAAGCTCCGGTTATTGTTACTGTTACGGTTAAAATAAGGTGGTGCAACTCAGCCTAAATAAACCATGTTCAAGGCTGATAGGAGAAATTACATTGTAAATCCACCTAGCTCCTTCTAAATATAAATGTTTGTTTTATCTACTGTATTAATTGAGCAACACCTGTACAGATGATTACTGTGCGAAGATGAAACATTAATTGGAAGTGCGCGCGCGCATTTGCCAACTGCAGTGCGCCTGCGCCGTTGTAATGTTTTGCATTTTAGGCTGCGCGTATGTTAAGACGCATGTTTGGTAGGTTAGAAATAATATTTTATTTTTCTCATGATTCAGTTCAGTCTTACTGGTCTTAGTAGGAAGTTTTTACTAGAAAAGACTACGCGTTTCTTGGCAAGTGTATATGGTCCGATGATCTCAAGAAGAAGTGCTAAGGCACCACCGTTAAGCGAACGTCCAGCAGTGTAGTCAACCATAGGTTAAAATGTTGACGATGAAGAAGATATGGCTTTAAATGCATTTAATAGGGTTAATTAAATGTGGCTGAAGTGTCAAAGTGCAGTGTACCTACCATGAGTTTACGTTAGGTATGCTCGCTAGCGAGTACGTCAAAAATCTCTATGAACATTTTGTTTCTTGAAAGTAGCAGCTAGGGGCGCTGTAGAATATGTCATACAATTAATGTCATTTTTTACGCAGTCGCTAGCGAGCTTACCTAACGTAAACTCATGGTAAGCCTACAGGGCACATACATAGTACGTAGAACTGACAGCCAATGGAGCATCAAGGTTCTGGAGTGGAGGCCATGTACCTCCACCCACAAGGTGGATCGACGACCTCATAACGGTAGCAGGAAGGCGCTGGATGCAGGCCGCTACCAACCGGGTGATGTGGAAATCATTGTGTTCAGCAGTGATTCTGTGGCTGAAATAATGATGATGATGATGAATTAAATGTGACCCATTCTCTTTTTTATCTTTTACTACTGTCAACAGCACATCAGAAGCCACCAATATTTCCATGGCAGTTCGTGTGGTGTGCGCGCTGCCTTAATAACTCTCTACGCTTGTTTTGATCCGCGTAATCCGATAACACTGATCGATTTATAGTGATATATCACTGCAGTGGGCGTTTAATCGCCCAGCTTTGTCACTGGACTAATGTCAATGTCGAGGTTTCGGTTTTATTGTGCTCGTTTCAACTTGGGACGGAACCAAATAGGTAAATAAGGTGTAAGACCTAATTAAAGTGAGTTGTAGTACATCCAGAAGTGGAGCTTGGATCTGAGCTAAAATTAGGACGTTAAATTGGTTTGTACACGCATTTTACGTTAATGTAAAAGCGTACGCAAGACCCGGGGATTACCTACTGCGTGTAGACTTCGATAGAAAATTAACGCCCGTATTCTCAAACGAAGCTTGCTTAAGAAGCAGCAAATCGAAGACACAGCGTTGAATAGAGCTCTGTGATAGTTTCGTGTTATAGTAATGTTTGTGAATGAGGGCGTAAAATATTTAACGGACTAGGTATATAGAACGCACACATAATATCATAGCAACAGTTTGGCAAAGTGGTGACTTCTGAAATGTGCAGTTTATGCTTAATGAGACTAAATTAAATTAAATATACTAACCCTTTCAGCACGAGAGAAAAATTTGACGTTTTCTAAAAAATCGCGTTAGTTTCTGGGGTCTTTAGGATCTTAGTAAATAGAGAAAAATAGCGAAAAAATTTAGGGGGTGACTTTAACCCCCTAAACCCCCCCGCACGATCATATCAATCCGTCATGAACCTATGAATAGCTATTTCATTACAATTACAATTTAAACTAATTAAAAAAAGACATTTTAGATATAAGGAGCTTTATTGTTCTTCATAAAGACATGATATCGTAATTAGATACTAATTTCTGCAAAAAAATTCAAAAATAGCTCATGGCCCTAACCTAGAACTCTGTCAAAACCTGAATTTTGGGGGTAGTAGCATCTTAAAATTGAACATGAGCTTTCGTTTTTAGTAATAACTTATATTTTTTGAATCCCAGATGTCGAGGCTATTATTCAATAACAAATGGGGTTAGATATTTTCATAAAAGGGATCATTTTGGTTCATCTATTGGTACTAGAATCCTGGTATCCTCTCGATATTTTCACTGGTGGCTGTATTTTCTACAGCGGATTTGTACTATTTGGTGGTTATGTGTCTCGGAGACATTCTTGAGTTTATTCTAGAGTAAATCTGATGTTCAGGCCTTTAAAAGATTCGAAAGGTTTCCATTACTTACATTACCAAAAATTCAAACATCGTCCCGACATGCACGCTCGTGCTGTAGAACTTTAGGAGTACCTGGTACTCGGTTACATCTATTTTTTTATAACCTTTAACCGACGACGTGCGGTCTCACAGACCGCTCCGGTTTTCGAAATTTCTGGATTGCTATGTTCTGCTTACTCCCGTGTCCCGAGCGTCTCAGTACCTTCGAGTTTAGTTGCCCAAACGCCATTACAGGTAGTGGTTACATCGACGAGGGCAGTTTTAATAAGATAATTCAATTTAAAGTTCAACAGCGGTCTGTGGGACCGCACGTCGCAGACTACGTGACATTTTTGTACCATACTGAAACTTGCGTTTTTGTTTTAGACGACTCATTTTTTGTAAAAATGGTGGATCCTGGGCCACCACAACCTAGGAAAAGACATTTTCTAATGATATTGATATTTGAACATAAAAGATGGTAGTCTGTAAAAAAATACCGCAAAACGGGTAGTAAAGCAAACAGTGACATGTATTCTAGGCTCTGACATGCTAAATCAGCCTGATGTCATTGCACCAGCTGCAAAAAAGACGTACATTTTTGTCCACCTAAATTGAAAACGAAATTTTCTTACAGGTGTTACCTATGCATACCGAAAATGCTTGGCATGCGGTAAAAAAAAAATCCTGATTGTGCCTAATGTTTACCCTACGTCAAATATTTTTTGTGCATGAAATGTACGTGTCATTTAATTTTATTTTGTTCATTATGTTCACTATATTTAGGAAGGAGTATAGTTTTTCTTGCTTTGATTAAAATTTTCAAGTTATATAGGTATTATTGAGCTCTAGTGTAATTTCAATGAAATTAAAGGTCAAAAAGTTTTAGCCATATTTAAATAAAAAATATACATTGATTCCTCGCAAATTATACGTATGTTTATTTGTAATACTATAATGTTCTCAAAAAATATAAAACCAAAGTACTTTTATACAAAAAAATATTACTTTTTGAGTAAACAGTATAGCGGTCCCACAGACCGCACGTCGCAGACGGCGTAACAAAAAAATCACGTCGTCGGTTAAAGGATAAAATTAAAGTGAATTATATTTTTTAAGGATATAATTTAAATTAATACGCACAAAATTCATTGAAATCCACAAAAGAAGTAATTTAAATAAATTAATACTTTTCACGCCTCCCGCAGTCAGGTACACGTCCATCTTTGTCACTCAACACAGCACCGACTGAACGCCATTTAAAGTTTTTGTATGAAAAATAGCAAATATATCGAACCGTACGATCGATCGGAAGCGTCTTGGCGCGGTAAAATTGATTTACCAATTCACTAGATTTTTTCAAAGTCGAAAGCACTTTCGTATTATTCTGTGCTGAAAGGGCTAAGGTATCTTTTTAATTCCATTGGTATATGGTACGTTTGAGCACCAGAAAATTAAGATACAGAGTTATCTCCAGAAAAGTAATAGCACGTAAATTACATTAAAGTTGATCAGAGTTGTAAAAACAAAGCACTTATGGTAAGGTAAGGAATGTTTTGTTAAAAGAAGTTGGTAAAAGAAGATTTGATTTCAGAATTAGTGAAAATCACACGGGAATATTATCCAATAAATAATGACTGAATTTGGATTAATTCATGGAAGAAAACATACCTGCCAATTAATTATTGATGAACTCTTCAACTAATCCCTGTAAAATAGTGCCCTCCAGAATAGACTTATATTTATTGTACATTTCATTTCATAAAAGGAAATGGAGAAAATTAATAAGTTTTTCTTTCTCCATTTTCTCTCAATTCTTTACACCCTCAATAAGTTGCATGAATACAGAAATATATTTTAAAAGAGTAGTAAACTAACTAGTTGTCGTGTCTAAAAATAAAGACAGCAAACAATAATAAAACATGAATGAAGAAGACCTTTGCTGCCAGAAAAGTTTCAAGTTAAAAGCTCCTGTTTCGACACTTGAGCTTTGACGAGTCCGTTCTTGAAATGTCACTGTTATATTCATATTTTGTTGAGCTTTTTTAAGCTTTTTGCTTGAGTCCTTACTTAAAAAATTATGCAATAAAATACGCTATAACTTTTCATAATATCTTTAAGGAACTTATTGATAATGATCATCTTATCGTAGTTTGAAAGCCTTGAACCGACATAAAAAGTTATGGCAATATTTTGTTAGGATAGATCGTCATCACCATCGTCTTTTCAGCCATACCTATGCAGGGACTAGCAAGGACTTTCCATGCTATAGGTACATAGGTTTCCTCCAATGATTTTCAGATCGGCCGGTTGATAGCACCCTGCATCCAGCGCTTTCCTTTATGAATTTTAGATAAGCAATTTTTCCTTTTGAATAACGTTCACATTAAACACTTTTCGATCTTCTTTATTTGTAACTAGCTTTCCGCCCGCGGCTTCACCCGCGTGGAATTTTATCTGTCACAGAAAAAAAATATCGCGCGCGCCCCTGTTTCAAAAACCGGGATAAAATCCTCTATCCTATGTCCTTTCCCGGGACTCAAACTATTTCTATGCCAAATTTCATCAAAATCGGTTCAGTGGTTTAGGCGTGAAAGCAAGACAGACAGTCAGACAGACAGAGTTGCTTTCGCATTTATAATATTAGTATAGATAGTGACATTACGCAACCAAAAACATAGTGTGATATATTTTATATGCTATGGTGGCTATCTCGGGTGCAGTGGCCGCGCGGCCAAATCAAAAGGCTCTGAAATGCCACTGATATTGAAGTACCCTTCATATCAGAGTTATAACTTAGTACTTTTTCTGTCATGCACTATGGAATTCAATGAGTTGCACTCGACTCGCACAGAGCACATTTTACAACTTCGCGCTGTAGCGTGTGGAGTTTATGACTTAATGTACGTCAAATTACGAGTACCTGCAGTAAACGGGGATTATGTAGAATGTTAGTTAGCTACTTTATAATCCTGCTACTAACAACAACCTAAGTTACATGCATATGTTGGGGTTAGGTAAGGTTAAGGCGGAGATCTTCCAAATTATATCGCAAAATATGATAGTATAGTTCATAGAACGGCCGTACAACCAAACTGTGGAATGGACTGTCGTCTGCGGTGTTTCCGGACGGATACGACCTGCAAGCTTTCAAGAGGAGAGCGTATCTTTATCTTAAAGGCCGGCAACGCACCTGTAACGCCCCTGGGTCTGCGGGTGTCTATGGGCGACGGTAATCACTTACCATCAGGTGATCTGTCTGCTCGTTTGCCTCCTATCACATAAAAAAAAAAAAAAAAAAAAAAGGGTCTTTATTTTTACACTTATTCAAACCGAAACTCTAGTTAAATATTGTTTGCCTGTAAGCTACAGATAAATATTAACCAAAAAATTGATTGGATCTCAATTTAATAAGTAAGGTATTCTTATTGTAACCTTTACAATAGGTACTAATAATATCTAAGAACCGAAAAAAAAAAAGTTGTTATATGTCAGTAATACGAATACCTACCTGGCCAGCTTGTAGGTTGAGGGTTTGGGTCAGAGATTATCTCACTTAATTTTTCATTCGTCCAGCTATGATCTCACTAACGGCCTCCACGAGTAGGCAAATACACTTATGAATCGAGGGCTTTACATTAAAAGCTCCGAAACCCAAACTGACCCGTTACAATCCAAACAAACAGTAAGTATTACTGTTGTTTACCTTAAACAACTATTTTAAATCTGCATGCCCGTTGGCAGCGTCGGAAAGCGGCGATCGCAACAAATATGTCACTGTCCCGATCGGGCGCACCTGTCTTCCCTGCGCAACCCTCATTTAGAACATTATGTTCATTTACATTACGTGTGCGTTGCCTCGGCGGGGTCAGTGTATGATTTTGATTCAGGAATTATTTTTAATTTATAGAATGAAAAAAGTTTACGTGGCTTTCAGCTATTAGGTACAGGTACCACGTCATCATGACCACTAGTATACTATCATAATTATGGTTTAAGAGTATCAATAAACAATGACACCTGCTGTGTACCTACACTGGAGTTGGACAGGCTGTCTTCAATACATCGGGCGATTTTAACAAAGTTATCACAGAACCGCTATTATACTACTCAGCATATTATTATATCACCTACAGAAGGATGTTTTATTACATAACATAATTATACACTACCTTTATCTCAATACAAAATAGTTACTAACTTAAGTAAAGTATAGCTAGTAAAGTAAAAAAAATATTATAGTAAGGTTTAAGATCGTGATTAAATTGGCTGAAACTTTTTAGCTTTTTTTGAATTCCAGACAAGTACAAGTAGTTTCATTACAGTACAAAATTGAATGAAGTCAACTTATTTCTCGTCGAGCGCTCCCGAATGGCATCTTAACAACATCTCGCTGCATCATAGATACGCTTTTGTATTTTATGAAAATGTCACGTTCACTTTACAATGTAAGTAATTCCAGCATACCATGAGACTCCCAACGGCATTATAAATCTTTGAAATCATAAAAGACTGGAGTAGAATCTCAGAACAGCATGATAATATTCATATAGCTTTTATAATATTAAACTAGCCGTGGCCGCGACTTCGTACGTGTGAAAAACCCTTATCACCTAGGGGTAAGAAAATAGTTTACGTATTCTCAGATCTACTGGTAAGAATCGGTCAAGCCATTTTAGAGGAGTTTTGTTACCAACGCTGCGACATGAGAATTTTATTTATTAGTTTACGCACTTCGAGCTTATTGTTGTTTTTAAAAAGTGGCAGTCGTCCAGGGCTGATTGGAAATTGATTATATCCCAAATGGTTTATGGTCAATTAATTGATTTAGTGAAATGCGTAGTTGGCCTGCCGTCGAGAGGCACATGGTAGTGGACATCCGGCATTTGCATATAATGTATAGTGGCCTTAACGAGCAGAACTCTTAAAAGCGACTCGCGCCGCGCGACATCGTGAATCGCGGCCTGTAACAGGAGATGAACCTGTGTCCCCGTGAGACCGAGCCAACCTGGGTGACATCGGCTCGCGGTTTCGATCAGTCGCACAGTCTATTCAGATAAAAGGACTCGTGTTCCTACTCCTCTGGTTCACCATAGCATACTCTTTCATCCAATTCCTGTGAACAAGTGATTGTGAAAAATGGTAATTAGTATTTTTCAAACTTAGTGTTTTAAAAAAAAGCTGTTGTGGTGTTAATGAAGATGAAGCTTTAAAAGCTCTCGTGTGTTTGAAAGTTCAGTTTAGAGTGAACTAATCCTTTTTTATTTGTGGTTTACAGGAAGAACTTAACAAGGACCAAATTGCCAGTGAGTATTTTTTTAAATTTTGTTATTTGTATAACAACTTTATTTTTCTTACAAATTAGAGCTTTATGATGCCCGTAAAGTTATTTTTATTTCCAAGCCTTATTAGTTGACAATAACTAATCACTTTATTATTTCGGAACTCATTTGACCTTTTAGTTATTTGTGCAGTTAAACCTTTATAGGTCAGTGGATTACAATGACCATCTGATTATGAACTTTTTGGCTTTGAGTTATGGTTGCCAATCAATTGAATAAGTATTTAAAGCTAGCTTGTCCGTTGAAGGGTGCATGTTCTAGGTTTTATAATTTATAGATGTAGAATACCCCTTACTCACAGTTTATGTTGTAGCTAAACACTTTTCACCTTTGACATTTAACTAAAGTTAATTAAAAAAGTTTTACGCACGAAATAAATTACTTCATTCCAAGAAAACACTTGAAATCCCTGTGGTTTTGGAAACATTTTTAAAAAACAATTTCAGTTTCTATTTACGTACACAGTTACATATTCATAAGGCCATTTCACGGAATCTTATTACTTGTTTCTTTTAATAGAGATTTATTGAAGCAGTCGCTTGTTGAGTAAGAGTAATATTTTTCAGTAACTGCTTTCTAGTTACGAGTATTTTTATTACGCCTGGGCCACTAGAGGTGAATTATAATGACAGATGTTTGGCTCATTTTTACAAATTGTAGGTATGAACAATTAATAAAACAAATGAGTTTATTTAATAGAAAGCTAGATGCTTAAAGCTTGGGTTAAGGAAAACAATGAATACATTAGGTAGGTACCTACTTTATATGATAGGAAGCTATAAGCTAAAAGCTCGGGTCAAAGAAAAGTTGGCGTCGACTGTCAATTTGCGATTGTGTTACCTTGTTACTCATTTGAATTTAAAATTACTCAACAATATTCATAGTATTCTAATACTAAGTCACTAAATGGCATTTGGGTAAGCTTGCTGTTCAAGTAAAAACCGTCTAAAGCAATTTGTTTTTACAATAATCGGAGACTTTCAGTAGTGTTTAACAATTCAGTCTGTTAAATAAAGCTAGTTTGGTATTTCTTCATAATATTCGTTACAAAGGCTAAAACATCTTTTATAATATAACAAGTTGTTGCTTTAAGAGTTCATAAAATGTTTTTAGGACAGGTAATACAGTAACAGTAAAGATACAATGTAAGCGATATCTTAATAGCACTTTGTTTTATTTATTGTCTGATAAAAATATATAACGGCAGCTCATTGTGTCGTTATTTGGTATAATGTTGAGGCAATAGGGACCTAAAGGTCAAATGACCTACAAATTAAATTAAGTTCTTGTTTTAAGGGCAGTTTCAATTTACTGTGGTTTGTGGTCCTTTATATTTTAGAAATCAGACGAAATTACGTGCGTCCTCGGGACGATGAATATGAGTAAAAAATTACCTACCTACCAACATAGATTAAAAAAACATTATTTCACCATTCTTATTGTATCCTATACTAAATTAAAATCCATGTCCATACAAAGAAACCAATACTTCATTACCAATATTATGGTCGAAGAGTGAAAAAACATAAGTGTACTTATTTGAATTCTGGGAAATCAACTAAAAATATTTATGTCGGGACAGCGCGCAACGCTATCATTATTCTAATTAGAAAGCTTTGATCGATTGTATGTCAATATTAGGCCAATCACAGGATCTTATTACAAACTATTCCAAACTAAATAAACTTTTCTTGCAGTCTTGAAGAAGGCCTTCGAGGCGTTCGACCAGGAGAAGAAAGGCTGCATCGGCACCGTGATGGTGGGCACCATCCTCGGCATGCTGGGCCACCAGGTCTCCGACGAGACCCTGAAGGAGATCATCGATGAAGTTGACGTGGACGGTCAGTAGATATCTTATTACATAGGGCACTTGAAGGGTACAGGGGCAAAACAAGGAACGTCCCTAAAATTCAAGAGTATATTTTTGATGGCAATATTTATTTGAAATTATACAAAAAGCGTAAAAACAAGTAATAGTCATATGTATTGATATTAGTAGTTTATAATTTTAAGTGACACATAAGAATATTTTAAACTTTAATAAATTTAAATGTTCATTACATAACTTTTTGTTTTTGTGACATTTCTTGTTTTGCCCCTGTACCCTTCTATAGCTTGACCACTAGATCTATGCCGCTCCTGGCAGCATTTCTGGACATTTCTGGAGGTTTTATTTCACGTGCGGTTACGGACTCTTTCCACCTCTCGTTCTCACCGCTGCAACTCCAGGATAGCCAGGATCTACAGCTTGACCGCCAATAAAAACCCAACCAGTGACGGTCAAGCTTGTCCCGGGGGAAAGTTAAACTATCATTGGACGCGCAACGAAATTAATCAGAAGAACATAGGAGGAGTTTGAAGTTATGGACGACCTTACATTCGCGAAAATAAGTAACAGATTTTATCTTTGACATCTACGACTAAATTACAGAGAGAACCGTGCTTTCCGCAAACCGCATTTCGCTGCTGACTAAATACTAAAGCGGCACAGGTCTTGCGGTCAAGCTATAGATCGTTAAGTTTCTACCATTCAGATTCAGATGCCGAACTGTCGTGATCCCAATATTAGTTAGAATATTATAGGCAGCCTTTACATGGGAATCTTACTCTAATATTATTATGCGGACCTTGCTTGCTTTCTAGCCCACCAAACCCCAAGCGGTCGCTTAAGACCGCGTAACAATTGATTTCTGCTGTGTCTCAATTCGCAGGACTTGAAAGGCTTCCCTTCAATTCTAGCATTTCTAGCTAATAATGTATATTTGTAAACGGACATTCTAGCTAAATATATTTTAGTTTGTCACCGAAAGTCTTTATCGCGCATCTAGCTAATAAAAACATACTATAACCAACCGTTTTTATTCTTTCCATACCAGTTATATAAACTTAATGCAACAAATTACGCACAGTATTTTTATCTCTCAATAGCTCAATATTATCGCTCATTACTCTTTACTCGGCAATCGAATCGATACAATTTATCGCGTGTTATCGTGGCGTGGAGATAAACAATTCATCAGTTAATTTTACGTTCATTCTGGAATGCTGATGGCTATTTGCTGATACTGTTTATTCTATACTTTCGAGTAATATTACACTAAAGGCAATGTAATTAGGTGCCTTGACAAAATAAATTAAGAATGTATCTTAAAGAGCCTTAAAGAAATGTAGATTTTAGGATTATTTTGTGTTTCTAGACATACTCGTAGCATTAACTTTACACAAAATATTTACCTCTATTAAAGTTCAAAGTTATTAAATATAATATACAAATATAAAAGCTTTATGGATTACCGCTATGTAAAACTACAGTAAATTTTCCATACATCCCAATCAACAATGGATCAGAAAAAACTACTCTAAAAGCAAATTATCATGGATGTTCAATGTAGGCGCACAACGCAAAATAGTTGCTCGCAAAATTTTCTGCTCTCACACATTTGAAAACCAAGGTCGTATTTGGTAAGAAATAAAATAAAAATTCGTATACAAATTACTTTTTATATTCGTATACTAATTACATAGCTTTTTCACATGCGAATTTGAATGTTAATACCTATTTAAAATTATTAAATTATAAATGGACCATAGGAAGAGGTTTCTTAACGTCCATTTAATAGCAAAGTTAAAAGAGGTTGTTTAATTAAAGAATCATATCAATATTTCAGGTTCGGGAGAGCTGGAGTTCGAGGAGTTCGTAACCCTGGCTTCCAGGTTCATGGTTGAAGAAGATGCGGAAGCGATGCAGCAGGAACTTAAAGAGGCATTCCGGTTATACGATAAGGAAGGTAAATACATTGAACTCTACAAATTATCTACGAAGAAAGATTTTACCTAACTTATAAAATATTGTAACCTAAAAGTTACAGTATTTTTGCTGAAGTCGGTTAAAAAAGTAGTGATATTGTCTAATACTTAGTTTATAAATTATTCCAAGTTTAGAAAATACCCCGAAATAACTGATTTTATTGAGGGATAAATCAACGATAGTTTAAACTTCAGTATGTGGTGTGATGACAAAATAACGTTCACAATTTAAACAAAAATATAATTGCAATAGCTTTATTGGCATCAAGCCATTAATATTACTTGGGATTTTCCTTTTTTCGTTAACATAATTTCTACCGCTGAACACAGGCTTATGAAATGAATGTAGCTATTGTTTTTGTCTGGCCACGTATCAGAGGCGCCGTGGCTTAGTTGGTTAAAGCGCCTGTCTAGTAAACAGGAGATCGTGAGTTCGAATCTCGCCGGGGCCTCAATAGTTGTGTGTTTTTTTACATAGTCTGAGTTGTACCACCTAACTTTAACGGTAACTATGACGATAACCGGTGCTTTTTGTATGGAGTTTGACATATTTTTGACGTTTGTCAAAATTAAAGTAAGATGGTGCAACTCAGCCATACAATTTCTTATGACTCTATGTTGAAAATTTTTCTTACATGCAGTCGGCTGAGGGATTCTTGAGTGGTTATTTTAAAGCGGAAAGCAGAGGCGCCGTGGCTTAGTTGGTTAAAGCGCCTGTCTAGTAAACAGGAGATCGTGAGTTCGAATCTCGCCGGGGCCTTAAACAAGTACTGTGGGTACATTTTTTGCTCAAAATCCCCCTCTTTTGAATAGTTTGTAAGCGGTAAGTACCATTTTCCTATCATCATCATTTTGTAAAATAAAAAACATTATAGTACTTCAAACTATTTCCTAGTAAAAAAGAACACATCAACTGAGGCCCCGGCGAGATTCGAACTCACGATCTCCTGTTTACTAGACAGGCGCTTTAACCAACTAAGCCACGGCGCCTCTGGCGGCGGCGTCAAAAATAGCCACTTGTAAACGTTGCTCGGTCCACTGCATGCAAACTGCGGAATTATTTTAGACTTTAAAAACTCCCACACGATATTCGATAATCTTATTGTTACAAGATAATTAAAGCTAATGACTTTGTAGAGCACAAATACCTACATTCCCAAACTGATAAAATTATTATGAGTTTATACGACCAGTTATTCTTGAGATTCTATGCATTAGAATCAAAAATTTTTATAACAAAAAAATATTACAACTGTCCTAGAAACGCAAAAGGATATTTCAATATGTGTGATTTTACCCAACTCAATTCGCACTTATGATTCTCAAGGTCTAGGCAAATAAGCTTCTGAGTATTATAGACGCACAATTTTGAACCTAGAGCAAGAAAAGTTAAAGTTATATTTAAGAATTATAAATATTAGATTGTCATCAAAATTATGTACCTAAGCAAAGGAAGTTTTGGTATACAATTTACAAATTAATTTCCTTTCTTGGTAGTCACTATAATAAGTAATATGAACAAATTACATTTGGCACGGTCGAAGACTCTTCAAAGTAAACGCATAATCGTACATCAACAAATCATCACCGTAAATTGTTACGTAATAATGTATTATGAGTTAATATCTAATTGTATAAGGATGTCGTTACATAATATTACATTGTACAAGTACATTATTATATTAAAGCCTTGAGCCGTCAGCAGCACGCTTAAGGTTAAGCAGATTAATTTCACAAGGAATTAATCTGCTAAATATTAATATAGCTGAAAACGGTGCTTGTAATATAAATCAGTATTTGCTATTAACAAAGGTATCTTCCATATTACATCCATACTACAATAAACAATGATTTGACTGGTAGCGCATTTTCTTACATAACTTTTCAATTCCTATCATTGGAGGTCCGAAAATATTTCTCATACAATTTGATACCATAATGATCATTCTTCATAAAAAATTTAAAACCTACATATTTAAAAACATAATCATTGATATTCATAATATCACTAATCATACACTTAGTTTTTACTAATATTTGTTTTCATATATTTTTCTATACTAATGATCGAAACTCATAATCATTCGAATAAATAACTATAATATTCATAAATGTGATGTATCCTAATATTTGTTTTCATAACTTTATTACTCATAAGTGTATTTATCCATATTATTGAAAATCATGATGTCTATATTCGTATTAAATCGTATTTTAACATTAAATTAATTTGAAATGGTCCAAAACAGGCAATATTTTGTAAAACTAACGTGACAGAAACGAATCGCTGCAAAACCGACTCCACGTAGTCTTGTCTGCCCTACCCCTAGAGTGTAATTTAAAAGCCGGAGGCGCGGAGGGAGGGCAGCCCTCGCCCGCTGTAACGAGGCTCAGGCGCCCGGGCGAGCTGGAGCGGATGAGGTTGGTCGCCGAGGCGCCGAAGGCGCCGATGGCGATCCAAAAAGCCGAAGCTGCGGAAGCAAGCGTGGGCGCCTGAGCCTCGTTACGCAAGGGCGGAAGGGCTGCACATCCCGCAGCGCCGGAGACGAGGAGATACCAATGCATGCTGCATGCTTGCTTTCATGCTGCATGCTCTGCATGCTTATCTACTCTATTAAATTATATAGGATTTTTTAAAGATATGAGTATGTCTGTTATAAAGTAAATTAATCTGAACAACAACATTATGAGTTGAAGTATGTTCTTAGTAACAACATTATTAATTAAAACAATATGATCAATGAATGTTATGAAGAAAAAAGTACTGAAAATAAAAATTATGTATTTTAAACGGTTCTTGGTAGTGACAGTATTGATAAAAAAATTATGATTACTAACTGTTATGAGCTCCGATGGTAGTAATAAAAATGTATGAATAAAAAAAGTATGAAAAATAAAATTATGAAGAGAGATTATTATGAACAAAAATCGGTAGTAAGACAAAGAATAGGATATAGAATTTTATGTGAGCCAATATAGAAACGATTTGACTACATATTTGGCAGCAGAAATTTAAAATTGAATTCAATCTAATAATTGATCATTCTGTTAGGAAAACTAAAATAAAAGAAGGCAATAACAATGAATTATTATAGTATCGTTGTGTAAACTTAAGGTGTAGTGCTGTGGGTATAAAGATGACATAATACACATAGGTAGATGTACTATATTTGTAACTGGTCACAAATATTTCTAAAGTCGTTTAGAATAATTAGTGATTGCGACAGTGATAATTAGCGTCATTTATTAAAAGCATACCTTGGAGTATTTATAAAATGTGCATCAGGTGCATCAAGGCAAAACGTATTGCAAAATCGTGTTTGTTACCAGATAGCGTGGGAGGGTTATTATTCGAATGCACTCTATATTTCACTGGGAGAGTCAGATCTCTTTACTTTGAGGTATTTTCAGTGTTATTTATAGGATAAATTAGTATAGGATAAATGATATACTTTTACAATAATTATGATATTGATAATGTTTGATGTAGTAAAAATCTAATAAAAATGACAGTCAGTACATACTGCATCTATTTGGCTTGTAAAAGTATTAAAATATTCACTTATTAACTATTGTCATGTATTTTGTAAGTCTGATAGAATTCGATGTGACATAATAATAGAATGGTGGTACCTATAGTAGGGCCTTTAGTTTGGTTGGCTTTGTTGTGTCACAATGGCCAAATAACCAATTAAGAAGCTAATACTGTCCTGAAGTAGACTGAATCTATCTGAAAGAAAGTTACAACGCTATTTTCTCAGCTTTGACATATTTTATGTGAAATCAAACCATGACGACAAAGCATTATAAATGGTTTGTAATAAACCTTATTAACTACCTACATAAGAACGGAGTCCTGGATTTTTCTGTCCTCTTATACGCATCATCAGATCATTTAGTATCCACTGCAGGAGCAAGATCCTTTCTAATTTACTAGAGGCAAATTGATGATTTGGCCTACACTCCCCACACATGGCCAGACTGGTTGAGGAGGCAACTCCATTTATGCGCATATTTATTCATTTGTTTCTTTTCCCAGGTAACGGCTACATCACGACGGCTGTGCTTAGAGAGATCCTAAGGGAGCTGGATGACAAGATCAGCGCCGAGGAGCTCGACATGATGATTGAGGAGATTGACTCTGACGGCTCGGGAACCGTTGACTTTGATGGTAATTTTATTACTTTTGATCTAGTTTGCACTCACCCTGACATAGGTACGTGTCGTGTATATTGAGGGCATTAACACGGCTAATACGGCTTGGCTTGTCATAAAATTGGACAAGTAATTAATTTAACTACGGGCCAAAAAGCTGTCCTTTAGTGTACTTTATCCGTCCACCCACAAAGTGGACCGACGACATCATAAATTTTAGCATGAAGGCGTTGGCCGCAGGCCGCAGGCCGCTACCAACCGGTCAACATGGTAATCATTGGGGGAGGCTTATGTTTAGCATTAGACGTCCTATGGCTGAAATGATGATAATGAAGAGAACCATGCTATAATATAGATGGCAAAAATGGGTGTACCTAATAGAATCTACCTAATTGAGGCGCGGCCGCGCGCGTGTTTGTGTATGATAGGGCTGGATACTGCGGGTTTCTTTATTAAAACACAATCTTCAGATAACACACTTGTGTATTCGTGGGAGCCGAGACGAGAGAGAGAGAAAACATTGCCATTACACAAAAATTAAATTCCACAGCTTAGTGTTGCCATGCAACATACTGGGGCCCCAGGAAGGGCGAAAATATTTGATAGTTACACAACATTAATTTTACTATTAATTAGTAGGTAACTAAAGGTAAGTTAGACTTATAATACTCATCACAGTACACATTTTGTACAATACATAATGTAATTTGTTACATCTTGTAAGTAATCATAAGATATTATGCACATGTAACTAAATTAACAGTAGGTTCATTAATTAGTCTTAACTTCTAAAATTAAGTGATAACATTTTACAGATTATCATCTATTGGCAAGAGACACACTTTATGTATGCCACGAACATGAGTTTTCTTATTAGATGTCATTACTTCTACTGCTCTAACTTTTGTGTCATGCCCAGGGAAAACATTTATAATTCTAGCCATAGGCCATGACATTGAAGGAGTGTTATCATCTTTTAAAATTACTAAACTTCCTACTTTTACATCATTGCAATCTGTTCTCCATTTTGGCCTATTTTGCAATACATTAAGATACTTCTTATGCCAAGTTTTCCAAAACATTTGTTTTAAATTAGTACATAATTGCCAAAATTTTAATTTATTTCGCGGAACGACAACATTCTGTTCCGGATACATAGTTAGAGGAGAGCCAATAATGAAATGTCCTGGTGACAAATAACAAAAATCATCAGGATCTGATGACAGAGGTAGAAGGGGTCTCGAGTTGAGTATTGCTTCTATCTCTGTTAACACAGTACTAAGTTGCTCATAGGTAAGTACAGTTTTTTGCAGAACTCTTTTTAGGTGATATTTTGTGCTTTTAACTGCAGCTTCCCATAGTCCCCCGAAGGTAGGTGAGTAAGCGGGGATAAACTTAAAAGCAATACCGCGTTGTGTTGCGAAATGATGTACTTCTGCTTGGTGACTCTGGGAAGTGTGCAATTTGTAAAGCTCAGCTAGATGGGACCGTGCACATTTAAAAGTACTAGCATTGTCGCAGTGAATTTCGGCGGGCAATCCTCTTCGTGATATCAGCCTTCTTAAGCAAGCGAGAAAGGTTTCAGTGGTTAGATCTGAGGCCAATTCCAAGTGGACGGCCTTCGTCGTAAAACAGACGAACACGCAGATGTAACCTTTACCAACTACAGATCGTCTCACTCGCGATAGCTTGACATCAATAGGCCCGGCGAAATCCACTCCGACCTTCTCAAAGGGACGGCTGGTCGCAGTGACGCGAGCAGCTGGCAAGGACCCCATCAGCTGTTTGGCCACAGTGGCTTTTTGTCTGAAACATGTAATACACTTATGAGTTATCTTCTTAATTTCCATTAAGCCGTTTACAATCCAATACCTTTGGTTTAAATGCGCAAGTAAAAGCCTAGGCCCTGCGTGCAGTAACCTTTCGTGTTCACTTCGTATAAGCAAGTTAGTGACAATAGAACTTTTCGGTAATATTATGGGATGTTTTTGTGCGTAAGCGATATCTGCGTGATGAAGCCTACCACCCACACGTAAAAGCCCTTGGTCGTCGATATGGGGGTGCAGATTAGCTAAATTTCCCTTAACATTCTTGCCATTGCGCAATAAATTTAATTCAGTTTGAAAATAGGTATGTTGTTCGTACTTTATTAATAGCATTAACGCATTGTTAAGTTCTTGTGCACTTAAAAATGATGCATTTAATTTTTGTTTATTTTTATTTAAATTATTTAAAAATCTCAAGATATAAGCTAACAACCTAGTCATTTTATGTATATCTGAGCAATCATGCAAACGCTGAAATATAAATGCAAGCTGATCGAAATCGTCACACACAACGTTACAGGAGAAGGCTGAGCAGAGTTTCACTTCAGGTAAGTCGACAGGTAGACCCGTATAGCAAGAGGAAAAGTCAAGCTTGCTAGTTTGAAGAAATTGAGAACCATGCCACCACAAATCACACCCTAGCAATTCACCTGGCTTGGTTCCGCGACTTACAAGATCCGCAGGATTGTCAGCTGACTTCACATACAGCCAGTCCCATTGATCGCAGGTTTGGCGAATGGCAATTACTCTGTTTGCAACATATGCTTTGAGCATTGTTGGATCGGTACTAAGCCATGCAAGGACTATTTTAGAATCGGTAAATAAGTAAACATTACTAATTTTAATTTTTGTTTTAAGAACATCATAAACTTTAAAAATTAACTTTGAAAGTATGAGTGCAGCATTTAGCTCTAACTTTGGCACAGTCATACCTTTCTTTTGTATAGGATTGATGCGCGACTTCGAGCAGAGTAATTGCACATTCACAGTACCTGTGGGGCTGGACCAGCGAAGGTATACGCAGCAGCCGTAGCCAGTCGTACTGGATGCGTCTGCGAATCCGATTAATTCAGCTGTGTCAACGTCTGAAATGCTTAAATTTCTTTGTAATAAAATTGGTTTCATTGCAGCTAAGTCAGCTGTAAAAGATTGCCACTCCTGACACACCTCAGGTTGGGGACTGTCATTCCACTCTAATTTTTGCAGCCAAAGTTTTTGCATTATAGACTTGGCTGAGACAATAATAGGACTAACAAAACCCATTGGATCATAGAATTTGCCTATATAACTCAAAATAGTTCTCTTAGTGATTTTGTTTGAATCAAATGGCTGTGGTGAAGATATTATGAAGTGATCATGCTTCACATTTACTGTAAGACCTAAAGCCTTCATATTAAAGTTGTCTTTTTGCAAATCAAGACTATCAAAATGCAAGTCATTGATTGGTATATCAGATAGAACTTGACTGTCATTGGAGCTCCATTTGTGAGTTTCAAAACTACCTAGTGACAGTAATCTACGCAATTCGTCACGTGCCGCAAACACAGTTTCGAGATCATTGTGAGAAAATAAAATATCATCACAATACACATTATTTTTAATTATGGATGAGGCTAGAGGAAATTCGTCCCTATATCTATTTGCTAGCTCATCTAAACAGCGAGTGGCAATGTATGTACTGCTTTTCAACCCGTACGTTACAGTATCTAATCGAATGCATTGCACTGACTCGGTGGGATCGTCCCTCCATAGTATATTCTGAAGAGAAGTGTATTCCGGATCTACTTTTATATTGCGAAACATGCGCTTGATGTCAGCAGTGAAAGTATAATCACCTAATCGAAATAACAATATTATGTCAAATAATTCTCTTTGAACTACAGGCCCATTTAATAGTAAGTCATTTAATGATACTTTATTGCTTGACTTCATAGATCCATCAAACACAGTTCTGAGTTTAGTAGTTTTACTATTGTCATTTATTACCGCATGATGTGGCAGAAAATAAACAGGTTGTTTCATCAAATCATAACTTTCAATGTCTATGTAGTGACCATGATTTAGTGCTAAGTATTCATGAATGAAATTTTTGTATAGCATGAATAACTCAGGATTTGCATGTAGCCTTTTTTCTAAATTATAGAACCGTTTGAGAGCCAAATGAAAAGATTCGCCAAGGACGTCATTAATTTGAGGTAAAGGTAACTTTAAAGGTAATGCAACTTGAAATCTACTGTCTTTCAACTGAACGGACTCTTTAAATATTTCCTCACACTGTTCATGCTCAGAAGAATGCTCAGGATATACTTCTGGGACCTTTTCAGTACTCCAAAAGTTAGCAATAGTGTCACTCAACCCTAACTCACATTTGAGAACAACTTTGTGGCATTGTTTAGGTAATTGAAAAGGAGAGACAGTACCTGCAATAATGTTTCCAAAGTGGGTATTGGTTATGAATAGCTTAGCTGAATTATCCTTTGTGGCAGTTGACGAGTAGTTGCTGCTTTGTTGCTCACGAGCCAGAGACCCAGTAGACTCAGGCGCTTGCGTGGGCAACGCCGTCAGCTCGCGAGGTGCCCCTCCTTGGCTCGGTATGAGCACCTGGAAAAATATGTCAGCTGCCATTAGCATGTGAATGTCACTTGGTTCACTGAACTGCTCATCGGCTAAAGTTAAGTTGGGAGGTATTTTAAAATCATTTAATTCAATCTTGTTTTGAGGCAATTTACATGTTATCTGGTCAACTACATGACAATTTACATTTATTTTAAATGGACTTTTCAAAGAGTAGACTTCTAATGGAATGCAATATTTAGTGTAACTTTTTGCATTAGAAACTCCAATGATTTTGGTGTTAGTTTGCTTAGGGGTGTAACCTAAGAGGTTGACCACATGAGAGGTAACAAATGAAACTTGCGAGCCACTGTCCAGCAAAGCTTTGACATGAAGCTCTGTGCCATCCTTCGCCACTAATTTAACTCTTGCTGTGGGAAGAAGTACATTGTTATTAGATATATTGTTGCCTGTTAAAGAAACAGGGGGTGCGGGGGCAGCTTGATCGCTGTGCAACAGTGTGTTGTGAGGTTTCTTGCACACTGAGCACCTAAAATGGAACCTGCATTTTCCCTGATGCGCACCAAGACAAATATTGCACAGTTTATTAATGCTTACAAATTGCATTCGTTCTTGTGTAGGTGAAAGTTTAAACTTTTTGCAAGTGTATAACTTGTGATTGCACTTACAGTATCCGCATGCTGCTGTAGTCATGTGAGTCACCACCACCTTGTTGTTGTTGCTGGAAGTGTGACCCTGCTCAGTATTCTCCAGCGCCATTGCTTGCTTCTCGATGAATAGCAAGAAATCTTCAAGTTTGGGCTCCATTTCCATACAGCGCCCAAGTTGGTACGCCTTTGCCGTTGAGTTATCTAGTTTGCGGATTAAAATACTTAAAAGAATTGCGTCCCAGTAAATGACATTAGGGTCAATGTTTTTAATAGCAGCTATTTGCTGACGGACTACACATACAAATTCTCTAAGATTTGTGGCAGAAGGCCTTGGAATTGATTTCAAATCTAATAATTGCGATACATGTTCTGCAGTGATTCGGTATTTATTTTCGTACCTCTTGCTGAGAAGGCCCAGAGCTACATTGTAGCTATCTGCAGTAATAGGCAGATTTTTGATGAGGTCGAAGGCCTCATCACGCAAATACGAACGCAAGTAATAAAACTTTTGAATCTCGTCTAAGGTATTGTCATTGTGAATCATGGAAGTGAAGATATTAATAAAAGGAACGTATTCCGTAAACTTACCATTGAAAGTTTGGATTGTAACTGGCGGTAACTTAGTTAAATTATGGTGAGGTGACTTGGAGGCTTGCATGGAGGAAGTTGACATCTTTTTTTTAATTTCTGAGTCTAGCTTTGTTAGAATAGCGAAATAGTTGCTTTCAGTTATTTCGACGTTTTCGCTGTCATTTTCATCCAAGTACAATATCTCTTGGTTGAGCTTTTCGTACGCTGCGAAAGATGTTTCAAGTCTGACACGTTTTGCTTCTAAGATTTCGATTGAATGTGAAGATAAATCTTGTTCACAAACTTGTAGCAATCTTGTGATCGTACCTTTTAGGTAACCTCGCGAAGCAATTTTCTGTTTTAATCCTTCCTCCATGTTTAAACTTCCTTTTCACCACAATGGATAAACTTCTCACACAAATTCACGCTTATAACTATGCTTAACTTAAAATAGTTACGTCAATTACAATAATTTAACCGCTTACAAAAGGGCGAAACACAAAATGGCGGAAATGGCAAAATTGGCGAATGAACTGAGATTGAAGGTGTTGCACGTAGCGTTGGTCGTCACGTGGTGCGGCAGATGAACGAATGTTGAACGAAGGGTGAACGAATGTGTTGCACGAAGTTCTTGCCGTCCTGCTTGCACTCGGTCTCGTTGCAAGTTTTGCGTCCTTTTCTTTCTTCGGCGATGGTCGACACCACAATCGGCACGAATCGGGTTTGCGGTTACAGCGCCACCTGGTTGCGATTTGTTGCGTGCTGCTTGATTGGATGCTGAGCGAATTGCGACCCAAACGACGAATGAACGAAAATGGCGTCCTTGTTGTGCTTCCCAAATTGCGAATACTTGCGTTTCTTCCAAGTGGTTTCTGGTCAACCCACAGATCTTCATAAATATCTCGAAGGACCATGAGGCGCGGCCGCGCGCGTATTTGTGTATGATAGGGCTGGATACTGCGGGTTTCTTTATTAAAACACAATCTTCAGATAACACACTTGTGTATTCGTGGGAGCCGAGACGAGAGAGAGAGAAAACATTGCCATTACACAAAAATTAAATTCCACAGCTTAGTGTTGCCATGCAACACTAATCAAAATAACATGATTTAGGGGAGATATTTTGCTTTCTGTAACAACCTTACTTAGTTACATCATAGTTTACAATTACATCATGCGACACTATAATAGCGTACGAGTATAATAATTATGAGTAAATAGTGACTGACTTCTTATTCCGTTGTCTAAGAACTGTAAAAATTGAACCCAATAACAATTTAAATATTTTACTTTGAATGATTATTAATAAAAGTAGATTCAATATTTACACTTAACGAAATTTATTACATTAGCGTGGGCTTTCAAGCTGTTTGTTTGAAATAATAATGTTTAATTAGGTGTCTGTATTACACCCACGTCATTTATGTAAATGCTCCGCTTTGTGAACGGTTACAGAATAAATATTTAAGGCATAAAATGTTTTTGTCCGCGTCTGTTATATTTTCACAATATTTATTAAGGTTATTTATGCTACTAGCTTCACCCGCGTAAATTTAGTTTGTGATAGATCATCAGAAATTATAGCCTATATGTTATTCTGGGTTATAAACAATAACACTGTAAAGTTTCATCAAAATCCGTTCAGTAGCTTTTGCGTGAAAGAGTAACAAACATCCTGACATCCAGACATCCAAACTTTCGCATATAAAATATTAGTAAGAAAGTAGGATATAATATTAGTAGGATTTCATAAACAGAACTGTAAATATTTCAGACATAACGTGGTCGTATCCGCGTCTGTTATACATATTTTCATAATAAGGTGTCTATTGTATTTTTGTGCGAAATGTTGAACATATTTTATAGACGTATACAACATATACCACAAGGTGGACCGACAACCTTACAAAGGTCGCAGGATGGCGCTGGATGCAAGCCGCTACCAACCGGTCCTTATGGAAGTCATTGAGGGAGACCTATGTTCAGCAGTGAACGTCCTAGAACTGAAATGATGATGATGATGATGAAACGTGTACAATTTAATGTAACTTCGATGGGTATTATAGAGTTTTGTTTTTTGTTCCCAGAATTTATGGAGGTCATGACAGGCGGTGACGACTAACTTCAACCAACATCCATCACCTTATCCAAAAGAACCATCCAAACCCCACAGATGTGGTCGTAATGTTATGTTAAAAATTAAGTTATTGTTAATTTATTGTTAAGCTATTTTTAATAAACCAACATTTTTCATAAGTAACACAGCTTTGTTAATGTTTTCTTATTCCGTATTTATGTAAGATATTTTGCTTGACACCTTGGCAAGTGGTGAGAAGCGCCATAAGACACAAATGATTGGAAATAAATATAAATAAAAGCAGCAGGTATACTATGAGATACATAAACAGTTTCCTTTACTACTTTATTTTCTAGTGTTACGATAATTATGTTCAGTCAAATGGCGACTAAAGAGTATTTCGTTAAAAGCGTCATGTAAAACATTCAGTAAATTATTATGACAAATGCTGAAGACTGTGGAAGTGGTAAATGCAACTTTGTAAATAAGGCTAACAACAAACGTGGATACAGCTAAAATATATCCTCTAAATTAATAACACTCTAGCATAGCTCTATAATGCACAATTTCTTTATTATACAGGGCGATTGGTAATTAGTGGCGAAACCGATAACGGGAGGTAGTCTAGGGTTATTCTGACAGATATCACTATGAGACCTACCGTCCTTATTTAATTCTTTCCAAGATATTCCTACTTAAAGAGTGTAACCGAAAATTAGCAATAAGTCCTAAAAAATATGTGATTTTGGCCTACTTTGTTTTATTTTGCAACAAAGATAATTCTAAATAAGTTAATTCTAGATTTAGTTACTTTGAAAATAATGTTTTGCATAGTTTGTGTGAAATAGCTCACAGTACTTAAAGAATGCTGTGGCATCGTCTGTACATAGCCTTACTACTGGCAGTCATACCGATTCTTCCAGCGTTTACTACCGAGCTATTTCCACGACATGTGCTCGAGAAATTATAACGCGTTTGCGAATGAGCTATAAATATTGCGAATGCAATTTTACGTCACAGAACGGTTGTAAGATGTCTTAGAAATGCAACTGTATTAGAGCAGACGGGATGTCTGTGACTTTGCTTGTGTCTCGGACATTTTAAGATGGAATTCAATACTCATCCAGACTGTTTTAAATAGTTTGAAATTACTAATTGACATTGTATCTCACTGCAGACCTGTTTTGCTGCTTGTTACTGAGTATTTTTATAATTGTTATTGAACTGTTTCTGAAAAAACATAAATTGATTTGTCCTATCTAAAATTAGATTTAGTTTCCAAAGTATCGACAATTTTAAATTTCACTGTTGCAGAGCTTAGCAGCAGAAAACGAAAAAGTTTTATTAATACAAAAACTTAAGTTCAAAGATATACTACTAGGAATCTTTTATTAATAGCTTGTCATAAACAAAAGACAAACTAATCAGATAAATGTATACAAACTTTTTAAATGAAAATTAGCCGATTTTTCGTGAAATCCTATTAAGCATTTTCAGAGAAACCCTCTTTCATCGTGGGCACACTGTGCTTAACCGTTAAAAGCTCAAATTAGTGAACGTTTCTGCGAACTGGTATGTTTAAATGAGAACTGTATAATTTCGGATCCTTCGAATCCCGGAAGCTTGCATACATTATTCGCTAGGAAGATGGATGGTGGAGCGACGTACTCGTAGTTCTATTTTGTTTCACTGCAAACCATTTGCAAAGCTAGATAGAAGTAAGGCAAAGAACATAATGATGGATCATGGCATATTTTCGTTATCCGGGGTTTATTTTTTTAAATATTTTAATGGTCAGTTCACTGACTCTACCCAAGTACAAGATCTAGTATGCAAAAACGATAGACGAACACAGTTAACTAAATGAAGAAAGGAATATCAATGAATTTAATGATACGAGATATCGCAAATACATTGAGTAACCTGTCAGTATTTCTCAGAAAGGACAGTGCCAATCGATGTATGGAAGTTGGACCAAGTGCTGCCCAGACTGAAACTATAGTGCATTTTGTTCCTCAGGCCAATACTAATTTGTAAACTGGAGCGCACTGAAATCTATCCCTGGAGTTAAGAGAAAAAAAGAGTTTTGTTTTGAATTATTTACATACAAAATATCATCGATGTATACCTACTAGGCATAAGATTTCGCGATTTTGGCATTAAATAACACTCGCTATGTTGAACTTAACCATACTGCATCCGTACACCTTACTTTAGTACGACTTCGACATTATTTATAAGCGATCAAGCGCTGTTTCAGTAGTTTAGTTAATTGACCGAAATCAATTATTTCCAAAATGGAGCAAGAAGTTTTAGCTTACAATAACTTTAATAATCTATTCTAATACACCAATAAATTGATTTTTCGTAAGGATAGAGAACTAAAAATTCTTGCATCATTTTGAAAATAATGATTTCTCTCAACTAACCAAACTATTGCAACAGCGTTAGATCGCTTATAAAGAATGTCTAATGCCCGTTTTCACCATCAATCCCTAATTTTAAAGCGACCTTTATGAAATATTAGGTAATACCTAACAGGAATTTCGTTTTCACCAACACATAAGGGACACCTTAGGCCTTATGGGATCACTTTAAAACAGGAGCCCGATTTTCGGCCGCCTAAGTGGTAGGTGACAGTTATATTGTCATAATCACGCCTATTCGGCAAAATGGAAACTGAATGAAATGATTTTTTTGAAGCTTTTTATGCAATTGAGACAGTGGAAATACTTTTTCACTCAAGTTTATTCAGGCGGCCACATAATACATAGAGTGAGACAGGATTACATACGGTATAGATAGTAGGTATTGGTCACTCATAACTTATCTCATAACCAAGCTATATTTCTGGCTTCGTTTGTAGTCCCTAGAGCCCTAACAATACATTATAATTAGATATAATAAAAATTTGATAGGAAGGAGGACTGCACTAAGGCTTTCTTGGCCTCAGTGGGGGTAAATGAAACACAACGCGGACGGTTGATATCTGGTTTATTACTGTTATGCTATTGCTTTGTATACAAGATTTACACAATTCAATGTGTCCAGTCCAATGTGCCGTCGGTGTACAGTGCCTACGCTGCACGTTGAGGGTTCATGGGCCAGTCGGCTAGCACGTAGGTCGCGGTCGATGCTGACGTGCTCGTACAGTATCCTTGTGGGCAAGTAAAATTATAACCAATTTATCTTTTTCCTTGAGGGAAAAATTTTGCTTCATTTCTTTTTTCCATTGTCGTTTGTACCGTTAAATCGCACAAAACTACACACAGAACTCAACAAAATATCTATCAAAATCAATATGTACATTTTTATCATAGAGAAAAGTAATACATAGGAAATAGAGAACCCTCTCTGTCAAATTTTTGAGCCTACTAATTGACAGCCTGGTGTTAAATTCCCTGTACTTAACCTACGTACGTAACGCTCACATACATACATAGTACACGCACACATACATACATAAAGTCCACGCACACATACACACAGTTCACGCACACATAGGCCCTCATAACCTTCAAAGAATTATTGTTTTTATGATGTACAATGTAGAATTTTTTCAAATCCATTATTTTGAAAATAATATTTATCTTTATGGTGTACGTATTGTATTATTTTCAAAACAATGGATTTGGAAAAATTCTACATTGCACATGGAAATGCAAATAAGTAAACAAAAACTTTTGAATTTAATAATTTTACTTTATTTATGAACACACATAATATTGTACACCAATAGCGTCTTCTCGCAAAGTTTTCAACAACACTAAAAAAGCATTTGCACATTGAGAAAACTCAGATCACTTGTGAACATAACAGAAAGTTTCTTCGCGATTCACGAAGGAACGAACAAAACTCCGATGAACCAGAACAGCAGCAGGTACGAAGGAATGAACTTGAATTTGACTCGACGACTCTTCAATACTATAATAGGGCCACAGAAAACTTAAATAATGGCTAAGAAAACAAGAATTCATTTAACATAACAAAAACAACACCGGCCATTTTGGAGGAAAAACAAAGTTGCCATATGTTAAATAGTAATTTCTACTACTCTATTATGTAAATTATAACAAAAATGTCAATGTTCAGTTTTAAATTAAAACAAATTAATTTCATTTAAAAAAAGATTTCACATTGTAATTAACAATATTCTCAAATATATTTTAATTAAGAAAAAAATGAAAATATGAAGGAAACAGGAGCAGCGACATCTAGAGCGTTTTAGGGTAGTTAAAAAGTATTTGAATTTATTCACCGATGTCGCTGTTTGGAAGCAAGTTTCACTTCGATGACCGTTGTATGGAAGTTTCCACACCCTGATTTTTATTTTCATTTATTGTGGTGCGCAGCTGTCATCTTGACATTTACTTTTTTTAAGGCAAAGAAATTACATTATGCACCCAAACCACAGATTACATAATAGCCCAAATATCTTTTTTGTCTTTAATTATAACTCAAAAATATAAAAAGACATCAGTTTTGGTCAATTATTTCTTAGTTTTACTTTTATTTCATTTGTTTCTGTGAAATACGTAAGATATTCCCAATAAAATATTTTATCGGAAAGTACCGGTTTTAAAACGTCACTAGGCGCACGAAGAAACGCCACCTGACAAAAGAGTCCCTACTTAGGTTTACTATAGCATGGTGAAAACGAACTTAGGTTAGTGGGCAGTTTAGGCGATCGTTTAACCAAAGTGATATTTAGTTAGCAAACGCTTAAGGGATTGATGGTGAAAACGGGCATAAGTCGCACTAAAGTAAGGTGTACGGATGCAGTATGGTTAAGTTCAACATAGCGAGTGTTATTTAATGCCAAAATCACGAAATCTTATGCGTAGTACGTATATATCGATGATATTTTGTATGTAAATAATTCAAAACAAAACTCTATTTTTCTCTTAACTCCAGGGATAGATTTCAGTGCGCTTCGGTTTACACATTACTATTGGCCTGAGGAACAAAAGCACTATGGGTTGATTCTGGGCAGCACTTGGTCCAGACCCTGGCACTATCCTTTAGAATATGTACAATAAATTTTAATTTTGATACCGATATAATTCAAATGTCTGTCAAAGTTCTGTTTTCAGCATTCTAATAGAACCAGAAAAGATAGCGTTTAAGACATGGACCTATAAAAAAAGTCGGACGGATTCTCATCAACAAAATACTGTGACATTAGGATACACCAGCTTGCCTGTACGTACAGGCCGGCACGCACACATTCACACCCTGACGCACCACTTCGAGTGCAAACTTCACACAGTTGACACATTTAGACGGCGAAAAAACAACACGAATACGACATGTCTTGTGTGATGAAATTGTGTAAAAACCGTTCTGTTCGAACAAACAAAAATTAAGGAATCACATTTCACAGGTAAAATAATAATCCAATCACTTATTTCCCGACATTTAAATATTGAAATTAATTGAAATCAAATGTCATTCACTCGAAAAAATAATACGTCAAAGACCAGTGTTCTCAGTTATTTACGTGGGACAATTACCCGAAATATGGGAAATTAATAATAATTTTAGGACTTTTTAGTTATTTATTACGCATACTATAGAAATAAAATAATTTATCATAATAATTGTGTTTTAATGGGATATATTTTCATAGGCAGATTTGATCCTTCCCAAAAATGTGGAACTGCGAAATTCAAATTTTCTTACATTGATTGCAAGTCAGTGTCAGGTTGTATGTTAAAATCTATCAGAGATAATAATAATTATGTTGATGATGTATAAGATTATGATTATAATATACACACGATTCGTAATTTGTAACTGCGTGAACCATTTTTGATCAACATTATGTACATACCCTGACACTGATTTGCAAACAATGTAAGAAAATTTGAACATTGAAAATTTCGCGCCTGCCTCAACGCATTCACCTTTCATCCTTTTCAAATTCTGTCTACATTTCCAAGTAACATATGCCGATCTATGTTTTTCTTAAAATAAATGGGTAAAATGTTTTGGCTAACATGGCATCCCTAAATTCACTCACACAATAGACAGACGTCAAAATTTTGCGTCACAGTTTTGTTGTAGCGCGAGTTCCGTCCGCCTTTTTTTATAGGTCCATGGTTTAAGAGTCACTTTTTAAAATCATCATCATAAATTCAACGAAACACACGTAACGGAGACAGTCCGATCTGAGATAGTGCGGATTTATTTCCGTACGCATAATAATCGTTTCTGTGTGTTGACCCACCTCTTTTGGACCGCCGCCAGTGTGCACCGGCCCTAAAGTACGTCTGTGACATCACTTGGCATTCGGTCTCGAGAAAGCCATTACAACGAATGATAGTATGTCTCAAAAATATGCTCAGTATCCATCCATTATAGATGACCCACGCTGAACTGTCCCACCAAACTCAATGACAGGGGGGCGCTACCATCGTTCAACTATATGGTTTCCAACATGGCAAAAATCGGAACCAGCGATCCGGTATAGACGGTGGCGCCCCGCTGTCAATGTCATGCACAGGACAGTTCAGTATTTTGGAACTATAGCTAATTTATTGTTTGAGACGTCTAATTTGGATGGAAAGACGGATGTCATGATGTCTGATTAAAAAATTTATGAAGCTTGAAACTTGAATTTCGTCCAAAGAGAAATTTAAAAAAAATATTTTTTGTGCTAATGACAAGTCACAAATTCTGTTTAATAACGAGAAAAAAATAAAGAAGGATCTTGCTTTTTAACATCCAAATAGGTAGGTAGTTCTAAAATACTATCGAATACCAGGCCAGTGATAAAAGATCCGATAGTTTATGTAGCATATTTTAATAAAGATAATTTTGTAGCTGTTAGTTCTACGTGGATGTTAATATTATTGCCGCTTCCATTAGCGCTGTACGGGGCGATGCATGCTGCCAGGATGAAATTGAATTCATTACTCCATTATTAGTGAACAACCCCAACTTTGTATTGATTTCAAAGTTCATGTTAGACCAAAGAAATTGTATTTGGGACTATATTTACTTACTTTGCTAACGCCCGTATTCACAAACATTACTATGAGTTCTCACAGTGCGCGTGGACGCACAGGGTGATACACGAACCAATTGCAGACCTCTATTAAACGCTGTGCGTTCGATTTGCTGCTTCACTTATGTAAGCATCGTTTGTGAATACGGGGCGTAAGCTGCGACGTAACATCTAAATAATTATGCACCTTGAGTAAATAGAGATAAAAACCAAATTACTGTGTTTTATTTTTAAAACCAATAAGTCACAACGCAGCGTAAGTAGTACGTTAACCTACAAGGTGGACAAGACCTCATAAAGGTAGCAGAAAGGCGCTGAATGCAGGCGCGATATGGAAATCATTGGGGGAGGCCTATGTTCTGCAGTGGACGTCCTGTGGCTGAAATGATGAAGATGATGATGATGATGAAGTCACATTATAGATCATCCAACTAAGTATCACCAATTACCTAACCTGATACGTGCTCGTCGCACTAATTTTTCCCCAGTGCGATTAGATTTTGCCATGCAGGAAGTTTTGTAGTCTGGTAGGTACACGAACAGTGAACACTACAAATTACCAGCATTATAATAATAATAATAATAATAATGTTAATTCAGAAGTAACTAACAATTATATCTACACTTCAATAGTAAAGAAGGCTTGTAAAATAAAAAAGCGTATGCTTATAGTATAGCGTACAAAATGTCGTCGTACATTATGGATATCCAGTTTACACGTAATAAGGCAGGCGAGAGCAGCGCACGAAGGATTTCCGCCTTATAAATTATTGAAGCTCCTTGTAATTTGATTGGAAAAGAATTCTAGCATCTATTTATTGGAAATATATCGAGGACGACTTCAGTGCTGACTTCAGTACTTCAGTTATATTTTATGTCTTCGGGTTTCTTTTAGGTATATGATGTCTTAAAAAAAAATACATTAACTACAACTGGTGGCGGATTTTAAAATAAATTATTATGGTTGTTACTTAATTTGTAGTTGGCTCAGCACAACACATCACAAAAGAAGGTGAGATAGTGTTATAGAATCAAGTACTTATCAATCAGACTTATTGTTTGCCAATTTATTACCAAGATTCATGAATGGATTTAGAGGTTTGGGTTTAAAAATGTAAGAAAAACAACAGGTAGAGTCACTTCAGAAGGTAGGTACTTATTTTTTGCTCATTCATTAAAAAGGATAATCACTTAATAATAGAACCTTGTGATATAACGTCCTGTTAATAACCTTTAAGGCCCTTGTAATAAGATCTTAAATCTAGAGCTTAAAAAGCTTTGTACAGCCTCGACTCTTTCTCACCCGTTGGAGTAACTGGAGTGATTAAGAGCTTTTTTAAACTGAACAAGACATGTTTCCTACTAAGTAAACAGTAGTTTCAAACTTCAGCTTTATTTTTAATAATGAACGTACCATTAACCACTCCAATAGATTAAACAAAGAGAGCTTTACTTTGAATTGGAAGACAATGGATAAATTATATTGTACCTACTCAATAGTAAATCGGCATGAATGCAGCTTTGCCTTTGTGAATATTGTAGGTTCGTATAGAATTAAACAATAGGTAAATAGTAAGCTTTATTCCCATTCATTTCAAATCAAATCACATCGTTTATTTATTAAGTAGGATACCAAAGAGCACTTTTATACGTCCCAACCTTACCACTGCTTCGGGACCATAATTTGGGCCAGTGCTGAGAAGAAGCAGCACAAGAAACTCTGTCACTATTGTCAGCATTCAAGTTTTCATTACGAAAATTCTAAATTAACTGTGGCAAATAACACAAATCATTAGGTATGTAGCCACAGGAAGTCTTAGTTAGTATTAATAGAGATAGGAATTCTTAAAGGCATCTTGATAATAGCTAACACCTAAGGTCGATCTATTACACCCAACCCTTAAAAGATAAACTAAAATCAACGCAACCATAAGAGATGAGAATGGACTATGAATAACAAGTTTAAAAGCTTCAAATTCAAAGACAGTATTTCAATTGTCCCGTGCTATCCCGTCCCAGCCCAAGACCTGATGATGTCATTTCCGACAGGTTATTGCGTCCCGTATCGGGAAATGGCGCAAGCCACGTAATGGAATCACTCCAATAAGCCCCTTGGAACACGGAACGAACGCGCGAGTACTCAAAAGTAGACATTAGGGGCTATAATGATATGAGAGGAAAGTCAAATTATTTTTTATGAATTTTAAGTTTATTATAGCCACGATAGCCCAACGGTGAAGTGGTCGGATTGGCCGACTCGAGATCCGAGGAACGCGGGTTCGAATCCCACCGCCACTCGAATTGTGGTGAGCCCACACGTAACACAAGCTTATTTAGCTTACCACAAGGGGCTAACGGGACTATTAGTAATTTGTGCAATACAAATTCCTAATAATCTTTAAAAAAATGTAAATAAATTGGACATTGGAAACTTGGTCCCAAACTAAGCATAACTAAAAATGTCCTAGAAGGTAAGGTATTTATTGAATCTTAATTTTTTGGTTTGTTTGTTGGTGGTGGTGATGGATAGTTGTCTTAGTACTTATGGGTTCTATCGATACTGTTCTGTAAATTAGGTATGCTTTTAGGGATCAGTTTGGGACATTATTATGGAATTCAGCTAATTGTAATTTTTGCAGTTCATTAATGTAAAGGTCAATCACTACCACTATCACTACATCACTACATAGTTCTAAATCAAATTCGCTTTCCACTGTCTGTCCCTATGTAGGTATGCTTAGATTCTTCAAAAGTACTTACGCAACGGATTCTGGTACAGATTTTTTTAAATAGATAGAGTGATTCAATAGAAAGGTATGTACGAGTATACTTAGCACCCGTGTGAAGCCGGGGCTGGTCGCTAGTTTGTTATAAAAGAATATAAAATGCTTTAACAAAATAAAACTAAACATGAATTTGTATAACTGGTTACAATGATAGCCATAAATACAAGAGACATCCCAACGCATAACCAGACACCACCCGGAAATCAATCATGCGTACTTACTTTTTAAGTGCATACGAATTCCGAATCATACATTATAGCCGTTTAAGTGGCATCGTCGATTTATTAATAGTGCTCTAAATCTAGCCATGTCAATATCATTGGCTGTCACAGGCCTAGGATTCCTAGCTACGACAGAGTAGGGGTGCTCAACAGTTTGATTTATATCAGCTTTAATTCAATTTATTTATACAAAAATACTTAGATCTATATTTTTCTTAAAGGCAATTTAATTGATTACCTACGTAGATAGTTAACCAATAATGCCAAAACACTTTTTAAAACGGAACACGTTTTGGCTAGGGAAACTCATAACATTTGTTTTCAATTAACTGTTATTTTAGAATTTTTATTGCTTTCATATCAATTAATAGTTAATTAAATTGGCTAACTATAATGATAATAATTCAGTGAATGCTAGATAAATCCATGGGATAATCACGCTGGGACAGTTAATTAAATGTATTTTAAATGGTTGATGGTGTGAACAACTTTTTTGATTTTTTTTTTCAAACAACTGCTACTTAACCCATTAAATAGATCTATTTTTTTACTAAATTAAAAAAGTTAGATGATTAATATACATCAAACACACAGCGTCTAAACACAACAATTTGCTGATTTGTGCATTAATTAATTAAATCACAGTTAGTTAGCACTCACATAGTACAATCATTCAAATTACTGCCCAATCCGAAAATCCCTCTATCAAACTGGTAAACACTGGTTAATACTGGAAATATCCGACAAGCGGCGGCTCTACTACAACATCCCGCTAAACCAATCAGCCATGCACGAGATTAAATGGCCCAATCTGATTAAACCTGGGAATTGTTTACTAAATTTAAAATTTTGTAGCTTCAACACAACAATAACGTAGTTTGTGCTATTTAGGCAAAGTACCTATTGAATATTAAATTAATTTTAGGAAAGAGGGTTTATGTGTGCCGTAGCTACAACATGATTGTGGATATGACTCAAATAGTTTTTTACAAAAACATGCATGCATTTCAAAAGAATCGACATGAAATTTTGTATTTCGTATACAAGGGGAGTGGATGAATAAATTAAATCATAAACGTGTAAGTAAAGCTACCTGTATCAAAAATTGTGTTTTATACTAGTGAAACATTTAACGGAGAAAGCACTTATGAAATTGAATAGCGGGACCGGCGCTAAAGCGGTTAAAGCGGAATTAATTTAGCGTTAATTATGCAAATGTTGCGCACCCCTGAAATATTCTACCTAGGCGGAAAACATCGATGCCGTGATATATAAACGGCCTACATTCAGAAAATCTGGATCAAACTGTGATACACAGACTGAGTAATCAGTGCAATTCATTAATTATTAGCTAATTAATTCAAACAAATTAAAATGGTTGGTGTTGTTTCCTTATAAGGATTTTAAGTTTATTAGTTTGAATTTGTGGTTAACGTGGTGTTTTTTGTTACATGTGCGGTTAACAGGATGAGCTTGACAAAACCCAGTTGCAGCGTAAGTATTTTTGCTATTTTTAATTTTTTTGGGTAAAGCAAAAATTTGTAATTTTCCAAACTTTTAACAAACAAATGAAAAGAAATTTATGTAAATAAAAGCAATATTAAATTACAGAAATATTTTTATTAATTTAGTATGAGTGTTGTGACCTATGCACTGTTTTCAAAGAAATAAATACAATTAAGTAAAACAAACATTGTATTTTAGAATCAATTAATTATCATTTTGATCAGGGAAATAAATAAAAACACTACAATAAAATTCTACTCTACCTGTTTCTTTAAACTGAAAATAAATGGGTTACTTATAAAGAATTTCCCTAATATGAATTCATCTGCTGCAGTCCTCAAGAATGCCTTCGACGCTTTCGACCACGAGAAGAAAGGCATCATCAGCACAGACATGATCGGCACCATCCTGGAGATGTTGGGACACGAGCTGGATGAAGACACGCTGAAGGATATCATTGAAGAAGTTGATCAAGACGGTAAGTCATTTTTTTTTTGTAAGACTTGAAAATAATAGATGCTTTAAGAGAATTTCACAAGTTGTAAATATTGAAAAATCTTTAACTTTGGACTCACAACAGTTCCAAAGTACAATTTTTCAAGAGCTCTACATAGAGTCGTGCTTTTTGCAATAAGCGCCATCTAGCTAATTAAGTACTGAATATCTACCCGACGGTAGAGTTTTTGAACTGAGTTTTACGTCGTAGTGGGTGTGGAAAAACTACACGCAAAAGCTGATAGATGGCGCTGCAAGTCGCAAAAGCTGTACAGACGATTTTAAAAAATAATAATGTTTTAAACATTTTAATTCATAAATTCATTTACCTATTTACAGTTTAGATGCAGTTTGTATTTTTATTTCCTTAAATTATTCCATAGGCGTTTACAAAGCTGTAATATAATAGGGCGTGCTATGGCTATTTTTATTTCGATTTTTTTTTGCAGATTTATGAAATTAACTATATAAAAGAATATTAGAACATTAATTTTGTTGTAAAAAATAATAAAAATAAAAAACAAAAATTATGCCTCTCCGTGACAATGCTATTGCATTGCCGTGACCAGGATTCGAACCTGGGTTACTACGGCCACAACGTAGGGTCCTAACCACTAGACGATCACGGCTATCGAGGCTTGAAGAAAGACGGTGAAATTATGTATTGGTTTTCGTTTGCCAAAATCAAATTTTTTAAGCTTTTGTTAGAGGTAGAGACAGAGATTATTTTGTAAATTAATTCAAACGACAATATTTTATTTCTATATTTTCTAGTTACATCATGAAATTTAAAACCAAATGATTTACTCTTATTTAGAGAAATCAGACACTTTGAAATAAATAATTTCATAAAATTCTAGGTTCGGGAGAGCTGGAGTTCAGCGAGTTCTGTCAACTAGCAGCTAAGTTCCTGACAGAAGAAGAAGAAGACGATGAGGCCATGGTCAAAGAACTGAAAGAAGCCTTCAGATTGTACGACAAAGAAGGTACCTACTTACACTGTTTTAAAATCATGTAGGTAAGGGCTTATTACAAAAAGGTAAACGGGCGTTGAACATTTGCTTAAATTGACGTGTTTAACGTCTTTTCAAGTTTTTTTGTAATAGTTCACACCAGTAGAGTTCACTAAATAAGACTACTTTTGGTTATTATAATATGGATTACCTATTTGTAAATTTCTATTTTTTCATATTTTATGAACACGTGTTAAAACGTAGATATTGTTGTCACTTTGCCGTCTCTACATAAAATTAGCGATTTTCCTCAGGTAACGGTTACATCACGACAGACGTACTGAAAGAAATCTTCAGAGAGTTAGACAACACTATCACAGCTGATGACTTGGACAACATGATTGAGGAAATTGATTCTGATGGTTCAGGAACAGTGGACTTTGAAGGTACTTATTTTAAATAATTCATAAGTTTATACAATAAATAAATATTATGATAGTTACTTGAAAAATTGGTAAATCATATCCAATAATTGACTGATATTTATTTTTCGGCTAATTATTATTAGTTATCAATTATTTTTGTATGATTACAAAATTATTTATGTGCTATTTAATAGTCGCCAGGTAACGTTAAAATATCGACGTTTTGAAATTTATTTTTTTGTATAAAACTAGAACTAAAAAACAGTTATTCAACAAATAAACAATATGATAGGTATGTACTTGAAAAATTGGTAATCAATCCAACTGACTGATATTTATTTTTCGGCTAATTAGATATCAATTATTTTTGTTTTTCAATTTATTGAAGTATATTAGATACGATCAATATAATTGTATACTTGACTAATTTAAACTTATCATTAAGACAAGCCAGAGTCACAGTAAATGGGTACCTTACTCCCCTTATTACAAAAAGTTAGACTCTGTTTGAACCCTGGTTTAAATTGACATTTAGTATGGAAATGTCATTTTAAACCAACGTTCGTCCCGGGTTTAACTTTTTTGTAATAAGGCCCTTGATAAGTACATTTACACCATCATTATGTCTAACTTAAATTGTTTTTATCTTTGTTTCAGAATTCCTTGAAGTAATGACAGGAGAATAAACTAACCTAGGATTATTTTACTTATTAATTATTGTAAATAATTATTTATTTTAGTTTTTAAGGCTCGACCAAAGTACCTTTTCGAAGTCGTCAATGTATTGTTGAAGGAGTTCAGAGAAATGTACTTTGATGATTATTAAGTTAAAATTAAAATAAGATACTTAACAGCTACGCGTAGCTGATATTTTAATAATTTTAATGAAAATCAATTAAATAAGTCAGAGATATAATTTGTTTCATTCTTTATATACACTATTACCTACACACAAAGGATAAAATTTATAAAGACGTCGGATGAATTACTGATTAATAAAATTAAAACGGAAATAATTAAAACAATTTAAAATATTATAAAATAAAATGCTGTTTTAAACTTAATTGAAACAAAATACTGACATTATTACTAGATAAGTCAATTCCTAATGTCAATTACTTATTTATATTTTTACTATTTCTCGTGACTTTAATAATAATATTTTTCCGATCGGCCTATCAAATTAATAAACTTATTTATTATCTAAGAACAACTTACACAATAACATAATCAAAGAATACAATAAAAACAGAAATAAGGAACTATCGGACTGATTTTATTTATGGTCTTTAATGAACTGGTGTACTTATTCTGTCTGGATAACTTTTTTCAATAAAATACTATCTGGACTTTCAATTGGTAAAATAAGTTTATTTTAAATTGCCTGCACAAAATATTTTTTCTCTTCAATAATGGTATGACAAAATTATCAGAAGAAAATAAAATATTATTTTCATATTATTTAATAAGTAGGCGAGTCCTACTTAAACTACCTATCTATCACATAATAATATTAACAATGCAATAATATCAAATGAAAAATCTGATGATTAAGATAGCATTTGTTTTAGAGTTTAAAATAATAATTTAAACAGCTTAGCAGTTTGAATAAAATCAAATATATATTTATCAATAAATTATTAGATAATAAAAGGGGAAAGCAATGTTATCGATGAGCTGTTACTTACCGGTCAATCATTTTTTACTAGTTCCCAATAATAAATTATATTGTAGTTATTTAACATACGAGTAACATACAACGCGAGATACAAATTGGGAGCAAAATATCAGTCTCCATTCCTGTAGACCCGGATTATAAACGTTTAAAAACATTTAACTAAGTAGGTACCTATCTATAAAGATCTTTTCAAGCTTGTTTGTCCATTTTTTCATGCTCACCTATTACCTAATCACCGTAGTTTGGCGCTACGTAATTGGTGTGTTAGTTAAAACAGTTTATTATTTCAATCATCACTCACGCTGCCGCTGGTGCTGTAATTATTTATATTGTTGTATTAAATTAAAGTCTAGATTTCGGACTACTTACTTATTGTCTGCGCCCGACATTCTTTTGTGCTAATTTCAGCATTGCGTGATTCTGATCACATAATGTTTCACAATGTAATTATTCCGACAATTGCTCTGCACCCAGAACGTGACTGTATAGAAAAGATAACATTAAACGTTTTTAGTTTTGTCACAGCAAGGTGCTGTGGTAAACATTTGCATAAAAAGTTCTGATGGATTTCACTTCACTCAGCCTAGTAACTAATATGTTACCTGCGTCTAAGTTATAGTTTCTAAAGCTATGAGCATGATTGAATCACTCAAACATAATAATGACACAGCTAAAAGTACACAGCTGATGTGTTTTTGTTTTCTTTATAAAAATTAATGAAAAAGATAACCAGAGGGTTTTTTGTCAAAGTGGCCAGTGTTGAGGTAAGGTACCTTTGTTAAAATGTCATTACAAAATAGTAGTGAAATTAATATCATGGTCTAAGCCTCAAACAATGCCAGCTATTTTAAAATGTATGTGTTCTATGTCCTTGTTTTAATATTTTATTTTTTAGAACCTAGTTTTGATTGCAATAAATTTTCTTTTATGATTTTAACTCATTAAAGTAATTGTAAATATCAGTTGGCTGATTTTCCCTAAGGGCAAAAGCCCTTTTATGTGTTACATACCCAGGAAACCGCACGGGAGCGAAAGTTTGGAAACTGTGGTTTGAACTAATGGCCAAGGGATTCTGCGGTTAATACGTAAACCTGACATGCCTTCCTGATATTTATAATGTGAATCATTCGTACTGAATTGATTTATGGTTTACCTAAATTGATAATCTTGCGGTGAACATGCATTCAAGAAAAGATTGCGCGAACGCAAGGGGCACTGATGGCAGAATTGTAGAAATGCTCGAGTTGGTAAACAGTGCAAAACAATTAACTACTTGATGGACAGATGACTTAGGTGTTGCGAAAATATTGCAAACACTAGGTATGTAATTCACACATAATCACTTGTAGTACGTTTTTAATGAGGAAAGGTTTTCGGAATAACGAATAAGTGTACAGCCTTTACTACAATTACTACTAACAGTCATCCCAGACTTCGTTCATCCTGTCAAGTTAATCGAAATAATCACTGAGATCTCTTATTTAGTATAGAAATATTTATTATTTAAGTCGGGCTTAAATCTATACTTGAGTGTCTATAAAGTCTCTAGCTTCGTTTCATAATTTGGGCCTGAGCAAACTGAGTTCCGTTTGACACCATAGCATTTTAACGTGCACTTGACTAAACGTGTTTTGTGATAGGGTAATTTCCAAACACCCTTTATAATTAAGATTGCTAAAAGATGGAAGCATTAAATGTTCTATGTACAGTAGGGTGTCCCAGGCTAGTAGGGCGAAAATTTTTTTTTCGATTTCTGGTACGCATACCCTTTAGTTTTTTTCTATTTGACCCTAGCAACTAAAATATCAAATATTATTAGTATCGGATAACTATAACCCGTGCCGACTTGACGTCAAACTTTTACCAAAATGTTTGTAGGTATGAAGCTGTATAGGATACTGTAGATTGTGGAACTTAACATTTGTTTAGTAAATACAACGCTGTTTTAGCTGCATATTATTTTAATTAAATATCTATTATTAAAAAGATGTTAATAATTCGTAAATTTTCTTTTGAAATATCGTTTTTACAGTCAGGATCTGAATTACCCTACTGACTACCTGAAAGTGTTATTTTTAAGTAATTTATAATTTTATTGCTGTTGTTCCTACTTAACAATGATTTCGCCATAAAAGTTGTACATTAATTTAATCGATCTTTTCGCTGTATCAAGTTTTTAGCGCATTGAAAAGAAGCATAATTAGATCATGGAGTAGGACTCTCGTTCATGAAACTGTCAGTTTGTTTGTTGATTGAACAAGACTATGCTTTTGATTAAAACAAAGTAATAAACAAGACAGCCACTCCATCTATCAAATACCTTAGATGCCGACAAAATTTTGGACTCTAAAGCTATTTTTGAGATGGTTTGCTTGCGTTTTTTCTTAGACTTTTCATGGCCATTAAAAACAAATATCCTCAAAGGTGCTTTTACCGTAAAAATACATTGCAGCCATGGATTGGCGTCTGGCATGTAGCATAAACAAGCAGACGTCTAAAAAAGCTAATTTACCCTTGTTAGGAATTTTAAATTGAGAGGTTAGTAACAAAATTTTAATGAATTAATTGCTCTCGCCATCCATCGCGCTTGATGGCACCTAGACGCCGAATCTTATTTTTTCTATCTGTCAGAGAAAGCTCTCGTCAGTATTTACGTGCCTTTTTCTAATAAATATGTAATGCAAATTCATTTCATGCCTTCAAACAGAACTACCAAAACTACTCCATTAGAGGGAACTTTGAACCGGTAATTTGATGTTTTATAGCCCACCCTATTAAAAATATTCCTTTTTTTTAGAACTGTGTAATTGCACTGACATGTTGGCTGAATGAAAATAATGCATTTACGAATTAAACAAACAAGTAATAATAGGCACTTCGATACTTTACCTCCCGCGCGGCCAAGTAAAAAGTACTGACATTATCGATGCAAGTCGGCACGGGTTGCCGTGGTTCTAGGTATACAAAATTTTATATATTATTGTTTTGACACGATTCAAACATAATTAGAGGGTATGCGTTGAAAAAAAAAGACTTTGATTTTTTTGGGACACCCTAATGTACAGCACATCATACTTCACATTTTTTATTGCAATATAACTTCTATTACAACTACTTAAGATGGTATAATATTTAACTTAATGTGCTGTCGTATGTTTATAATATAAAAATATCTAGTTATGAGTCCGCTTACACAATAACTGTTGCATTATTTCCCTTTGGAAATTCGGTGAGAAACAACTATTAAATGTGTTCACAAATTGGACACGATGTCTTGTAACAGTTCGTTATCAAAATTTAATAGACCTGTTAATAATTAAATTTTAAAACAAAGTTTGGTAATCCGGACCGTTTCCGAAACTCATAGATTTAAGTATTTCTATTTTTAATTATATTATTATTTTAGAAGATATCGTAAACGAGTTTTGGAATTAAAATATAAAATACATATTCAAACAACATGTGAAATACAAATTGGTCTTATTATAGTCTTTTTCACCTAAGATGATCCGTATGACACTTTAAGGTTATCCATATTACGCATACTACATACGCAGAATATTCTTGAAAAAATATTTGTATTTTATCAGCAATATAATAAAAAAATAATTAACTACTTGTCTTGAAATATATAGTAAAATCTGAGTCTATTGATTATATTTTAATTAAATACGATGTAAAAATATTTATTATTTAATGTACGCAATGTGTGAAACGGAATAGATTTAGTGCTGGGGTATTTGTTGAATAACAAAATCGATTATTTCCGCGGTTCATTAATCGATTGCAGTGAATACTAAGTTATTAAAAACATCACAAAAATCAACTATATTTTTCGATTGTTGACTTTAATAAGCGCATTGAAAATAAATTAAAGTTTTTAATTTAAAGAAATAGAACCAGTACTTTTTAGGAATCGTTTTTTTGAACATGAAGTCTATGGAATTTGAATATTATCAATAAAAAATGTTACAATAATATTTGTAATTAAAAAAACATGTTTTTTGTTAAATAACACCTATACAAAATATTTATCTAAAAGTAGGTTTTACTAACTCTTAGAAAAAAATCGATAGATAAATCGCTATGGTTTAGTTATGTGACATCTCTATAACTTTCAAACTCGAAACGTCATACGAATCATCTTACGTGAAAAAGACTATAAGTACGAGTAATTACTTTAAACGTATCAGTTATAGTAAAAACATTTGACATGTCTTGTAATAATTTGGTCAAAATAACAAGATAGTCTTTTACTACAAATACCTAGTTAATTACAATCATTATCTGTTTAGTATTATTTAATTAATGATCCCGAAGTTATTTTTACTGGTTTTTTTTCACTTTCATGAAGATTGTTATTTCAACACTAACAAATTTGACTCTATCTATTGCAAAATCACACCTACAAACAGGGATGCAACAGTGTGTTTTTATTTACTGTCGTTTTATTTGAGACTGTAAACGTGAAAATGTTGTTTTAATTGCAGACAATCATGCAAACATCTTTTAAAAATTGACATTGATTATAGACTCTATACGTAAGAAAAATATTAATTTACTGTACCCAGCTGGAAAGCAGTTTCGAGACATTGTTTCTGGAAATCTCAATGTATGCTGAGTGTACCTTACTTATAAAAGTAGGTATGATTTCCTTACTGAAAATTTTCTCTCTTTTGATGTTTTGCTAGTGTACTCTTTACCAAATATATAAATTAGGTATGTATGTATAATCTACATTTTAGTTAGTATTGATATCAGTCAAAACTTGTTCACTCATTGCCCAAGGAATTCGCTCCATGCTTGTCTAAGACCAATGCCGAATGTATAGTACCTAGCCGAAGGCTACGCTGTCAACTTGACACGACCTATCAGATTATTGACAGCCGCCTTATTAAAATGTCATAGGGTACAAATTAGAGCACACAGAACCATGGGCATATTCTTATGCACGAATTTGCTATAGAAATGAGGTCATCGGAACAGGAATTAGGGAAAGGGTATAATATCTGAACCCGTCGAAGTTAATCGGACGACCGTGACTGTAGTAGTTATTATTTATTTATAATCACAGACAAAATCACTACTTGATGACTTTTGTCTATAATTAAATTAAGGAATAGGATACAATATCATATTACCTATCGATCTCAATAAGTAGACCGTGAAAGTGTTATGCCAGTCATGCCCACTAATAGTGGATTATACCTGGGTACATAATAAATAAAAAATGCTCCCGTAGCTATTAAATCCTTGGCGATCCTTTAAAGAGATTAAAGGCACTTAGTTTGTTACATAAAAGCCATTATAAATTTATAAAGTGGAGGTAGATATTTCCAATATTGTTAAAATCGCGTTTCCGTTATATCGACTTAGATTTTTAACGAACAGATTATTACTATTAAATCAATAAAAATAGACAGGCTTAAAGATAACTAGCGGTTAGTTGTTTTTATATTATAGTATAGGTAGTAGCTTTCCGCCCGCGGCTCCGCCCACGTGGAATTTTGTCTGTCACAGAAAAACTTTATCGCGCGCGTCCCTGTTTCAAAAACCGGGATAAAAACTATCCTATGTCCTTTCCAGGGACTCAAACTATCTTTATGCCAAATTTCATCAAAATCGGTTCGGTGGTTTAGGCGTGAAAGCGAGACAGACAGACAGAGTTACTTTCGCATTTATAATATTAGTATAGATTAGTTACCTACCAATCGTAAAAATATGACATTAAAGCCCTGGTAATTTATATGCCAATAATTTATAGAACGCAATTTAGAAAAGTGCCGGAAACCATTTATTTTATTTTATTTATTATTTCATTTATATACGTTACCCAAAAAAGACAAATGAAAAATTGACATTTTGACAAAAATAAGTTTATAATAACTAGCGTTTGGCCTGCAGCTACAGCTTGACAACTGGTTGATGAAATGAAGGTCTTACAAGATACCTAACTATTTAAATTGGATAAAAATATATTTGAAGTTATATCATTGACAAGCAAAAATCCAAACGAAAATAACTCTACCAACATTATCACGTGACATATTAATCAGTGAAATTCCACGCGGGCATACTCGCGGTTCGTTACTAGTCGAGCATAAAACCTGCTAACATAGCTTACGACGTTGTTGTCTTAAGTTCATGACAGGGTTACGCAAGAGCTCACCTCTGGCCTAGATATGCCACTCGGCTTAGCGCCGTTCATTCATAAACATACGGCACATGTCTAGCTGAAGATAATAAAGTAGCTCCACTGCCCAACTTTATTATGTTATTATGAAACGATTTTTATAACTGGATCCAAACTCAAGACATTATTATCAATTTGATTATTTACTGCATTCTTGTTCTCGGCCTTTTTAGCCTAAAGTTTAAGTGCCTTAGTTCGTTTCAATCAAACTTTAGTCACGAGTTTAAACCGCGATCTGACATACAGACAGCGCCATCTCTTGGTAGCAAAAGAAACTAAATAAGGTGCCCGGTTTCTCAATGAGTTTATGGAATGTAAACTGTCTTTACTGGATCTCACATTCTTAATCTTAATAACTTTTGATATGAAATACAACAACGCCACATAGGGCCTTTTCATACCCATCTCGTATTGCTTGAACCTGCTCTATCTTATTTAATGGTAGAGAGTTAACAGGGCATAATGTTATCTACATGATAGTCATTGTTTGGGTATCTGTACATACATAATTCATTCATAACGCCCAAAACAAGGTTAGGAAGTTTGTAGCCAGAGGGAAAATTTAACAATGAAATTGTTAAATCTATGTTGTTATATTATCCTACTTTGTTATAAGTAATGTAGATTAAAACTATTGTTGTATTTATTAATATTGAACCCTATTTACCGATTCAGCAGATCTACACTAGTATGTAGTTACGTCTCTAGTTAATAGACAAATCGCTCTATGTCGCCATCTTGTTGTCTGTGGTAATCTCTCTGCAATAAAACTGCGTCTGCTAAATTTAAACTATTTTTATTTAAATTCATCAGGTTATGGGCCCAGGCCACCTGATTTTTGCCATAAAAGTGAACAGTAGAATAAAACAAATAGTTTAACAGTTAGTAAATTGAGAAATACGCAAAAATATTGCAAAAATTTTCACGTGGTTCCATCTTTAAAATTCAGCAAAAATGTCGTCAAATAATACAATGGCGTTAATCGAAAAGCTGACAGGACGAGATAATTATCCCACTTGGAAATTCGCAGTCCAAACATATCTCGAACATGAGGAACTTTGGTGCTGTATAACGGCGAAGGAGCCTGTTGATTCCAGACTTGACACGAAGGCCAAATCGAAAATAATTTTACTTGTACATCCTATCAACTATGTACATATTCAAGAGGCCAAAACTGCAAGAGAGGTATGGAATAACCTCGCCAAAGCGTTCGATGATAACGGTTTGACACGCCGTGTTGGATTGCTAAGAGATCTGATCACAACCACTCTTGAAAGTTGTCTGAACATAGAAGACTATGTGAACAAAATAATGACCTCCGCACACAAGCTAAGAAACATCGGGTTTGAAGTAAATGATGAGTGGCTTGGCACTCTATTACTCGCTGGCCTGCCCGAAGTGTATCAGCCGATGATAATGGCACTCGAGAGCTCTGGTGTAAGAATAACAGCCGATTCCGTGAAGACTAAGCTTCTGCAAGATGTTAGAAACTCTGAGTCCAGTGCATTGTTTGTGAAAAACAAAGGGAATCAGGCGCAGTATGTCAAACAAGGTCAAACTTTCGATAAGAATAAAAGTGGTAAAGGCCCAAGGTGCTTTGTGTGTAATAAATTCGGGCACATAAGCAAAAACTGCAGAAACAAGGAGAAGAAAGACGCAAAATCAAGTGAGAACTCCGACTCTGGTTATGTCGCAGTGTTGTCTGCATCCACAAACAACGACAGTAACTGGTACATTGATTCTGGAGCGTCAATGCATATGACCAAGCACCGTGACCTACTGTATGATGAAATTCTACCTCCGATTTCCACAATAAGAGTGGCCAATGACATGAAGCTCTCCGTAAAGGCCTGTGGTAAGGTGAATCTGAATGTGGTCAATACGCAAGGTAAAATAGAAACCATCCAAGTACAGAATGTGCTGTATATTCCAGAGCTGGCTACTAACCTACTCTCAGTTGGTCAAATCATTAATAGTGGCTGTAAGGTAGAGTTTGACACGCAAGGTTGTAAAGTACTAAACAAGACAAAGAAACAAGTTGCGGCGGCTACCAAAGTTAACAATATGTACAGGCTAAATACACCTAGAGATTTGGCATACATATCTGCTACTACCGAAAATGATTGTTATCTATGGCATCAAAGAATGGCACATTTGAACTTTGAAGACTTGAAGAAAATGTCAGAAAGTACTGGAATAAAATTAGAAAACGCAGATAAAGTGACATGTGTATCATGCATGGAAGGGAAACAGACAAGATTTCCATTCCCTTCAGAAGGTTCAAGAGCAAAAAGGAAGCTAGAACTTATTCACTCCGATGTCTGTGGTCCAATGGAGGTACCATCTCTTGGAGGTGCTCGCTACTTCGTAACCTTCATTGATGATTATACCAGGAAAGTTTTTGTATACTTAATAAAGAAGAAATCAGAAGTATTTCAAAAATTTCAAGAATTTAAAGCGTTTGCTGAAAATCAACTTGATTCGACTATAAAGATCTTACGCTCAGATAATGGTACAGAGTATCTAAGCAATGAGTTTCAAAACTTTTTGAAGAAATCTGGAATTTTGCATCAAACCTCAGCTCCGTACACGCCTCAACAAAACGGCTTAGCAGAGAGAATGAACCGTACATTGCTGGAAAGAGCTAGATGTATGCTGTTAAATGCAAAACTTCAAAAACAGTATTGGGCAGAAGCAATATCTACTGCATCCTACATTACAAATAGATGTCCTACAAGAGTTTTGTCTTTTGCAACACCGGAAGAAATGTGGAGCGGTAAAAAGCCAATTCTAACTCACATGAAGGTATTTGGTTGCGAAGCATTGGTTCATGTTCCAAAAGAAAAATCAAAGAAATGGGATACAAAAGCAGAGAAAATGATATTTGTTGGATACAGTGAACAGACTAAAGGATACAGGCTTCTGGACCCCAAAACGAAAAAGGTATTAATAAGCAGAGATGTGGTCTTTTTAGAAAACTCAGTTAAACAAGACTATGTATTATTACCTTTATCAGATTCGGCTTCAAGAAGAAAAAGTGAAGAAACTGTCATGAATGACACTGTCATTTCTGATTATGACACAACTGAAAGTTTTGATACTACAAAAGATGATTCAAATGATTTCTGTTTAGATGAATGTTCTCTATATGAACCTGAAGAAAATATAGATAAAACAGAAATTATGTCAGGAGTTATTACAAGATCTAAAGCGAGAATGAATAAAATGCAAGGTAATACATATGTATGTACAGATATGTCAGAAGAACAAGTCCCACAAACATACAATGAAGCAATATCTTCAAATGATGCTGCAAAGTGGAAACTGTCAATCGAAGATGAGTTGATGGCACATGAAAAGAACAAAACTTGGCAATTGATTGAGAAACCTGAAGGAGTACGGGTAATTGACTGTAAATGGGTCTTCAGAATAAAAGACAAGCCATCTGGTCCACTATTCAAGTCAAGGTTATGTGTCAAAGGATGTAGCCAAAAAGAAGGAATAGACTACAAAGAAACTTATTCTCCCACAGTGAGGTATGATACTGTTCGAGTTTTACTTTCAGAAGCAGCTCAAAACAACTTTGAGATTGCTCAATTTGATGTCAAAACTGCATTTTTGTACGGAGATGTCAAGGAAGATATATACATGACTCCACCTGAAGGCTTGGACCTGGATACAAACTCAAATTTGTTGACCCTCACACTACACTAGAGAAGAGTACCGGTTCTGCAGACAAGAATATACCATACAGAGAGGCAGTTGGGTCACTTATGCATCTGGCAGTGGTAAGCAGACCAGATATTATGTATGGAGTCAGTCTGGTGAGTAGATATCTCAATTTTTTTGATCATACACATTGGAATGTTGTCAAGAAAATAATGAAATACTTGAAAGAAACCAAAGACTATGGTTTGTGTTATAAAACATCACAGCAGAACCAAGTAGAGGCATACTGTGATGCAGATTTTGCTAAAGACACGTCTACAAGAAAGTCGTTGACGGGATATGTGTTTATCAAAAACGGCGCAGCAATAACATGGGCAACACAACGTCAGCAAAGCGTTGCACTTTCCACCACTGAAGCGGAATTTATGGCTGCCTGTTCTGCGACAAAAGAAGCTTTGTGGTTGAAAAGACTGTTATTAGATATTGGTAAATTCAATCAGGATTCAATTTGTTTGAATATAGATAACCAAAGTGCAATTTGTTTAATCAAAAATATTGATTACCATAAGCGTTGTAAACACATTGATGTCAAATATAATTTTATAAAGGAGAAATATGTAGAGAAACAAATTGATCTCAATTATGTTTGTACTAAGGAGCAATTTGCTGATGTATTCACTAAAGCTTTACCTAGAGACAAGTTTCAGTATCTTAGAAGTAAAATTGGTATTATGAAACTTGCACATTACTAAAACTGTTAATTTTTGGTGAGAGTTATTAATATGTCTTTAAGTTTACTTTAGATGCAAAATGTTATTTGTATTGATTTTAAAGTAGTTATGTTTTAAGAACAAGGGTTCAAATTAGGTGAGAGTGTTGTATTTATTAATATTGAACCCTATTTACCGATTCAGCAGATCTACACTAGTATGTAGTTACGTCTCTAGTTAATAGACAAATCGCTCTATGTCGCCATCTTGTTGTCTGTGGTAATCTCTCTGCAATAAAACTGCGTCTGCTAAATTTAAACTATTTTTATTTAAATTCATCAGGTTATGGGCCCAGTTATATTATGGTCAAAATAAATTTCGTCGTTTATGCTGATTTAAAGCTTTTTACATACAAACATTATTTGAATTTTTTTGTAATCATAAGTTATTAGTTAAGTAATATAAAATGACTAAAACTTACTGACACTGACATTCCATCTTGTTCTACTTGGATCTAGAAAATCTGAGTGTGCAATATAATTACATCCTCTATGATTTTAAACCGGATTTGGATTGATGGAGTAAAACAAATCACGAAACTGGAATCCGTATGGTGTCATTTCCTTTGAAGTTAATAAAAAAGCTTTTAGAGTACCAAATTACTGTTAATTTAACTTGAAAAATTGCACTCGACTTTAACAATGGAATGCAAGGTGATTTCTTAGTACTCAGCTAATTTTGAAAATAAGAAGATACGAGTACGTACCTATTCTTAATTGACCATCTATGTCTAACGAGGCCAGAGCGTGCAGCTTTAACAAAAGCTAAAACAAAATCCTAACTCTATGCAAGCTTTGTGGTAAGCTTTGCACTTTTGCAGGCCTTTTTAGCAAGCATTTAAATTCTCGTAAACATTATTGTAATTTATTTTAAAAAAAATTTTTTTTAAACCTCTATAATGCATTATAAGTCATTAAGGATATTTTTGAGTAATTAAGTTTCAATGCTGCTAATTAAAAAAAACTTCAATAGAGCCATTTAGTTCTACGTTCAATTGTAACTTACTTTCAGGAAATAATATTAATCACAATTGAAGGGGTGAGTGGACAAAGGTCTTAACTAACAAAATGAGTTACGAGTGTTTGAAAATGTTAATCTGCTCATACCACATTTGAATCCTGAAATGTATGAATGCTTGTCAGATAACACCTTTGTTAAGGTTTGACACATAACAAAATTGCGTGTTTTAAGCTCATCAGTCGATTTTATCATCACTTAAAACCTATGTTCATGCAAAAAAGTCGATTCTTCAGTTTTGTCAGATAACACCTTTGTCCACTCACCCCTTCAATTGTGTAAGAATGCTTTGTTTGACTGGTTGCTTTATAAAAAAGTTTTTATTTATTATACTTAATGTAAAGTAGTAAATTACCAACAGCGTCATATTCAGCCAGTCTATTTTCGTCGTGTCCTAAACCGCAAACAGTTATAAAATGGCTTAGTTAATCATTCGACCGTTAAATGCAATTAGTCAATGAAAAAAGTTCATTCCATCAAATCCCAAATAATCTAACGTACCGTGACATACAATTCTAGTTGCCAACGTTCAACAATGAAACGATACTGTGGAGCGTTAAGCTAAAATCCATTGTGTAGCAAGGTGAGTTGCCAAATGTAGAGCGGGGATGCAATGGTATCCGTAAGTAACCGAAACTATTGAATACGGTATCCGAAACATAATGCAGCGTAATTAACTAAAACGATTAGTTGAGTTAAAAGTGTGAAGTGTGTGTAAGTGATCATTATTAACATTACATTAAAAAAAAATCTAACTCTTGTGCCTCTAAGTCACTTACAAACGATAGATTCATTCTGATTACAAAGAAGTTATCACAAGTGTTTTTTTATTTAATGACTTTAAATTTTACGTTTAATTAGCAAAACACATGTGACAATAATTTTCATCTCTCACTCATTCCACAAGACACATGAGATAACTAATATCTTTGGCATAACAGTAACTGTATCTGTATCCGCAAATTCACTCTACCAACAGCAGTAATGCAGAATAGAAACATAACCCGAATTGTTCTATAGAAGTCTGATTTTTTACCTAATCATTTTGTAACGAATACATTAGAAACGTTTAATGGAAATCCAGTTCAATGAGAAAACCGCCCTTGATCAATATTAGGTCTACTGTGTCGTTAACCTATTGGAAGAATTATGCCTTAGTTAGTAGTTAAACGATGCATACTCGTATTTTTTATAAATCTTTGGGTTATTTTCATTTTAATTGTTTTTCTTGTGTTACAGTTTGACCTCCAAGGAAACCCAACTTGTGGCATGTGTGTGAGTAGCCCTAAGATCAATAAATATGGAAACCAATATTATTTTTTATATTTTAAATTAGTCAGAAGTAGGTACGATGCAGTTTGAAGTATGTACCTATTCAAATATTTTATAGTAACGACGAAGATGAGTGACTAAAAACGTGTTACAATATTTCTAACAGAAATACCACATAAGTTTTATACCGGGAAAATGTGTTAATGAACTAGGTTACTTGAGAAAACTTATCTTAAAAGCTTTTAGCAATCTGTAAGTAATACCATAAACTTGGTTAAATCATCGAAAAGTACGGAAGTTTATCCTTCTTGCTACAAGAAAGGATAACGAAATTGCAGGAAAAAGGATCGGTCACTTTAAAGAACATGCAAAAAGACACAATAACTAATAAAACATCTTCAAACATGGGTTTGGGTTTTCTATATCTTCGATATTATAGGGTAAAACTTTACCGGAGCTGGTTTTATAAACCATCCAATTAAATATAGGTAGGTATTTAAACTTAATATTACACATAGGATAGGTAACGATGAAAAGGATTTAGATCCGGTAAAAAATAAACAAATAATAGGCTTATCTCACCTAATACGCCGATTTATGTAATAAAATGAAATATTGCCAGCAAGCTATTTGTATTTTGACCTAACACTAAATAGTTATTGGGCATTACATCAAGTATCTCTAAAATTTATTATTTAAGTGAAAAATAGAGTGTTCCTATGCTCTAACAAGATAATGCTATAAATTACTTCCATTCAATCAATCAACTGCAACAATTGTAAGTAATAAAAAATTACAGCTCGTGATAGGAAGTCATTAACGATTTATTTGTTTATTAGAAGAAAACAAACAATGTAACGACGGATAAAGTTAAAGAAGCTACGTTAGCAATAATTAATAAATTAAATTATTTATTGAGCAGATAAGTAGTATATTGTCCAAGTAATAAGCTCACTATTAACAATGAAACTATTTTTTAGGATTTACTTAGGTATGATCTGGAATCCAATTTATAACAATGAGAATTTATGATATGTTTAAGTTCTAAAGATAGATATATGATGATATTTTTCCTGCTTTTAAATTAATCAGTAGTACAGAAGGAATAATGATAAAACTATACTCAATTCTTAGCGTGCGCGTGTCATCTATAATAAATTTTAATTAAACATCACCACTATTTTAATCAACAAAATTAAATAGTTTAATTCATTAGGCCTTTAGGACTAAAATTTTACTAATTAACAGTCAAGTTTGTCGAAATTTTAAAGTTATAAATTTTTGTGAAATACGTTTATGTATTTGGTTGGTTAAATTTCAATTGAACCCAATAGTAGGACAAAATCTACGTCTGAGATTGAATCGGGTTTCAAGCGTTGATCTCTCTCGTCCTACTCTTTTTGACTGTTGGAAAGTTTTTAATCCCTTGATTAAATAATGTGCTCTCAACTGTAGAGAAGACACTTGAAGGCTTACGTTATAATTAATCCACATATTACGTGACAAACCGGTTTTAAGTGTTACGTCCCTTATTAATATAATGATATTGTTCGAAATAAAAGCATTTATGCGCATGGACCTATAAAAAAAGGCGGACGGAACTCGCGCTACAAAAAAACTGTGACGCAAAATTTTGGCGTTTGTCTATTGTGTGAGTGAATTTAGGGATGCCATGTTAGCTAAAACATTTTACCCATTTATTTTAAGAAAAACATAGATCGGCAGATGTTACTCGGAAATGTAGACAGAATTATTCCGTGCCATTTTAAAAGGATGAAAGGTGAATGCGTTGAGGTAGGCGCGAAATTTAAATGTTCAAAGGACATCATCCACGTTTCATATATTTTTGGTCCAAAATCAAAAGTGCCGGCCAACAAAAAAAAGTTCTGTATTCTGACAGAATACGTCTGCCTTAGCATTTGTTACTATGGCACCAAAGCTGTAGCTCCACTGTGCGTCGAGTATTTGAGATCTAAAAGTCATCGATTATTCATACATTTTTTGTTCAAAATCAAAAGTGTCGGCCAATAAAAAAAAAAGTGCTGTGTTCTGACAGAATACGTCCGCCTTAGCATTTGTTACTATGGCACCAAAGCTGTAGCACCACTATGCGTCGAGTATTTGAGATCTAAAATTAATCGACGATTCATACATTTTTTGTTCAAAATCAAAAGTGTCGGCCAATAACAAAAAGTGCTGTCTTCTGACAGAATACGTCCACCTTAGCATTTGTTACTATGGCACCAAAGCTGTAGCACCACTGTGCGTCGAGTATTTGAGATCTAAAATTCATCGACGATTCATACATTTTTTGTTCAAAATCAAAAATGTCGGCCAATAAAAAAAAAAGTGCTGTATTCTGACAGAATACGTCCGCCTTAGTATTTGTTACTATGACACCAAAGCTGTAGCACCACTGTGCATCGTAGTATTTGAGATCAAAGTCAGTCGTTTCATATATTTTTAGAGCTCAAATACTACGATGCACAGTGGTGCTACAGCTTTGGTGCCATAGTAATAAATGCTAAGGCGGACGTATTCTATCAGAATACAGCACTTTTATTTTTTGGCCGGCACTTTTGATTTTGGACCAAAATGGATGATGTCCTTTTCTTACATTGTTTGCAAGTCAGTGTGTCAGGGTATGTACATAATGTTGATCAAAAATGACATCATCAATATATTATTATTATCTCTGATAGATTTTTTTTAACATACAACCTGACACTGACTTGCAATCAATGTAAGAAAATTTGAATTTCGCAGTTCCACATTTTTGGGAAGGATCAAATTTGCCTATGAAAATATATCCGTCCTTTGAAAGCTCGCAGATTTTTACTGGCCACGGTTTTCACAAATCCTACCTACACCGCTTCAAGATCATAGACAACCCCTACTGCCCCTGCGATGACTCCAGCTTACAGGATATTGACCATCTCATGCGAGACTGCCCAATATTTAGCAGACTCTGGCATGAGCACGAGATGACATGCAACAATTTACGGATTGACCCCTATAAGCCACAACAAATCATAACAAAATCCCAACCAATCGTCACGTTCATAGCCCTCATTAACTCAATAGTCCATCAACTCAAGGGGATCAACAAAACATAGCTTGTAAGCTACGTAGTGTTGGATCTCTCTCTCTTTTCACGTTTGGTAGCAGACTGTATCCATTAGCAGACTGCAACTAAACGCCCTTGGAGCTCAGAACTTTCGAAGTTCAATAAAAACTGTGAGCACATTATTAGGTACTTTAACCAAAATCGAAAAAGTGCCGAAGACAAAAAAAAAAAACTGCAAATGACACTACGTTTGCTTGGGATCCAATCGTTGTCGTTGTTACAATTTCTTATTATTTGAATCCAATCATTTTTCCATATTTCATTTTCATTAGAAAATCTAGTGTACAAAATTTAATAAAAAAGTAATTTTAAAAGAAAATGCCTAGTAATGCCGTAATAAACAACTAAAAAGTCTTAAAATTATAAATTCCCATATTTCGGGTAATTTTCCCACGTAAATAACTGAGAACACTGGCCTTTGACGTATTAATTTTTTCGGGTGAATGACATATGATTTTAATATTTTAATGTTTATAAAATCGGGAAATAAGTGATTGAATTATTAGTTTACCTGTGAAATGTGATTCCTTGACTTTTATTCGTTCGATCAGAACGGTTTTTACACCATTTCACCACAGAAGACATGACGTTATTTGTTTTATTTTTCGCCGCCTAAATGTGTCAACTGTGTGAAGTTTGCACTCGAAGTGGTGTATCAGGATGTGAATGTGTGCGTGCCGGCCTGTACGTACAGGCGAGCTGGTGTATCCTAATGTCACAGTATTTTGTTGATGAGAATCCGTCCGACTTTTTTTATAGGTCCATGTTTATGCGTTTCTGAAAATAAATAACAGTTTTATTGCTCAAAACCTAACTTTACAGTTTTCAAAACAGAATTCTATTTTCTATGAAATAAAATGTTAGCTCACCTGAAAATAAATAACAGAATTAACATTCAAAGCTCTTATTCCGTTTCATTAACCGATTTAAAACAATATTAACATTTTATCGGTAATTTATAAAATACATCTCCATGACACATGACATGCTCGTGTGACATGACATTTTACTCTTAAAGAAAAAATAAACCAAAGACAACCTCAAAATAGGTTTTCTTTACATCTCCCCCCCTAGGAGAGAACAATTATTTTAAGTAATTGTTCATTCATTATGCATTGGGTATAGTTTTGTAATGTGATATAAATTTGATTCCGATTTCTGGTGGCCGGTATCTACTTCATAGATTGTATTTGATATCTTCTTCAAAATTTTGTATGGACCAATTCTCAATTCATCCATCTTCTTCCTATTCAATCGATTTCCGTTCTATCTCCCTCTTCCAATTTATAGTCTTCTCTACGCTGGTCGAATATCTTCTTATTATAATTGTGAGATTTTATTGTGTTTTCCAGAGCTATCTTCCTATCTCTTTCCAGGTCTTCTTTAGTACACTTCGATTTCAATTCTATAGGCAAAATGTTCACATTATCCCCTTCCAAAAGGTATTTTGGAGAAAATCTTGTGACAGTATGTTCTGTCTCATTGTATTTGTCCACACATTTTTGTGCAATAGTACTCCATGCTATTTTCTCACCTTCATTTATTTCCCCTATTCCACTGTAATCCATTGGTCAAATCCATTAATGGATTAGATTCCTCTTCTGGGTACACTTTAGTCCATCGATGGACTTGTTTCCGCATCAGAGTATACCCCAATCCATCAATGGATTTGATTCCGCTTTTAAGTACACCCTAATCCAAGAAATTTTGCACAACTGTTTTTAAAGTAGGAGTAGAATACCAACATCTTTTATCCATCCATTGGATTATACATTTTAATTCGTGATTTATTTTATTGAAATATAAATATATAGATATAGAAAATACGAACTCATTTATTTTTAAAGGGAAAAGCCCAGGTACATAATAAGTAGTGGGCCATTTTCTGGAAGAGTTAAAATGAAATAACTAAGAATTTCAATAATAAAGGGTAAATTATTTTTGTCGTTTCAAGGCTTTAAGTTTTTTTATTTGTTGAGAGAGGGTTGTAATTTGAAATAGCTTTTTAGGGTTCCGTAGTCCTGACAAGGAACCCTTATAGTTTCGATATGTCTGTCTGTCCGAGGTTTTGCTTAAAAACTACTGGCACTAGAGAGCTGTAATTTTGTGAAGGTATGTTTATTTATCACGCCGACAAAACGGTAGAATAAAATTTTGAAAAAAAAAACATTTTTTTTACTCCCCTACATGTAAAGTGGGGATGATTTTTTTTTCATCTTCTACCCCATCGTGTGCGGTATCGTTGGATAGGCCTTTTAAAATGGCTTAGGGGTTTCTAACACTATATTTCGATTTAGGGATCTGTTTGCAAATTATTAAACTTTAAAGTGCCAATTTTTGTTCGAGTAGGGCGTCCCCCCCCCCCCCCTCTAAAAACTAAACTGGTTGCTTTTCATGAACTTTCAAGGAAAACTATAGCAGTTAAGTAAGATAGATCACTTACTTTAAGAGTAATAGTCATTTGACTCATGTATTATACAATTTCTTAAACAGTAAAAAAAAATGAAAAGTGACTTTCGATGAAGTAATTGCTTGCTTCTGAAATATATTGTGGTAACGACGGACAACTACGGAACCCTACACTGCGCGTGGTACGTCGACACGCACTTGGCCGATTTTTTATATTACAGAAAAGAGCTGTCCGTGCTAATATATGGATTAAGACCGCGCGCCTACTTAGGCCAACGTGATTAACTAAGTCATGATTTTAATTTTGATTTTTAAATAATTAAAATACCTGGGCTTTTCCCTTTAAAAATAAATGAGTTCGTATTTTCTATATCTATATTATTTATATTTCAACTAGCTTTCCGCCCGCGGCTTCGCCCGCGTGGAATTTTGTCTGTCACAGAAAAACTTTATCGCGCGCGTCCCTGTTTCAAAAACCGGGATAAAAACTATCCTATGTTCTTTCCCGGGACTCAAACTATCTCTATGCCAAATTTCATCAAAATCGGTTGCGAGGTTTAAGCGGGAAAGCGTAACAGACAGACAGACAGACAGAGTTACTTTCGCATTTATAATATTAGTTGGGATAAAATAAATCACGAATTAAAATGTATAATCCAATGGATGGATAAAAGATGTTGGTATTCTACTCCTACTTTAAAAACAGTTGTGCAAAATTTCTTGGATTAGGGTGTACTTAAAAGCGGAATCAAATCCATTAATGGATTGGGGTATACTCTGATGCGGAAACAAGTCCATCGATGGACTAAAGTGTACCCAGAAGAGGAATCTAATCCATTAATGGATTTGACCAATGGATTACAGTGGAATAGAGGATTTATTTTATTTTACATCTTATTTTATTGACTAAAGTTTGATTAAGTCGTTCATTGAGTCCATTTGAAAATGGTGTGTCCACAGCCGTGAAAATCAGTTTTATATTTTCCTTCCTAAGAAATTCCTTAAATTCTTTGGAATTTATACCAGGGTATTGATCCGTTAATACCATATGTATGTTGTAACTTTGTGTTACCTTCTTCATTAGCTTAATAAAATCACCGGAGCTTTGACTCTTTGATGTAGAAATATAAGCATATCTTGTATAGTGATCTACTAGAAGATGTAGATATTTTTTTGTTGACCGTGATCCTCCAAAGCCTCCAATAGTATCAATAGATACAATTTCAAATGGTCGTGTTGCGGGACCTAAATGAGACATTAAACCGTATTTTGGTTTTCTCCTTGATTTATTCTTAATACATATCTCACATTCATCACAAATTCGTTTTATATTTGTGATGATATTCTTTGCTGTGAAAAATTTAGTTATTTTATTTATCATCTGAGTTCTGCCAATGTGACAATAAGAGTCATGAACATCCCTTATTAAATTTTTACTTAGTTCCTCCGACAGTATAATTTTTTTCCATCTTCTAGTCTTTTTGTAGTAAATTCCTTTTTCTTTAATAACTTCTCCTTTTTGTAATTCTTGATTTCTGTGTTGGTCATCTTTTATATCTTGTAAATTTATTAAATTCACTATTTTTAAACAATCATCAGTGTTCTCAAAAGGTTCTAGAACTGGGTGTCTGCTCAAGCAGTCTGCCTCCTGATTCGATTTCCCTGGATTATATTTTATTTTGAAATCATATTGGGATAAATAGTACATCAAATCCCCTAGTTCTTCATCAGTCCTTGCTTTGATATTCATATTTTCTAGTGGTTTATGATCTGAGTATACTATAAATTCTTTTCCCATAAGCCAGTGCTGCCAGTATTTTAGGGCTTCTTTTATTGCCAGACACTCCAGGTATATTGCCTTCTTCCTTTTTTGGGACTCTGTTAATTTTTTTGAAAAATAAGCTACTGGCTTCATATCCCCGTTTTTATCCTTCTGTTTCAACACCGCTCCTACGCCCTCGATACTAGCATCCGTGTAAATATTTATCGGTAGTTCAGGGTCAAAGATATTTAGAACTGGTTTTGAACATAGCATTTCTTTTATTTTATCAAATGATTTCTGGCATTCTGCCGTCCATATGAATTTTACATCTTTTCGTAGCAAATTGTGTAACGGGTCCAAGATGATTGCACTTAACTTATCAAATCTCTTCAATGAGCCTACTAGAATCACTCCAACATCGGCTACTTGCTTAGATAATATTTTTTGTAACTGTAATATTCAGAGTAAATCAATAATTAATTGCCTTAGTTCAGATCATAGTGGACAATTGGCCACATTTGAACACCATCATGTCCCTAGTACAGTGGTTGTTGTTTGTAGGCCAATAACAACTAACCGAATTGACAAATTTAAGAAAAATATTTGTGAAGGTATTGATAAACTTGTAATAAATGACAATAATGTTGATAAAATTTATGAGGATCTATTCAGTGTAGTGAGTGAGGAATTCAAAACCACATTCCCACAGAAAAAGATCCGAATAAATTCTGTAAAATGTAAATTTGATGACTGGGCTACAACCGGCATTCACAAGAGTAGAAATAAAATGTATGAATTATATAGTCTTAAAGCCGATACGCAGGATCTGAATGTTATAGAATATGTTAAAAATTACTCAAAAATATTTAAAAGGGTTTGTGTGGCTGCTAAATCAAATCATCTTCGAGACATGATTTTAAATTCTAATAATAAAGCTAAGGCTACGTGGAACATAATAAATAAACAAACATGTAAAAATAAATCGAAGGATAACACTTTCTCACTGAAAATCGGAAACGAAATTATAAATTCCGATACAGACGTTGCAACCACATTTGAGACATTCTTCTCCAATATTGCGTCTGAAACAACTAAAGAACTGAATTCGTCACCAGTTCTTGCAGAGTCTCTTTTAAAATCTAATGTCACCGAGTGCCAGTGTCTGCTCCAGTTCAGGCATATAGATTGTAATACAATAATTAAAACCTTTAGAGAATTAAATATGAAAAAAACTGAGGACCTTTGGGGAATCTCCGTCAATATAATTGGAACAATTATTGACAACATAGCTCCTCACCTTGCATTCATTTTTAATACATCGCACCCTTAATAATGAATGGGCACAACTCCAAAATTCAGTTTTTTGGGAAAAGCCAAAAAACCAATCGGCGGATCGCGGTTTTTTACATAATTGGCTCTAAAATCTTTATTTTATCAGCTACAACTTTCAAATTAAGCATACTTCATCACTGGTATCTGTTATATAATTTGACATAAGACATTTTTGAAAATATTGATTACGAGTATGTAAAAAAATTGTTTAAAAAAATATTTCAAAGTTAGGCCTTTATTTTACTATTTCTGTTGTTGTGATTTTGGGTATTACTTGTACTTGTGCCCATCTAATCCTTAGGCTGAATTGTTTTATATGGCATATTCCCTAATATTGCTCTCTAATATTTAAAAATAAGTGTATTATTCGATTTTTATATTGATTTACGCCCAATAACATTGGGGACAGTTATTGTGCGGTATAGTAGCTTATAGCCAATTCAGTATAAGAGTAGGGTGCTGAATACTATAAAATTGTTAGATATGTCGAATTAGATTAAAATAAAGACTATTAGCTATTTCTCTGAGAAAACCGACATGAAAATACTAATTTTATGCATTCAAAATATTTTTACTTAGATAGATAGGGACTCTTACCCTATAAAAAATATGCTTTTTATCAAATAAAGAAAAAACCTACAAAAACTTTTTCTGCAAGGTTTTCTGTTATGGATTTGTTCAGGATAATCACTTATTAAAGTCCAACAGCCAGTACCTTGGTATCTTTTTTCCACTATCCTGCTGTCCTGGTGGAAGGAACCGTTCTCCTTGTCCCTTACTATAATCACCCACATTATGTGGGAATCAGTTCAAATGGCTATTGTAAAAAATGCAATTTAATACTCAAATTGGCGTGTGTAATTTTTGAAGGATTTTAGCAACCAATTTTGAACACAAGAATATCTATTCTGGTGTTCTAACATTCCCCAAAAAATATTTTACTACTAAAGCACCTTAGCCATGCTTCAGATTCAATTTGTGTTATATAGTTTACAAATACAGTCTTTTATAAGAGCACGGATTTGCAGTCCATCGAAGATAGCTGCTTTTAATTTTTCCGTACTCATCATCATTTTGCTTTTGATCATTTTAGTGATTAGACATCTTTGGCCCTCCAAATAGAAGCCCTTTACGTCCTGCTTGACTTCAGTATTGCAAAGAGTCTAGGTACACAAGGTTTACGACGATATTGGACACCCAATATTTATTATTTTGTACAATTTTTACCCCAGAGTATGCTTGGTTTGTTATCACAAACTCCGTGATCTTTTTTCTTTGATTTTGTGTACAATATTAGCCACATATTAATAAAAACGATTTGTGGTGTTAACACAAGATTACATTACGAACTCATATTTTTTAAGACAAAAAGCACTTTAGAACTTAAATTTAGACAAACTGAAAATTTCAAGGTCTAATAGCTGATCAGTAAAATTGTAGTAACTTAATACGTGAAAAGATAATTTTAAAATAAGTTCGATGTATCCTCAGTCCTCAGAATCTGAGTGATTAATTAGCATCAATTTATGTGACCGTAATAAATCAATGAATATAATTAAAAATTATAACACTAACATATTAAAGTAATTCACCTTTTGGCTGACTAGTGCGTTTATTCATGAAATAAACAAAGAAAAAGCCAACCCAAGCCTCGAGCGAACGTTAATAGCCTTAACACGTAGGTATGTCTCTTATTTTATAAATCATTAGTTTATTTGTCGGGAAGTATTTCATAACCACTGCTTTATTTCTTAGCATCGCGATAAAACATTATATAGGCTCCTAATCAACCAATAGGTATGAAAATTAATACCAAGAAGCAAATTACTTTTATAGGAGAGTTGTAAATTTAACTACAAACACCCATCCATGGTCCGCCTAACTAAAGTTAAAGTTATATTTTATAATTTTCTATGATTAACGGGACTTTATCAATGTAATAAAAATGAAAATGTAACTTATTATTAGAAATATATGGAATTAATTAGACTTAGCTCACTAACACTTACTTAAAAGTTTGTCACACAAAGGCACAACTCCAAATTGGACCACAGTCGTGCCGGATTCGACAAATATCGGCATGTCTCTGATTCAGCCCTTCTAGCGGGAAGATAGATGAAAGTATGGAAGGGGCACAAAATGTAGAACTCTTTTATCTGATCATTGTTTTCGATTTCTGTGAAAGCCATCTTGTAGAACTGACGAAAATATGCCTCTCTAGTACAAAAAGTAAAAAACCAAAAATTTTGAGTTGTGCCCCTATATTATTAAGGGTGCGACATGTATTGATCAAGGTTGCTTTCCTAGCTTAATGAAGTTAAGTAAAATAATTCCATTATTCAAGGCTGGCGATAAATGTGACCCCTCTAATTTTCGACCGATTTCTATTCTACCAGTACTTAGTAAAATTTTTGAGAAAATTATATTCCACCAACTTCTATCTCACTTTATTTTTAACAAATTATTACACAATAAACAATTTGGTTTTACGAAAGGTAGAAGCACTACTGACGCTGGGGTAGCACTATTGAAACACGTCTTTGATGCTTGGGAGAGTAGAAAGGACGCTGTTGGTATTTTCTGTGATCTTTCAAAAGCGTTTGATTGTGTAGACCACCAAACCTTACTAAACAAATTGCGACATTATGGTGTTTCGAATAAGTCACTTGATCTGTTGAACTCGTATCTCACAGGCAGAAAACAAAAAGTTTGTATTAACGGAACTGAGTCTTCTGGAGCACCTCTTACTATGGGTGTGCCGCAGGGATCAATATTAGGACCTTTGCTATTTCTTATTTATATTAATGACCTTCCTTACTTTGTAAAAGATCTGTGTGATATTGTGTTATTTGCTGATGACACATCTCTCATTTTCAAAGTTGATAGAGGTAAAGTAAATTTTGACGACATTAATGATACACTCTCACAGGTTCTACATTGGTTCACTGTTAACAACTTATTGTTAAATGCAAATAAAACTAAGTGCATTAAATTTAGCTTACCTAATGTGAGGCAGGTTTCCACGCAATTAATGGTGAAGAATGAACCATTAAATAGCATAAATTCCACAACATTCTTGGGAATCACTTTAGATGCTAAACTTCAGTGGGGTCCTCATATTGAAACTTTGTCAAAAAGGCTCAGTTCGGCTGCTTTTGCAGTGAGAAAGATAAGGCAATTAACTGACATTGAAACGGCAAGGCTAGTATATTTTAGCTATTTTCACAGTATAATGTCATACGGCATATTGTTGTGGGGCTCAGCCGCGGACATTGAAACTGTGTTTGTTCTGCAGAAGAGAGCAGTGCGGGCCATTTATAACCTTGGACCCCGATTTTCCTTGAAAGAATTTTTTAAGGAAATTAACATACTGACAGTAGCTTCACAGTTCATTTATGAAAACCTTTTATATGTTCGCAAAAATATAGAGCAATTCACGAAAAAGAGCGATTTGCATAACTTTAATACAAGAAACAAAAATAAACTTGCCGTTCCAAATTTCAGACTGCATAAGATTGGGAATTCATTTATGGGGAAATGTATTAAATTATTTAATAAATTACCACAAACTGTTGTAGAACTACCCATTCATAAATTCAAAGCACACATTAAAAGTACCTTAATGAAAAAGGGCTACTATAAAGTCGATGATTATTTAAAAGATAAAAATGTTTGGGATGCGTAACTGCCTAGCTCGCATAAATATTTATAACTATGAATTTTGAAAACCTGTAAACCTTTGAAAAAGAGGCTGACAATAGTGTCTGAGTTTCTTGCGCTGCTTCTTCTCAGCACTGGCCCATTTATTGTCCTGAAGCAGTGGTAGGGTTAATACTGGGACGTGTAAAAGTGCTTTTTTAAAGCCTACTTACAGAAATAAATGAGTTTTACTGAGTTTTACTGCGTGGTATGAATTTATGATGAAAATTTACTTTCCCCAGGAACTGACGTACATTTTTCCTTGTTTTAGGAACTGGAAAGTCCTTAACAGCTGATAAATAATCTTTCAATGGTCTGACCGAATTGTTTTCCACTATGTGACCCAAATATTTTGCGTGTGTTTTTGCAAAAGTACAATTAGAAAATTTCAATCTAAAGCCTTCCTTCAGTATTGCCTCGAGTAGTCTTGATATATGCTCTTATATATGTGATCTTCAAATGTTGTAGAAAAAATCAAAATGTCATCAATAAAATTTACCGCAAAACCAGAGAGTTCGTGTTTTCTTATGATGTTTCCCAATATTCTTTGAAAAATGGCAGGTGCCGTCTTTAATCCAAATGGGAGACACGTCCATTGATAGTGGCCTTCTTGTGTGACGAATGCAGTTTTGTATTTATCTTGTTTTTTCAAAGGAATTGACCAAAATGCTGAATTTATGTCAAAAGTAGAAAAATATTCACAATTCACAGTTTTAATCATTAAATCCTCTATTAACGGAAAAGGTTGAGATTGGGGAACGACAATTTTATTTAATTCTCTAAAGTCTATACATAATCTCGTTCTTCTTCCATCTTCCTTTTTATATGCTAAAGTTACTGGAGCAGCAAATGGACTATAAGATTCCTCGATTAAATTGTTCTTTAATAGTTTTGCTATCTGACCTTCAATTTCTGTTCTATCTTCAGCCGTGCATCTGTATGGACGTTTGCAGCAGTATTTATCTACCATCAAGTCAATATGAGCTTCATAATCTCGTACAGTACCGATATCATATTTATCCTTTGCAAAAACTTGATTGTATTTCTCTATCAACCTATCAATTTCTGATTGTTGGTATAAGTCAAGATGATTTACAAATATCTCAAATCTTTCAGCATCAATGTGTTCATTAAAATTTATTTCACATTTATTTATATAACTGTTTTCTGGTTTTAATACTCCAGTTTGTAAACCAACATTTTCTTCATTTTTGTCACCTAGTACATCAGGAATCTTGACATTTTGTTAATTTAAACAAACATTATGCTGGTAGTCTTTGTTACTTAAGTCCTCTTCAATACAAGTTTCATCTCTTTGTTTTCGATTGTTACCCTGTATGATGTTTAATTCCTCATCTTGCATTAGTTTGAAATTCTTGATACAATCCAAACCAATCAGAAAATCGTAGTTAAAATTCTCATTATCTATTACAAAAATATCCATAACTCTCTCAATATTATATATTTTTATTTTAAGTTTCACCATACCTTTTGTTTTTTTCTCACCATTAATAGTCTTCAAGTTTACTATTTGTATATCCTTTTTGTCCTTCCTTGGTTGTATATTTAATAACTTCGCATTAATTAATGACACATTTGAACCCGAGTCATAGATTCCAGAAACATTTAAAGTGTCATTTAATAGTAACTTTACTTTTATTAATGGTGGCACTTCTAGTTTTTTTGATTCTCCTCGTTCAGTTCAACTTCTAATTCCGAGTTATTTACAGTCTTCACAACTGATGTTTTGTTTTTATTCTTAAACCAACAATTTTCCTCAGAGTGATAACGTTTCCCTTTCTTTTCTTTCACACAAATTGAGCATGGTTTTTTCTCTTCAGTTTTTTTTGTTTTGTGTCAGAATATTGTGTAGTATTTTTTTTGTCGTATTTATTTCTCCCGACAAGATGTTCCAACTGTCCAATATTATTGTAAAGATCCTCCGTACTTACTAAAGTTCCTCTATCAATTTTGTCCGCCACATAATTGGGTAAGCCAAATGCTATAAGATCTATAAGTGTTCCAGTATCAATAGTTTTCCTTACTTCCAGTATCAGTTTTTCTTTTTTCAAGGCATAATCAAGCAATGAACCTGCTTGATACCTAAACGCGAAAGCATATCTAATGGGTGACCATCCTTTGTTTGCAAAAGTTTCACAAAAATTTCTCTCCCATTGTTCCCATTCTGATTCCACTGTAAATTTCATTATCATGCAGCTATACCAATCTATGCTGGAATTTTCCATAAAATTCTTCAATATTTCAATCTTTTTCCTATCCTCTTTTATTTGAAACCGTTCACATTCTTTATTAAAATTCTTAATCCACTGGTAGGGATTTAAGTTTCTGCCAGTGAACTTTTCAATGGTAAAATCTTTTGCAATTTTCCCTAAATTCTGAGTTTCAGATTTAGTTTGTTTACTCTCAAGCAATCTTTCCAACAATTCCTCTAATGTTTTATTCGAACCGCTGGGCATAGGTTCAGTGTTATTCGTTTCTTCAGAAATTTCTTCTAAGTAAAAATCATTAAACTGTAAGTTCTGTTCCTCATCCAAATATATATCTGAGATATCTTTTGTCAAGGTTATCCAAATTCTCCTTATTTGATGTCTTTTGATCAATGTTTTTTTTACCTTGACATAGTTAGACGTATTACAGATTACTTGGTGTAGGTTTACAGGTTGGTACTCTTGGGGCATTTCAAAAACCTTTCCTTCGGGTGTACCTATTGAGGTAATGTAAATGGTGTTTGACTTTCCATCTGCCGTTGGCTTCACCATAAAATCAAATCTCAACTTCTCCATTTTTCTTGAAATAATTGCAGCGAATGTTAATTTATAATGATATTGTTCGAAATAAAAGCATTTATGCGTTTCTGAAAATAAATAACAGTTTTATTGCTCAAGATAAAGATAAAGATAAAGATAAAGATACATTTATTTGTTCAAACATGTGTACATAAGGTGTTAAGTCAGCGTTTAAAATGGTATCAACATGTCGTACCTTTGCGGTGTACAAATTAAATTAAAAATAAAATATCAATTACAATAATACTGCATAATCAAATCAAATTAAAGTTAAAGTCAATGTTGCATAATCAGATTAAATGGAAAAAAATAAAATATTAAGAAGTAAATCAAAATTTGTCACTTAGGAAGTCCGTCAGATTATAATAACATTTTTCAATTAATAAATTTTTAACCTTCATTTTAAATTCATACAATTCTAATTTTTTTATTGTTAAGGGGATGTTATTGTAAATTCTAGGTGCCATACATAATATACTTTTACTCATAAGAGCTGAATTTGAGGGGGGCATCCGTAGTCTTGAGTAGTCGCGTCGGTTGCGACTGACAACATCCTCTAAACGAATAAAAAGTGACGGATTGGCCTTAACAAACAGTACTATTTCTAAAATATATATTGACGGAAATGTTAAAATTTTATGTTTTTTGAAAACTGGCTTACAACTATCAGCCGCTTTCATTCCAAACATTGCTCGTATACAACGTTTCTGCATTTTAAAAATAATTTCTTTGTCAGTAGAATTCCCCCAGAAAATAACGCCGTATCTCAAATTCGACGCCACTAAGCCATGGTACGCCAAGAGCAGAGAATCAACGTTTAGTAGTGGAGCTAACTTGTATAGTGCGTATGCAGAACTACTCAACTTTTTACTTAGGTACTCTATGTGTGTCCTCCAGTTCAGTTGTTTATCTATGAATATTCCTAGAAATTTTGCACTGTCTACTTCAGAGATTGTCATGTTATTGTATATTACATTTATGTCAGGTGCAGATATTATTCTTTGTCGGAATTTCATAACTTGTGTCTTAGAAATATTTATTTTTAAATTATTATTGTCTAACCATGAAATTATTGATGTCAAAGAATTATTAATGTCATTTTCATAAATGTCAGGTCGCTTACATGCTACAGTCAGAGTACTATCGTCCGCAAAAAGAGTCATAGGGTTGTCAGTAGATCGAGGTAGGTCATTAATATAAATTATAAATAATAGTGGGCCCAAGACACTACCTTGTGGTACACCATATTCAACATGACGTTCATTTGATCGATATTCTACTTCCAGTTTCGAGTTATCGTTTAAACGTGTAATGGAAGTATATTGTTTCCTGTTGTCTAAATAAGATTTTATTAGTTGTGCTACATTGCCTCGAATACCATATGTCATGAGTTTGTCAATCAGAATGTCATGTTTTACGTGGTCAAATGCCTGAGTCATGTCACAAACATGGACCTATAAAAAAAGGCGGACGGAACTCGCGCTACAACAAAACTGTGACGCAAAATTTTGGCGTTTGTCTATTGTGTGAGTGAATTTAGGGATGCCATGTTAGCCAAAACATTTTACCCATTTATTTTAAGAAAAATATAGATCGGCAGATGTTACTTGGAAATGTAGACAGAATTATTCCGTGCCATTTTAAAAGGATGAAAGGTGAATGCGTTGAGGTAGGCGCGAAATTTTCAATGTTCAAATTTTCTTACATTGTTTGCAAGTCAGTGTGTCAGGGTATGTACATAATGTTGATCAAAAATGATTCACGCAGTTACAAATTACGAATCTTGTGTACATTATAATCATAATCTTATGCATCATCAATATATTATTATTATCTCTGATAGATTTTTTTTAACATACAACCTGACACTGACTTGCAATCAATGTAAGAAAATTTGAATTTTGCAGTTCCACATTTTTGGGAAGGATCAAATTTGCCTATGAAAATATATCCCATTAAAACACAATTATTATGATAAATTATTTTATTTCCATAGTATGCGTAATAAATAACTAAAAAGTCCTAAAATTATTATTAATTTCCCATATTTCGGGTAATTTTCCCACGTAAATAACTGAGAACTGGTCTTTGACGTATTATTTTTTCGAGTGAATGACGTTTGATTTCAATTAATTTCAATATTTTAATGTCGGGAAATAAGTGATTGGATTATTATTTTGCCTGTGAAATGTGATTCCTTAATTTTTGTTTGTTCGAACAGAACGGTTTTTACACAATTTCATCACACAAGACATGTCGTATTCGTGTTGTTTTTTCGCTGCTTAACCCTCAATTTGCATGGTAGGTCCCAGGGACTCCATGTGAAACTGTTTTGGTTCATAATTTTTTTCAATACGCGAATAAAGTGCTGTGCGCTTGAGTAGCTTCCTTTGGTGTCGTGGCCAACACGGGGGCGAGAGGTCATCTGCGTGCGCATCACAGAAAGTTGAGTAATTGACACTTGTGGAGTCCCGTGGACTCCACCATACACTTTGCGTAACAAAATTTATTATTATGATATTATGTTTTATTTTTTAAATTATGGTTTATTTACGGTTTGAGTGGATCAAATAAGCATCAAACAGTCACAATACATGATTTATCAATACGTTAGATGGAAATGAAGCCTCAGATATGAGGGACTGGCAAGAAAGTGTAGAAGAAAATGCAGGCGATGAAGAAAAAAAAGAGGATTTAACATTTTACTTCCCGAAAGATTTGTTTTGATGATTTTGTATTTTGATGATGTGTTTTGATGAATTAAAAGAAAGACTGCTTATTTTGAAATTCATTTCACAAAAATATGCTTGTATTGTTCGAAAAAGTTTGGCAGGCAATGTGCTGCTCGTAGTAGTTACTAAGCCATTGCACGTTTTTTCGTGTTAATTTTTTTCTAACATTTTACATATTATTTATCAAGAAGACGGTTATGTCCACATAATTTAGAGAGAAAAAAAAATTTGGTTAATTTTTTTTCTAAGTTTAAGAGGTACAAAATGCCTATGTCGATTTTTATGTGATTTTTACGACTTCATGAAAATTTTATTTTTTAAATGAATTTTAATTATGTTTCCATTTCTGTTGTTTCCAATTAATAGTATAATAACTATATTATGTTACCAAATAAAAAATATATTACTTTTGTAAGTATTAGTATATTTTTTCTTCATTTGAAATATGGAGTCCCTGGGTCTCCACCTTACACTTAACGTAAGTTTTAGTCACCATGCAAACTGAGGGTTAAATGTGTCAACTGTGTGAAGTTTGCACTCGAAGTGGTGTATCAGGGTGTGAATGTGTGCGTGCCGGCCTGTACGTACAGGCAAGCTGGTGTATCCTAATGTCACAGTATTTTGTTGATGAGAATCCGTCCGACTTTTTTTATAGGTCCATGGTCACAAAATATAGTACACACGGGATTTCTTTTAACCTAACTTTACAGTTTTCAAAACAGAATTCTATTTTCTATGAAATAAAATGTTAGCTCACCTGAAAATAAATAACAGAATTAACATTCAAAGCTCTTATTCCGTTTCATTAACCGATTTAAAACAATATTAACATTTTATCGGTAATTTATAAAATACATCTCCATGACACATGACATGCTCGTGTGACATGACATTTTACTCTTAAAGAAAAAATAAACCAAAGACAACCTCAAAATAGGTATTCTTTACATTAATAATTAATTTTCATTACGATTATTACGAACTGTCCGGTATTTGATGCGCAATTAGTTAAGTTACATGACACTTTTAGCAAGTTATTAAGAGTTTTTCAACTTCCCAATAAAATTCGACACAAGCCGGTATGATTGTAATTCCTTTTTTTGTGTTAAAAACCAATAAACGTTTTATTATTTATTTATTTAAAGAGGTTTGATTCGATTTTTGTGTTTCATCTAGGTATCGGATCCAGGACTTTTGGACTGGAATCCAACCATTAGACACAGAGAAGCGTGAAATCTGTTGTGACAATAAAGATACTTATATACCTACAGACGAGTTCTCATCAGATTTTAATGATTTTATTGCAAAATGACTCCAATTTCAACTACTTTAGAGACGACAGTGTATAATAGCTTGATATAATGTAATCAGTGTATAACCAGGAACTCTTTACTTGCAGTTTTTGCACTATAAAATAGCACCCACCAATTAGATTGCAAACATTTTTTCCTGTCACTCGCAATTATGATAAACATAACTTGATATCCAATTTAAAAATAGCTTGGATATGACTTTGAACAAGTGCGAAAGTATAATTATTTTTAAATTCTAATGAAATTGCCCCCTTAATTGCAGTTAACGTGTTGAATCAAGGTTTGTGGGTGTGGGTCCATTTGTTAAACAGTTTGTTTTAACAAGCTGTGAAAAAACTGAAAGGTATGCGAAAGTATGTATGTAGCTCTATCTGTCTTATGTTTTTCACACCAAAGACACTTTTTTTTGTTTTTTGTAGAGTAATGAAGATAAAACCTTGGAGGGAGAAGGAAGGACAAAATAAGTTGATTTAAGTTGCAAAAAGTAGGTGAAATATGATATGGAAGCGGAAGGAAGAGATATGAAATAAAAAATAAAACTAACTATTAAAGGGATTTCGATATAAGTACTTATAGGAGAAGATTTTCTGTGGAAATCCCAATATCAAGGTAAGGTATAATTAAAATTACCTTAGGGTTACTTTATATAATAAATCTTGGTGCTCCAGATACTTTCATGTCATCTATATTTGTAGCAAATATTATACTGCAAGCGAATCACTATAAATCAAAGTAATAAACTCTAGATCACCTCATTGACAGTACCGCTCGCCTTTACACACCTTCTTGTCAAGCCATAGTTCACCTAGACTGTTCTGAATTATCTAAAAACACTCAAAAGTGAACTCTGTACAATTGACTTTAAGGTTATGAAAAAAACCACAAACAGCAAAATTAAGTTGTTAATGAATTCAGTCTCACCTTAGTAATATTAAGGCTATAATCGTAAGTGTTAAGAATTTGATCGTATATAACAGTCGTATACAATTATTTTGATATATTAATGACCTCATTATCATATTGGTCGGTAATAAATAACCAACAATAAGCGTTTTGATGGAAGTTTATTACCATACTAATATATTTCGTTGTGACTGACCTACTTACTAAATGTATCAACATTGTTAGCGAAAACGTAATGATTTAAAAACGTTTTGTTTATTACTATCAATATTTAAGTATTTATTTCTTTGCTCTACTTATTACAAAAAATACTTAAAACCTTACTCTTGATAGTGCTATGATTTACACTTGGGATAAAGGTTTTTTTTAAAAGAACATATAATTTATTCCCTGAAATTTTCCAACCTGCAATATAGGTTTTGTTAAAAACTGATAGGTCAGAACGTTTTGGAAAATCATATAAAATATAACATCTTGTATGTCTAAGTGTCGTTCTCGTAACATTATGAAACAAAGTAATTATTAGGAAGGCAAATAAAAAAATAAACACATAATTAATTATTTTGACCAGCATTTAAAGCAGACACGAAAAAAATATAAACAGAAAAGTAATAATTGTGATTCGGTAGCTCTAAATTTTACTCTTACGTACGTGGAACTGAATAAGAAACAGTAGAAAGTTAAGTAAAAGTGCATCTGCAATTAACAAGTAAATATAAATAAAACTAAAAAAAAAAGAATTGCCCGAGCATTTGATATTTATGACTTAAGTGTTTGTTTATAAAATAAACAATTTGTGAGTAGTAGGTACCTATTTCAAATCAATCAAATTCCGAAAAATAAAATATTAATTGCAACAGTTTTGATTGCAATAATATTTTTTGAAGCTTACGTTAAAAAAATAATTTGATTCTTCACTATCAGATACTTTTATTATTATAATAGACGGACAATGAGGTGAATGATCTTTATGATTTCCAATTTGCTAAAGTTTTAGAGAACTGTAAAAAATACTATTTGTAAGTAGGGTGGGTGCACCAGTCCCACACCAGGAAACACTATTAAAACCACAATAGTACACCATTTCTAATTTCACATCAAAATACTAACAATCTGTCGAATTTCCCGCCACTTTTGTTACGTTTGGTAGCACTGCCGTACTTCTACCAATCATTAATAAAAGCGACAAACACGACTTGGTACGATCTGGTCAACCTTAGGCATATTGCGACTTTCCACATTGATTGTTAAATAAAAATAAACCTTACAGCTATTAAGAAAATTGGAATAAGCTACTTGATTCTATGATAGACAAGGAGTAGTTAATTCTTTTTTTTGCAATGATTGTTGTAATAATTGAGTCACAATATCAAAATTACTTTTAAAATGTCGCTTATTCGATTTGTTACTGGTACACCCACCCTACTTTACACAATATTGTTTCAATGAAGCTACGTTCATTTCAGTCAAATGACTGCTGGACAAAGGCCTCCCCCAAGGCTTTCCATGACGACCACAACGACAGGCTCTTCCCGCGACCTTCACGAGATCGTCGGTCCAACTAGTCTGCCCACGCTACTTCATCATGAAGCTTCATGTGCTCTTTATTAATAGAAGTTAACATTTAAAATATCTTCTACTGGACAGTAGTCCTAAACGTTAAACATTGTAGAAATTGAAATCGCCCTGCTTAATTTCTTCTATTTAATTTTCGCAAAACGTTAGTACCATATCGTGGCCCATGAAAATGACATAAAACGGTATAATAGACCTTTAAGGTAAACCCGAGATATTTGTTCGCGATCTGGATCAGAGTGACACAACTCCAGTGCCTTAAACAATGTAACAGCTATAATAGATTTTGATTCGATGCTGTAAAGTTAGCAGGTAAACATTTATGTGCAAAATCGTGTTGAAACATTGTTAAACAAATGAAATAATATAAAATGACACTTAATTGCAAGTAAATAAATGCTACAGTGATTAGATTGGTGTGATAGAAATTAAATCGAATGTTACCCACACTGTACAAAGTATGGGACAACTTTTACTTTTAGCTATCAACTTGGTCCTCAAAAATTGGATTACAAACGGAGGTTTTTCTACAAACCGATTTAAAATAAAATATCTAATACAAGTTCACGTAACTAGTATATTAAAAGTTTACGAATACCAACTCTTTTCTGGAGGCATATTTCTGAAGGCAAAGAATTTCCATTCGCATGCGAATTTCAATCACATTATAAGGATTTGTCTTGTGATTTCGTGCACGTACTGAATTTCGAATTCTTTAGGAATATGTCTCCGAACCCTTTTTATTAGCCCTGGATTTTACCGTAAGAATCGTGATCTTAGAGTCAGGAAACATGTATTGTCCCAATTCCTACGTATAGACCAGAAGTCGAGGCGGAACTACGGGTGGCCTGACAGTAACAACTCTTTTGTTAGCTATCAATTAGGATATTTACCTCAGGGAAAGGGAATATGGAAGCAAATGTTTGAAGCTAGCGTAGCTCCTATAAGAATATAAATATTTTATATGGAAAGGAATTCTTCTTATATGTATCATACTAATAAAATACACACACTTTAAATACCTACTCACTCAATAATTCGTTTATTGAGAACATTCACATTATAAAATACCTCTTGTGGTCAAACTAATATTAAATAATTATTTGATATTTATTCAAGCGGCCAAATAAACTTTGAAGTATGTTTGTGTAACCATACAAATAACAAACACTTTAAGTATATTATAGCGTGTGTAAAAAATACTAAAATAATATAAAAATACTCAAAAGATAATTACCTAATCAATCTTTGTTGTGTCATTTTTCAATAAATATGTAGTTAAGTAGTGTATGTTTTCATTGAAGTGACGAACAAACCAATATTTTTGTTTACCTAATAAATGGTTCACCCTATGTTGTTAGGCCTTTAAAGTGGCTGCGTCTTTTTAATATGTTAGAAGATCTCTCAACAACTTTAAAACACTTAAATCTATATCTATAATAAATCTGTAGAGAGGTCAATTCTGTACATGAAATATATTTTCAAAATAACTATCAGGGGGTGATAGTGATCGATACTGATGCCAAAAATGCAATCAGTAAAATTTTTGTCTGTCTGTCTGTCCGTCTGTATGTTCCTTATAGAAATAAAAACTACTCAACGGATTTTAACGACACTTGATACAATTAACATTTAAAACAGGATATTGCAAAATTCCCAAGGGAACGGGAGTTAGCGGGAAAAAACATTTGTATGAAAAAATCTAAACCGCGTAAAATAGATGAAGGGGGTTAAATGGGATCCACGCGTACGAAGTCGCGGGCGGCCGCTAGTAAGTAATAAATCCATATGGATCCATGGATTTGGTCTGAATCAAGGTGCGCCCACCGAGTAGCAAGTGGTATTCACGTCCCTCCAATCTCTATGGTTATTGCTGAACTTTCTACCTAATCATTGTGTTATGCACGCCTTCCACGATAGTTAATCTATTGATATTCAAACAAGGAAGGCACTGTTCCGTTGCGGGGCATCATTAACAAGGCATGCTAGACTGCGGCGGGAAATTGTCCGAAGAACCATCTTTATTATCAAAATGTACGAGAATGACGCTTAAAAAACGATTTAAGTTGCGAGTTCTTTTGATAAATTAAGAGCGGTTTAATTCTGGCAACTTAACATGCACTGCTGAATTTAAATGTAAAGAAAACATTTTTTTTGTCTTACCTATTAGCACAAATTTTGAACGCAAACAAGTTCGAATTATTATTGTACCGTTTAAGTCTATTTCTATTCCAATAGAAAGAATCAGTGGCTGCCAGAAAATCTTGTAGGCGTTCGTTCATTGGACACGTTTTAAGAAAAGGGACATCGGCCTTGCCTGTGTTCACTGAAAAACTTTTTTCCCCTATTAAACTGCAACATTCGAAGGATTTTTGCTAGCTTTTTGTACATTAGGAAATTTAAAATATCTTTTGCATGTGTTCACAAATTAACTGCACATTTATTAGCAAAATTTTCGTCAAATACCAAAACATTGACCAATTTAATAAGCAGGTAAAATGCGAACGGATGCTGTCGGCAACACAGTGTTGCTCTATTTTAGTCCCATGTTATGCAAAGAGGAACCTAAATTACACACTTTAGGCCGGAACCTATGATCACTACCTACGCCCACGCCGCGCCTGAACAATCATATTAAATTACTAGGTTAGAGAAGGCCTGGACCACTGGCCAAGCTTGTACAAGTAAACAAAGAAAATTAAAAATATTGACACGCGTTTGAAGACTTTGAAGTCGTTTGTTGATCACTCGTTATTATGTTGTCCACGCAGACACTTGCGAACTAATAACATTGATACTTTCTTCGTCTCCTAGTTTTTTTAAATAAACATATATTTGAATTTTAAGTAATTTTACAGTTATTATCGGAGCTTGTTGGTTTCGCACAATTAAACGAAGCCACGACTCGGACTGGCCGACTCGTGATCCGGGGAATGCGGGTTCGAATCCCACCGCCGCTCGACTATTGTGGTGAGCTAACGAGTCACTCGTGATACAAGCATATTTAGCTTAGTACGAGGGGCTAACGGAAGTAGGTTATTAGTAATTTGTTATTACACAAATTACTAATAATCTTAATATAAAAAAAAAACTCCGAACTTGATATGAATTAATTCATTTTTCATCATCAACACTTAGAATATCTGCAAAACAGTTAAGTATGTAACAAGTTGTGGACATTATCTTAACCCATGATTATTGATTAACTTTAAAATGCCTTATAAGTTAGAATTTTCTTCGCAATTTTCCATAACCCTTAGAAACTTTGATGTAACCACCTTTTTAACATCATATTATTATGTAGGTATTATGTGGCAGCATTCGAGCGAAAGTGATTTTAAACGGATCAGCTTCTAAAGATTAGTCACACTACCTACTGTGGTGTGATTTATTACTCTGACTTTACTTCGTTTACAGGTGTTACTCAAGTGCTTTTGTTACATCGGTATTGTATAACGGCGCGCTCGGATTGGTCTTACTTTTAGTTAGTTCTTGACATCATTACACGGTTTATTTTGGCATTGTCTAGTTCATTAACACAATTAAATCTTCTACGTGAATGGCACTACAGTTACTACTACTAGCTGCAATAGATTGTGTATAGTAATGTTCATTTGTTTTTGTTACTTTTTCACAAACTAGCTAACAAGTTCACAAGTTCCCTTATGTGTAAGACCTTGATTAGCCTTGAACTACAATTAAAATAAGACAAATAGTAGAAATAATAATTAGTTCATCCTACTTTTTATCAGCAGATTTACACTCTATAGCAAAGAAAACAGCAACACATAAATAAGGCATGAAAGATAGCAAGTTTTGTGGAATGCGAGACGAGTGTGAAAAAGTCACATAATCAGATGTGTCATTTTATTGTTTGTATTTTTAATTTTTGTAGCATCGCACCACAGCTCTACCAAATCCAAGGTATCTTCAACCTAATGAATTTCAAATGCTCCCTAATCACTTTCAACTATCTAAACTCTTATAAAAAGTGATTTAAGTTCCAGATGTGTCGCATAAATCAATGTGTCGCGGTGCATACCGATTGGAGACGCAACGCTGCGCGCGCGCCGCTCTATCTGATGGACTGACGAAACTTACATTCTTTAGATTACTTGAGGCACTTGAAGTGTGGATTTGCATTTTTATCAAACTGGATATCTGATTACTCGTACTTAGTTTTGATATCAAATAAGTAGTGTAGATAAGCGCCAGTTTCAGATTGTTGTTGCAGTGTCAGGTTCATATTCTGTAAGAGACATTTTAATGTGATGAGCAAGAGCACTTTATATATACAAATTCATTGACAATACCTACTCTACGTCTGTATAGTTGTACTAGTTTGTATACATTTAGGTACATAGATAGGTAGCTAATTAAGAATTTATCTATCATCAAGTCAGTTCTGCAGGCCTGCCCAAATGCCATTTAACGATTGTAGAGTTGTGTTCTAAGAACAACGAATCTTTCTATTAGCAACAGTTATGTCCAAGTACTTACTGCAGAATTATGTTATTTAGTAATTTCCATAAACGACCTATTTCAATTAGATCTCAATAGGTAGTATTCATGGGAACAAATATGTGCCATAATAGCCAGGTAGTAATAACTATTAATAGCTAATTACATAGCCTATGGTATTTCAATTGCGAACAAAACGTGATCTTAGATCTACCTGAGTCTGATCCAAGATTGTTTTAATATTTTGCAGTGAGATAAATTACACAATACTTACCTACTTTATTTATTCGTGTTATCGGTGTTAGTTTTCCGGATTTTCCCTCTCGATTTTTCACCTCATTGTGCAAATTAAAATGTCACTTTCTGTATATTGTTTTTCTGATGACGTTATCATCTTCATTTGCATTTTTGAATAACAAAATTATTTAAACGCGGAACGCACGATAGAAAAATCCCAAGATAAAAATAAAAGAGAATCGATATTCGAAAAAAAATTATTCTCGCCGGCCAGTGCGCTCTGCCGAAGTAGGTCGTAACTCTTTTTCTAAATGGACCTACCTATCGTCCGTTTAACAATAGAAAATCAATTAATGTTACTGACGCAATCACTAAACATTCTAGCAGAAGCAAAAGCGCACCAACGTTTTGTTTTCGATGCGCTCGACCCGGTAAAATGCATAAATGTTTCATGTTCTCGGAATATTGAAAATATTTTGCATATTGTATAGTGATTTATTATGAAGAATGAACTATAAATAATATCAATTAATTTTAAAATTAAAACGTAAATAATGCGGTGGTAGAGCATTATTATTATAACCTTCATCTCATTTCCCGCTAGCATCTCTTTGCATTTTGGAGCGTGTCTCATCGGATTTCATTCAATAGGTACCTACCTTTTCTTTTATGTGAACTTAAATTATCTTAACGGTTTCCTAATTGGCTTTTGCACGTGCAATCATAATTGAATCTAAATTATAAGTAATCGACTTTACCAATCCATAATTGAGTCGACGTTACAAGTGCAAAATATTTCACCACGATACTATTCATCCATTTTGGAAGTTTATTAAGTTACCTAGTTACCTAGACTTCGTCGTAGACCTGTAATGTAACATTTCGCGCTCCACTGGGCGCATTGATAAAATGACACCATTTTTTGCGGCCCAGCTTTCGTCGCAGAGATGTAACTTGCAAAAAGTACAATATTTAGTAGTTCTTCGTTACAACAATAATGTTAAACAGTGAATTGTGCAAGGTTTTTTGCAATAAATTTTATTTCCAATAACTTTGATTAAAAAAAAGTAATTTTAGTTAGGTATTAGGCAAAAAATGAGGTTTCCAATACGAGTTAATACAAAATAATTAATCTGTAGGTATGTATTACTTTTGAATATCGCACTTTTTAACTTTACAAACTGACATAGATATTTAGGTAGTAGAGAAAAATTACAAAAAAAGTTTGTAGTTTTAGTTACAGATTCATACTCGAATTTTTAGCATTAACTCATAATACTATGAATAACATAATTTTTTTGCGTAGTGTTAAGATGAGTTTTACCCTTTACTTCCTCACTATTTATTATCAACTCATATAGAAAGCTTTCATCGTATAACGCAAATTTTAACTGAACGCAAATTAAATATTATTAATTTACAATGTAGTGCTAGTTGCAATAATGTATGCAGTCTAGCGAAATGTCTTTTGAAATCAATAGGGCCTAATAACTAGTTGCGATGATGGATTTTAAACATTCACAAGGAAAAACTTCCGTAATATTGCCGTAACTAATAACTACTTGGGTTTGACAGTTACTTTTAGTTCTAAACAGATTGCATTTCAATCTAATAGGAACCCGTTTGTAGGTGTTATTCTATTAACGGTTATTAAGTAACAAGTGACTGCAGTTCTACCGCGTGCAGTTTTGTTTTTATCGGCCTTTGTAGAGGACTGGCTGTTACATAAAAAAACTCATAAAACTCAATTTATTTTTGCAAGTAGACTTTTAAAATGAACTTTTACACGTGCCAGTATTAACCCCACGACTGCTTCGGAACAAACCATTCTTTTAAAGTGTCTTTGGAAAGTTGATTGGTTTTCCATGTAGGCAGTCCTACGTCGGACGAAATAGAAGAAATGGTCGACTAATCTAACTAAAATAAAACCAGAATGCATAATAATAATATTATGCATGTATAAATAAATTCCTTATCGAACTTACAATTTTTATCATAACAGGAAACCGAAGATCTTTACAATTTTTGACGTTCTTTATGCCATAAATGCAGTACTACAAAGGATTACGAGTAGGTTATACCAACTTTAAATTTATTGTAAAAAATATACGAAGATTAGTAGCATATTAAAAGTTATCCAATATTATAATAAAATATTGGCCTTTCTTTACCTATTAACGAAGTGTGCAACTTCGATATACTAACATTCAGATCGAATTCCTTATACTAGTTATATCAACACCAAGTAAACGCGATAAGGCTAATTTAAAACGAACTATTAATTACACTGCCTAACACTTGGTAGAGACTGACCATTATGTTAAACACTAGTTCTTACGAAAGTGCAGCTACAAACTTGTGTAAGCTAACAAAAAGCTTACATGCACTAAGCACGCAAATTCTTAGGAATTCTACAAAAACTACAAGTAATAGGGCCTTACCACAAAAAGTTTGAACGCGCGTTTAAAAATAACATTTGAAGTGTGTTGGCGACAGACCTCTTTTAGATTTATTTATTTTTTATTATTTTTTACTTTTCTATTTATGTTTAGAATGTTTGAATTTTTTATTGTTTTTTTTTTATATTGTTTCTTGACAATATGGCAGTATTTCGATTTTATTCGACAAGAAAAGTGCTCTTTTGTGCAATATAAAGTTAAGTGAAGTGTTATTGTGAGTTTCATTCAATAGTAGTCCTGCCCTGCTCCCTCATAGTCCACAACCATCGTTTACAAAGTGTTAAAATTCACTAGGTTCAAGGTGCGCATTAAAATTTTTATGGAAGGGGGTAAAGTTCTAAGTTCTAATTAATTGAATCAATTTTACTCGTATTTAATGAAGTTTTCGAATTTCTATCTATAAATGTTTCGAAAATATTAAAACACGATCGAAATTTTTTTCTGGAATGCTTTTTCTTAAATATCCCAATATTACAAAGTTCTACATTATCCCGTATGTGAGAGAAAGTTTCGACATTGATCCACACACATCTTCAAAAAAAAAATGTTTGTTAGATACTTGTTCAAGGAACAGCCAAAGTACACCGCAAAGATATCGCCGACGCGCTGCCACAGATATTCTATGTAAGACGACGCAGACGCAGCGACACCGCTCCAACAATGTACCACCGCTGCGAAATGCATCATGTGCTTTGACTCGAAGACTTCCTAAGGATAAACTAATGCCAAATTCTGCTACGTAGAGTTTATCTGAAAAACCTTTTAATGATTATTTATAGAGTTACAAATATACATATTCAAGAACGTGCAAGCAAGCGCAATTGTACCAATCTAGGTCCGAATGCTTGTTCGCTAAAGACAAGTATGATAATGATTTTGAGTGTCCATTCATTACCAGCTTTTACGGTTACATATTAGTCTCTACTGCCATCATAATAAGAGCCTCAGGAATATCTGATCGCATAACTGTGAAGGTACAGACAGCCAGTCGCTTTGACCCATTAAGTCTTGATTTATATCGAACTCGGGAAACTTCGGATTTGAACAGAAGCAATCTTAGAATGAGTAGAGATTGCTTTCAGGCAAGGTTTTTACTCTAAAGTGTTCCCTTTTCCACATTTATTTAATGGAAATCATTACTTATTGCTCTTAAAAAGTAAAAAAAAATAATTATTTAAGTTCAATGGTGGAGAAAATCTTTAATCCACTATTCGACTTCTAGGTTAGGGACATAGGTAGGTATTCAAAAAAGAGAGAAGAGATTGACACATTTTTTTTAAATTTTGCCTAATCCATAGAGGTATGGTAATCATCTCAAGGTAAAAATATGTATACTGTTGATACTTATTTTACCGTCGGTTTTCTCAATAACAAGTAACTATGAAGACGGACCTCTAAAATCAGCAAAAAATATTTTGATTCTAATCAACATTCTATCTAATCTAACAGGCGCCAGAAATGCTGTCAATCAATATGCAAATTCGTCAATAACAAGGAAGTTTTAGGTTTAAAGACAAAATTAATTAAAAGTGAAACTGACGTTGTATTCAAGAATTGCACCCAGCGTATCATACACATTCATTAGAATTAAATAAAATTAATTAGTACGAGAAATTATTTACAAGTCTTATTACTTGAAAACTCATTCAAGTATCAATTATCATGGGCTAAGATCCTTTTGATAGTTTTGTAATTTAAATTAAGTGCCTTTTACTGTCAGCTATTAGTTTAATAAATCCATAAACTGATATTTAGGACCCTTTTTATGCAGAACAAGGTAGGTACTTGACTGCAATCGCATTTGATGTTAAGAGAGATGCTGTCTAGGATGGTATATATCTACCCTGTAAGTGCTTATTCACTCTCGCCTTGAAAAGGCCCGGATTATAGTGTTCGGAAAAGATAGCAAAGTGTAGCCCGTAGAAAACCGATAGAGATGTTATTTTACGGCAGTGGTTAAGTTCCTATAGAGAAGCTTCAACAAGGGTGGGGCGGTCGATTAGTCTACACACTGCTCCGTGGTCCTTTTGACTCAGAAGTTCTGGAATCTATTTTTTAGATCTAACTCTATTTGACAATTTTATTCCTCTCAGTGTTAATTCGGAGGTTAGCTAAAATATTAAGCAATACCGACTTGGATCAACGTGATCGTCGTGAAAAGTACGTCAGACACCACCTTAGCTAGGATGTGCGCTGCGATAAAATTTTGTCGATGATTTTAGACGATTATCGTATTTATAAAATGGGTCGATAAAAGCTCATCGTGGCGCGCATCGTAGGCCTAGCTTAATGTTGTTTGATTTAATCAACACTACAGAAGAAAACCTAACACACGAAATAAAACAAACTTTATTAATTCAATATATTTCGCTATTAATTCATCATCATCATCATTTCAGCCATAGGACGTCCACCGGCGCTGAACATAGGCCTCCCCAAATTATTTCCATGTTGATCGATTGGTAGCGGCCTTTTCTTCATACGTTAAAGAAATGAATTCGATTGCATTGGACTGTCACTGTTATCTTGTTAATATTAGGTTGTCTTTTATTGGCCTCGTGTAAATAGTCCATTATAATAGGTTAAAGTAAGATTTATAACCGTTTTAAAGTACACTAATTCTACGAAATTTTGACATCAACAAGACTTATGAACGGTTTCATTGCTTTAGGCGGCTATGCTTAAACCAATATTGCACACTTTCATTATTTTATGTTTACTGTATTAATATTGGAATTATAGCGATAATTCATGTGTTTATAGGTATCTATTTTATTTTATCTTATTTATACCTATTGAAAAGCTTTCTGTCAGAAGACGAAGGCATAAAAATTATGCAATAAGGTATGTAACTATAGTCCCTAGTAACTAACTAGCGCCCGTATTCACAAAAAAAGCTTGCTCAAGTGAAGCAGAAAATAGAACGCACAGCGTTGAATAGAGCTCTGTGATTTGTTCGTGTGTCAACGCGCATTGTGAGACCTCATAGTAATGTTTGTGAATACGGGCGTAGGCTTTGTTCACGTGAATGTATAACTTTGTATTCCAAAAATATAGCTTGTCAAACTTACTCATATTAAGATGTAGGTACAGATCAATCAATTTTACATCTGCTACTTTCAAAAAGAATGATTGTGTATGTAATTTATAAAGATTATTTCTCAATATCTGTACAAGTTATAATCTAAATATGGCCAGGGCGTGGTCCAGTTGTTTCTACCACTTTTATCTGAATTGGACCTTTGATTTATATGTCCTTGATTACGATTGGTTCCGTCAAACTGGTAGCTTGACCTAATAATTTAAATTATTGTTTATTTTTATTGTATGTCCATTACTTATTTTTTTATTCAGAATGTTCTTTTTGCAAGTTTTAAGAGGTTTATCAATGACGCGTATTCGGAATGTAAATATTTTTTATAGGTACAAAATTGAATTCATGGTTGGGTTTAAAAAAACTGTTTTACATAAGTACCTAACCTAACTACATATTATCTATGTAAAACTATGACGTGAATTCTTGATGGCAAGGTCATAAGGTGCATACACAGTTTAGGAAATAACAACTAACAACGGTGTTTTAATTGTGAAAATACAGTGGTTTGAAATTCGTTATGCTTACGAGTATGTACCTACTGCCTATCCAGAAATCCATCCGCTTTGCAATGGAAGGAAGTCGAATCTTAACTTCGAACTCCTCCTATGTTCTTTTTCGTTGCGGGTCAAATGACAGTAAACTTTCCCCCGGGACAAACTTGACCTTCACTGGTTGGGTTTTTATTGGCGGTCAAGATCCTGGCTCACAGGAGTTGCAGCGGTGGGAACGAGAGCTACGAATAGTCCCGTCTCCCGTGCCTATCCTGAAATAAGTCTAATGCTCACAGGATGGTATTCTGTTTGTAATAATTTAATTTCGGTCAGTAGGTTGCAGAGGCAACTAACCAGTAGCTGTTTCAAGATCTTTCAATTTGGCTTGATCTACATCGCCTTACTTGGAAGTTACAAGAATTAAATACTGACTAGGTATAATTAATTCTAATCTGTTTTAACTAGCATCTACAAACTACATACTTACCTACTTAGGGTGTTCAAGGGAATTGTTCCATCCTGAATAAAAAAACCTTTAATAAAGAAGTGAATCTTAAATTGTTATCTAAATGCTTTAGGTTAAGCGCTACAGGGGCGTTTTTTACTAAGTTTGAAGAGATGTAATCCTCTTTTATTCCTATGTCCAATTTATTTGACTGGATGAACGTAGCAGGTTTAGTCCTTAGATTACAAACGATCTTTTATTTAATACCAAGGTGTTTTTCTTCGTTACATGTGTTTTTACCCGACTGCGCCAGAAGGAGAGTTATGTTTTTGTTCCCCTACACCCTGTATTTCCACGTTAATAACTAACTAATAAATCCAGCCCCACTATCGACAGTGAGTCAATGTCGGTGACTTACTCTCAAAACTGCAGTCCAATTTGCATTTGAGATTGCCCCCGTACGGTTCTGATAAAACTTGAATAGCAACTTTTCGGTAACTTTAGCGATAAATTACAATTCAGTCAGTATTTAAATTGTGTTCTGCCAATAACATTCTTTGCAACTCTCTGACATAAATAATTTTAAATACATTTTCTGTAAAAGTAGAGCGTGTTAAGTATTTGTGTGTAAATGAGATCAAATTCAACCTTGCCAATAAAATATTTTGTTTAATTAGTAATTTGTATTGCATAAATTACTCATAGTACCATTAACCCCACGTGGTAACCTAAACATGTGCTTGTGTTACGAGTGGGTTCACCACAATAGTCCAGCAGCGGCGGAGTTTCGACCCCACATTCCTCGGATCACGAGTCACTTTCATATTTAGGCAATTGTCGCTTAAGTGTCTTTACTACAAAAAAAAAGAATGACACGTGTACCACCAGCCACACCCTTTTATTTGCCTCATTACCGAAAGTTAAAAAATGCAAGAAATGCGCAGGTTGACAAGTCTCGTACATTCAATGCAAGGTGAATGTTACGAATGCGCATAACCTGGCAGGTCAGTGCGTGACATTGACCCTGTTCGAGTGATCTATCGTATGCTGTGAATGTTATAATTAGTGTATTGTCGCGCCTACCTCATTAGGCTTGAATTGGATTAGTTAATTGATGGGTGTTATAATAAATTGGCTTAATCTCGACAGCCTTAGGTCGAAAACTGTGTTATCTGTATTATTATCTACAACGAGCCTACGGCAGTATTCTACGGCCGTCTATCTGTAGGTATGCTATCTATATCAGCCTTTGAGGTTCGTCTTCTAACATAGGCCTCCTCTTTAACCTTCCAGGTGTAGAGTTTGTTTAATTAAGGCGTGTAGAGTTAGAAGCTTGACTCTACATAAGATCTGATAACTTTTTCACAATTTGTGTCGAGACCTTAATGGTCTCGTCTTGAAAACATTTTGAATGAATGAATTTTTGGTAAGATATCATTTTCTTAATACATAATCAAATCACAACGCTTGTTACACAAATAATTCCATACTCCAAATATAGAGCTTATGAAACTAATTTAAATAAAACTTTGTAACGAACACGAAATTCAAAGTTCTATCACGCGTACAACTGGCTTAAAATGCAATAGCTGCCTCTAGCTACACCCACGGTGCACCGAAATGAATCATCAATCAGCCTCTTTCGTTATGTACAGTCAGCCAAATAGTTCGTGCCACCCAAAGTTCCCAAAAAGTTCGGTACACGCCTTTGTTACTATCGGAATAAGGTTGTGTGGACAACTTTTTGACACCCAATGTCACGAAATATTTGACGCTGACTGTACATACTCGCAATCATTGATTGAATGATTGAATTTTATAATTTTGTCTTGCCCACCATGCTTCTATCGACGCATACCTCTGTGCAATTATAGCCCATATAAATTGTTGTTTATTACGCCAATCACATTTTATGATTCCAAACCAAATATTGGAACGTTAACAGCCGATTACGTGTCACAATTATGTCAGTTTATTTGACAGATGTATTATCAATAGTGTGATGTTATGTGTTATTGATTCTGCAGATTTGAATAAATTAGCATGATTTAATATTTTTGTTAAATAAAAAATCGTTTAAAATGTTCTAATCTCATCTATATTATAATAATCTGCTCCTGAAGTTCCCAATATAATAGTCTAACAGCTATAACTAATCTTGTTTCTCCATTTAAACTTTCGACTCTTAAACTTATCCTTTAAAGAGTTTAAAAGTAAGATTCTTGTTTAATTCGATTTCAATAATAAGGTATTTACAAGTTAAACTGGTTAACATCTTATCAACCGGTGTTAACGCTACAGAACCGACCAGTTGTTTTCTATTGTCTCATGCTGGCACACGACAGGTTAAGAGATCACCGAGACGATTAGCCGGCAATACGTGGGTGTGCGCACGCGCTTCTTTGGTCCTTGGACTGATTTACAATTGATCATTTATCGGTTTTTGGCAACAGCACTATTTAGATAAGTGGCCCAGATTAACCTAACGGGCTGGGCAGTGATTACCAAACATCGATTTGGTACTTAATCGCTAAGTGAATGATAAATTGAATAATTGGTGTTTGACGTGTAGGTAATATATCATTCGATGATTGGCAATGTGAGCAATTTGAGAGTGTGTAAAGTTGCTTGACAACAAATGACGCCCTTGGTGTAACTGTGAATTTTTATTTGTAGAGTAGAAAGAATAGTTTTTATTCCTTAAAAAGTTGATGCGTTCAACCCAGAATCACACCTTACTAGTTATAATTTATGTTTGAATTTTTATGCTGTAGATTATTAGATTAGGTAAATAATCAGGTTTATAGTCTAGTTATGAAACTAAATTGTTCAAACTTTGATTGACTCATTAGTGCTGTGTTAATAACTGTTACTGATGCTAATCAACTCGTTATCAATATTATTTCAGTCTGTTGGAACTTACTTTCATTTGTGACCAAATTTGCAGTTTGCGCAATTAAATTCAACTGGATTATAACAGAACTGTAATGCAGTAAGGGTACTCATATACAATAACACAACTCTGCTTCACAGAGCAACACTCAGTGAACTAGTGCTTAGAGTTAAGTACCTGTTGTCTGGGGATCTTGGGTTAGATTCCCAGCTTATTGAAAAATCCTTGGTAATTGTTATCAATAAGAAGGGATTATGATTTCGTTCTTCGAAACAGCAGCAGCTCTCCCGTTCGTCCACTCTACCACAGATAGAGGTGCAATATAAACACTGAAAGTAACAAAAACCTTTTTATTTTATCTATCACAAGGTTATGAATACGTGTGTTATTGAAGTTTTATAGCTTTATCTTCGTCTAAATCTAATTCTACCGGGCTACCAATATTAATTTATTTGTATAAATGACATTGGGAACTTTTTGCCCCACTTTTCGAAAAGTAGCGGACACAAACGAAACCTATCACAGATGATACATACTAATATCCAATGAATTTCCGTGCATTTTTTTTCTCTCTTATATGGGAATATTGAGAAAATGAAGTTTTAATATTTTATTTTATTTTACATTTAGGTAAAATTTTTGACGACCTCCGTGGCGGAGAGGCGCACACACCGGTTTTCAAGGTGTGCCGAGCCAATCCTGAGGTCCCGGGTTCGATTCCCGGCCGGGACAATATAGAAAACGATCTTTTCACATTGTCTCTGGTTTGGGTGTGTTGTGGTTCGTCGTTCCCGATTTCCATAACACAAATGCCTTAGCTACTTATTTTGGGTTGGAGTAATATATGAGATGTTGACTAATATTAATTTAAGTATTTATAATATTTTATTTATTTATATTATTTTATTTATATTTTTTATTTATTTATATTATTTTATTTACTTTTATTGGTTACTCTGCAATGCCAAACAACATAACATGTAAAAATATCAAATCATTTTAGACAAATATATTTTCAACTTAGACTCGTCATATCTCAGAATTCCCATATCTCACAACATAGCGCTTTAAGTGAATATACCTACAAGTATAAAGCTTTGAAATAAAATACGTTTCATTTTTGTCCGCCCTGGGGCATTTTCTCATATTAAAGTTCCCAATGTCCTTTCAATATTAATTTTCTAGTTTCCGAACCTTCTTCATTACTCTCCAATTGTACCAGATTGCACCATTTAATCAAACAACCTGCCAAAACAAATATGACCATAATATCAGGATCATATAACACGCAATCGCTTGCAGCGACATTGAAAAATTTGCTCAGACTGGCATAACTTTCTTAATGCGAAAGAAATATTACAGTGAAAGAAGTATGTAACAAGGGCAGTGACTGATAATACAGGCTTTGTAAGGCTGTACTGATGCAAGAGCAGAGTAAATCAGTCAAAAATATCTAAATTCCCTGGGTTTTTTTTCGGACCGACAATGCTGATAGCCGTGAGTGGCTTTTTCAGCTTCACCGGACAATAGGTGAGCGCAGATGGCTTTCAACCTCAAAAATTCAATTCCCTGGGTATACGATGAATCTTCATCAAAATATATCATACATAATTATAATCATCATCAAATCATTTAGTCCCAACATTAGGACTACTAGACCCACCCTATTTAGGCCTTAGTCGAATTGTATGACATTCACAGAAAGGGGGACACCCTTTTCTACTTTACCAGGACCACATAATTTTTGTAAACAAAAATAGTAAATCTGGATCTAGATCTCAATTTAACTGAAGCGTTCAGATTAGATCTTGAAGGATGATGACTGTTTTGTGATGGAATTTTCATTTACCTATAGCATTTCAATTAAAAAAAGTTTATGATACGCAAGATGACGCAGTGTTTAGTTTGACATAAGTACCATCGTCTGTGCATTAAAAACACTGAAATATTGCAGGAACCAAATTAATACTTATTTAAATCTAAAAAAATATAGTCATCTGAAATTTAATTAAACTAGTTAAGTCCAAACAATTGCGTTGCAATTAAAAGATATGACGTGATATTCGTGGGAAATATGTTATCGGTCCAGCCGCATGTTCATATCTGCATGAACAATAAGCAATATTTAAGAGTCATTAATATCAGTTTAATTTAAGTTAACAAACTGATAATATCACTGTGTCATTGAATTTTATTCATATGTACAATAACAAGCGCATTATATTATAAATTTCCATTGCAAAATAGCTCCTATTCAAACCGCGTAAGATCCTACATTTTATAACTTTACTTACTAAAACTTACGCCCGTATTCACAAACGATGCTTGCTTAAGTGAAGCAGTAAATCGAACGCACAGCGTTGAATAGAGCTCTATAATTGGTTCGTGTATCACCCTGTGCGTCTAAGCGCACTGTGAGACCTCATAGTAATGTTTGTGAATACGGGTGTTAGCCTCAGTAAGTTATAACTTCTTGAGGCAAACTTCTTGTCAAGCGAAATAACTTTTGGATCATAGATTAGTAAGTGTCCTGTTTATTTGGAAGTATAAAATAAGTTTTAATCAGATAACGTAGTTATCTATTAATTAGAGAACTTGCAGAAAAATTGTTTATAAAGTAGATAAGATATTTTAGGCGCCCGTTTCATTTAGGTAGTAGGATGTATTAACTTTGTACAGCAACTTTCATCAATACAGTTACTTGCTAGATAGACTGTCTTAGCTTAGGCGCAGACCACCGACTTTTAGTTGGCCGTTAGTTCGGCCCGATTTTAATTTCTATGAAAATCAAATTGGTGTAATGTGCGCACAATACATGTCCATATAGGTACTGATTAACAGCCCGCCCGACTCAGCTATCGGCCAACTAAAAATCGGTGGTCTGCGGGTAGGCTTAACTACATAACTACACCGCACGCCTATATCAATCTGAATGTTTTGCATTCTTGAAAAATATTTGATGTATTTGGCTTTTAATTCGTTTTGAGCACGTCAACACTATAAATATAAAATTCCAATTTGGTGTTAGGTATTACTCTTAATACAGCAGCTGAACAAAACCTGTAAGCAGAAAGACCTACTACACTAGTCAAGAATAAACTACTGTCAATTACTTGCTCTGTATGTCAACAGCAGATATTAATACTAGGTATAAACTGGCAATTTAGTAATTGTAGCATTTTTAATGTTATATTTTATTAGTAAGTGGCCAGTCGGCCATGACAGTACTGAGTCGGGAGCAGTCACGACACTTATTGTGGCGATATCGTTTTGTAGAGCTAACATTGTAAGTACGTCTAATGTTTATATCAAGGCCTAGCCCTCATTAAAAGATTTAAGATAATATTGATAAACTTACTAAACATTTATTTCGAAACTAACACTATTTAGCTAGATATTTTAATGTCTGAACTACTAATACTTAAACAAGATAGTATATTACTTTGTTGCACACTGAGAGTGGTAAGTGAGATAAGTAATTCATTATAATTTTCAATAATTAAGCAGTTTTTATAATTCAAAATATTGTAAGTTAGTAATGAACTACTACCGAGAATTTTTTCAACCTAGGCATCTACCTAGGTATCTATTGTACTTTATGACACCTAAGAAAACATAATATTTTCTATCTACATTGCACTTCTCCATAATTATGAGGTATAGGGTATTTTCAACCATGGCGACCTCATTATAATGGCCCCTTTTAGTGGAGATTTCAATTAAAATATTTGACTGGCAGCTTGAAATTAATCGATCAAATTAACGTAAAGTCGTAAATTGACTGTGCCTATTCTTGTTATAGACAGGTATAATTTCGGTCTATTAGTTAGCTAATACTTCATGTAGGCTTGATTGATGGCTATATCTACAAACTCTAGTATTTATTTCTAGCATTGTAATTGGTGATTATAATATTTATGTTAAAAAATTCAAATATCAAGCCACCCAAGTGACCAAGTGATCTGTCGTTTGAACGCAAATGGGTTGATTAACGCGAAGATAGCCCTAATACGAACAAACGAACGACCGTAGAAGAATAAGAACGCGAGTTTAAACTTTGAAAACAATACATCTTACACCCCAGATGTTTTCCACCTAATGAATCGTTAGATATGAAAACCTTTTTAAATTCTTTTTAAGCAGGTTAACGCCCGTATTCACAAACGATGCTTGCTTAAAGTGAAGCAGCAAGTCGAATGCACAGCGTTGAATAGAGCTCTGTGATTGATTTATGTGTCACCCTGTGCGTCCACGCGCACTGTGAGACCTCATAGTAATATTTGTGAATACGGGCGTAAATGTTTTCGTGGTCTAACTTCATAGCGTTTTGGTTATCCATCTTCTTAATCCAAGTGTGTGGTCAACTATTACTCAACTGCACTTGTCAAGGAAGTCATACGCCGTTCCAGAGCTGTCATCTCCCAAATCGATTATCCTCCATCATGTGAGTACAACGCAACGTCATTCGTGACTGGGGCATTGCCAAATGCACCAGAAATAGACACCACCCACAATGTGTTGTTATGTGATCAAGTATTACTTTGATTTTGTAAAGATAAATTAATTAGTTATCTGTATTCTTTAAAACGGTAAGAACAAACTCACATTTAAGATGAGATTAAAGTGACCAAATATTGCGCTGCCAATCTTGGGCCATTTTCTTATTACATACTTTATGCAATCGCCATCACATCAAAATATATTTAGCTATGTTGAAAAGTTGCTAGAATTTATACCTAATTATTTAGTAACCTACCCTCGGCTCTATCCGCATGAATTTCAATAAATTAAAGAAAAACTCTATCGCGCTAAGTATTATGATGAAAAACATGGTGCATCTGAAGCAATTATTTCAAAACTTGGTTTAAAGTACAGAAGAACGTAATAGGCACCAAAGTAATAGTAATTAAGAATATTGCACCATTTAAATTGCCCTTGTTAAGGCGCATTTTAGCGAATGTAAAGTTAAGGGTCAGCTAACAACGAAATTTTATAGATGTCATAAAGTTGATAGCACTGTCGTAAGTGTACAATAATTATTATATTCCATTAAAAGCAGTTAACACTACAATAAAACTTTAGTAAGTTAATAGATCACACCTATAAAATAGTTGACACCATTATTAAATGCCTCAATCTGTACCATGCATAAACTTTTCATCGTTCGTTCGTTCGTTTCAGCCAAATGACGTCCATCGCTGGACTAAGACCTCCCCCAAGGTTTTCCACTATGAACGGTCCTGCGCTGCCCGCATCCAGATTCTTCCCGCGACCTTTACCAGATCGTCAGTCCACCTAGTAGGAGGCCTGCCCACGCTACGTCTTCTTTGTGAATTTCAGCTGATTAGTGCTGTACCCAGATAAAATAAAATGTCGTGCATGTCAAATGTTCGAATACACAATCTGAACACTTTGGGATGGTATACAGTTATTTGCAACATAGTATTTTTCTGTATAGCTACTGTGTCGTCGACAGTACAAAATAACTCCATTATTTAAATTATTTTACAAACTTGATATAACCACATATTTTAGATGGCTTACTAAGCTGCATTATTACCACGCGTTTGAATATGCCATCAACTCGTGCGCACAAACTGCGTGCGCGCACAACGGTTAAAGTTCGACCCCCGACATGGTCCAGTAACTACGCACTTATAATTAAAACTACTGGATAGTTGGTCAATAAAATCAATTGGTTACTTAAAATGCAAATTGTAATAACTCTAGGCCGTTTAATTACTTAACGTTTTACCAGCACTTGTCATAATATACACGATTTTATTACGTGTAACAAATTGCCTTGGTTTTAAAACAATAAATCATTCAGCCTAAACTAAATCATTTAGCTAACCTATATTTGAAAGTATGTTTTTGTAGATGTATCTTACCTTAGAGGCCTCTATTTTTATTACAAAAAAACTCCTGAAAGCCTTTCCTTTTGGTCTCAACCTCCAGCGCCTCCAGGTCCTTCAAATCAAATCAAATAAAAATATTTATTTGTAGGTGTGGTCAGGGTACTTACTTATACTGCACGTCCCAAGTATAGCTTGCTCTACCACCACATCGGGACAACATAATGGGCTGGTGCTGAGAAGAAGTGGCGGAAGAAACTTCGGTCGCAGCCTCCAGGAAAAAATAACTAGGTAACTAGGTATCGAATCTTGCTTGAAAACGTGTCTATGATTTTTTAAAATATATTAGTAATTTTTCGGTTTTGCTCAAATTACAATAGTCCCGTTAGCCCCTCGTACTAAGCTAAATATGCTTGTGTCACGAATTGGCTCACCATAATAGTCGAGGGGCGACGGGATTAGAACCCGCGTTCCTCGGATCAAGAGTCGAGATCGTCAAAATTCTGAAATTCAGAATCTTTTCATAACTGAATACTTATAGATAAGAATATTATTACCATTGCTTGAAATGCGCTTGAATATTGCAAATCTAGATAACTGCTTATATATTAGTAAGTGTCTAATTCTACGTCAATAGCACCTTTTGATTTGGCAATCTCGTAAACATGATATGATAAAAATCTACTGAAACAGATATTGGAACTGTCTCAGTAGTGTCTGTGATTTCAATCTGCAATCAAATATAGGTTTATTTAATATCACCAAAAACAAAGAAATGTGGATATTGTTTGAGAGATTTATCTATTACGTAAGCTATAATATTTTTTGTGCGATCAATAAAGTATTAAAATGACACTCTAAACTTGATTCAAACTTAAACATAATAATAGAGCGTATTATCATGACAACCAATTATGAACCTACGCTCAAAAACGGTTTCATTTCTGCGATTATTCAACATCGCTACAGGTCTGAATACTCGCTTGAGATTCAATCGAATTTTCAGCTTCGATTCACAACACCGGCCTCAATATTTAATATTTTAGACTAATGACTTGAAGCTATTCTTAAGCATAGACTCTTACTTGAACTCCGTTTCATAATACGATCTTAACACCCGTATTCACAAACGATGCTTGCTTAAGTGAAGCAGCAAATCGAACGCACAGCGTTGAATAGAGCTCTGTGACTGGTTTGTGTATCACCCTGTGCGTCCACGCGCACTGTGAGACCTCATAGTAATGTTTCATAATACGATCTTAAGCCACTTCATAGGCTACGCACGACCTGCCACTGGTGTGCCCACCGCCAACTCCGCGATTAAGTTATTAGCACGATAAGTGTAATTAACAAATATGAAATAGCGTTTTAAGGTATGATAACTAATTTTACGGCTGTGAAACGGTTGAGGGCACACTAAGGTTTGGTAGTTGGATGTTATCTTAATAGCCGTTAGAACTTCGGATTCCGTTTGTTAGGAAAAACACTTGGAAAATTGTTTAATTTAGTGAAACTTAGAAACAAAGTACATTGAGTGGTGACTATGTACACCATTGCTTGGTGTGCCGTCATCTTACGAGTATAATGGTACCTATGTACCATGTGAAATGACAGCACACCAAGCCCAATATTGTGGCATCTGAAGTAGCTGGATTGTAATATAAGATTTTAAACTTTCGCATTCCATTTCAATTAACATCAAGCCGTGAGTACATAATGTAACTCATTAATAAACGTTACGTTAAGACCCTTGTCTTACTATTTTAGCTGGATAGTGTCATTTTGCAATAAATAAATAGCCTGATAAGCTGTAGTCTGACCATAGATACAAAATAAAGTGGTGCATACCATGTAAGAAGATGGGCACACTAAGACCAAAATATTGTGGCATCTTATAAAGCTGTATTAGAGTGCCATCTTGCAATAAAATGTATTAGTCTGGTCTGTACCTATAAAATGTTGGTTGATTAAAGCATAAAATAATTACTTACTCATTTTGCAGTCAATAAATTAATCACCATGCGACTGGGAATGGACACCCAAAAACTAATAATGATAAGAATATCAATAATGAATCAGACATATTTCTTCACTAGAGCACTCTAGATATTTATTGGTCTCAAAAGTTAAATTGGCTATGAATTATGTTAATAATATGATGACAAATCAATTTCTTTGGTAATTTATACATCACTTCCTGACAAGTCCATTAGCTGGACATGTAAACATTGCGTTTTTATGCTTCAAGGTGCATTATAAAGTTATTTACCTAATAGCATTTGCATACTCTTTCGAGAAATTATTCGCATGCACGCAGTGACGTCCTAGTTAGAAAATATTTATTCATGTCGGTCTACTAAACTTAATTTGCTGTCAATAAATGATTAAGAAATTGTTACCAGGACACATTGACGCATCAATAAAAGAATTACAACTTCTTTAATCAATATATTTTTTATGGTAGTGAGATCATACGTATAATACATAGGTAGGCACTACTACTATTTGATCGGTTTACAAAATGATTAATAGAAAACATGAAACATAAATAAGCCAATTTTGATTTAGATTTTTATTTGAAGTGTGACTTGACTGAAAACAATTTATTTTGTTCAGGCGTTTAAATCAGCTCTATCATATTTTATTCATTTCTAGCAGTACATTTGCTTTTAGTCCTGAGTTTTAAAAGTTTGATATTATGACGCCTATTTGTCCGAATAGTCAAAGTTGGTCACAGTTAATTAGCTTTGGAAATGTTTCCCTATTTCAATTTCTATTTAACATTATGTGAAATAATTAGTAAAATTACTTTTCAAAACATTTAATGGTTGACTTGACTTGGTTGCTCGGAAGTGTATTGGGTATCCCAATTAAAAATATCTACAATCATAATTAAAACCACTAAATACACAGTTAGCCTTAAAAGCAATTAGTTCGCCTTTGTATAATCTACTGACGCAACTTAATTGCCTACTGTACGTAACGTGGTATAAAGTATTTATTTATCTTTCTTCGTCGTTTATTTCGACATGAACGTTTTGATTGTTATCCAGCCTTTTTCATAGTATGTATATAAATGTTTTATGTTTTTGTGCAACAAAACTATTAGTAAAGTGACTAACTATATTGGTTTTATAACTATAAATCTATGCGCAAAGTGTACTCATAAAAAAGGATATCGCACGTTTACACGCACCTCACTTACACTAGCGTATGCGACTCACATCAGTCACATTGGTAATTGTTCAAAAAAGTCTACCTGGCCGGTTGATTTTTTTAAAGACTAATATCAAAGGGGATTTAAGGCTAGTACTACCCAACATTGATGAAACAAACACGGCTGCAACAGCGTATTACACTTGGAAAATTCGACTGGTTCATCCAGTGTCTAGGATGCTAATGGATGAGTATTCGCCCGGCAAGCGAAAGGTCGTGGGTTCGTTTCCCGCCTTAGGAATTTCCATTTTTTCAAGTTGATAAAAATCAAAGGCTTGAAATTTTCAAGTTGATCCTGCCTCCTAAAATATAACTAACTAGCGGTCGCCCGCGACTTCGTACACGTCGTTTCCGTTTTACCCCCCTAGGGGTGGAGTGTCGTAAAATCCTTTCTTAGCGGATGCCTACGTCATAACATCTACCTGCATGCCAAATTTCAGCCCGATCCGTCTAGTGGTTTGGGCAGTGCGTTGATAGATCACTCACTATGTCAGTCAGTCACCGTTGAGTTATTGTATATTTAGATATCTAATATAGTAAGTACTATTTAATTGTTCAGATACGTGTAATGTGTATTATTGTCAACATTCAGATTTGGTATCACAAATATATCCACCAGCAAGTAAACAACTAATAGAACCTACACCATAATGCGCGTGCCAACAAATGATTAACTCCATTGAAAGTAACAACCATCTACTAAGTAAACAATTTTCCCGCGAGCGGCGAGCAGTAAATTACTCACTGATAATAATCTTACTTATAACTGCGCTATTTTGCTAAGCGGATCGAAACCGTTGTACTTACACCGATGATTACCAGACTTACGAAAGATCTACTTTCATACCTCATAATGATTGAAGTTTAGTACTAACTTTTGTACGTTACGTGTCGCGGGCAGGACGTATATAGGCGGTACGCACACTTGGCTACTAAGGGCTGTTTAGTAACTTACATTTAAGCTTTGCATATCAAGGTATAATCATTTGTACACTGTGTCATAGCGCAACATCGGACATACCTACTACCATCAGTGGCGGTTGTGATTGAGGTTGATGCGGCGCTTCTTCTTAGCACTTGCCAAACGTTCGTCGCAAAGCTTTTAAATTTTTAATTTTGTTTAGCAAAATACGGATTGCCACATTTTAATTAGTTAACCAAGTAGACCAGGGGTTCCCTAATCAATTTGAGACGCGCCCCCTTTCAACCATAAAAAAATTCCGCGCCCCCCTGGGCCGGATGGAGGAAGGCCCCCAGTAACGATTATTTATTGGTCGGTTTAATGTATTTTCTCAGCGGTCGCAGGTTTTTTAATACTTAACTACATAGATGGCCCGCGCCCCCCTTCATGTGTCTTTGCGCCTCCCCTGGGGGCGCGCCCCCCACTTTGGTAGTAGACGGAGTATGCTCCCTTCTTATGCATTCATCGGCATTGTAGCTACTTGGTTGGAAATAGAAACACATCTAACTACTAGTAGTGACTATTATCCAGCCCATAGCTGTTGTAGTAGTTTAGCAAATTGACTTTAAAACATGTAGATTGGTAAGTTGCGGCCACTGGTAGTCAAGTGTGCGGCACATCTAAATGACTTCACTCTAGATAAACACTGAAAGATAGATTAAAATAATCTTTAAGTACCAGTGAGTTTATTTGCAATATTAATGTAATAGCGATCTAGTTAACTCTAATTCTAATCAAAACGCTTCGTAATGCAGTGATAAAATGTTACTGAATACTTCTGACGTAATAAGCAAGTAAATGCTTTATATAGGGATAGCAGCTATCTCGTCCACCATGTGGGTTTTAGCAACTGTGTTTATGATGCTGGTATTACACTTTATAAGTCGTTATAACCAATCATATTTTTTAGACTTTCAGTATAGGTACCTAACTCTTAATTTAAGCGATGATAACTCGTGATCCGAGGAACGCGAGTTCGATCCCCTCCGTCGCACAACTATTGTGGTGAAGAACCCACTCGTAACACATGCTTATTTAGCTTATCATGTGGGGTTTTAATGGGACTAATTAAAAATACCTACTCTTTTTCTTTTGTTGATAAGTGAACTCGTAAGAGTGCGAGACCTGCAATGTCCTAATTATATTTTTGTATCAAAACCAAACCTTAATCTGAAGACTATAGAGTTCATTTTTTTCATGCATAAAGGATCAATGGATTTAATTATCTACAAATAAACTAAGAAATTTAATTCTGAAATTGTTTAATTAAGAACCGTATCAGCCCTTGTAAAGGCTCTCAGCTAATTAGTGTTCTTGTCTTATTTGTACATTTTAACTAATAGCAAAACCGTGAAATACTTTAATTAATTAAATTACATAAAACAGGCTCATTCTAGTACAGAACTGTTTTTTAAATAAAAGCTCTCAGGGTCCAAATTGGAGTAAGATCAGCCTGTATAGGTACATAAATATGCAATGGCCACACTCAACAATTATTTAGACAATTTATCAGCCGCCTGGTATGTAATATCCAGTTAATTGATTATTATGTAACAGATTATACACTAGTAGGCTTATTATCAATCTTTGTCGCGCACCGCGTACGTCCGCGTATTAAACAAGTAATAAATTACACATAACCATCGATATTAACGACTTATTGATACATTTTATTGATTAATAGAGATGTCCTCTGTAAATTGATTAATTTCAAGTTCATTACTTCGAAACTTAGTTACATAACTGTACACACTGATCATAGATTTAATATTAAACTTCACATGCTTAGTCACATTATGATTGATTCTTCTTTGAATTGCATGCAACTGCGCCTTCTCACTATCGGATTATCGAAAATATCGGAGTCGATAGCGCATCAGACTAACACTTTTGTTTCAAAATCTCATCTAAGTATTACAATTTTATTAAAACACCTGTTATATTCTCAACTTCAATTTCAACTCTGCAGTGTTTAGTGACGTGCCGTCCTGAGAATTGTAGAATTATTTGACTGAAATATATTTCCTACATTTTTGTTTCAAAATAACCCTGCTATAATTGTATGTAAATACGAGTACTTATGACTTTCTCAAAGAAAAACACCGTATAATCTCCTGTACAATCACATGCATACCAAACTGGAGTACCTACCACTGAAATTGCATCGCTCTGTGCATTACCGCTAATGATTTCATTTAATGAAGTTTGCTCAGCAGGAAACAATATATCGGGGCTCAGTAAATAGTCCTAATAGTATTGCGAAATCACACTTGCATCGTTACACAGGCCTACTTTGATGCGATTTCACTTCTCAGCTTATATTTACATAATAAGCCGCTCAAACACGCAGTGAAAGATCCAATTCAACGCAGATTAGTACCCTAAGCTCACTTAATAAGTGGTATCACTTAAAGCTAACTTAATAAAGCTTAAGTAACCTGCTGACGGCTCTGCAATCTATCATTCGGCGGTTTGGCGGAAATAAGTAGGTTGATATCAAATTCGTGTTATTTGTCTTAATCTATTATAGTTGTTGAGTCTACTTTCAATCGGTGTGACTGTTATAAAGCTTAATATTATCCTAATAACCTTAAACATGTTGATAAAAGCTAAAATATCACTAAGTTACGTTTTTAAGAACATCAGAAGTCCACAATCCGTAAAAATAATGTAGTGTCTTTTGCCTCACGGAAAACCTGACTTGGGTGGTGCCTCACGCCCGTATTCACAAACATTACTATGAGGTCTCACAGTACGCGTGGACGCCTGGACGCACAGGGTGACACACGAACCAATGACAGAGCTCTATTCAACGCTCTGCGTTCGATTTGCTTCTTCACTTAAGCAAGCATCGTTTGTGAATACGGGCGTCACTAGGTCCTACTTGTTAAAGTCCAGCAGAGACACTACGATGTTCATACTTCATACTGACCCTATTTAGCCGTATATCTGCCTCCCTCAGTATTACGAGATAAGAGAGAATTAATTAAATAATCTTTATATTTAAACATAAAACTTATCTACTGACCCTACTGTGTATTATTAGCCTATCATTACTCCATTTTTCCACACACCCCGTACATGACGACTATGCTATCTAAGTATAGCTAACCTAGATAAGTATAGTATGTCAAATTCAAATGACTCGGTTATACCACCGATTACTTAATGGCAGTGTTAAACCGCCTTAAGACATCTTAGACTTGAACCAAAGGACAATGACCAAAAGTGGTCCAAATGTCCACCAATAATGAGACCTATATTGGCTTATAGTCCATTAAATAGAGAATAACTTTCAGTATGGGACGAAAAAAAAATAAGCTGTCAGTAAAAAGTTATGACTGTATGAAAAATTGTAGTAGTTTACGCGCTAATCTCAGGAACTACTGGTTCGATTTGAAAAATTCTTTTTGTTATGGATAGCCCATCTATCAAGGATGGTTTTAGGTTACATAACATCACCCTACAACCAATAGGGGCGGAGCAGTAAAGACAAATGTTGTAAAAATGGGAAACCACCCGACCATAACAACCTTTTTTTTTCTTTTAGCGAGAACCTAACACGGCACACTAAGCGACATGACATAACATGCATAGATTAGCCCAAAATGTGCGACGGATAGAATGATATCACGAACATTTTTTGGATGAAAAGGTAAAAAAACATTACTTTTCATTCAGTCATAACTTTTTACTGACAGCATATTTTTGATTGCGGTTTGGTTATAATCAATCAGTATTTAGTAGACTATTTTATTACATAGGTCTCGTTAGTGGTGGACATTTGGACCACACTCCATACATTTTTGGTCATTGTCCTTTAAAATAATTAAACCAGATATTCGGTGTCAGGTGGAGTTTACACTACACGTGCCTGCATTCCACATCTTGGTATCAAGTGCGATATAAGGTGTCATGTCGAAAACCTTAGCGAGTGATTTGATTTTATGGTTGTCCTGTACTGATTAAGTAATCATACTTATCTCTGAATTATTTCAACATGCAGTAAATGACATTTCATTTGTAGGTGGACTTAAACTACCACACTGCATATCAAAATTATTATGTAATATTCAAATTCAAATAATTTATTTCAGACACACATGAATCCATACAATAAAAATATTACACGATTACTTTTGTCCTTTTTATACCAGAAAGGCAGCGCGAAAGGTAGCGAGATAGCAGGCCACTACCAACTGGTCAATCTGGAAATCATTATGGGTGGCCTTTGATCAGCAATGGACGTCCTGTGGCTGAAATGATGATGATCATGAGAAGCAACCGCGCAACTTATTTATTTTGCAATAAAAAGACGTTCCATAATATTTGAATTTTCCATTAAATTGACGCAGATTTTAGGTATCGTAGTGTAGTATGTCATTATAATTTATTCAAGATCTTATGTTTCTAGTATCTGGTACTTATAAATTAACTTCTGGCTAACAGGGTACAACAATATTTGGTCGTTAGTATGCAATTCCTTATAGCCAGACTTTTAATTTCAAAATTATCTTTGTATGGACCACTGTTACTAATATGTGCGCAGCCTTCTCGCTAGATAGACTGAAGATTGGCTATCTATCGATTGTTGCAATAGATAGTATTAATTTTGTGTGGTAATGGTCCACTTTTAGCAAGGGTTTATCTTGTAATCTTATCCGTCAGTTAACTTTCATTTTGGTTATCGATAACTGACTTCTCTTTTGGTACAAAATATTTATAACAATCCTTTATTTCATAGATGCCATTGAACTAAATTTAAAAGGCAGGCTGCTCTATAATTAATCTATCTTAATTTGGCATTAACAAGGAGTATTTAAATATTTATGTGGTCGGCATTAGCTTGTTAAACGCTTAATTCTATTAGATTAAGACTAAAAGGGTGTTCTTAAAAGTGCAGTTTAAGGCTCCTGACACACTAAACTTCTAATAATTCTTGTTCATATTCTAACACACGGGCATTATTGCGGCTAAACTGTCAGTTTTGTCTAGAAAACTGATTTATAGACCTCGGAAAAGCTATAAAATGTGAACTAACTTTTGAACCTACTGACTAATAGTGCACGATATTTAACAATTGTTAGAGGTCCGTAATACCCTTTTCTCTACAGTGATACAGACCTTCTGGTGGGCCAATAATAATAACTTGCGACGCAAGGAGTGGACGCCGTTAAAAAGTGACGTCGTGAAGTTCCCTGAAATTAAGTTACACAAAAGAACTTGCCATAGGTTAAGGAATTCACTGCAGCTCTACTAACATAGTCAGCTACTTATAAGCTACCGAGGTATAGTTCTACCTACCTACCTACCTATAGTCAGCTTTAACTTACCATTAGCTACCGCTTTATAATATATTTTGCACGACCCTCTCTAATTTACCAGAGGCACATGGAGGATTTGACCTATATTTCCCACGCTGGCCATAAACAGGCCAGTCTTTTCAAACAAATCTAAATTGACCATTATTTCTTCTCAATGACCAATGTGTGAATTCGCTAAAGTATCACTCAGTTTGAACATTATACGGTATGATTGAGACTGACGTAAACATTTGCAATCTGATAAGGCGTCTAGTTCAGCCCTTATCAGTCAATATTACTACGGATCAAATCTGTTGGGCATTGAACTACATAAATATAAATAGCTATCATATGGCGCGGTCATGATGAGAATGCATTAAGTATCTAGTTTTAAAAAATGCAACGTTTTTCTACTCAAGTATGTACTTGTAAATCTATTTTTTATCGAGGCGAATCTGACTTTTGAACTGGTTTTTCTTTTATCTCCAGAAGTAAAACAAAACCTACCTGATTTTGATATTTATAAGTGTTGTATTTACCTACTTAGGATTTACATTAATTGTAGAAAAGAGTTTTATCCTAAGTATAAGTTTACATTTCCTTCTTTAGTTAGTCTAATTCGGAAAGTATTTCATTAACACATAAGCTTTAAGCTTCAGAAAGGAGAAAAGAGCTTACTTTAGTACACTTGCGTTGCACCGTTGCACCATCACGTATTTATACTAGGTCCAGCCCGCGAGTTCGTACGTGTGGGCAGACACAATATTAGCTCTGTCGGACATTCGTGTAATGTAATTATAAATTAATCAAAAACAATCAACATGAAAAATACCTGTGCCTATAGAGTAGTCTACTAATCTTTTCTAGTTTCATCTTCCTTAAATTAGGTGAGAAAACATAACAAACGAACAGACAAAGCTACTCACAATTACAATGATGTTATTAAAGTAGGCAAGGTAAAATACTTAAATAATACGTTGTTAAAATGATTTTACCTGTGTAAATCAGAAACCAAACAAGACTAAACTTTTGAGGAATAAACTAGTTAACAGATGGTATACTTGATAATATCTTACTTAACTAACTCTAAACCAAATTAAATTACAACTTTGATTGTCATATCCGATTAAAACGTCGGCCCTTGTATTAATATAATGCAATTTATGACCATTCCACCCATAATGAATTCGTTATCATAACGTTCTATGTAAATTAAGCTCATGATCTGGTTCCATGGTAGCATTTTCTTTCAAATCGATAATTTATGATTGTAAATACTGAATAAATTACATTAATTAATTAGCGGGAAATATTTGGGGTCAACTACTATTTTTGTCGACAATCTGTTTGGAAATGTAAAGCTTGCGACAATTCGTATTATGACACTTATGTAGTTGTCACAAGCTGCTCCAGTAAACGGATTATAATCGTAAGAACGAGTTATGATATCGTTAAAAGGCCGCGCAAGGTCGGCGCATATTTGTGAAATTTCTCATAGTAAACAACGTTGCCTCGGTGCACTTATTTCTTGCTCATTAAGGCCGGGTAACAGAGAAAATGGCGAAAATGAGGTTTTCATTTTTCATTTTTGAGGTACTAAACAGTAAAATAAAAGGCTAAGATTTTTTTTGGGCATAGTTGAGGATATTTTCTAGGGCTATTAACGGATGGAAACACGATTTGATGAAGTTGACTCGATAGAATAAATTCCCAAAGTTACCTCTATTCGTTTTCTAATTATGGTTTTATTTTTAAAATAAGCGATTTGAGATTCTGAATCTTTTACTAAACTAAAGTTCAGAAATAACTTGAGGGCTTTTAACGGATGAAATTTTTATATTGCGTCTTATTTAGTTACTATGTTAAAAAATGTGGAAAAAATCGCCCATGACGGCTTGGACAATCTCAATCAGTCGCGCGGTGGCGCTTACGGAGGACGGACGCGTGCCAGTTTTTTGGACGTGACAGTTCTCGATTTGTCAATATTTTTGACAATGATGACTTTGATGAGTCACAGTATAATAATACCAGTGTTACTGGAGAAAGCTAAAATTTTTGATAATTAAGAATTCTGAATTTTGTCTACCTATTGAAATTTAAATCGTTGGCATCCTTTTAAACTAAGACTCTACTCATGATACATTCCTCAAATATGAGACAAAACCAATGAGTTAAAATTACATTTTAATAGTACCTACATACAATCGTCTTCACTCTTTAGAAGAGCACACTGACACAAATAAATAATAAAAAATTAGGTCAGTGGGTCAAATATAGGGGCAGCTGCACGTCACTGAAAGATGATTCTGTTTACTCGGCATCTGGGCTGGAGAACATGAATCCTTGCTTACAGATGCAGATGTAAATAGAGTTATAATTGAACAAATTTTACATGAAATGTTTAACAGAACTCAGTTAAAAGACTTATACATGGAATACCAATAAGGTTGAAGAGGGAAAGCTACCTATTATAAACTAGCGGCCGCCCGCGACTTCGTTCGCGTGGACCTCGTTTTACCCCCGTTAGATATGATGTTTTACCTCATTTTACCCATGTTGATAGATGGCGTTTCACGGTTTCCCCCGAATGAATATTTACGAACGTCATACCGTAGTTTGTCCAGTGCTGTAGATTTTAACCAATGACGATAGATGGCGCTTTAAGACACGTCTTATTTATTTATTGAAATTTATTTGCCACATATCGTCATAATGTTAATCTGGGTTATTATAAACAATAATACTGTAAAGTTTCAACAAAATCCGTTCAGTAGTTTTTGCGTGAAAGAGTAACAAACATCCAGACATCCAGACATCATGACATCCAAACTTTCGCCTTTATAATATTAGTAGGATATTTCACAATCCAAACTAATATTTACTATTTAGCATTTACTTACAGTAAATATTAGTTTGGATCGTGAAATATTTAAAATAAAAAAAAGAATAAAACAAAATAGGGTTTCAAATTACCTATCTATAATCTAATATTATAAAGAGGTAAAGTTTGTGTGTTTGTATATTTGTTAAATTGTAAGGGGTAATCTCGGGATCTACTGAACTGATTTTAAAAAATCTTTCACCAATAGAAAGCCACATTATATATGAGTGTAATAATAGGTTATATAAAAACCAAAAAATTCCACGCTGGCGAAGCGGCGGGCGGAAAGCTAGTTTATTTATAATTATGTAAGAGCATAATTATTAAAGTCGAAGTCAAACATTCTTTATTTGTGTGGACCTATATTAACGAGACATTACAAGGCGTCAAATATTTCAAGAAAAAAATTAAAAACTATTATAAAGCTAAATTTTGCTCTCATGGAGCCTTTACCTACTCTGACAAATTAAGACTTAGAGAAGAAACTAATAATAAAACTATTTAACTGTCCTGCAATGAAAAGCTTGATCGGGTACAACACCTCAAGTTATTTCAGAACTTGATTTCATTAAAAGACTCCGAATATCAAATCGGTTAGGTATCTAAAGTCAAACGATTCTGAAATGTCAAGTGGACTAATGAATAACCCATTAAGATAGTAGCGCCCTCCTGTCAATGACATACCTGGAACGATAGAGTTTTGAACAACTAATAAAAATGCTTTGTCCTAAATGACTGACGGATATCGTAGAGACCTGAAAGTTGGAAGGTGTGTTCTTTTTATGACGTAGACATCTCATAAGAAAAGATTTTCCGAAATGGGGTCATGAAATGAAGGGGGTGAAAAAAGGGGGCAAAGTTTGTATGGGACAAAGTGATTCCTTGGTTCAATCTACTTGAAATTTAGTTTAACAATACCTTAATATAATTCATGAAAGACGTGTGGAACGGGTAGAAAGGTAATTTTGGCAGTCATTTTCTTCGAAGTTGATATCAATACTACTTAGTGCCTTTGATTTAATTACTTTTTATTTTTACAAGTGTTTCAAAACTCCATTTCAGATTGTGTTCAATGTCAAGTGAAATCTCAAATTGAAATGTCTCAATCTCAATGAGGAGACTCTGTATTTATTCCTAGAATTCCCCAAACACCGTCAAATTACCCTTTCGAATTCAAGACAGTGCAGTTTCCCATCAGTCTGCTTCGTAATGACTATAAACAAAGCTCAAAGTCAAACTCTAGGGACCTCTGCTTAAACTCCCATGAGTGCACAGAGGTACGCAGGTAACCGCGTGTGATGCTCATAGCAATTTTCGATAGGTACAGAACCCCGTACATACGTCATACATATTATAGAAAGAAAACACCCAGACCAATACAAACAAATATATGTTTCTGCAATTTTTGTATGATATTTTTATTTATTAATAAACAAAGAGACTGAACAAAATTGATGCGTACCTATACTGATTAATGTTATTAACCACATGCAAAGCTTCGTGAATTGCAACAACTATAATTAAATTTATTATCCAAGCTCTAAATAATCGCTACTAAGAGTAACTTATCATAAAAAAAAATCCAATCGCTCAAGCTCCCAAGGGCCTACCGATAGGTCGGGTGACGTAATCTTGAAATTCTTTAAGCCGGCGCAGCACTTCCAGAAGGTCGGGCGACGCCACGGCCACTTTGAACCGTGTTTACTTCTGCAGTTATATTTTATATTTATTCGATTCTAGAATATATTCCCAAAAAGTCTGAAAGGTGTTTTAATTTGTATCACTTAGATATGATTTGTATTAGAAAGTGTTGTGAGTGTGACGCTTGAAGGGAAGGAAGTCAACCTAACCTAACCAACTGCGTATTTCTATACTGTGTAGCTGGAAATTGTGGCGGGAGCTCTTTGACGCGCTGTTTTCGGCGAAGAATTGCGCGCGCAGATTTTGACAGCGCGAAATACCTACTTTAGAAGAAATACCAAGCCTTAACCAAAAGTGACAGTTAAGAGGCGGGGCGTCGCCACAGACCTTGTGCTGGCAGTGTCACTAGTAAAAAGACCAAATAAAACAGCCACGTTATGACATATTGGTCTATCTGTTACTATGTCAATAAATAGATGTTATGTAGATGTCATCTAAGTTCTCAATGGAAACAGACATAAGTTCTAATTTGATTTCGCGAGTACTACAGTACCTTTTGATGACTTCAAACCAATTTGGATTCATGAATATCTGTGTCTTGATGGATGCGTGTATTTAAAATGCAAAGGTAGGTAAGTAAATTTTCATATAAAAGTTAGTTACAAAACTAAATTAAATTTTCAGAAAGTATATGAAAATCTTATTTTAAGCTGAAAAGTGTACCTAACCTAATTTCATAAATCTCTAAATTTTTTAGGAGAAATTTCTCTGGCTATGAATGAAGTGAGCTGGCTGACTTTTTAACATAGCGATGGTACTTAGCAATGTGGCAATAATGAGCAGTTTTACTGCATCGTGTAGGTGCACGAATGTGGTATTCCCATGGAACGAGATAATGATAGATATTACTGTATTGTTCAATGTATCAAACTAAGCAAAGGCCACCCGAAAGGCAGTTTACAACATTGATTCGAATTTCCGCCCACTTGTTGTTACTTTACTAATTAAAGTACTAATAAATGAATTAGTTGCGAAAAGTACAGTTGCTAAAAGTTCATTTGGGAAATGAAACTTTGGCGATAAGTTGTTTGCGAAGTAAAATTTGGCGAAAAATAATTTGGCCAAACGGAAGGATACCGAACCAAAGAGTTATGTGTGAGGGTGGTTGATTGGAAAATTGCACGCAACTATCGACACAGAGTGGCGTATGTTCCACGTAACTGAGGAGACCTTTTCAAACGTATTAAATTGAAAAAAAAAAGTTGATTATTGAATCATTATAATGTACGTGAACGCACGCACTAACCTACCCACACTCGTGTCTCGTAGGTCATTTAAACAAACAACAGAGAGCAACATTACCTCTCTTTGCTTCAAATTCTGTCAAGAACTCCGCGTGAGATGACTCAGTAAAGAGCCACTTAAAAAAATGAAAAATGCGTCCTTCATATTATGCATGAAATTTACAAACCTTCAAGAGTTGTTATTTTCTACATAAGTAAAAACAGTTGAACCAACTACTGTAGAACGTAGGTGTGTGGTTGAACTACAAATGTTTCTCTGATGACTGTAGCGCTATAATGACTCTACATTTCACAATATACTCACTATAGTTTATTTAGATAATTACTTGTATAATTTAATAATAAGATTGTATGAATCTTCACCGTTTCAGTAATATGCTTAACCCACCCAGCATCTATTGTTAAATTCAAAACAATCATTCCAAGCACATTCTTCTAGCTAGATCTTTCGTTTGACTCGCTAATCGACCTTAATAATAATTGGCTCTTGTTAGAAGATAAATATATTTTAGGCAAACTCAAGGCTGTTTCAAATGAACCACTCCGTGGGCGTCTAAATCATTAGCAAGCTTTCGAAATTTTGATATGAAATAAAGTAATAGCCTGCACTCGCATTATACGGCTTTTAAGCGATAAGAAATTCTTTTGTTAAACGATTTTGTGCCTTTAAAACTAGTATTTTGATTGAGAGCATTCATTTGGTAAGAGTTTAAAAATAGTCGGATTATGAATTGAAGCTTAAAGCTCGAGTCAAACTCATTCTCTAAGCAAATTACTTTGAATAGTTATGTTATTTGTGGAACTTTACTTAGACATCCTTTACAAGGAAAGCTACCTAATTACTACCTAGTTATTGAAAATTACATCATTGCCTTTCAGCCAAATTAATTTTCCAAGCTTTAATTATCGTTTCACGATTCTGAAATAGGAAAGAGGAAATCAAACCCTGGTATTTGAAATGTTAGACTTACGAAATGAAAATAATTGTATTATTTGAACACTAACAAGTACCACTTGTAGTAGAACAAACGTAGCTTTAATTGCCATCGTGTACCATTACAGCAAAAAGATCAATCAAACGTAACAATACCTGCAAAAGGCCTAACTGTTGCGGTTGGCCTGAAACAGAGGTCGCAAACAGTTTCACTGTTTTAAGTTTCAAAGTCAAAGTTACAGTTATAACGTGATTTGGACATTATAAACTTCAGTACGATAAAGTTATTATACTACTAGCTGACCCGGCGAACTCTGTTCCGCCTTAAAGGCAATAAATAAAGCAATTTTTCCTTATTTGCTCACCGTTTAGACCTACTCTGGACTACGACAAACATTTTAAAACCAAAATCAGCTCAATCGGCCCAGCCGTTTTGGAGTTTTAATCAGACTTTTTCGATTTGCAACAGCTATGTAGAGAGCTAACACTACTGTAGGTACTTACTTACTACAATAATTGCCTGTGAATTCAACTGTTTATCATCTCATCCACATATCTTGGACTATTTTCACTACAGTATGCCTACAATAAGGTCCTACTCTTCATTCAAGGCTTTAGAATCAACGCCAAAATTAATTTAAGGAGAAATAACAAAAATAACTATAAAGGCTGGCTATCCCTGCATTAAAACAATACAATTAAAGTATGCTTCTCTATCGGGCGCCCTTACACGGCGTGTTTGAACGCCAGTTGGCCAATCGTGAACATTGGTCCGTTCTACCGTAGTGTAGAGAACGTCAGAAGGGACACTTGAAAATAGAAGCAAACATTTTGAAGTCCACCAAAGACTTTTTCCAATAAAAGCGTAGCAATAGCTAAAAGACCAAACATAATTTTGTACTTTTGTTTTTTTAATTTTAAAACTTATTAATTTTTGTTGCAAATTCACCCCTATAGCAATCATTATCATTCATTAATTTATTCATTCTAAAAACAAAATACAGTGTATAGGAAAATTAATTAGTTTCACATTAAAAATTCACATTTTCAATACAATAAAATAAAATAAATCTAATTTAACCTTAAAATTGCATTTAAATGGCATTAGAGACACCACTGCTTAGCTTGATGTGCTGCCGTCTGTAAAATTCTTAGACTGTTGGCATAGTTTTCAAACAGAAAACAGTTTGGAAGTCAAATTGACACGAGGACACGAGCTGACCGAACGCGATGGAAGACTGTTGTGGACGCCTTCTGCCCTATCTAGAGGATATAAGACATTAGTATCCGTTTTCACCATCAATCCCTATTTTTTAAGTGACCCCTATGGTAAGACATAACAGGAATTATTTTGTTTTCATAGAGCTAACTGTTTTTATCTTTATTATGACTAAATCGATACTCGTTCGCATACCATAGCAATAATTGAATTGCCGCTTTGTTCTTATAAGGAGAAGCCTGTACTGTGTAGAAACCCTAAATCAGACCCTTTAATTGGCCCACCTACATGCTCAAGCATTATTTTCTTCCTAGAAGTGTAGCTTCACGTTGTATTATAATAAAATATAGTATAGGACATCAGGAAAAGCTTTTAGAGTTACCTAGGGGCTTTGTTCTAGATCTGAATAAAACCATTGTTTGTAATGTCGATATTTAATGCAACAAGAACAAAAGCAAGCCGACTAACTCCATCATCCACAATCCATACACAGCAAGAGCTGTGAACCCTTCTCCAGAACATATTACACTTGCCGCTATCTTTATAACTAGCTGAATAGTTACGTTGTCATTTCAGCCCAATAGTCCTCCCCGAGGAATGCCCCCCACTATTTTCATCGACTCACTATCAGTTATTTATTTATTCTCTAGAGGTCATCGAACAGGTGGGTGTCTCACACCACGTTGTCCAGACGTGATCTCCATTCAAGAGAGAGTCACGTCACGTCAAGTACGTGACTACTCTCTCTTCTGAAATAAATTACCTCACCTGTCAATATCCACTTCTAGCCACTGTTTCAGCAACACCTTTACTAATCGTTCGCGTCTACCCCTTTCAGGTCAAATCAAATCGTTTGTTGACACTGATTTCTGTGTCGACACTCCAAACACGAACTGATACGGATTTTGCACTGCAGCATGCAATATTTGCAAATCGTTATGCAACTGCAATCTGCAAGCTTGGACTTGCACGAATTATCCGGACAATCGGACAGGTGTTGAATTAGGAGTTTCACAATGAAACCAATGCAATTGTTAACCTTGTCATCAGATCGTATCGTAAGTTCAGTTAACAGCCTTCTGTGTCCGTAAGTAATTAGTGTGGTCACTTAACCTCGATTAACCCATAATTAGGTAGTAAAATTACTACTTTTGCTAGCTCATGTCGTAAATGGGCCACTAAGTCTCTACATCCGTTTGCTTTTTTGTGTAAAATTATTATTATCCACCCTAAATCAATCAATCGTATCAAATCAAAACCAGGAAGCAGTTGCGTGATTTACCGACTCGAACAAAATTGATTGAATTATAAATAAGGGTCAAAAAAATAATGTTTGCATGCAATGGGTTAACAAAAAACATACTTTAGTTATTTATAACAACTCATGTGGGTATCAAAAAATAAAAAAACTAATCACAGTTATTATGATTGGCACTTATTTCGCGGCTTAGAAATAATATACCACAGATTTAACATTAAATTGTAGAAGTGGATTATATTCATACCATTCGCTCATTAGAGGCGGCAAAAACTTAATTACATCTAGATCTCCATGTAGAGAATAACATTCACATTATATCCATAATGCGGGATTATTATACTTTAGTTATGCCCACAGCTAGGCAGCTGTGAGAACTTTAAGTAGGGTTTACAAAATAAGCTTAAATATGTAAAGGTCTAGTTTAGTAGAATATAAATTTATTCAGACAGGAGGAACCTTAACCTTCAGTTTTTCTCTTAACCTTGAAACTATTTTAAAGGAAAAATTCCCATTTTATCCATACAAATTATATATTTTTTGTAATTCGTAACAGCTATTGGAGTCCGTGTTTCGGTAAAATCATAGGTATTTTCTGGTGTACCTATAGTTAAACTTCTTTCGTTTTTTTTTTAAATCAACCCTGATGTCAAACTTAATAAAGCGCCGTGTCCTGACACCCATACTGATAAACGGCAGGTACATTGCAACAAGGAAGCACCTACATTAGTTCTTCGAAAATGCAAATTAGAGAAATGAAGCACAACTGACAGTTAAAATCTAACTCATGTATCGTAAACTTAGCTTGTGATAAACGTTCAGAAAGTGCGTTTATTTCTTCGGTGAAATACACAATGCCTATTTCAAATGAAATGTCACTTCACAACAAAATTTATGTTGATGGATTGTTGCACAACATCGGAAACAAGTGGCTGGCATAAAACGTTATGTGTATTGTGCCAAGTGATCTAACTCTGTCAAAGAATAAGACATGTGTAGTTCAGTAGAACGAGTTACTGACTGGCGGCGCGAGCGCACGTCGTATTAGCATCTGTTGATATAATGTAAAGGTGGGTTCACATGCAGCGACTCTACATTTGGTAATACACGTAAAATGTTGAGTATTTTAAAGTATGTCGCAGACTTTGGCATTATTTGGCTAAGTAATTAAATAATATAACTAGAAAAAATATTACAAAATTAAGTCGGAAATCTTTGTTCGTTATATGTGTACTTGAAATATTAAATTTATTCAACTTTCCCAGTTCTTTTAATTTATACATAAGCCTTAATTATTATCTACATATTTCAAGCTATTTTGTACTACATGCCCTTCATTTATTTTATGCCATTACTTCCCCTCCAATTTATCAAGGAAGCTACCAATTAAATAACATTTTCATGAGTAATAAACTATTTCGAAATATTTTATTCGTGAAAAGTAAATAAATATTATAATTTGTAGCATCATAGACGAATCGAGTGGACACACGTGACTAAAATGTAATGTAGAATGAAAGTGTAAGGTGATCTAAATACATACGCCATTAAACAAATCACGGGCAGAGACAAGTTAAATTCAGCAAACGAAACGCTTTTCACTAGAATTAGGTTTTTTGTATTTTAATTAAAAAGACAATATTTTTTTCTCCATGAAAAGAAATGGGATTAAGAGAAGATAGACAATGTTGACTTATACAAGTATAATATGTATAGGAGTAATAATTTTTAGTAAAATGTGATAAACCCATTTTGGTACTTTGAATCATAGAGCCCTTTTCTTTTCGCACTTTGAGCTTTGTGTTTATTAAATCATTTCATAAACGATCTCAATTCAGTATACCTACTGCATGTTTCTCTTTCGCATTGTCTATGATATAAAAACAGTTTAGTCGTTTAACTAAGTATATTAACTAAAAGAATGAAGTCCAAGACTTACCCCAATAAAAAATACACGCTCGTTGAACAATGTTTTATAGTGACGTTTAGTACCTATGGAAATGTCACTTTTTAACAGTGTTCGACACGTGTGTAACTTTTTATTAGTAAGGGGTTAGTGTTGTACAAACAGCTATTATTATTTACTTAGCTTTATTCACAAACGATTCGTAGAATAAACTTTGATTGTGCATGCAACACGCACCGACTGTGGGCCAACACAGTAACTAGTAAAATAGTGAAATGTGTAAATGCAAAGTGGGCGAAATTATATAGAACCACAGACTGTAGGCAGCGCAGTAGGCGTTGAATACAAACTATAATCGCCTGTGCTTACTTAGTTAGATCGTTGTCTTTAAACATAATTGTGATGCTTAAAAATAAGGATATTGAGTTACGTTGAAATGAAATAGCTTATTCAGTACATAGGCCCTTTCCAGGGCACTTATACACGTCTCAAATATAGCTTGCCCTACCACCAACCTCTTTGGGGCAACATATGGGCTGGTTCTGAAAAGAAGTGGCGGAAGAAACTCAGTCACCTTTGTCAGCCTCTTTCCAGTCAATTGTTAGGTGCAACATACTTTCTTTCAAGATGCCATTTAGTACGGAAATTTAATTTTCAGTATAATTTTTAAGTTACGTTTAATAATCGTATCATAATTATTATGAAAATAAAACCTTTGAATTAATTGTAAGTAATACTTTGATGTATAGGAACATGAGTCATGAATGACTCTACATGATACATGTATCGTCATATGTATTTGTTTGACTGTTTCATAAGAAAGCACCTTACACTTTTAATTGCTCACTGAGCTGTACAAAACAATAACATTACACAGTTGCTTAACCACGATGTCTATTTCATAAATTGGCTAATTTTTAAATCGTCCGAGTCACAGAAAAACAATTAGACGATTTTTACCAACTGATATCGATCGTGACTTGAATTGTTAAGAAATGTCTTTATCTTCTTTAAATCGAGACCGTCACGATATTGAAGTTAGGTAAAGAAAATTACTTATTGAATCGATTCAAAAATTTAATTTAATTTCGTTCTGTTGCGACCATTGCGACAGGAAAGAAGGACTGGCCAATTTGGTATAAACATTCGGAACTAAACATCCAACATTGGAGCAAATATTTGTCTTTTTTAGAAAAAATACGTTGTCATGACAACCTCGGCATTACGTAATGATTCAATCTACTCCTCTCAGTTTTTAATGTGAAACTTGTGTTGTGATTTCTTAATTTAAGGTGTGAATTGAAATGTATATCGTTTTAAATCGTTGTATTTCTTTTACTTTTGAGAATTCAAATTAGACGGACTAGAATTACTTGAATATAAATTAGTTTCACTTCCTTATTAGAACGCATTTTAATGACAAGTTTTTACTTTTGGATTAATGTGCCTTTGATTATGAAAAAAGTTAGCTGTCAAATGATTGACTTAGATTGGTAACCACTCGCTAGCCTCGACGTCAGATTTGCATTATCGCAAGAGTTACATTATATTAGTTTTCATACATTATCTTGCAATAAAAAAAAACTGTCTAGCTAACCAGACAGACGTAATTCTGTCAAACTGCCCATTAGATGCCAGTTATGCCCTGGGCCACACACATGGCAATAAAATTCGGGCGACGACACAACCCTGATTTGATAGCGGAGCGAAGTCTCGCGATTTTGCAAAAAAAAGGCCGAAGTATACGCGAATACTTAGCTACACACATCTCGATAGCGTTAATGTTCGGGTTATTGCGATGTGTATGGCCCAGGGGTTATTGTAGCGAATAGCGAAGTAAAAAAACATAAACCTCCTTCTGGCGCAGTCGGGTAAATATGTTTTTAATTACTTATTTCGTTAGTAATATTTTTTATCTTTAATAAAATTTTAGTACATTTTCTAAACTAAGTATAGACACTGTACTCGTAGATAGCTATTTTTACTTAAAGTATAGTAATGTATGGTAATAATAATAACCGGGCTTATTCTACGTCCGCAAATCTTTCAAATTACAGACACTATCTCGTTCAATATCAACCGACCCATGGTCCTTGTGCTAATTGCAATTGAAAACAAAAGTAAAGCTTATCGTGGCATTTATTGCACTATGACAATAAATTATACACCAGATTATACTACTCGGGATCTGTAAATGTATAGAGTTCCCACTTTATTTCATTTGCTACAAAGCATAGATTCGATTCTAGTGTATTTTTATACAAAGATAACTACAACTTACCTTACTACTTTTGATAATTATTATTGAGAAAACGTTCCACTCATAAATTAGGTAAATTCTGTAAATTAAAGGAACAATCTTCGTGCAAGGGTAACAGAAAATCATATTTTTTATTAATTCATCCCTTAATTAAATTATGCTCATGAAACTGTTACAGCAAAAAGTTATGAATTTTCAGTCGACTAACACAAAATGGAATGCATTTCCAAATTTTCCAAGCTTTCATTTTACCTACATTGTCGCAAGGTAAATTAACCAGTGTTTTAACATAATTTTGTTTTGCGAGAGCTCCATCCATTGCAGCTCTATGGCATTCCTTTGTTGAATGTACATTGTCCATAGCATTGTCCATGCCGCAGCCATTTGTATCATTATTGTTTGTAGTATCATTTGGCATTTGTTCCGGTGCTTGTGAAATAAACCACGGGTCAGAATAAGGTAATTCATTTGTTTTAGATTAGCACTTTGTATGTCAAATAGTGTTAAAGCTACGAACACAGCCGTGTTAGCAGCGCGACACAAATTGACAGCATTGTGTGATTTACGTATTATGGTATGGAATATTTGCCAGACATAGGTACACTAGTTGTTGTTCTTACTATTAAACTTTTGTTTGTCACCCATCATACGCTTTGCAATGGAGGGAAGTCGAACCTTAACTTCGAACTCCTCCTATGTTCTTCTGATAAATTTCTTTGCAGGTCCAATGACAGTTTAACTTTCCCTTGGGACCAACTTGACCTTCACTAGTTAAGTTTTTATTGGTGGTCAAGCTGTAGATCCTGGTTACACAGGAGTTGCAGCGGTATGAACGTGAGGTAGGTATTGTCCTATAGCTGTGCCTAGAGTGAAGAAGTTTGCTTAGAGTTTGAGTCTTTCTTTTATCATAAAATCTTGCTCTATGTGTAGTTGCGAGTAAATGTAATCGTATGTGCTAAGTATGTAACTACATTTTAAACTAGGTAACACATGTTTTTGTCGACAAGTAATTTTTGTTCATTGCTTAACGAATTCTCACATTAATCTAATATAAATGTCAACTGAACCAATTAAATAATTGGTGCAATAGCGCCAAATCTGACTACCGTAACTACAATCCATTAGACAAAAATGTGTAGCATTCAAGGCAAATAAAGCTAAAAGAAATCAGCCTCCTCATATCAGACACAAAACTCTCAACGCACGCGGAGTATGTATAAACCTATGCCATAAATTATTATTAGGTAAGTTAAACGTTACAATTTTTTATTATTTAAGATAATAATTTCTCTATTTTTTTATCAGTAAACGTAAAGTTTCACAAAAACATTTTACTTACTATTCGGTGAAATTAAATGGACTGGCTCTTTTTTCTACAATCTTCAGTTAATGCATGGAGATAACGACCTGTCATTTATATTCTAGGCCTATACTTTTGCAAGGATAAAAGAAAAAAGATATTGCGTAACGACAGAATGAGTTTTTAAAATAACCAGTTGTAGCTAGTCGTGTTTTGTTTTTGTTACTATTTGAGCTTTCTATTCTATCTCGCCTACATACCAACAATCTGTTACCCAAAACCGCCCAGTATTTAATATTAAATGTGACAGTTGGACATTTATGGCCACTTGCAGATTATATTACGGCTGCCTTATTTGGAGCTAATTGCTTCAGATGCCAGTGTGGCTGGTCATCAACTGAAGGGAAGTACCTAAGGCCTAGACAGTTGAATTCCTTAATAAGGGCTTGCTGCCTTGATGGCACACTTACAAATGGGCTAATTTGGGAAATACTACTTCTTTTGGTTTGGATTTGTGAATGAATCTACTCGTGTATCTACGAAGCTATCTTTAGTAAATGATATAATATTGGTCTTTGAAATATACTTATTTGGCAATACGATTTCCATAGATTAATATAGTTTATATCATTGAATCATGAGTTATACACGTTATAAAAAGCTACTATAAAATGGTGTATACGGTTGTAGAGCCCCGTTCCGTTTCTGTGCCCTGGATATTATGAGACCAAGATGTAAACTAACACTCTAGTGAGCATAGATCCTTATCCTAAACACTAAGTTCCTGGGGTTAATAAATAGGTATTAAGGATTTGATGAGAAGGCTGCGAGGATATTACGGCAGACAGATGTTGGGGACTCGCAGAAAGCCAGGAATGCTCACTGAACTGATCCAAGCGATGGCAAAAGATATAATCAAATCCGTATTGTGTCAGAATCTTATACTATGACGTCTACTATCCAATTATTACAACCCCCACGATCAGAGATATCGAAATTAGCCCAGTTTCTACACATTACATTATTATGTATTTGTCAATCGAGTGTCGCAGGCAGATACAAGCATCCACAAAAAGCCAATTTAAGGCATGCAATATCAAAACCAGTCCATTTTAATTATTAAAATTCATTTGTCCTCACGTAAGACTGTAGGATGATACGTAATATATTTCTAATTATGCATTCCGCTTAGTCGGCTCGGTTCCACTTTCTACTTAATAAAATCGAGTATACAAACATTCGAGTTACATAGAAGTGTCGCTTAATTGGCCGAAACAGGTTGATATGCGACCTTAGGCGCAATCGACTTCCTATAAACTTTCAAATTTTCTGTTACTTACATGACTTGCGCAAAATAACTCAATCATAAATTGCTAGGACACAGTATTTGCATAAGCTGTCGTGTAGAAACCGAGTTTAGGTGTCCTGTGTAGGTACAGCGTAAGGTATACATAATGTACTTTATAATATTTAAACTAAATCTTGAGGAAAATAATTTGTACGAGGATGATTCTCAGCTTTTGTCTTTGCTGACGCTCTATGTTAAATTGCGAGTAAGAGAAAAATATGCTGAAATCAGGCCTACCGCAACCCGTCTGGCTATGTAGGTACTTAGTAACTGATTTAACTATGTATTTTTTTCGGGTTACATAATAAGTTTCATTATTTCATATTCATATGTATATTTATGGAAGCTATAAATATTATGTATTTAAAAAAGACCACCCATGTAGAGCTAACACGAATTGGCTGTTACTTTAATTAAGTTTACATTAAATCATATAAACCTAATTTTAAATGACTAACAAAATTAAATATTAAACCCGCAACTCGGACAAAGTCACGGGCAACAGCTAGTTGTCCATAAATGTCCATATTAATAACATAAACGATTCGCGAATAGATAATTTAGACACAACTCACTAATTAAGGCTGATTTATGAAATATTTGCGCGTAATAAATTACGTTGAATTCTAGCGTTGATTAGTGAAGTTTTTACAAAAGAGAACGCTTAAAATATAAGCCTATGTTATACTTACACACTTCCTATAGCATGATAAGGATCTATTTAGGTTTGTGCATTAAAAAACTCAAGGCCTCATACTTTACTAGCGCAGCAATATCCGCGATTTATATCAAAATGATAAATTGACAACAGTTAAAAGTAACTAAAAGTTATTTATTTTTTATTTACTTAACAACATTGGATTTTAAACGGTATGAGTAATGAAAGCTAGAACTTATATGTACGGACTACGACTCGTTTGTTAAACACTTATGTAGCTTATTAGTATACATACTCGTAGGTGTTACTTTTCAACAAAAATAAATAGTCTAATTTGATGATGATTATTTCATTTTCAGGCTGGAAAAAAGCATTCTGGGACTGCGTAGTCAATGCGAAAAAACGCTCAACGGTTGGAATGTGCAGGTGTCAAAATGTCCATACGGACCGGCTGTTAGTGTGGCAAAAAGTATGAACGTCGAAATGAGCAATGGATAAAATGATCTGAAGTTAAAATGTCTTCGGGTTTATTTGAACAAGCGTCTTATTGTATAATAGCTAACGTGAACACGTGTTTAAATGCATCAAGGTAAAAATGTCCAAAAAAACTTTATTGACTAGACTACAAGAACATTGAACATTTTGACATTTAATTTTATTAATTTATTCATGAGCACAATATATCAGTTGATCATTTTATCTATCACACCTTTTGTTTTACTTGTATTTTGTGATGTGTACCATTTGTCACTAAACCATTGTAACCATGGTAACAATGTACATTTTGGCACTGGGACTTTTTGACGTTCATACTTTCTGCCATACTAACAACCGGTCCGTATGGACATTTTGACACCTGCACATTCCAACCGTTGAGCGTTTTTTCGCATTGACTACCCAGTCCCTGAATGGCTGTATCACTAAGGGCTGATTTTTCAATCGTCGGATAACTTCTAACTGTAGAATAAAATGGTCATTTTGATTATTTCCTATACTGAAACTGTCAATGTGCCAAACTTACTAACTAACTAACGTAATTCTTCAGTTAAAAGTTAACCAGCGATTGAAAAATCAGCCTTAAATCATTTAAAATAAGGTAGGGTATAAAAAAATTATTTGCAAATTAAATGAATGATCAAGTCATTGTGATCTTTGGCGCTTTTGCCTAAAATAATCGATGACACAAATAAATATTGACATACATTAATCGATAGATCATATAAGTGTGTCAATTTAAATAAACATTCCTATTCTTATCCTAAGTGTTACCACAGAATAAGTAATAGTACAGGTACAGAAGGATTACTCCGCAAGACGATTTAAATAAATGCGAGTCTTGCTACGACGCGATACAGTGGAATTCAGCTCACACAGCACTACGTACCTACAATTTTATTCACCTACAAGTTTTGTCTCTTTCTATCGCGTGCCTCTGAACTCTTCTTACGCTGCTAGGGTTGCTATGCTGTCTAGTGAAAAAATAGAATTAATCTACTTAGGTATTTGTAATGAGGTACGTATGTAGGTAAGTATTAGTGTTATTTTACCTTTGTAAAAATAACATTTTAAATATACCTACTTAGGATAAAAAAGTACTTATTTTAATACAATGTCTTCATTCATTTTAACATAAGACGAATAAATTAAACATACCTACTATCACAGAAGAAAGAATGACATCATACCTACCTACTTACTACGCAAACACGAAACGGCTACATCCTAGAACGAGAGGCATCACCCGAAAATCATATTTGTATTTGGCTTTGCACAAACTTAATCTAATGTTACTCGCTGTACTTTGGCAACAATTTATTTTTTACTGAATATTGTTGGGGTACCTATGCATTATGGTAAAAGAACTAGCTTGTCGTAATTTGGTGTATCGATGTTACTCTTCCGTTTCATTTACCTACACGGAAAGGTAATATGTAGTTAATATTTTAACGATAAAATTCTAAAAAACATCATAAATTGTATTCAAAAGAAATTATTTATTAAAGGCAAAACATCAAGTCCCGACGGGCGCGCGCGTGACACTCGACTGATATAATACCCGCCGGCGGGGCGCTTCGCTGTAGGTAATTATCGGATGTACCGCGCGGAGTGAGCCAGGCCTGGTGTTACTCACACAATGTTTAAATTACAATAATGTATACATAATACAAACGTCTATTTCCAAGCGAGTCCACTTTCTTAATGAACCCAAATAGTTTTTATAACTTTTGCATAGTGTTGCGTAAAAAAACGAAATACTAATTATAATTTACTTAGTTAAAAAGCGGTTTATCTACAAGTCAAAAATGTTTACGTCATATTAATATGAATATGGAGCGAATGGAAATTACATAAGTGGTTTGGATTGGTTTTTAAAAATCTGAAATTGTTTCGTAAAAAGTCCTTAAAATAAAGTGCGTCTGCATTGTTTTACTGAAAGCATTAACAATATTTCACAAGTGCTCTTGAGCAAAATAAACAGGTTAGCTCATGTCAATATTGTTAATGTGGATCACGTTTCGAAAAACTCTTTCAATTTCATTAACTATCGACGAATAAATATTAATTGTTCAAAATTCTAACATTGTAACGTATTTCTAACTTTACGAAACTCTCTATCCCCTTTAGCCCTTAATTAACCTTTACCGTCTTTAATGTCTTTTCCCGTGGATCATCAAAACCAAGTAGGTCGGGACTACGAGTATTCCCACCTGTCGTTCCCACCACTGCAACTCCTGTGTAGCCAGGATCTTACAGCTTGACCGCCATAAAAACCCAACCAATGAAGGTCAAGTTTGACCCGGGGGAAAGTTAAACTGTCATTGGACCCGCAACGAAATTAATCAGAAGAACAAAACCAAGTTGGTCGTCAATTGGTTTCTATTAAAAGTATAAAAGTTATTGTCTACTTACCTCAGTTTTTGTCTTCATTACCGGCCATAGGAAGTCCATGGCTGAACACAAAGCTCTCTACTGAACTTCCAGAATATAAATAATAAATAAATATCTTTGGATCTATCTTTGGTCTCCATTCAAGAATACTCTGCCTCATCAGACTAGTGTTGTGCCCCTATGAGCTATGTGTACCTCTACTGCAAATTACCCATCTTTGTTTTGTTGTCAGTACAGAAGACAGCACATAAAACTTAACACTGAGATCTCTTTTACAAATGTGATAAGGACGAATTTGTAATAAAAATGTAAATATAGTCAGAAGTGCTATCGTAAGTAAGTACCTTGAATTTATGTTAAGTATTGTCAGGGACAAAAGAGATTATGGGCCATGTCGTTACAATGTCAGTTTATAATTTTCTAACAGTTGAGTAACACCATCAAATGTTCCGAAATGCTTTTTGTTTTAACATCAGGAGGTGTTCAAACATTTAAATACAATGAAGTATGAGCCGAATGCAACTCGTTCGTATCGACAGATAAGATCATATTGCAGACCACTTACCCGCCATAGAGAGCATTACCATATTTAAAGTCATCCATTAAAGGTTCAAATCTTGAAAGAGTCCAAAATAAGTGGAAATCATAACTTACAGGGCAGATATGTACCGTCCTAGACTGCATCTCACTTAACAACAGGTGCGACTGCGGTCAAATACCTGCCTTGTTATGCATAAAAAAACTTCTCTCTAGCTCTCTTAAATCTAGCAAATTATTTTTATGACTTCATGAGACTAATTTAATATTGAAGACCTCAAGGACAAGTCTATGGACTGCAAGGGATCAACCATGTGCCTTAACTATCGAGCGAGAAACCTAAGGTCTAGTGAGTCCTATTTTAAATAAAAAGTTAAATACTATTAAAACGTAGGGTAAACCGTATAGCTATTGCCCACTTAAAGATTTCAAACACATTGAGATGAAAAATTAAAGAAAGTATTTTAATTATCGATCATTTATGACTGTTTTCTTATAACTCAATAAACTGTTAAACAGAATATTAACAGTTTTTAGTTAAAACTTACGTAACTTAGAAAATATTTAAATAAATTTAAAATCCTCCAAAAAGTACAGTCATTGCCCATTACTTACACTAATTGCCCACATCAAAGCACAGTAATTGCCCAGTATCTTAAAACAAAATAATCAATTTTAAAATGACTAAATAGGCTTAAATAAACAAAACAAAACATTAAACTTAAATTCTAGTAGTACAGTCTTCAAAATTTCAAAATAATTTCAAAATAAATTGCGTTTGGCCTTATTAATATATTATCAAATATTTCTTCAGCTGATGTTGATGAGTCAGAATCGGTAGAGACAGAATCATCTACTTCAAAACATAGATGACGCAAATATTTGAATTTTATATGTATTTTTTTTTCTTCTTTGATATCAGTTCAAGTGGTTGCTCAGAATGTTCAATTAGCTGTTGGTTATTCTTCCATAAAGTTATATCTATTTCCTTACAATTAACATTTTCACTAGTAGATTTAACGTAGGATTTTCATTTTTTGTATTTGCGTTTGAATTTTTATCAATTTTTTCAAGCCAAACCATATTTTTCAGCAATTTATCTTGTAGATAAATTGTTGGATACATCTTGTACAGCTTCGATCGCTTTTTGCAAATTTTCTATGCTATATTGAACTTTTGGAGTCTTTGGCATACTAAAAATGAAACATTAAAAGCCATTTCAATATTTATACCTGTAAATTGCAAAACAAGTCTAGCAATGAGCAACTTAAACACTGCTACTGCATGGTGGCAACACTCTTATAATAATTGCCCTGGGCAATAACTATACATTAACATATGGCAATAACTGAAATGATGGTGGGCAATAACTAAAAATATACAGATTTACGTGCAGTGATTACCCACCGTTAAAATGACCGTTAGAAATCAAATTTTATCAGTTAATTTCATTGATAATGGAGAAAACACTTTTAATTTCATCATGACTATACACCATTAGTTGAATATTAAATAACTTGCAAAAAAAATTTAAACTCTAAGCATGTAATTCCTTAGTAAAATTGTTAAAGTCTTTACCTGTTTGAGTAACATTTTCACCCGTCTTGACAAAATCCGCCATAAATGTTTTTTTTTAGTGTTTCCTATTGTAAATTTTAAATCTACTGTACATTGATCTCGGAGCCATCTACTTAGTAAATTCAAATCTAACTAGAGTGATTCAAAGTCAGCACCTGACAATATTATTCTTAAAGCGGGCAATCACTACCAGTGGGTAATCACTCTCTGGTTTACCCTACTTAATATTGTTTAAAAATACTACAGAAATATATCCTAGAATAGTATTACAGACTCTACGTGGCATAGTGGTCTGAGCATCGTATTACCACACAATAACACATGTGGCTAATGTGCAAATATGCAATGTTTTGTCGTTTCGTGGGAAATACATGAGCAAGATGGATGGGGCTATGCGATAGATGGGAGTAATAAAACTAAAGCGTTGAATATTACAAAATGCTCATGCAGACCATAACATAACCCATAAACAGAATACGACACTATTTCGTAAGCTTAATTGAGAGAAAACTCAAAAAATTCATTTATTTTTACAAATAGGTTTTTAAAAAGCACTTTTACACGTCCCAATATTAACCCTACCACTGCTTCGGGACAATAAATGGGCCAGTGCTGAGAAGAAGCAGCGCAAGAAACTCAGTCACTATTAGAACTAAGAAGCAGCACAAGAAACTCAGTCACTACTAGAAAGAAAGTAACATAAGTATTTATCACAATGGATGCGTTCACTTTAACCTGACCGCAGACCGCAGAAAGTATCCAGTGTGGCAAAATATTTAAAGGACAATATCTGCTTAATGCAGCTTACATACCAGAGCTGCCGACTTGCCGACACAGTCATCGACTTTTAACATGTTGTCAAAACTCATGGGAGTACAAGAGTCCACTTTTATCTTTTGAAATAAAGTCGCCGACAGCCTGGCGGCTTGGCGTCGGCGCTTGGTGTGTAGAGTTCATAAGAATACAGAATTCATAGAAGTAAACTGTCAATCAAGTAAGAACTTTTAGGCCAGGTTTCACCATCTTACTTTAACTTTGACAAACGTCAAAAATCTGTCAAACTCCATACAAAAACAACCGGATAATGTTATTGTTACAGTTAAAATAAGGTGGTGCAACTAATGTAAGGATATCGATAATGAAATAGTTCAACATTTTGTGCAATTTGCTCAACACAAACTGGAGTACCAACACCTAGCCCAGTATTTTTAATGGTTTAACCCAAACCATTAACCCTAATTATTGCAAGCCTTAATTAAATGTAGCGCCATTACGCTGGCCTCTTCCTGTCAAACTTTGCCCATTGATTTTGCAAAAGGATATTACATTAACGCGCAGTTAGCTATTTACAAGTAGATGTAATTCGTGAAATGGTATCGACACCAATGCTCAAAACACTATTTACATATCTCTGTAGGGATGTGCTTAGTATATCCGATTTTTTTATCGATTTATTAATTGGAGCGATTTTTTTTCTTAATTTTTTATGGCTGACCTGAAGAGTGCCTCAAAATTAAAACAATAAAGATTAAAAATATCGATGTCATTTATTTTTACCGTGTAAAAGTAATATTTTATGGCTGTTTCAGAGACTGCCCAGTTGGTAGCGGCCTGCGTCCAGCGCCTTCCTGCTACCTTTATGATGTCGTCGGTCCACCTTGTGGGTGGACGTCACACGCTGCGTTTTCCGGTACGCGTAATAACATAATACGTTTTTTTTTATTAGGACAACCAACTAGACAAACATGCGTACAAGAAAATGAATTATTATAACCAAAAATGTTAAAAACTAAATGATGTCTTAATTAGAGGCTGCCACAGCATGCATCGTGAACAGTTTAATTACTAACTTAAATTAAAAACTAACGAACTGAAAGCACTTATGACAATTCTATTTATTTGCTGCCGCTGCAAATAAAATTAATTAATTTTGTAGTTAATTTATAATTATTGTAGTAAAACAAGCATCGACTAGTTTTTCGAAACCTTACCAGTTGCAATGACATGCGTCCAGCACAGAACGCACAAGGCAATCAGTGCAATTATTTTTATTGGTTCTAATTGCGCGTTTGGCTCACAAAAGGGCCAATTTCCTCGGGGTTAGTCTTGACTCTATTGGCTTGTCCTTTTATGGACGTAAGACCTTTTTAACCGGCTTCAAAAAAGGAGGAGGTTCTATGTTTGACTGTATGTATCTTTTTTTGCTAACTAATATACAATTAATATAGTACCGTACCTAGTGAATGAAGAGAGAGTCATAATTGGTAAGACTTTAAAGGCATAATGGTAGTTTTAATCAGTAGTGAACTCTTAAATAAAAATAGAGCATTGCAACAGTGATATTTAGTGAAAAGTTTAACGGGCCACTTGTATTCAGCTAATTTGGAAGTCAGTACGAAGTTCAGCAGTGAGCGGCTTTTGATTAAAATGATGATGATAATGATGAATAGATCTACGATGGATCGCGTAGCCGCACTCTTGCTTACCTAAGCACTTGCAATCTTGGAATTTAGAGTTTTATTATTTGAAAATCAACAGGCTAAGTCCAGATATTGAAAACTATAGTATTATCTAAAGTGTTAGCGTTCGACAATCGAGCTGTTATGGCCAGAACGTGCTGAAGGTTCGATTGATAAAGTAGATTATCGTGATTGCGTAGGTATAGAGGCGTGGTCTATAATGCTATAAGGGCGGGCAGTAGACAATGCAATTACATAATAACTACAAGGAAAACGGCCAATCTCTTTTATGTTACTGTAAACACTTGACATTTGATATTTTCCTAGCAGGTTTGAGTATCGACAGATACCGATAACGTCATTGTTGTAAGAGCGCTACGTTGAAAAGGAATTTAGCTGTGGCCTTGACCTTACACTTTATATCAATCATGTAAATATAAATAAAAGTGTTTTAATATACATATAAATTATGCAAACTGCACTGCTTGGGCCACCAAGATACAGGCTATGCCTAGTCTGGGGCCCACTGTTATTTAAATAAATTAATATATTTCAATTTTTTTTCACGTCATACTAAATGTAAAAGGCCAGCCAGGCCTAATGGTTAAATTCCATCGAATACAATACGGTAATCACTTACCATCAGGTGATCCGTCTGCTCGTTTGCCTCCTGTCACATAAAAAAAAAATACAAACTCAGCTGCAAAAGTGGATTCAGATCCCGCTAAGGGCAAATACGATGAGTAATAAATACCACCTACATATTAGAGACTAATATCCAAAATATACATAATATAAAGTACATAGGTAATGTATGTAGGTACTAGGTACTCATATTTTCATACTGGAATCAGCTGGAATCATTATCTCATATCTAATCAATAGCAGCTCTTGTTGCTATTGAAAACATATTATTGACGTAGGTAATAGATTTGACGTTTGAGTGGCATTGTCAAAACAACTGTAAATTATTATCTTGTTGCTCTTTTATTTTATCAGCAAATATCATAGAAAATACTTTTTTTTTATACTTATATCATTTCATAACAGAACCCCTGTGGTTCTAATCGAATTTAGCTTCTAAAAGGATGGTATTAAACGATCGACTATAAATTCAAATTTAGGGTATCTAAAATACTGATTATGGCGCACTGAAATACTAAATGAGCAAATGACTGAGGGCGAATAGAAATATTGAAAACGGCGACTTGAACATATTAAATTAAGTTCAGGTTAATCAGATCAGATCACTACAATAATTCGTAAGCGAAAAAAATTATTTAGACATTATATTCAACATCTATTAATTATTTTATTGCAAAAGTGCTGCTTTATACTATAATCGAAGTGTTTCAAATTATTATATTGAGCAAGTTGCCACTTGATTTTAGCAATTCTGCGGGCTATGTCAGTTACTTTGGTTTTCATAAGAATCACCTCATTATTTCTGATTCGATCACGCAGGGAAACTCCGAGTAAGTATAGCGCGCTCTATCGCCTTTTGGGTGACCTTGAGTCTTCATAAGAGGCCCATAATTAAGTTACTGAAAGTTTAATGTGTTGGGTTGTGGTCTGCACATGCACATTTCTTTTTAATAGCTAATTTAATTTTATTTGCCAAAAAAGCTGTTAAAATCAGAAGTAGCTATGCTCCCGCATTGCACAGCAGCGTTGCAGAATAGAAAAGATATTACCTACAACAATTATTATTATAATATTTATCGATGTTATTACCGCAGTACACATTAAACATCCCAAAATTCTATTTTATGAAGTACCTACTTCATATATTAACTCAAACCGGTTTAATAATCACCCAATTAATGTTTATGTCGTTTACTGAGTATTTCTTTCGCCCAATTTTGTATTTAATTCGGAGCCATAGAATTTTAGGTGCCAGTTTAGATTACCTGTTTACCACTGTCAGTAGCTTAGGTATTTGACGTATTTTTAGTATTCATAATTATCGCCAATTATGATATTTTTTCGCAAATATAATTTATCACCGCTCCATTCCACATACTAAAATCGTTTTATAAGATATAAGTACAATAAAAATTTAAAAGTACTTATGATATTCATCTTCAGAATTATCTTTCCTCTAAATGAGATATGATAAAAATTTTGCTAAGTTATATAACCGAATGATTGCGCTTACTGTCATAACAAAAGTGATCGTGCAACAAAAATGTTTCTCAAAAGGATAGTTCTGTGAGTAGCATAGTTTAAACAATGTTGGGTTGTACCATCTTACTTTAACTAAGTATAACTAATGTCTAAAATCTGTCAAACTCTTTACTTTTCTTCTTCTTCTTCTTTTTTTCAAACTTTTGTGTTTTGTATTACATCGTTAAAGTTAGGTACCTAGTGCAATTCAGCTTTAGTTTTCTTGAAGTTTTGTCAAAATCCGTTATATCTAATATGTGAGCCATACATATCGATCTTCACTCAGTCCAGAAAATATTTTACAGATCCTTGTTTTGTTTCCACGTGGTGTTGGGAAAAACACCTGAAATTCGAGAAGATGTAAGGAAATTCCCTGACGGTTTCCTGTTTGGTGTTGCGTCCGCTTCGTACCAGGTGGAAGGGGCTTGGGATGAAGATGGTGAGTATGATTTGGAGGCTCAAGAAACATTTAAGTACCTATTCTTTGTACTCCCTGCAGTCAACTCTGCATACAAAAGAAGCTTTTGAAAATTATTTTTTTATTTTGTTAACTGTCTTTATATTTTCTTCATAGGTAAATCGGAGAGTATCTGGGATCATGACACTCACAAGATACCCAGCCCCATCGATGATATGTCTACAGGAGACATCGCGGACGACTCATATCATTTATACAAACGTGACGTAGAGATGGTCAGAGAAATGGGCGTTGACTTTTACAGAATTTCCCTGTCCTGGACCAGGATCATGCCTACTAGTTTCCCAGACAAAATCAACCAAGCAGGAGTTGACTACTACAACAATTTGATTAATGAACTACTGAAACACAACATTAAACCAATGATTACACTCTTCCACTGGGACATGCCCCAAAAGCTTCAAGAGATGGGGGGATGGACAAATCCCAATATTGTTGACTGGTACGGCGACTACGTACGGACTGCCTACGAACTGTTCGGAGACAGGATTAAATATTGGATCACCATCAACGAGCCCACTCAAATTTGCCTTTATGGCTATGGATTAAATTTGTTAGCGCCTAGGCTTAATATTCCTGGTGTGGCTGATTATTTGTGCTCTAAAAATTTACTATTAGCTCACGCACGGGCCTACCATATCTATGATGAAGAATTTAGAGCGTCTCAGGGAGGCAATATATCCATTACACTCAGCGCTCAGTGGTATGAACCTGAGTCTGAATTGTATGCCACTGCTTCAAGAGAATATCTGCAATTTGACGTAAGTGCCTACCTCAGTAATTAATGAATAATGACTTACCGCCCTAACTTATGTTGATTTTTATTTTCTTTTTGAATTTTTAGTCAGGAGTCTATGCTCATCCTATCTTCTCAAAGGAGGGGGATTGGCCTTCAATTGTAAAGGAGAAAGTAGCTCGCAAAAGTGCAGAACAAGGATTTGCCAGATCCCGACTTCCTGACTTTACTCCTGAAGAAATAGAATACGTTCGTGGAACGTCAGATTTCTTCGGACTGAATCATTACTCCAGTTACTTCGTGAATATGGATGAGGACACCATCAATAGCTATGCAGTTCCTTCCCGGGCCGATGATATTGGTGTCAATGTATTCAAACTAAACGAATGGGTTTTATCCGAATTTAGTTCAACTGACGTAAGTTGATTTCTTGTTTTAATTTTGTCATTATGTTTAATGATATTTGTCATCGATATCGCATCCTTTGTAATTATGCATACCATGTGGATTGGACCTGTTCTCTGCGCAATGATTACATTTCTTTCTTTTTTTGCAGTATGTGCCTTGGGGATTCTACAAACTACTAAACTACTTTAGAGAAGAATATGACAACCCCCCTATATTTATAACTGAAAATGGTTTCGGAACTTACTATACTGGGTTGGACGACGACGAACGAGTAACATACTATAGGGGCTACATTGGCGCCGTACTGGATGCCATTGATGATGGCACTAATATAATTGGGTATACCGCATGGTGTCTCATGGATAACTTCGAATGGACTAAGGGATACACGTGAGTTCTCATTTCAAATAATTCATATGTAATGTTAATAGATAAGAACTACAGCTAGCCTAGGACTCAAAAATAACGGACAGTCTAGGAGTTCTTTAGTTAAAAGGTAGCCGCTTGAAAAACTGGTCTGAAGACTCAATAAGCAGCTAAAAGTTATAGCGATAATCTACCTTAAGTACCTATAAATAACGTCCTTATTCTTCCAGGGTCCGATACGGCATCTACCACGTGGACTTCGAAAGCCCGAACCGCACGCGAACCCCGCGCAAGTCCGCCTTCGTGTATAAGGAGATTGTGCGCACGCGCTCGCTCGACATCGGCTTCGAACCCGACACCGCTGTGATGACTATTGATGAAGGACACTGATGACAAATAAACAAAATTATTATAAAATGCTTTTACTTTATTAAGAAACTTGAGGGACAGTTAATCATCGTGGCATTAGCATGATTAATTCAGTCCTGTCAGGTCTCTGTTAGATCTCTGGCTTAGATGCTGGGGGTTAAATGTTAATGTGATGGCTCCTCCATCTATCACCAAATTAAAAAGATTAAGAGATTACAAATAAGCTGTGCTACTAACATAGTCTCTAAGATCTGTTACTAACCAAAACATGGACTGCATTGTCTGACAATAAATTATTTTTAATTTTATTTTTTTACTTTATTAATTTATCTCAAGCTAATTTTCAAACCTGAAAAATTCGACAGCCTCGGCGGCAACTGAACTCACAACTTTTCGCTTGCCGGGTACCGCCACCGGCGCTGAAAGATGAGAGTAGACATTGAGCTCGTCGAAATTTTCAAATGTATTTTACGCTGTTAGCCGGTATCATTTTATCAATACAGGGTAGCTAGTATCTACCTATTAAATAACTACTAAAACCCTTTCTTTAGTTCGACAATACCTACGCAATTACTAATCCGTGTCACGGAACCGGATATTTTAGATGATTGGTCGTTCTGATCAAAACTTGGACATGCGTCGACATGGCTTGCCGTAAGTGTAATACGTTAGTTGTTAACTAATTGCTACGTCATAATATGATCGATATCACAGATTGAATAATATGTTAGAGCCCAGTCGGAAGAAAACGCACGCAGGATTTTTCGTAAATTATAGCATTGTTACCAATTTCATGGTCAAATATATAACAATAAATTTGTTATAACGCTATTATCTAATATCAATGACATGTCCTACGTACATGCAAATGAGTTTTAGATTGATTTATTGTATTAATCTAAATGTTACATTTTCAATGACCTCCATTTAAGTATTAGGCAGTTATTTATAAATCATTTAAAAATACTGTTGTAGGAAAATGCCTTACGCATGCGGTCATGCGTAAGGCAAAGTCAGTTTACCTAAAACGACGGTTCGTTTTAGGTAAACTGACTATTTGAGATTGTGCGATACCTACTCTTTTGGCGAGTGACAACAATAGCGGACTCACTCTACCTACTGAATGAAACCTTAGCACAATAACGACCGAACAGGGGATCCCTAGTAAACTATAATATAGTTAATAAGATATTATCTTAACAAATAAATTCCGCACCAACTACTCCGCAGAAAACCTACGGAAAGTGACTCTGTAAATTGGAGTTGTATTGGAAAATGCCAATATAAAGTGGGCTACATCACTCACATCCAACCACACGTTTTAGAGTCAAATTGCTCCTATTACAATTTTATAAGAGATTCAAGCAATAGAGATGGGTTATACTAGGTAAATTTGATACTAGGTGCACCTATTCCTAGTATTTATTAATACTCGATCCAAATACCTATTCCACCTAGTACGTAGTAATTTAGCATACTTGACGCGACTAGTGCGGACTAATCCACGTAATATTATTACGTGGATTAGTCCCGTCCGGCGCGTCCGTCCGTCCGTCAAGTATGACTTTAAAATACAATTTTCTTTGAAAAGATACAACCGTAGTATGAATAATGCAATTTGAAATTGAATAATAATGTTTTTGCTGGCTGTTGATTGATTGATATCCTCCCTTCATACTTCAACAGGCTTAGTTGGCGTATTTAAAAAACATCAATTTCATAAAAATGTAAATGGTTTGACTACGTTTGTGTGCGTTTGCTTCGTCGCGCTCAAATTTGTTTGGTCAGACAGAGACGGAGTGAATCTCTACCAAGCAACCGGAAAATTGCAATGGCAAGTAGCAGGACGTAGAACGTTACAAACCTTAAAGCTCAGTAACAGTGCAGCAGCCATTTCTCTCAGAATATGACAGATTTGACAGGTCAGTCATGCACGTGTCAAGCGATAGTGTTTACCATGCGTTGTTACACTCCACTAGAGCATGTGATACGTAACATTGCATTAAGCACCACGAGCTGTCAGCTTATCTACACTTTTTTTTCTTGAGCGGTTGTTCTAGTTCAATGGAATCCGATCATTGCGACCGATTTGGATATTTTGTAATCTTAGACTTAAAAATTATATTAAATTGATGAATTACATAATAGGTATGTTCGTTATACAAAATTAAATTGCATACCAAAGCTGAAGTTCTGACAATCGTAATGATCATCATTCATCATTCCCACAACTTACCTTACAAGAGAATGAGGGCTTTTCGTACACAAGATTTGCATTGACATGTACTTCTTCTTCTTCTTCTTATTCGTAACGCTCTTGGCAGAGCGGTCGTGGTCACATTGAGGCGTTGTTCACATCGGCTGTAGAGGCGGATACAACTCTCCGCACGATCTCCCTCCATCTCTCTCTATTGGCAGACTGTCTGGTGCAGTTGACATGTACAGTCAGCTGCAAATAGTTCGCTACGACACCAAAATGTACGCCACACGTCTTTGTGACATTTGAAGTAAGGTTATGTTGTCAACTTTTTGGCCACTTTGGGTGTCACGAACTATTTGACGATGACTGTACTGTGAAGCTATTGACACCTACTACTCCACTAAATCCTGTTATTTAATTACATACAGTCCGCTTCCATAAATTAATTGTGTTATTTCCAGTTCAGGGGAAATCCTGAATGGAAAACAAAGAATGTGTAATCGAACGTACTCGTACAAACAAACCCGCATGTCGCCGGATTTTGAATAAAAATAGTCGGCGTATGACGGATACTTCGACCTCTGAAGGCCTTGGTGTGAACAAGAATGTGAATTACCACTTTTGTGTGGACTTTCATATCCTGACACCACTTTCATGAAATGCGTAAAATATTTTTTATTTTGTATCTTAATTCGGCTAAGATAGAGTTAGTTATAATAACTACTTTAGTAATAATTAGTAGCAAAGGAAGCTTAAATTGTTAAGAATCTCTATTACCAGTTTTCTTACAGATAAAACTTATGCCCGTTTTCACCATCAATTACCATAGGGGTCACTTAAAAACATTTGATTGATGGTGAAAACGGGCATTGGTTTCTTAGTGACTCTTTACCCGACTGCGCGAGGTGGGTTACTTGCCTAGCTATTCAGTTACTTCTTCCAACGAGTCGTTTATTAGTACCTAATGGTTCTTACTGTCTTTAGTTTCAACGTCAGCTATTTCTATATAAATCTGTCATGATTAGTCGCTAACTCATGGACTTTTAGTAATTTAACAAATAATTGTATAATTTAAAATTTCACGCCACTTCAAAAAGATAAGGTGCATAGCTTACCTACTATGAACGTTGTACAAATACTTAATGAATTCAACGTGGGTACGCTTATTAGCAAATATCCGGGTGACCTCAAGTCACTCAAGTCGGCCTTCCACGCTGGACACTTTCTACCAGTCAACAAAATGTAGTGTACTTACTACAATAAATTACTTACTGTTAGATATATGTATTGTTTTTGTTTGAATTATATTTAAATCTGATATAGAAAATTATTATTATGAATAACGAGCTTTTGCCCGCGACTTCGGGTCAAAAATGACTCTCTAATGGGATTTTTTGGTTTATAACTTATTAATTTTGTTATGTTGTAAGCTTTCATCGCGCCATTTTATGGATTTAAAGTGAACCGGGTGAATCTCACTTCCACCTTCGGCCTAATCGTCACTTACCACCAGGTGAGATACAGGCCAAGAGCTTCCTCATTGGGGATATAAAAAAAAATCGATAAGCCCATACATTTGTCGTCTAAATTCATCGTTAAGATTTTATTACGGCGCGCATCCTAGCCTTGCAGGCCGCCGTCCTACCTTCGTACTCCTAGCATTTCAGCATTAAAGCATCTGTAAAGTCAATTCTTATATATATATTTTATTTTATTTATTATTGAGTACCAACCAAACTTATTTCTTTCTGCCAATGTAGTGTGAAAAATATTGATATAATGTTATCAATAGAACCTGATAGAACGTGGGTGTTTCAGTTCTATTGATTTTTCATGGATTCAGTGGAGTTATGGCACGTAAGCAAGTTTCAAGACGCCCACCGGGTTGTCCAATGTTCAACAACCCACTCGACACTCGATGCGCGCTCAATTTCGAAGTGTTCTTATTACTATTAGTATAAAATGTTATGAAATATAACACATTCGTGACGGAAATGTGTCGTTTGCGTCAGATTAGGTCAACCTGCGGAAAATGTAACATTCAACACTTAGTTTTGTAATCAGATGTAATTTCATGTGATTTAAATAACTATAGGCGGTAGTGATATATTTCTCAGTAATCATGGTGTAAGAAATCGCAATACATGCAATTACTGGTTATAATAAATGACATAAACTATTTACTGTTTAGAAATGGATAAATTCGTAGTAAACAGGGTGTGAAACCAAACTGGCGTTTAAAGCGTTTTAACATGCCACGGTTCTGTGGTGAATAAGTGATTTGGGAACAATATTTTTCTCGGAAAACTTACAGAATTAAAATGTAGAGTCTACATTATTCTAATTTTCGAAGTATCGAGTAGGTATAATATTAACTGAGTTAAGGCTTCCACAGACCAAACGCGGGTCAGAAGCAGTGCGGGTCAGTTACAGCGCGGCTGAGGCACACTGAAAGCAGCGCAGTTTCAAAGCAGTTGCAACGCGGGCGGTTGTCAAAAATTTAAACATTCGAAAACCGCTTTCAACGCGCTGCTACCGCCCTACGTCCGGTGTGTCATGCTAATATGGCCGCCATAGTAATACAACAGCGCGGGCTCGCGTTTGCGCCTCCGCCGCCTCGTTTGTCGTTCGGCAGTTGCAGTGCGGCGCGGTTGGAGCGCTGGCCCGCGTTCAAATTTGGTGTGACACACTTCAAAGAGTTTCTTGTATTACAACTTGCGCGGGCCCGCATTCAAACTGCGCTGCTACTGCCCCGCGTTTGGTCTGTGGAAGCCTTTATAGTTAACTCCAATTTCATATTCCGTGGGTAGAGATTATTAATTAAGCACTGAAATATTGATACACCTTGATTGGGCTTTATGCAGTTAACCAAACTATTTTAAATTTCGTATTCGGGCCATGTTTTTCAAATTGTTCTGCCTCATTAAGCGCTTATTAAAACATAACAAGCAGATTTATAACTTTCATACGCGACAGCACATCAAGGTAATCACTGTTACACCTTATGTCAGTTGTAATAGATGTGATTTTGCATCAAATAAGTTGATTAAGTTATTTTCAAACATTTTGTGATGTAAGAAAGAAATAAGTCAAGAGACTTGTGTAAATATTAAAGCTAAATTAATTTTATGCAAATATTTTTAAAGCATGTCAGACTCATTATTAACGCACGTGTAACTTTTATTAAGGTTCTATTTTTGAAAGCTGAAACGGAAAATAAAACCTGAAACAAATGACTGCATCTAAATCTATACTACTCGTACTATTTTAAAGCTGAAGAGTCTATTTCAACGCGCTAATTTCAGGAACAACTCTGGTCCGAAAAGAAAAAGTTTTTTTGTGTTGGATAGTTCTTTTTTCGAGGAAGGCTATTATAACATCACGCTACGACCAATAGGAGCGGAGTGTCAGTGAAAATGTTATGGAAAAAAATATGTGACGAAGTCGCGGACACAGCTAAATCTTGTAAACGACTTATTTACGTCATGCAAAATAGAGAAACCTCTGTTTATTTCAATCAATACAAAGTTTACACATGACATGTCATGTCTGTCAGATTAGCTCATAACGCAATATCGTATGTCACTCACGACTGCAGTACCGCAACGAAATTATGCACCGTGACTAAATCTGTTTTAGTACTAATCACACGGTAATTGGCGGTTGATGCATGGTCGCGTTTGACGTGCGTGTGCAGCCGTGTTACTCTTTAGGGCTGATTAAGTACCACTATATGAGCTAGTAGCAATATGGTAGGAGTTGAAGTCACTTAAGACTTATTAGGTAGAATGTAGAGGAGTTTGCAATCAACAATTGGTTATAGTTACGGTCAAAGTTTAGTGGTTCAACTCAGCCTTAGTGTTGACCGCTGATTTTTGTATGACGTCCTTTTTGATCCCACAGTAAAAGTTGTTCTTAGTCATCAGTGTAACACTATTCTCAATTTATATTTTTTTTTGCCTTTGCCTCGAACTATCTTTAAAGCAGGTTCTTATCAGTCAATACTTAAGAATGAAATAATACTTGAATTAATATTGCAAATTAACGTCAGAAAAGTATTTCAACAATGATTATGACCACAGGGTATCATACCAAACCGCGAGATAACAGAAGTAAAAGTCACTGAGTCGAATTTTAATTAATCGAACGAATCCAAGGGCAAAGCTATGACTCGACTTCTCTTTGTGCGCCGACAATCGATTGAATAACTCGATCATATTGCACTGTGCTGATATCATAGAGACAAAGCGGCCTAAATGACTTATGAACTTTAGTCGTGATTGCTATTGATTATTTTTATCGTTACATTATTGGCAGGTAAAGGTGGTTACTCACTACGGACCTTAGAAGCCTGATGTAGCAAGTAAATATATTTAGACTACTGGGGAAACCACCCACAAGGTGGACCGACAACATCAAAAAGGTAGCAGAAAGGCGCTGGACACAGGCTGCTACCAACCGGGCAACATGGAAAGCATTGGGGAGGCCTATGTTCAGCAGTGGATGTAATATGGCCGAGATGATGAAGATGATGATACTGGGGACATTAACTAACCCTACAGATAAGAAAATATTAGTAGACAATCCATGATAGCCAAAGGGTCACCAAGCTAAAATGTAAAGGAAAAAATTGTTACCAAAACTCTTCCTTATCACTGGCAAGCACGGACCAAAGAAGTTTATTTAGTAGTCTGGTTAAGGTCTATTTAGAATTAATAAGCAAAACGAATGTTCATTAAGAACTATTACAATTAAGCTAGGTTATATCATTTTTGAATAATCGATAAATAACCAGCAAATATCGACATGACGGCTCGCTATTTCAAATAAAAAGGCAAGAGATTATTAAGAGCAACCTTTAATGAAACATTAAAATTAATGCGTAATCTTAAGTATTTTTCGTTACAAAACCTGAGGCCCATGAAAGGACTTGGTCTGCAATACCATAACTAAATTATTTCGCGATATACCGCTGGGTGCCAAAACGACTCGTCGTTTCGTCAAAACTTCACGCTTATTGTCGCGCGCTAGGCGCAAACCGTATCAAGGCCGATACAAAGAAGGCGGAATCGAGTAAAATGTAGCAATCGTTACGTAAATCGAGTGAGAAAGCGCGTGTGAGTTTTGGAAGCTGTTTAGGCATGGTGCGCATTGGCAAATAATGCTTATTAAAATTAATTTTGATTGACGCAATTCGTTTTAAGACGGTGAATGGCTCGTTGGAATAATTCGGTTGATGACAGTTTCAGAAAGTAGGAATTTTTATGTTGACTATTGAATGAATACTTTGATTTTAAATTTAAATAATTAATTGTTGGATTTTCTGCATTTATAATTCTACATGTTATAGGTATTTAGTTCAAGACAGAAGCAATTAAATGATTGAGTACCTACTTATAACTAATGAGTATTGATGGTTATGACTTTTAAAGAAAACGACTGCCTCTTTTTAATTTAATTAGATTGATTGCCTTAAGTGAAAATGGTGCCCACACGATATTTTTCACCAGACGACTGTTTTAATTAGCTACCTATTAATTATATTCTTGCTAGTAACTTATTTTAATATTTAATCGTTTAATTAGTACTGTCAATCAACTCTACATTAAAGCAAAGTTTTATTCAGGTTATTTCTTACCAATTTTTAATTTATATTAGGTAACAGTGTGCCCATAACTTAATCCGGATAGCGACACGAGCGAGATAAGAACACAATGTGAGCGAATTCGTTCGTTGTCTGCGCGGATGTATAATTGTCTCAATTGCGTGCGCGGACGCAGCCTCGCGGTTGCAGTGTATGCATGCGCCACAACGAAGAGATCGTACAGTAGAACTATGCGGCCAAAATTAATTTTATTTCTATCAACTAATTACCAGTATAGACATAAGCTTATGTCAAATGTCTAAGGCTGAGTTGCACCACCTGACTTAAACGGTAACTATGACGATAACCGGTGCTTTTTGTATGGAGTTTGACAGATTGAAAGTAAGATGGTGCAACCCAGCCTAAGTGTCTCTAGGGTAAATCTGGCAAATATTAGAGAATAGGACAGACAGGGTTTCCCAAACTGCGTCACGATACCCTGTGGGTGGGTCTATACTTTAAAATCGCATACCAGTCGAAAGATGGTCGAAAAGCCTTTTCTTTTGTATGGAGTTTTGACGGAGTCGATTTTCGATTCGATCAAAAAGTGCCACTTGTCTAGGGGGGCTGAGCCGTTATGGCATTGTATCATGTGTAATCCCGTATCAAGGGTGTCGTGAGGCGATCGTAGATCGTGAAATAATAAAAAGTAGGGAAAAAAGTTTGAAAATCCCTGGGAAATATTAATTCAGTCTGTAAAACAATCAATTTAAAAGTTTATTTATTGAAAACTTAACGTAGTTTTCAATAAATAAACTTTTAAATTGTCCTTCAATTGTTACCCTTAGCTGTGAGAAAAACAATGGCTATTACAGCCTAAGATCTTGTGATATCAAATATTGGTTTTCGTTTGTTTTTGCTCTAACTTTTATTTGTTTAAGAATTTTTATTATTTATGTTAGCAATTTAAGGAGTTGATGCATAATCCTAGTATTTACACTCATTTATTTTATTTTAGGCGCCTCTTCAACATGCCTCATTAATACATTTAAGAATGTATGTAAGTAACTGAATTAATATTAAATGCCGAATAAAGTAATTATATTCTACTGTATTTTAATTTATTTATTTATTCATAAATTGCAATTTAATACATAGTTACCTTAAGAAACTTAAAACTAGTCTAAGCTACTTATGTACTATGTACACCCGGTTGGGTACAGCAATCCACTCTAATACAATATAAAATATTATAAGTGCCTACTTTCAAACTTATATTAAACAGTACTTACTATTTTATTATACATTTATATAATAATATTATGGATTAATCTAGTTACTACTACTTATAACAAAATTAATTATTTATATTCCATAAAATCCTTAACACTATAGAGACATTTAGTTATTAGTAATTCTTTAAGCTTTTGTTTAAATATATGGTTCTTATCTATATCTATATCTTTTATATTATCGGGTAGTTTATTAAAAATTTGTATACATCGATATGCCGGGCTATTTCTAAACATTTCAGAATTAGGAGTTGGAAGGAGAAGTTTAGTCCTGCGGCGGGGGTTTGGATCTTGCTGGAATAAGTAAATGTGTTTTCTAACAAATATTGCTGCTTCTAGAATATAAATGGATGGTAGAGTTAACATTTTTTCATGAACTATACATATAAACGCAACTCCAGAACCAAAGAAACCGCAGAAAATGCGACGTGGTAAACAGATAGTTGTTTCTGTTTATTAGACAAGGACTCATATTAAATTCTAACTAAATTGTCTCAAGGAAGTTGACCATTCACTCTAACTGTGACCAAAATGATTCATTTGTCTTTTTGACGGCCACCAAGACATTAATGTCTTGATCAAACTTGAAGTTATAATCTATGGTTCTTACACTTCGAACTAACAGTAATTATAACAACAGGTGGCAATGGTAAGATTGATATTATTTTTTATAACCTAAGGGTATAATAAAAATCATAACGAATTTAAATATAGTCGTCAAAATAATATAAATAGATCTGAAGCAGACTCCATGTTCAATTTATGACTTAATTGTCATATGAATTCAGTGTGTAAAATACAACGCAAAAAGTAATTGACCCATACATTGTATAACATCTTTAAGCAGAAAAATTCTGAAGACAGAACTAAAAAATAGAGAAAATTGGGTTGCAATCATTACCACAGAGGCCGTCAAAATTACATGACTATGCTATTTTCACGGTCAATGCCCACAAACAAGAGTCAAACCATCGTAACTTGCACATCGTTTCACTCTCCATGGGTGTGGTAGCCCATAAATCACATAACTTCCTCTAGATTGCGTTACAAAGTTAAAAGCTACGCTAAGTCAGGGTCAAATATTAATTGTAGGTCAGACTCATGATAGGTCAAATAATAATGTGAAAAAAGACAAAAGCTGGTTTTACCTATTCGATAAATTGAACTGGTTAGTTACGGTTAATAACTTTTAATGGGCAATTAAGGTAAAAAGTAATTAGAATTTTAAAAAACTTTACTAGCATTTGACGTCATCACTCGGCATAATACGTCAATTTGTCTCTAAGAGAGAGAAGTTGGGATTATTGTTGTCAATAGAATTGTAGCTCTAATATCGCATTACATAAGAATCAAGTTAATGTAACACCAGTAACACCAAGTCAACTAAACTTAAAAGGAAAAACAATTGAGATAAAAATAAAAAAATCAGCAAAACAAAAAAGTGTTTTTTAAAAGCATTTGAAGTAGTTAAATTACTTTCTTTTTTTCGTACCTTTACGTAGCACAATGTCTCTATAAAATAAAAACATTTCTTGTGATCAAATTAAGTCAATGTGCTGATTTGCCAATATTTTTGATAATAGGAAAACTTTTACTTGCAATAAAATTAAGTTAATGTGTTGATTTTGCAAAGTACCAAAATCTTAATTAAATAAATAAATAAATAAATAAATATCCTTGGACATTTTACACTGCGCTTCTAGTCCCAAACTAAGCAAGGCTTGTACTATGGGTACTAGACAACGGATATAAACATACTTAAATACTTTTTTTTTTTGTAAATACATACTTATTATACATAGACAACACCCAGTCCAATACAAACAAATATGTTCATGCACACAAATGTTTGTACTGTGCGGGAATCGAACCCGCTACCTCCGGAATAGTAGTCAGATCCGAACCACTACACCAAACGGCCGACTACATAAATTGGCTGAATACATAATTAATTATGTTTACGACACGTGCCTAACGTTTGTCTAACGCGTCCAAATATTTGTATCGATCTTTCAACCAGTTACAGAATTTTTACTTATGTATTTCTTAACAATTTACTTATAATCTGTATAAAAATCGACGGTTTAACCTTTACAGCATTACTCTTATCAATGTCATTATAATTTATTAATGTAATGCAAACAAGCTCAAGTTTTTCTGAAGAACATAGTTATTATGCATTTATGTATATTAGATAGATGACTATATTCTTAATAAGGACATGGAGGGGTTTCCATCTGACTTCTAGAGAGAGGAAGAACCTATCTCATTAATGACATTCAATTTCAAAATCGCTTCGCTTCTACTTTTTTTGTACAATTGCGAAATAGAATCTGTCACGATGTTACCTTGTTCAGGGGGGCAGTAGGTGTGCGTTACCTATCGATAACGATCGTTACATTGTCTACGCACCCGTTTATACAGGGTGTCCCAAAAAGATCGTGCCATACTTATGGAGATGATAAAAATGCGCAGATATTTTTCTTATTCTTCTTGTCAAATATTCTCGAAAAATAAGTATCTGCTCGTTTGTATACACAGCAACTAGAGATAGGCTCAAAATTGGGGATTTTAAGAAATATGAAAAATAATCGTACCTCTGAAGAGTTTTTTTTTGTAGATGATTTGTAGATCCATTAGTCTCTCATCTCCGTAAGTTGGGCACACTCTTTTTGGGACAACCTGTATAAATGGTGGGCAGTGAGTAGGCATTCTTTTGTTTTTCAAGACACCAATCGACACCCGTTTTGTTGCATAACAAAGTGCTAGGAAGGTCGTGCACGCTTTATGGTAATAAAGTAACCTGTTGCGGGTCCGGCCTGGCTGCAGATAAATCTCGTGAAAGATTGGAATTAATTATCAGGCGGCTACAATTCAAAATGGATTGCGGACAATCTGAGCTGAGCCTTAGAGAGCTGTAAAAATAAAGCTTTGATTGATGCTAATATTGAGATCTTGCATGATTAGATTAATAGATTTAATTTTTTTTTGGAGTTAAAACAAACTTAATATTATCATTGGTCAACCTGATGGTATTAGTAAAATCTGAAAACGATAACAGCCTATTTATTAATCGACTCGTCTATTGTAGTCCACTCTTAACACACCACGAGGGACTAACGGCATATTACAAAATTGTACAAATTACTAATATTATTGTAAAAAAAACTACCCAAACGTTTTTATTCAAAATATCACTTATAGGGTGCTGCAGTGTTTAGCATGGTGCGCTGTAAAAACAAACTGTCGTTTGTAGTAAAGCGCTAACTCGAATCGGTAACTTCATTTTTAAATGAAGTCCGATTGCACTTTCGTAGCTGCTATCCAGCGATTTTTGATTTGAATTTGAATTTAAACTAAAAGCAAGCACCTAAAAGGGCCTGCTTGCTGCTGATAGCCGTCGAAATTCAGTTCGCAACACGTAATAACAAAAATATAAAACTCCTTTGAAATATCGACATTTATTCAAAAGACCCGCAACTCGCGTCGGGTTTCTTTAATAAGAATAACACAGCCATATTGTTCCTGTATTGTGAATAAAATAAAATAAGTAAAGGCACTTTCCCGCGGCAATCCAGTTTTATTTTAATCCAGTTAGTAGCTACTGGTTCCCCAAAAATTGGACTGTCAAGGGAACACACAATTTGAGATTCAAATTCAAAATTAAAAAGGTTCGAGTTTTGTTATTATTAAAACACGTACCTAAACGGGATCCTGCAAAATACGGGGAAAGAGGCCTAATATGGCAAAGGACATTGTCAGAAACCGCCTTAGATTCCTGGGCACAGCAGTAAAGTATCAAAATTAATCTCTTACTTTTTGAATACTTAAATATTAATTAGATTGTAACGGACACTTGAGGATTAAAAAATGAAATAATAAAAGTATTTTATATGTATTCCATAATACTATGACGACATCCGGACATTTTAGGGCGTGGCCTGCTCCATATCCTATGAAGTTCCATAATTTGTGTCGATAAAATCTATGTAAAATCGGCACAAGGCAATGCCGTACTTCATTGTTAGGAATCCATGTAATAGTGATGTTGACTGCGGTCATCATAGACAATAAGATACCGATCTTGTAAATAAAATAAATCGTCCAAATTGCTACAGTATGACTAGATTTTAATTAAAAGTTAAAAATATATTGCACGATACTACAAGAAGCTATCTAATGTGTCCAACTGGTCGAAGGTCATGAATAAAATAAAAAGAATTGTGATCATAACACTGATATAGACAATGACAACAATATGGGATCATCTTTAATATATCTGTTACAGTTTCAAAATTCGATGAAAAATCCAATGCCGCTTAAAGTGAGAGAAATGTCTAAAATTCTAATAGAATTGAAAGTTTTATTCGCTCAAAATGCTTATAACAATAATTGGTAATACATTTCAAATATTAAGTACCTTTATAATGTATCGATAGAACCAAAATGATATCCTCTCAGCTTGGAAAGGGAAAACCCAGGATTGGGGGAGCGCTCCAGGCAATTTTTAGAACATTTCATAGGTGGTAGTAAATAATATTTATTTTATTATTAAAATTGAATATTTTGATATTGATAAAATTGAATATATCTTTCGATTCAAATACCGAATATTTTTCAATCGATAATAATTATCGAGAATTTTAATAATATTCAATTAAAAGTTGTTCAATCCCTAGTCATGCATAGACTAAGACGGTAACCATGGAGATAGTTAGTTTGGTAAGTCACGTGTTAAATGTCAAGAGTGGAAAGTAAACATAGGATTCATGTTATTTATTTACGTGCAAAATGTAAGTAAGTAAATCATAAAAGTGGAACGCCGAGCTATTTCCAAAACCCGTCCAATATTATAATACAATTTGGCTGCGACAACTACAATACAGAACATCTCCCAAATCGATGTGCATAAAATAATATAATACAATACTAGTAAGTAAGAGGTTATGATAACAATATTGCTATCAATAAGTTTATAGAATTGGTCCGCCAGGAATAATTGTTCTTACATAAAGATTTGTGTCATTTAGAACCTAGAAAGTATTATTTCGGCACTGTTGATCTAACGGCGAACAATGTATGGAGAACGAACATTGTCCTTTCACTGAAACAGCCTGTAGTTTATTCTAAAACCTTATTAATGCGCGAAGTAGTTCATTTAAATTCGAATAAAAAACAGTCGCATATCTATCAACATGTCTGAACAACATGTCATGTCTTGTTAAGGTAATTAATCCAAAATACCTACATGTGGTACGTTGCTAACTGAGAAACAATAAAATAGGTATTATGCTCGTGCTTTGTCCTCGAGATTAGAAATAAGAACTATGTAGTATCACGTACGGTGATGCCAGTTTACGCACTGTTAGTTGAGGATATATTTTTTTTTTTTTTTTTTTTGTGGGTATCTCACTTTACATCTTATTTGACATTGGTATCCGTCGTCAGTCACGATTCAGTGCTCTGCCAGTTCGCACTTCTTCTACTTAAATACGTACCCAGTGTTAAAAATAGTGTTTTTGTGTCGTCAAAATGCCGAACGAAAAACGCCAAATGAGGATAAGGAACATTTGCTGAAGAAAATAAATAAATTGGAGCAGAAGATATGGGGTGCTGAACGTCGTTCAAGCGGTTCAACAGAAGATCATCGTTACACATTACCATAATGCGAACAACCATCCCGGGTTGTCTCTTTATGCCAGTTGTGTTTTTTGTCTGAGGGTTTGCGGTTTAACGTTTGAGTTCTACTCCTACCCCTAATTCAGACAATTGGAAAAATCGCAAGTTCATCGCCTTCAACCAAAAGAAGAAGAAGAAGAACATCATCATTACACATTACCATAATGCGAACAACCATCCCGGGTTGTCTCTTTATGCCAGTTGTGTTTTTTGTCTGAGGGTTTGCGGTTTAACGTTTGAGTTCTACTCCTACCCCTAATTCAGACAATTGGGAAAAATCGCAAGTTCATCGCCTTCAACCAAAAGAAGAAGAAGAAGAACATCATCATTACACATTACCATAATGCGAACAACCATCCCGGGTTGTCTCTTTATGCCAGTTGTGTTTTTTGTCTGAGGGTTTGCGGTTTAACGTTTGAGTTCTACTCCTACCCCTAATTCAGACAATTGGAAAAATCGCAAGTTCATCGCCTTCAACCAAAAGAAGAAGAAGAAGAACATCATCATTACACATACTACCATAGTGCGGGCAACCATCCCGGGTTGTCTCCTTATGCCAGTTGTGTTTTTTGTCTGAGGGGTTGCGGTTTAACGTTTGAGTTCTACTCCTACCTCTAATTCAGACAATTAGAAAAAACGCAAGTTCATCGCCTTCAACCAAACGAAGAAGAAGACAGATGCAGTAAGTTCTATCCATTATTACACATACTACCATGGTGCGGGCAACCATACCGGGTTGTCTTCTTATGCTAGTTGTGTTTTTTGTCTGAGGGTTTGCGGTTTAACGTTCGAGTTCTACTCCTACCTCTAATTCAGACGAATACGGTAAATTATTTTTATTATAATATTATCATTACACATACTACCATATTGCGGGCAACCATACCAGGTTGTCACGTTATGCTAGTTGTGGTTTTTTGTCTGACGATTTGCGTTTTAACGTTTGAGTTATTACCTACCTCTAATTCAGACGAATACAGTAAATTCTATTTACTTAATACAATATTATCATTACACATACTACCATATTGCGGGCAACCATATCAGGTTGTCACGTTATGCTAGTTGTGGTTTTTGTCTGACGATTTCCGTTTTAACGTTTGAGTTATTACCTACCTCTAATTCAGACGAATACAGTAAATTATATTTACTTAATACAATATTATCATTACACATACTACCATATTGCGGGCAACCGTACACGGGTTGTCACGTTATTTAATTTGTGTGGTTATTTTTGTCTGACAGTTTGCGATATTAATATATACTTGCCTCCAAATCAGACGTTCGTAATGTAATGATTTATCTATATCTAAGGGTTTGCGGCACTAAAAACTTTGCATTAATAACCTACTTCTAAATCAGATGTTCGAAGTTAATTATTTTTTTAAATAATAATTACCCATACTACCATACTGCGGAGCTGTGTGATTTTTATAATATGATGGTTTGCGGTATTATCAACAATACCTACCCTCTAAATCAGACGCAGAATCCTAAAAATATTACGATACTTACGGTATTGCGGACAACTACAACGGGTTGTAATTTTACTGTCTTACCTACTTAATTCTTCAAGTCAAGTAAGTTCAAGTCTAAGTTTTTCGGTGATAACAATTTGGCGATATTTAATTTTAAATTGATATGAACGTTAATATTACTAGGCATGCAGATAATTCGTGTTAAGTTGTTACCTACCCGCTACATATTTTAGCAGGCAGTCAAAAGGGCTGTTCCATACTGGTAAAAGTACATATCACATTAAAAAAAAATGCAATAATGCATACCTACTTGTTTAAAAATTGGGAGTTGTCTTAATAAGACATAATTTGATGGGTTTATATCCACACTACCGGGTGGTGATATGATACACGCCAAATCGTTAGCAGGTGAAAAACCATTAGTGGCTATCGAAACATTGGACTCAGAATCCTTAGCCTCGAACCCTGCCGCCGCCGACGCTGCTGCTCTCGTTGCCATCTGCGCCGCTTCCGCTGCTGCTGAAACTAGAAATCAATTAGATTCGACACCTGCAACGCTGTTGGTCTGAAACAGCTGCGCCCCTTCATGATGAGATTGTAATATTGGTGATGATCCTGTGTAGGACAAGCCTCAACACAATTACCTTAATATGAATTTCTTATCGATGCCAATCGCATTTTCTCGACTGTCTACTAAGAATTCCTTATCAGAAAAAACGTAATTCTACTTAGACTCATTAAAGATAAGATCAATTATTACCTACTTTGGGGCCAGCTGGCGCTGTGTGAAATTGTTAAAAGACTCATCTATTTATTTATTTATTACAAACACCGAAGATTGACGCCATGTCTTTTGATAAAAACTTTCCAAAACACGAAAAACTGCCTAGCGAACTTCAAAGTTTGGGGCTGATCTGGAATTGAATCCCAAAATCAAATCAGCAGCCACCAAAAAGTCCTTTCTTATACGAATTTAACCTTGAAGGGACTTCCCCGAAAGGCAGACAACCGATGAAAACAGAGGACTTGACCTCCTGACTTTCAAAACAGTCATCACATGTCATGCTCGTGAGCGCACCAGCCGCATCCAGCTCAGAACCGCAACAGTTGAATCTCGTAAAATATGTCGGTTGGCTTTTAAATTTTTACCATCAGTGGTCACTAGTAATAAGTGACTCTGTTGTACTAGGATAGAGTTATGTGATTTCAATCTCACAACCAATAATAAATGTCAGTATAAATCACATAATACATGATTATATTCGGACATAGAAAAATTGCAATTATATCAGGCTATTCATAAACTTATATTAAGTGTCATGAAATATAGTACTCCGATGTCTCAACTACGGGATGGGGGGCGGCGTGTTACGGGGAAACTTCTGGGGACCCATGGTCCAACATCTATTTTATTTTATTAATATTATCTAATATTAAAAACATAATATAAGAATTAATCTGCAAAGATCCCAAACATTGACCTTTCTTGGCCTAAAAGTATTTACTAAGGATCTTCAAAATTTTCAGTTTCTCAGAATGAAATTCAGTTTTGTACACCGCATAGGTGGCGTGCAGTTTCCCCCCACTTAACACAAATAAAAATAATTGTGGCAATGATGCGAAACTAGAAAAATCATTATAATCATCAATACACAATGATGTGTCCTATCTAATGATCTATCTTATCTAGATAATAGCATGGTAGATACCGAATCTTGAAGAGTCCATTCAATATTAGTATGGACTCGACATTACCAAATTCACCATTTTATTATTTTTGCATTTGGAGAACGTGGCATCGTTAATTTTGCTAAATTCGTTATCGTTATATACCCTAAATTAGATAGGTACCCTGATGCATACGCAACTAAAATTTTAAGACAACAAGGTCAAGCTTATTTCTGCGGTTTCCTTCCTTTTTTGTATTACACATACATTGCAAAAATCACATGTGATCAAGCGACGGGTATACTAGCAGTACCCTTATAATGTAGTCTAGCTTTGTTTCTTTAATTGGATAAAAATAAAAACGCTACATGTGTCTAAATGTCTCATATAAAACGAAGATTACATCTTCATCTATCTATGGATATTATATCTTCATCATTGTCTGATGATCGAAGCAGTACAATAATTGTTCAAGGAAATTGTTTTACTTTTACCATAACTATCATTAATTGAGGTATTAGATTCCACTATTTTAATAAAAAATTGTGAATTTCGATAGCTGTAATAAGCTTGTCTTTTAATTTGGCTGTCATATTGGAAACATAATCAGATATTATGGTTTCCAAAAAAAAAAAATTAAAATATTGAGAAATTAGCCATTTTACTGTCATTTGTTAGTGTAACTATTACACACATTGTTCAAACCTTCCTTATAAGCATTCAAATATTATGCATACAAATATTCAATTTAATCACGACATCGCGCCCAAGTTCACAACAATCAATCTTGGTATTGTTTTGACAATTTATGTCATGTAGGTACAAGCATTTTGTGCAAAGTGTTGCTTACGAAATTGTTTACCGCTCTAACACCGAGCACTTAGTTTAGTCACAAGTTTAGTTCAATTAACATTGCAGGCTTGTGATATTGACACCTTGATATTCACCACTCACAGCACGAGGCATGCTGCCTCGTCTAGAGCACATACATTAGGAATTAATCTTGATTATCGGAATTACCCCCAGTTGGAGCGTTATTTCAAATAGCTACTTTGGGCAAATTCTTTAATAGAATGCCTATTGCGTCCAGATATAACAATCAACATTTAATTGCCAGAAGAACCTAATACTGACATTTGATTTGGGAAACAATAATTAACTTTCCCACTTACATTATGGCTAATATAACAGCTAATTATACTTGCCTTTAATTACTTACCCTTAATAATAATTATCAATTATACGAAAGTATTCACTCGGGTAACTACGACAGTTATGTCACACTTAATAGTAGGGGAACCTGTTGTACTTAGGCCAGTTTTTCGAATTTTGATTTTTTGAAAAATAATGGTGATAGTTAAACTTGTCTAGTGCAGTTATATTTAAAGATCATTTAATTGACTACATAATTCATTCATAAAATTGTGTATAATTTTAAAAATTTGGGCATACTAGCTGCTAGAAAAAAAAAGGGAAAACTGTCCTAGGTACAACAAACCAGATGTACCTTGGACCGTGTACGTTGTACCTATTTAAATTTAAATAAATGCTTATATTCGCTTCAATTTGTTAATTTTCTGTTAAATTATTATTTGAAATACCAATTATTACAGTTATTAGCAACAATATCTAAGTAAAAGTATTTTTTAAAAAAGATCCTCATCCATATTTTTTGTACTAATTATTTATCACAATTTTTTGGCAACAAATCACTTTAGTTTAAGCCGGCTCTCCAGTCCATGTTTAGCCTTACACAATCAACAAAAATATGACAATATTCAACATTTTTTCTAGAAAATTTTGTTGAATGTTGATATGTTATGTCGTGTAGAACATAATAAGCGCTAGAGTGGCTTTAACTTGCAATCTAGTTTTTTTTATTTCTTATCATTTAACATAAATTCTAGCAAAATATCCATTAAAACCGCTTTATCAACAAAAATAATCTTAAAAAAGTCATATGAAGATACACTAAACGTAACTTTAAAAAACATTAGAAATTAAAAAAATATATATCAAAAACAGACTTTAAATTGCTATTTTGAGGTCTTCGGGGCATTGTTTCTATAACAGTATAATATGTTTTTTTTATTACAATAAAATTCTCATTAAAACGTAATGAAAATCAGTGACCAAGGTACATCGCTAGTTGGGTGGTCAAGGTACAACATTACTACTACTTCACTTAATAAGCATAATAAACCCACTTCCATTTGAGCTTAGGATCTGAAACTCATATCGTCCAGTAGCTAGATATATAAAGATTATGTTCTAACTATAACCGTTTTGTCAAACATGCAACATTTTTCATAAATTGACATGAAGTAAACCTCCAAAATCTCACTGCGTCAGTGTAAAATATTAAATTACCATTTTTTTTTGTACTTGCACGGCGTCGGCGAATCTTAGCTAACTTCACGTTAATGTTGACAAATAACGTATGTAATACCCTAGACAACTTTTCATAAAACCGCATAATTTAAAAAATATATACAATTGTTTTAGGTACAACTCTGTCCAAGGTTCAACAGGTTCCCCTAATTATAAAACAAGCATTGTATTCTTACTAATGATTTATTATTTTTGCAAAGTAATAAACAGCTTTGTTTTTATTATCATTTCACATCAGTTCTCTCAAAATCTACATAGTTCTTATTTCTAATCTCGAGGACAAAGCACGAGCATAATTAATGATTAAACGAACTTAAAAAGTGAAGTTCTATCATAATTATGCGAGGGCTTTGTCCGAAGAGATTAGAAACCCTCCCACCCGTCTTTAACAATCATATATGTATATTATTAAAAACACAAACCCCCATATTAGTGAAATGATAAAAAATACAAATTACTACTCCAAACTAACTGACGACGGATACCAATGTCAAATAAGATGTAAAGTGAGATACCCACAAAAAAAAAAAAAAAAAAAAAATATCCTCAACTAACAGTGCGTAAACTGGCATCACCGTACGTGATACTACATAGTTCTTATTTCTAATCTCTTCGGACAAAGCCCTCGCATAATTATGATAGAACTTCACTTTTTAAGTTCGTTTAATCATTAATAATACACGTCACCGAATAGGTAACATTTTCGTTCTAAATTCGCCTTATTACAATACATTAAAGACTACAACGTTTAGCTATAGGTACCTACCTCTCCTTTAATTTATCTCTCATTTTTATGCCTTCGTCAGAACTGCAAGTATTCTACATATACACCTCTCATTGTCTATGTAATCAAAATGTTTCAAGTAATTAAAGACACGAGCATGAGAAAAAACATTATTTGCGCTCTTGTCTCGTCTGAAACAATTCAAACAATACACTTTTTTCTAACTTTCTTCTATCAATAACATGACTTTTTTGTGTTTCTGTGCAATTAATTCCCACAGAACTAAAGTAGCGATAAAAAGTGAATGTTTTCTGTAATGAATTTTGTAGGTACAGTCAGTATCAAATAGTTCGTGACACCCAAAGTAGCCAAAATTTCGCAAGACGACTTTGTTCTCACACAATTTTACTAAGGCTGAGTTGCACCACTTAACTTTGACCATAACTATAACGATAACCGGTGCTTTTTGTATAGATTTTGACAGATTTTTGACGTTTGTCAAAGTTAAAGTAAGATTGGTGCAACTCAGCCTAGGGGTATATTGTCAACATTTTGACCACTTTGGGTGTCACGAACTATTTGACGCTGACTGTACAATACTGTACATAGTTCATTGTCAGTGGATGAAATTGGTTTGCTTTACATGATAATAGCTGAAAAATTAACTATACTGTTAATTATAAAAAATCTAAAACGTTAAAATAACGGTATCGTTGTGGCCAATGAGATGCTGTCATAGTGACATTGACAATACGTCAATGTCACACGAGAATCAAACGTCAGAATAGAGGGACGCGCGGAGACGACTCCGCGCGCTTTTGTGCTAAGTGATGAATTGTATCTAAAATAAGGCAATATAATGTGTGCAATAAAGATTTTAAATAAATAAATAAATAAATGTGAAAGATGAGTATCCAGTGTTTTATTTATGAGAATAGATAGACCGGCCTCTAATAATACATTATGCAACCATTTTCCTGAAACAGGGCAGCTCATTAGCAAAAGCACAAAAATAATAAACCTTGTACTTACAGCGTTAAATAAGTAGAAATAAGAACTAAGATTTAGAGCTACTGAATTCATTTCATTTTTTGTTCCAAGTTTTTATACTAGCTACACACAGATCACTAATCTGAATCTTGATATTAAAACAATTTGTTCTATAGAACGAATAGTTATAATCTTAGCTTGCAGTTGATGAATAGGATCTTATGACAAGTCCAACTACTTGTACCTACATATGTTAATTGTCATTCTTATATGAGCGATTGGTATCGAAATCAATTTTTTGTTGCTGTCTGTGTATGTATATCAATTCCTAGAACTAATAATGTGATCAGTTAAAATTCTTTTCACTTTCTAGTTGCAACAAAGTTCAGAACCATTGGGTATGGATTTTTGAACAATTACCAGCACGTCGTTCATCGTTACAGCGAAATATTATGACGTCCACTACTTGACAAAGGATTTCCATACCGAACGGTCCTGCCTTCATCCAGGTACTTCCCGCGCACTTCACCAGATCGTCGGTCCACCTACTAGACTATTCATTCATGTTTGTTGTAAAGTAGCAAAAATTACAACTACTTATGTAAGATGCCCGAACGTTTTGAAATGATCAAATAATGAACTGCAATGTAGAGATGAAGAGAGAACTGCACAAAAAAATTAAGAGTAGGTAATTTATTTCATCTGTAAGATTATTTGGAAGTCATGAATGTACCACAATCTCCATATTTTAATCTCAGATTTAAATTGTCTATTCAATTACAGAGCAATTATATCATTACTTTTATAAAGGCGATAATACTTTAAGCTTTATTATTTAAGACAAGTAAAGTGTGAGAGCAGTCTCATACAACAATCGCTCTTTGTCTCGTTAATAATTACTTGGTACTGCTACTTAGTATTACACAATTTGGAGATAAAGTCCAAAATGAAAGTGAAACTTGGTTACTGAAATACAGTTGACGTGCTCACGTAAATGCGTGGATTCGGAAGAGCATGGCTCAGTACACTCAACTTTAAAACATATTTTCCGCCGTTATTCTTTAATTAAAAAAACTTCAAATGAATCTGAATGATACGAAACTATATTTTTCATTTACGCCCTATGGAAAGTTACCTTGCTGTAATCCTAAAATTTATATTAAAAACAAGATAAGCATTAAAATATGCTTTATTTTAGACACGTTTTGATCATAGAGACTTTAAATTAGTTCAATTAATAAAAAAAACGATAACTTTCCACTAAACGATCGTCAATGCGATATTTTGTTTGAAACTAACTTATTTAGCCCACAAATATGCGTGTTCCACTAAATAATGAATTCCTAGGCAGTTCCAATAAGCTGCAGGTTTCCTACGCAGAATGAAATATTTCACTCAAGACCAAGCCTTTACTGTGAAATGCTTTATCACTTTACCCTAATCATTGCAAACATAAATCCCATTCTAAGCAACATGGCTTCTAAACACTTAGCTGAAAAGCCGTGAAAGTGGTGCTAGGTTTTATCCAAAACTAGCTGCTGCCTGCGGTTTTACCCGCATAATTTTAATTCCAGTAAAAAGTGGCCATTTTAAAATTAGCGCTGCTGTAATAATATGCTTTTTAACATAACATAAAAAACGTGTTTTGAATGTAACTCCTGAAACAAGCACTTAAAACAATTGACCCACGATGACTAAGCAACTTATTTAGTACTAAATTGCAGCTGTTAGACCAGTTACATTCCACGACTTTTTGGAGTTATACAAACAATTTCGAAATCAATAACATGCTCACAAATTGCCTGTACGCGGCAAACGCACAATTATGGAGATGCACGAAATAATGCATTGCGACTGAATAGCAGCTACCGTATTTGAGCACATTACTTGGCGCTAAGTACTGCCGAGTAAAGTCTTGTCATTCGTGAGGGCTTTCAACGATGGCAAGGCTATCGTATTTTCTCGCTAGTTGGCGCCACTAGCAAGAATTCTCAGTCTTGCACAACCTATAGCATCCTAAGAATTATTCGATAAAGGCATTTTCATTCGTTCGTGGACAAAGGTCTCCCCCAAGGATTTCCCGCATCCAGGCACCTCCCGCGCCCCTCGTAATCTAAACCTTTGGCCAATTGGGAGAGAGTGGGATCAATTAAAAATACGTAGCTTTACGACTTAATTTCACGAAGAAGTGACTCACAGACTTACAATTTCCTCTACTGTCCTATCTATGAAAAGAAAACCTATTAATCACAACAAAGCCACATTGTAAAGTAGTCCTGCGCAGGCGCCGCGATAGCATCAAAGGAAGGCGCGTGGTAGGTGGGCGAGAACAGCGAAAATGGAGTCTTATCTGAAGCACGATTGTTAAGGAAGCGAGAATTGTTCACAATTTACTACCACTGTGTCACATTAAACCTATGTATTACTTACTGGGTTCTTTACATTAAGTGAAATGACCTTTTTAGGTGAAATATTGCATGACCCGACATGATATTTTACCCTTTTATGTAGAAGAAGGTAAATAACTATTTTTAACTGAAAATGCCATCGTACCTACAATTTAGTGGTAATATTGGAACTCTAATTAAATATTAGTTACTAACCTCCATCAGTCTCTTTTTTCAGGCACCTTACCTAACCCTACAAACTGCTGGTGGTAAGTAGTCAAATTAATCAACAGGTTATCCTACGACTCCACAGGTAGCTTTAAGTGTAACAAATTGACAACAGCAACAGAAAAGCACTCTACGGGAGGGCTACGCGTCGTGTGGTTCTAACGATAACACTTTAAACTTTTATGTGAAAAACTGAAAACATAAGTTAGGGTTGACACTGACAGACAATACGAAAAGATTAACATCTAAGTATAAGTATTATTATTTGTTTTATTACTACTTACTATAGGATATTTTATGATTTTTGAACTAAATGCAGATTTATGGATACTGATAAAATATTTACTTTGCCTGACCTCGTAGGTAAATGAAACCGTGATTGCATATAAATTCGATTAAATCAAATATTTAACCACAATGTAACATTGAATAATTGTAATCAGATACAAATAAAAAAACTATCACAAAAAAGTGAAATCGAGAATTTGAAAGGCAGCTCACGCCATCTCTTGGCGCGTAACTAAACTGCTAGCTATTGTTGTAATTTTAAAATCTATTCCAAGGAGAGTTAAAAAATTGCATGAGTAGAGAAATCGATGGAAAAAAAATTAAAGAAAAAAACAAGTTGAGTTACGTACCCGAGTTGCTCCATTTTATGAGTTTCACGATTAATTCCGATTTCTACTATTAGATGGCGTTTTAAACTACTTTTTGAAGCCATGCCATGAGAAATTAAGGCTGAGTTGCACCACCTTATTTTAACCGTAAAATTAACAATAACCGGTTCTTTTTGTATGGATATTGACAGATTTTTGACGTTTGTCAAAGTTAAATTAAGATGGTGCAACCCAGCCTTAATAATACTTTTTTTTTGTTATTTTTATTAAGCACGTCAGTTCGTGGAAATAAGAACTAATTAAAACATTATTCTAACATCTCGACGTTTTAGTATCTACTACCAAATTAACTTGTATTAATTGATCTGAAAACTAAACCTTACTACCTCACTGTTCCTAATGGCTTTGTCTGTTCCTAAGCGTTCAGGTTATATAAATTGTTATAATTATAAAAAACGCGGCATTACATTCCAACTAAAAGCGTGGAATGTGAAACAATACATAGCATTACCAACAAAAGCATAAGGAAATCAATATGGGAAAATTAGTTACAAAGTAATGAGAGTATTGCAGTCGGATTAAATTAATTGCGGATCTATTTTCAGAATCAATATCTAAGCATTTTTTAACAAACATTTCTTTGTTGGTTGGTTGGTTGGTTGGTAATTGGCTATCAAAAGCACTATACATGAAGCTTGTAAGTTTAAAAATGAAAAAAAAAATTGTAGCGTATCACATAATAGTAATTATAGAAAACTCTGGCTAACATTATTTTAAGGTTTTCCTTTAGTTCTTAGTTAAAAGTATAGATCTGTGGACTGAAAACCATATTGTACAAAAAATATTTGTTTTTTTTTTAATACTTAATAATTATAGTGATTGTACTACAACAAACAAAACCGCAGTCCACCAGTGAGAGGCAGGTGGAAGTGGAAAGGAACTACTAATGTCAACGACTGACTTTTAGTTAACCTCTCGATGTTTAATGGACTGGCCTGCGGGCAGATTTATAAGTTCACCCATTTATGGGGTAATTTTATGGCGTTCTGGCTGTTTTGATAGACCATAACTGGCATGTCGTGAGAAATTGGGAAAAATCGGGGTAATAACCTCAGGCAGAACTGTATAATGGAAAAAGAACTGCTTCTGTGGATCAATCAATTCGAGTATGTTTACACACATCTAAGTGTGACTTTACTGAAGTAATCTGAAAATCACCACTTACAAAACTCAAAACTAGTCTACCTCATTTTGTTTTACCTTTCTACATCATCATCATCATTTCAGCCATAGGACGCCTGAATGTAAAAGAAAGAAAGAAAGAAAGAAAAAATGTTTATTTGGCACCAAATTACATGTAAAATTAAATTACAAATGTAGGCCTCCCCCAATGATTTCCATAATGACCGGTTGGTTGCGGCCTGCTATCACCTTGTGGGTGGCCGTCCTACGCTCAGCCTTTTTGCCTTTCTTACTACTTACGTAAATGAAAATCTGTATTAGGTATACATAATATACTATTTCAGTATCTTGTAACAGAACAATTAGGAGAGTATGCCCAAAACAGCATTGTTATTCTTTATAGGATTGTTTTCCTGTAATTTAATATTATGTGTAATTTTCTCATAAATTGGCTAATTATATAGCAGGTGGCATTAAAGATTGGCTACCACTGACTTCCCATACCCACGGTCACGACTGTGAACTACATAATCAAATTGTATCGATAACAGGTCAAACCCGGACCAGGCGGTTTGATAACGCTACAATACGATAATAAATGGTTATTTCGTGGGTGCCGACATTTTCCGCACCTGTCCGGTGAGGTCATTCAAATCACCGCTCTTGTTAATCAATCGTTAATCCGAAATCATTGTTTGGACTAGTGATGTGAGGCAGCAGTAGGTGACCTACCTATTTCTTTCTTCCCATAATTGAAAAAAAATGTAATACTTTTTTATATGGAACTGTAGCAAACCTTCTTACTTTATTATTAAGATATTGTATATGAAAAAAATAATTACAAGTTAATAATAAATTATTATGAACATAATGTCGGCAAAAACGTGTAACATTCAATTAGCGGTACGTGTGTGAAACGCTTTTCAATTACTATACAAAGAATTAAACTCCAAGCGTGAAAATATCCGCTTAATTCTTCAAACGTGTCATTTAGTATTAATTGTTCGATTCTAGACTAAACAAAGACATTCGTGGAATTCTAGGGCTACTACCGGATACTCGCGACACCCCCACTCGGGCGATGACGGAACGCCGCGGAGGTTTTAGTGGGTATAGGTACTCCTTCCTCAGGGCACCGGGAGTTCCACACACCACCCTGTTCCCCTTCAGTGGTGACGGTGGCAAAGTACATAATTTCCTCCGCATCAAAAAAAAATCTGAACAAAGACATGCTGAGTGGGCTGGGCACATCACTACTGCTCGGCCTTTGCCCCACCATTGTTCTACGTTGCCGCCAATATGCGTCGTTGAGCCGTAACCTTACCGAAATTAAGAGCACGACATTCGGCACGGCACAGTGACGGTAGCACGTTTCCATTGTCTGTGGAAAATAAATTAGTTAATACTTTTTATATTATATTCAAATCAGATCAGATCAAATTCACTTTATTCGTCATACGTGGTATAAAGTTGAAAACGTTAATGCAATTGTTTTTCAAAGCTTAGGGTGGCCGCTCATCACACAACCAATGGCTTAATTTAACAGTACGAGTATCTATTCAAAAGACGTCAGCAAACTTATGGTATGTTAACCCATTTAGACCGATAATTATGATTGTAAATTAAAATGGATTTTTCAGCAAGAACTTACAAAGGAAGGCATAAAAATCATGAAAAAAATGTTTAAAAAAATTATTCTTAAAAAGGGGGCCGTGGGGAGCCCGTACCATATAGGGTACAGTAGGTCTATATGCATGCAAAATATACTAGTTGTTCATAGAAGTTTTTTATTTATTTTTGTATGATATAAAATAAAAATAAAATCACATAATCACTAGTATCACACTTGGCATACCTTTTAAGACGTTTTCTGTGACACTAACCACATTTGGTTCTTTTTTTCTACCTTTTCCGAAGTTAGTGAGGATAGCTGATGAAGGCCTGGCTTCTTCTGACTTGTTACGTTTATTGCTATCAATAACCGCTTTTAACAATACGATGACGGAAAATTAGCTAATCAATCGCAGAAAACTCTGAGGGTAATTATTTACATCGACATTATCTTTATCGCCTGAATCTTCGTTAGTCTGATCATCATTAGCAGTCATCTGATAAGACAGCAGTAGAAAAATACCAATATTGCTTTATGTTTGCTGAAATTATCTAATTTTTCAAGAATTATGGCAATACTGTGAAGCATCATTAGCCTAAATAAAGAAAAATAATAAAAAATAAATTATATTTTCTCGCATGATTTGCTTATGCATAGACCTACTGTACCTTATACGGTACACCTATTTTAGACTAGAAAAAACAGTATAAAAATAATCTCAATAATATTTTTTTGTAGTCGTGATATCTATTTGTACTCTATTTTATAAAATAAAATTGATAAATAATATAATTTACCATAAATAATATGAAATATGCCTTTTTGAATACATTGTAAATATTTTTTTTGTTTTCTGTCTAGGAATTTCAAAAATATTTCCGAAACCACTTGTTAAAACGTATTTTTAAATATTTTTATGTAAAATAATCACTTTAAGCTTACTGTCACAATCATTTTTACAAAATAACAACAGTTTGGTTTTTCAAAATATTTTCAAAAAGATACCGTACCACATAGGGTACGGTAGGTCTAAATGGGTTAATTAAAAGAGCCCTCCTTTAACCCGTAAGACTACATCTTTGGTTGTACAACTTGAAAAGATATGCCTTCTTACCGTTCCAGTAGCTGGGCAGTGATTATTACTTTCTTTTGTCCCTTTACAAAATTGCGTTACAGTAGAACACATTGAGATGATACCAAACCTCTCTCCAAGAGTCTCCTCTTCATAGGAATGCTACTCCAATTATCGTTCCCCAACAGTAGTAGGGTAATGGATACGTGCACCCGCCCAGATCCGCGGTCAACTATCTGCAGCGTGAGATCTAATAGACTGCTATTCACCTTGAAGCAGCGGCCACCCGAGGCGACGTGGACATACCACGTCCGCACTGCTTACCATCAACTTCGACCACTGACGGGTGTAAGAATTCCTGCTAATCATTATTTAATCAAACTGGCAACATTAAGGCCAGACCTGCAGGGCTACTCTGAATCGCTGTTTAGGTAGTTTCGGGTCTATAGATCGTTTCATCCACGAAGACGCGCCCCACCATTCTTCCGCTAATGTTTGAGTGTTATCGGTACACACTAAATTATCCATGAGTGCACACGCACACTGCAATAATGACGCTCGGATTGCTCGTATCAAACTCCCCACACCCCGCGCTTCCCTCGACAAAAAATTAGTGGGGCGCGTCTTCGTGGATGAAACGATCTATATCTGTCACCGTTGGTCATGCTAGCATCTCGCTTTTTCGAGAAAGGGATGGCAACATTCAAAACTTCGCATAACGTTTTCGAAGTAATGCTGCTGTTTACCATCAACTTTGAGTACCTGAATTCCTGCTAATCAATATTTAATCACAAACTGGCAACATTAAGGCCAGACGTCTTAATCGCTGTATGCCGGAACGTGGATCCACGGCATATCAAATGTCTGGCTATTGTTTGTTAATCATGGCTTACATCAAATGGTAAACATTACTGGTAAAATGAATTATAGTTCGCGCCAACAAGCTTTACCAATCTTACAAACAAATAAGGAAGGCTCTCAATCAATCTAGTCGGCTCTTGACGGTAATAAAATTAATAGCTTCACTGAAAAAAAATTGGGTTTATTGAGGCAATTGTTTTAATTAATTTTATCATAATATTTTTGTAGGTACAAGTAAATAAAAACTTATCTAGGTCCAACTTCGATTCTATTCTCACCTAAGGCAATATATTTTTGAAGTTTTTAAAAAAACTCATGTTTAAGTACTATAATTGACATTTACGCATGGACTATTGTTAGATATCGTGAAAGTCTACATTCTATTTATGGCATTTCGAAAAGTTTATCGAATGTTTCAGTCAAACAGCAAACAATAGAGCAAGTATCATCAATATCATCTTTAGTCTTCTGACTCGGAAAGTCTGATTTACCGTTTAAATGCGATCTTATCGTAGGAATACAGATTTAATAACTAAATTTTCATGTAATTTTGCCATAACGTAGTGGCGCTAAAATGGTCGATTTCTGTCGGGTCCATATTCGGTTGCATAAAAAATATTGTCATAATTTAAGAGTGCATAAAGTTTTTTGGCATACTCATCATTTCGCATAACGTTCATACAGAATAAATCATAAGGCATATATTTTTTTGCCATAACCACTTTTATTATAATAATATTTTAGTATATATTTTTTCTGTATTCCCGTTTTTTTAATAACGATTTCTAGGCATAACATTTATTGGCATCTAAACCAATGCCATAAATATTACCATTCATAATATACAAAATACCATAATGTTAACAAATATAAATAGACAAGCAAGCATGCAAACAAGCATGCAAGCAAGCAGCAAGCATGCAATCAAACAGCAAGCACGCAAGCATGCAAGCAAGCAGCAAGGAAGCATGCATGCAAGCAAGAATGCAAGCAAGCAAGCATGCAAGCAAGGATGCAAGCAAGCAAGCATGCAAGCAAGCATTAGGATTGCCTTATCTCCGGCGCTGCGGGAAGTGCGGTCCTTCCGCTCTGGCGTAACATATACCCGGCATGCCATGCTCGCTTCCGCAGCTTCGGCTTGCTGGTCGCCTTCGGCGACCAGCCTCAGCCGCTCCAGCTCGCACGGCTGCCGGATATATGTTACAGCGAGCGAGGACCGCACTCCCTCCGCGCCTCCGGCTTTTAAATTACACTCTAGTATAGGGCAGACTAGTACCACGTGGAAGAGACCACGGCCAGTCGGGATCAACATAATTTCAAACCAGGCAAGCTTAATGTTGTAAAAGAAATGTGGACTGTATAATATGTGCGTTATAATAGATAAGAGGGATTCGAGATCAAATAGAATGTATTTTCACGAGCTTAAGTTTTCTAAGAGACAGGTCAAAAATTAAGAACAAAAATGACAATGATACAGAGAATTTAGTTTTTGCAAATCTATAGGCCGAAAGAGTATAAAGGTGGAAGGAGGATCGTTCGCAACATCACAAATACATAATTATTTACTCTTCAATGTCGGTTGCTCTTATAGACAATATTTATGACTTTAAATGTTATAAATAATTACATTATGTTTATAGTATTTTATTAAAAACAAACTTTATGTATATAAAAATTATGTTCTTTACATTTATGATTATTTAAATTATGGTATTGAAAATTAGAGAAAGATATTATTATGCCTAAGAAACCATTATGCATTTAGGAAACTATGCATATCAAAGTTTATGCGAAAAAACTTTATGCAAATACTGTTATGACAAACTAAATTATGATGAAAAATGTTATGCGTCTGAGAGGGCACCCATTTCTGTCATACTTACTCTAGATTATCGTAGATATGAATTAGTTATTTGGATTAGACACCATATGGCATTAGACATGGCCGACCTTTATGGCGTGTGCATTAAGAAATTTTACTATTCACCTTGAAATAAACTAACCTCAGGCGGTCAACGGAAAATACCGTCTGCACTACTTACTGTCAACTCCGTTTGTCAGTTTCTAAAGCGAAGGAGACATGAAATTGATGATAATTATAGTTTTTGAAACATAATATCTAAAGTAACATTTAAATTGGTTACTTTAATGTATTCGTACTCTTATCCAAATTAATACCTACTTATTGCATAATAAAAAGTGATATAAAGGCTTTCAAAATGGTTCGATGGAATTTGATGATATGCTATTTTAATACCTACATTGAATAGAAAACAACCTCAAAAATTATTTTTTCGGATTTTGATATTGGTTCTCCCACCCCAAGAAGTTGTAGCTAAGGCTGTACTTTTTCATGAACTTCAAAATCCGACTACTACTACACTTGTCAACTCGACGCGACCTCCATTTTCCACGTGCTTAAAACTTCAACCCGGTTTTATGGTAAACGTGACAAGCCCTCTTGTCCTTTAAACTATTCAAATAAGTATAATGATAAATTACACCTGCTCTAAATCAGGTGCAATTTATTATAATTTTCTCTAAAACCCAATTAACCAATCGATCAGTGTTAACAGTCAATACCAATTTTGTATCCTTTTTGACTTAATCATTTCCTCTACAGGGCGTTAAGTAAAAAAGAATTTAACGTCCAATTACACATACCTACGACCTTAACGCCTAGTTACTAATCACAAACGGATATAATCTTTTACGTAGCTTTCAAAAGAGTCATTTTCAATGATTGTTATTCGAAGGTTGGTCAGTAGGTGACCATTATGTAGTCATTGGTTAATAAATTATGGGTTACTTAATAGACATCTGGCGTGATTAACGCGTTCAAAACCAGCGGTCTCAAGTTCAATTCTTTCTCCGTGATCCGAAATTAGGTTTTTCAATTTAAACTATTAAATAGTCATTATTTTAATAGTAATAAGTCGATAATCTAAATATATGTATATAACTCAAAAGTGACTGACTGACTGACTGACTGACATAGTGATCTATCAACACACAGTCCCAACCAGATGTTATGACGTAGGCATCCACTAAGAAAGGATTTTACGAAACTCCACCCCTAAAGGGGTAAAACGGGATCCACGCGTACGAAGTCGCGGGCGGCCGCTAGTTTGTTATAAAATGTAACCATGAATATAAAAATAAGTAATTTTTTTTTTTTTTTTTTGTTACTGGAATCACGGTAATTTTCTCAACATTCATCATCATTTTGTATGCTTAATTAATATAGAAATATTTTAGTTTTTGCTTAGATCGAGAAATTGATGATTCTATGCATTCTTCTATTCACGTTTACTCAGTAAGAGTTCTTAGCACGTTTTGGACAACAATATCACGCTTTTCGTGTAGATTTTTTCTTTACTATTGTAATTTAAAATAGCAATCTCATTCCATTTAAGGTAAGTGGCATGCTTTTGAAGTGAGGCGTGAACGAGAATTCCGATCGTGGAAAATCCTGAAAGCAATAAATCACTGTTTTTTACAGTTTGACCTTGTTTAAAGACCTATTGAACTTGCATTTTTACTTTCACTCAAATTTCTTAGTCATTCTTGTGAGTGAGGAATTATGCCAGGTATAATATTGAATAAATTGTTGAGCACAAAAACCCAGTTGGTAGACCGCAGATAATGCAGAAATATGATATAGGAAAGGTTGGGGGAAAATCAAAGTTATGGTTAGACGAGATGATGGAGGATTAAGGAAACATTAACAAATTTGGTCAACGCTTGTTATGATAACACTAATTCATTACCTATTCAAACCCAAAAGATGATTTGTGTTTTCCCATGACTGACAAAATTAAACTAATGAAAAGATTGAATACATATAACGCTAAGTGAGACCCACTCAAAACATTACTGTCCAACCTTCAAAGAATGAATCAGGTCCTTATTTCATCACCGATCGAAACATTTCAAGATCGATACTCTACAAAGAGTTTCACAATTACCATAATAACTGCATAATGTGGCTATTATCTAATTCTTTGGTAGACAAGCGAGATCCTGCAGTTTTCGTCGTAAGCGGGTGCGTCCGTTTCCAAACTGGGCAGCGTAACGCCTCGCTCTGAAGTCGATGCACTCGTTTAATTATAAAACGTAAATATCAGACTGATAAGCAGAGTTCCGTAAGGTATGTAGGTCATAATAAAACATTTATTTTCAGTACTACATGGTCGTAGAAGCTTTGTTTGGGGGTAAACGCCTCTTCGCTCGAAAGTCTCCATTGCTTCCCAACCTCCAATGAATTTTTTAAACCTTTTAACATTAGAAGAAGCTCAGTATTACTACAACAAATTGTTCAACTTTAACGAAAATAATGTAACTTTTCTTTCTTCTTTCAGTAATGAACGTAAATAAACCTTTCTTCAGCAGTCGGTGTAGCTACGTATGTAATAAGAAGTTTATAAAGAATGCGGCTCTTTTTTAGTCTCCGCCAAAAATCACTATCTCGAATTAATTCACGCAATCTTCAATTGAAAGTAGAGATTAATAAGTAATAAATAGGTAATTTTTGGTAGTGATTAGATCGCTACTAAGAAAAATATGTAGGTCAAACGAAAATTGATTATGTCAACGTCAATCCATTGGTTGGTTACAACGCGCTACTACGTAACAAATACAAAAGCTGAATATTATTATAAATATCATACACTCAAATCAAATTTATACAGAACCTAAGTCAATCAGGCATTCACAAAGAAAACCGATGAGGTCACGTTTAACAATGCTTCCTTTTGGTTGCTTAACGCTGCACTGGCTGCGCGTACGCCGGAATACAGCGCACGCGAGACTGCGACCACGCCCTTGTAGCCGATATTAAACTTTATTACTTAATACATTAAGTCTATCTTCAACTGCTCCGTTTTTTGCTGTTGCATCAACTTTCATAACGTATATTACCGATTATGATGTATCGAGTCGCGTGCCAATCGTGATTCTTCTTACGTTTGATGAGTCATAGTGATCATCAGTTATGTTTGACGTATGTGACACTTTTTATTATAAAATGATGAATTGCCATTTATTTTCTCAGTAGGTTCCTCAAAGACTTGATTAAGGTAAGAAACAAACAGTAACGTAATGGAAGACTTTTGAAGAAACAGAAAAAGGCTTTTTCAGAAAGAAACAGAAAGGAGAAGAAAGAAATAGAAAAACAAATTCATTTTTATAGAGATGCAACTAGCAATACGATTCCATAATCTGCATGATCTAGTAGAGGCATAGATAAGTTTAATGTTAAGTTACTTAAATGATTTGATTAATCACTTTTGTGAACAGAAAACTTGGAGTCAAGAACCAATATTTCAATCATCTTAGTGAACAAGAGCTCCGATGAAAATTAGAATATTTGATTTCAATTACGTTAACACAACGCATTTCGATACCTCTGGGCTCAAAGGTCGTAAAGGACAAAATACCGAAAATGAGTTATTTATACAGTTTTACTCAGAATTTAATTCTCTATCGATCTGTATATTTAGTTTGTCGAAATTCCCAAAAAAAGTGCCTTTACGACCCATCATATTTGATAAGCTAAACAGAATTCATCGTGAAAATTGGGATGTAAATACCATTTGATTTTTTAGTACAGTTACCATGGTAGTAAAGAACAAGTAAACACAAATTTTTGGGCGTATAATGTACATGTAGTATATCTATTGTCCTATACAACCTTACATTTTCATACCCAAGTCTAAATAATTTGTCCTTTACGCCCTTAGATTATCTAAACAAATATTTTAAAAATCTACACAGTGAGGATATTAAAATAACTGTGAAGGTAAATTTTATAGACGTTTCTTATAGTATTTAAGTATGTGCGTTTGGAACAAATGAAAGAACCTAAAAAAATCATCAAAAATATATAATAAAACTATTTTCGATTGTAACATTTATGTGATTTGTACATATAAAATGATGATATCTACCCACATCGGGTAAAGTAATGTTGCTTTTTATTATTTCTCATATTTGAAGAAACTAGGTATTTGTCAGGTATAAGATAATTATTAAAAGATGATTTAAGAAAATAAAAACATGATATAAAATAACGTATTACCTAATTAAGTTAGGATAGTCATCATAAAAATTGAAAAAATGAAAAAGCTAGATTTGTTAAAAATATTATGAAAAAAAAGTCATCTTACTATAGTACCTTAGGTGTCATTATTTTGTATGCACAAATCACACAAATACTACACTTTACAATTATTTTTAATGATTTCCTAGTAATTTTGACTAACGCCCTTGGTCAAAACCACTTTTGAGTTTTGACTGTTACAATTAAAAACTCATTAAACTAAAAAAAACTCATTAAAACTCATTTATTTCTGTAAATAGGCTTAAAAAAAGCACTTTTACATACATTATAATAAATTAGTATAGTTTCTAAAGTTATTTGGATCAGCTAATAAAGAATAACTAGTAGGAAAAATATTTACACAACATGGGAAAATATAATATGTTGAGACTTAATCTACTAAAAAGCGTGAATACAGTTTTTTTTCGAAGTTATATTTTTATATTAAAAATAATTGGCTTTTAAAAACGGTATTATGTAGGAGTAAAGTAAGTGGATGTACTTTACTGGAATGAAAATCTTCCTACTTGTAATCTTACTTACCTAACTTTTCTACTTTTATACCAAGTACAATGACATTATTTTAAGCTACTATGAATTAATAATGTTTAATTTATTTAGAATTTAGAATAATAATTATTCTAAATTCTTTTTAAATAATATAATAAATAATTAATATAGTTTGGTTTTCGTTTGTCCTTAATAATTCTATTCTATCTGCATTATCATAAGGTCAACTGGTGGACAGATTGCCCTATGGAATTAAATCCGCTATTTTTAGTTTTTCTAAACAATAATAATGATTAAATAAATAAATAAAATTAAATTGGTTTCGGTTTTTCCTGTAAAGTAGACATTTATGAAGTTTTATTTAAAAGTTTCATATTATTTATTTTCTAAATTAGCTTTTATATCGGAAATAGTTTCTTCTAGTTCAAAGATATCAAAACTTCTACTTAAATAGTTTCATAAATTGTGTGCATTAAATTATGAAGCTACGGAAAATCATTTTATTTCATTTAAAAGACCATAATTCATTAAAAATATGTGAAGAAATGGTATATTATATATCAAACACCATAAAATATTAAATATTTAAGCTAAATCATCAATTTACCCTTTCATAATACCTTACCTGGGTGTCCCGTTACGACCTATGAAAACCTACAAAACTATGTAAATTGTCATTTATTACCTTAGTTTTGTAGTTTTGTGAAATAAAAATAGACTTACGTCCTGAGTAACTTGCCTAGGACGAATATTTGAGGGGCGTAAAGGTCTTTTTATTGTAATTTTGAGGGCGTAAAGGAAATCTATCTCAGTAAATACAGCTCTAGTCTAGTTTTTCAATACCTCTTTGGAAAATGCTGTGAATTCTAAGCACTTTCTTCATAAGTCATAATTTAATAGCTCAAAAAACAAAAAAGTTATCGTCGAATAAAAAAATAAAAAAACGTTTTTTGCTTCTCCTGAAAAGTCGTACTTTGTCCTTTACGACCTTTGAGCCCAGAGGTATCGATTTATAAAAAGTTCAACCTAACAACGACATTTATTGATACTTATCACCATTATGGTTAAGTCCAGGCTTTTTAATCCGACACCTTGACGTGAGAACCACTTTCGAAATGTTAGCTCTGGTTAACTTCCACCAATTAGTAACTGGCCATGCTCAGTTAACTGCGATTTGTTTGGCAAGGGTTGAGAACTAATAAACATTTTATGTAATGTAACATTTTATCTTGATTTAGGATTTTACCACCTTTGTCTTTAAAACGATGAATTTATTTTCAGATTATCCCATTATCTTTCATTCGATGTATGATACTGGCAGCTTTGCTGTTTGATGGTAGCGATTTTTTTGCAGGTAGGCACTCATCTTATCACTCACATTGGTATCGGTCGAGTACCATCATTATGTTTCCATTTGCATTTTTTGCACTGCATTTTGTTAGCAATTTAACTAATACGGAATTTAACTATGTATCAGAATATGCTAAAGTAGATACTTAGCTTTATCATCTAATGTTGATCATAGAGTCTTTAAGACAGCTTGCATCCAGTTACTCCACAAGCTCCGCTTAGGGCTCTAATAGACTAACGACAATTTGCTGACGACCTGATAACGTGGCCGTCACCACTTGTCGACAAAAGCCGTCAACGCGTAGACGGCGAGAGTAGCAGTTAGGTTTGCCGTAAGCGACATCTATCGTTTGCAAGAACCCTCAGTTTGGTCTTCAATTAACTTCATTCTAAGCACGTATTACAGTTAGTAACACAATAATATACCCCTAGTTCGTATAATCATGCGCCGCCCGCATCAAAGCATCTTCCGCGACCTTCACCAGATCGTCGATCCACCTAGTGGGGGGCCTTTGTGGAAATCCTTTTGGGGTTTGTCCAGCAGTGGACGTCATTCGGCTGAAACGAGAGTTCGTAAAATTTATCAATTTTATCGTTATTAATAAATAATTATTTATTGAGTCTAATGAGGATAATTCATGAATGAAAAAAAATGATCTAAATAATAAGAAGAAAAATAATGAACTGAAACGGGGACTACGTGAAGGACAAAATAAGTGGTAACACAACACCCTAGAAGGTCAAGAGCAAAATCACTTCAATGGAAAAACACTTTACCACAAACTTGAAGTCACCAGGTTGGTTGCTATGTTTTCACATGTTCCTTAATGCTGTCATCGAAGTAGAGATGTTTTTACCACACCCATAATTTTATTTGTCGCTATGACAGACATTATAATTTTGAAGATTATGTTTAGTAGCAATGAATTATTTATTTAATGTCACCGATTGAGATTATAGTCTAAAGGTGTGAATAAAACTTTTTTTCTAACGTGCTTACTGAAGCATCACGTAAGCGAAAGGAAAAAGTAACATAAAAATTAACACGAGAACCGCCAAGTAACAAACCAAAACAATAGTTCAAAGAAATTCGCCCTCCCACATTACTGTGATAGTCGGACGGACAATTTCACATTTTAATAACAACGCTATCTCGCGGACCATCGCGGAAACGTCCCTATTGTTCGAAACAATTTTTAATTACATGATAGCCGTGTGTGAAAACGAGGATTTGAAGAACAAGTGTAACTTTGTATTCGCGGGTATGCTCTATGGTTGCCGAAGACAGCTACTTTTACTTACAAAGTTGAATAGTCAGTAAGGCTGGGTTGCACCATCTCACTTTAATTTTGACAAACGTCAAAAGTCTGTCAAACTCCATACAAAAATAGCCGGTTATCGTTATAGTTACGGTCAAATTTAGGTGGTGCAACTCAGCCTTAATCTATGAGTGGACCAGTTGCAGTGGTTCGGTTCTGGATTTGCAATTCGAATTTACATTATACGAACGATGATTAATTATTTAATTGTCCATCCAAGAAGATCCTTAAACAATCGCACTTCTGGATTGTACTCCTTGGTCCACTACATAGTCAATTTTTTGTTAAAAATCGCATTTTTCCTCCTCTTTTTACACATAGTGCGAAAATAACGATAACATCATATTTTTTAAATTTTTACTTAGAAGTAAGATTCAAAGTTCAGTGAACTAATAATTCTAGGATGAATCATGGAAAGAAAAAAGGGAACCTGAGATATCAAACTTACTTAAGGAAAGAATAACCTTGGTAGGTGGAAAACGAATAAAATACGTAATTCCCCATGTCCCACCTAATTAGGAATCGTCCAAAGTGAGGAAAGTTTAAGTTTTACCGCAGAACAACAGACGTTAATAACGCTGCGGTGAAATATAATTGGATTAAAACTATTAATGTAAAACCCTTCAGGCCATTGTGGATTAATGACGTATCATTTTATGAATTACTAGTTTATGTAAAAGCAAAACTAATTCCTGCTATTCATTACACCGTCATTATTCAAGCATATTGTTATTTCCATACGCCGGAGCCAATTTTCTAGTGCTTTATATCTGTCAACTAACACGCAATAGACAGAAATTGAGAAATATTAATTGTTGCTTAGGGCTAGGGATGTGGTCGCGATATGATCGACATGACGAGGTGTCAATAGCAAACACAACGCCAACCTTTATCGATAGTTAAGTGTTGTAGCAGCACGGATATGGGGAATTTCATTAATCAACCAATAAAGCATTAAATAGTGCCAAGTATAAGAAAATATGGGCAGGCCCCCCACAAGGTGGACTGACGATCTGGTGAAGGTTGCGGGAAGTACCTGGACTCGGGCAGCGCCGGACCGGTTGTTAGTGAACATCCTAGGGAAGGACGTTGTCCAGCAGTGGACGTCATTTGGCTGAAATGAACGATAAGAAAATATGTAAATTGTAAATACATAGCAAATCAAAAGCCTTCTAATGTTGAAGGCATGCAGTAGTTTAAAACTTCTATTTATCGGACTATAAAAAACGAATAAACAGAACCATATTTTATGCCTTATCAATAAAAATTCGAATGTAAAATGTATCATATCCAACCAGTTGACATATCGACAGACATTAAGTAGAGCGGAGTTACACCATAGCCCACAAAATGGTATAATTGCTACTTTTACCGAACCAAAATTAAGAAATCGTTTGTAAGCCCTTGCACTTAAAACCAAAGTCACCTCGATACATTTCGTAAGAGCATTCCAGTTGAAAGTAAATGTAAAACAGGTTATCTTAAAACATGTATTTAGGTACAAGATTATGACCTAGGTACATGTTTTAATACCTAACCGTTTGAATACTACTGATTGAATATGATAAGACAAAAATGGTTTGATTATAATAATAATTATAGAGCTGTTTAAATGCTGCTGTAGGTCGTAATCTGTGAACCCTGATTGCGTTTGATAAAACAAACATGACAATTTATTATAATATTCATAATATTATTTTGATAGTAATCTGTAGTTACCACCATATTACATTAACATTTTAAATACTTCTAAAGTAAACAGAGCAAAGAGAGTACAGTCAACAACAGAATATAAAAAAATGCAAAATTATATTTTGTGGGTTGTTTACCCTTACAGTCATAGAAGTCAGTAAAATTAAGTAAAAATCTAGAAATTGTTGATTAAATTACTGTCCTACTTTATTTGTTGACCTTCTTTTCATAGTGTTGCTAATTGTTGTAAAAATAAGGTAATATCACAGAATAATAATAAGTACTGTAATATACATATTGGAAGTACGTTTTCTTTCTGGAAAACTTGAGACCGTTTATGGAACGAAGGGAAATATGATTATAGGTATTTTCAAAAACAAATTTAGGCATGTGGTTGGTCCAAATGAAATAATAATCTCAGAATGAAATAGGTGATTTCTTTTTAAGTTTTGAACGTCGATTCATACAACTGTATAACTGTGCTACTCTAATGTGCGAAGAAAATATTAATAAACCAAAAATGAGGAAACCAAGAAAACACCTCAGTTTTCTTTACTTACAGCTAGGAACGTACTATCAGTAAATAGGTACTATTACTAAAAGTATACCTTACTGTGATTGGGTATTTCTTTATTTGACACGTCTATGCGTCTATTCCACAGAACCAAGTTACATAAATTTTGGTATCTGCAGAAAAAAACTTAAAAACAAAATTAAGTAAAATAGAACGTGAAAACAAAACCATTGATTTCTTAACTACTGAATATGACATTATACCTATCAGTGTTTTGGTAAAACATAACAGACTTATACCCGTACCGTATTCACAAACGATGCTTGCATAGGTAAGTGAAGCAGCTAATCGAACGCAGAGCGAATAGAGCTCTATGATTGGTTCGTATGTCACCCTGTGCGTTCACGCGCACTGTGAGACCTCATAGTCATATTTGTGAATACGGGTGTGAATTTCACGTGAGTAGCCGCGGGCAACAACTTTAATCTATAAACGCTGTCAACGCTTTGTTTATGCCCAACATTTGTCTTAAGTCCTGTATACTAGATTTGTTCAATACCTAAAGTGGACATTGTTAGATTGGTGTTGCCCAGGTATTAAGGTATTCCACGCCCAGGTCAGAGGTCAAAGAAGCAAACAACAAACTAGGGATGTTATGGATATGTAGTTTCGGTTATGGATACGGTTACGGATATAGGAATAATATTATACCGGTTTCGGTTACGGATTTTTTTTAATTTCGGATATCCGAAAGTTTCGGTTACGGTTACGGATATCTGTGCTTTAGAATGCAATTTTCAATTGTTGTCCAACACGGTTCTTTCATGGCAGCATACTTTACATCGAATAAAAAGTTTTAAGAAAATAAAAATGGATACTAGATGGAATTATAAAGGTAAATCAGGCTGTTATGCCTTTACATATAATTCTATATAAAAATTTAAACTGCCTACATCCGAAACTATCCGAAACTTTTGAATCAGTTACGGTTACGGTTTCGGATATTTTTTTATTTCGAATATCCGAAAGTTTCGGTTACGGTTACGTATATCCATAACAAACTGCAATGAAGTCGATTGACTCTACCGCTCTAGCCACTTACAGTGTTAATCTTGATCCGTTTATGTGAAATAACAATATGATTATGTTATTTTAAGGAAAACCGTTTTGTTTAATTCGCAAGTACTTTGACTTTCCTATGACACAATAAATAGGGCTAGCTTAAGGGTTTTTTGATATTCACAGCGACCATCTTATTTAGACCATCAGTGGCGAAGAACCTTAAATAAAATTGACTGTTTTGGGTAAGAATTATCCCATAATCAGGTAAATCTGTTTCCCTGTCGATATTTTCGAGTGATTTTCATGCTTATAGCCCATACAGCCTATTTATTACCCTTCATCAAAACAGTGTAGTGTTGCGAATGTAAAGAATCTTTTATAATTATCGGACATAAAATAAAGACGTTGATATCAAGAATACCACGTAGATGTACCATGTACCTACTTAAATGACGTAAGTATAGCCCTAAATAATTAAAAAATACTTATACATTAAAATAACGTAATTTCTCCTAACACGTTACCAAACAAAAAGCATTAAACAGTTGACGCATGATGAGCCAACTGGAGCGAAACAACGCTCTTACGGCGGTTATGACACTTGCGTTGATATTCGGTAAATTACTATTTACTTTGTTACGTTTGAGCGAAATGTGGAATGCGGAATTGTTACTTTGCTTTATAAGACATAGAAAATTTGGTTGGCATTAAGTTTTATCACTAAGGGAAAAACTTAGATGTGTCATCTACTTGTATCAATTAGATACGAGTAATACAATGCACATGCACAAAGGGACTTAGATTACGAAGATAAAAAATATTATTTACTTTTATTGTCTGTCTGGAAATCAAATCTATTTAATCCTAGTAGTATAGTAGTCACTGGGATTTCTTTCTTACTCATTATTTTTAATCGATAATTGTAATCGGTCAAGTTTAGATAGCTCACTTAGATACGTGCGTTGTTGCGCATAAAACATGTTAAATTATAATATTTAAAAAAATATTAAAGAAAAAATATTTTGACTGGACTGACCGTTTTATTAGCATAGAATAGACATAATTACATTACAGGAAGAAAAAAATACACGCCCTAACACATAGGTACTTAAACAAGTCTGTCAACAATTAATTATCTTATGACAATGAAACATACTCAGACAAGGATATGGTACCCATAAAGCAATAAAGACCAGAAATTAGCTACTAAAGGTATGAGTGAAATATATTTTATGTTTACACCAATAAAATAGCTATCAAGAATACCTACATTTATAGCCAAACAACTTTATTACACTAACCACTGTATCAAAAGTTTATGTTACATTCTGTGCTGTATTGCCCACTAGAAAATCAGACAATTTCAAACGCCTTTCGTAGTTACTTAATAAAGTAATTATATTGCGTAACAATTAAAAGCACATAAGTGGATCCCACTTACGCATTTTTAGATTACGCCTACTAATAAAGAGCGCGTTATTTCTTACATCTTTTTATTAGCCCACTTACACCCGTATTCACAAACGATGCTTGCTTAAGTAAAGCAGCAAATAGAGCGCACAGCGTTGAATAGAGCTCTATGATTGGTTCGTATGTCACCCTGTGCGTCCACGCGCACTGTGAGACCTCATAATAATGTTTGTGAATGAAGGTTAGAGTTATAAAGCATAGAGAAGCTATCGTAAGCAAAATATCTTCCACCATTTTGAAAATAATTACAAGTAAAGTTCGTTGCGGAGTTAAACATTTCTTTTTTCTTACCAAATTATTAAAACAAGCTTACAGAGTATAGTTGTCTGGCGACCAAATAAGTGTCGATATCGAATAAATCGATTGTTCGGATCGTGATCCAGAGCATAGTATATTTATCGATGGTTATGCCCAAGTTTCTTGGGGAAAGTACACACTAGTTGACTCATTTCGTAAGTTATTAAAAATAGAATAAAAATATCGACGTATTCTCCAAACACGCAGGTTGTTGTGTGGAAAATACCATTCGTCACGGCCGTTTAATGAAGTTCCGAACTTGTGCAACATGGAAATAATAAAGATCCTCAGCCCTAATTAAATCGAATAGGGTTCATTGTACTACTAAAAATAAAACATTAAAGTTAATAAAACATTAATTACTGCTTCCAATTTAGGATTTGTGTAGGTTAATTATTTGTCGTTTAAACCATTTGATGATAAAAGTCCATTAACATTTAATTATTAATTAACGGGACTATTACCGCAACAAAAACATAGGCCAACTTTTACTTGACGCATAACTCATACTTTTAACTACCAGTGTAATAACGGCTTGATTGTTCTAATATTTGCTTTAACTCCCACTAATAAAAACATAACTGTAAAAGGCAATAATTATATAGTTCTTGTACAGTCGACAGCGTATCTGACTACCACATTTCTTTGTAAAATCACCCCTACTACAACTAAATTAAATGCTACATTGTTTACCCTGATGTGCCGTTGTTGTACTAATTAAGGTCTATAAGGCCTCAGCCTCGAACTTAGCGGGCAGCGGCGCGGGAGCGGCGGCGGGGCGGGAGCGGCAGGATCTTATGCGTAAAATCAAATAAACCGGTTCTCGAAAACAGCGGCGCGGCAGCGGCGCGGCAGCGGCGCCGGAGCGGGCAACGAGCGGGCAGCGGCGAGGGAGCGGGCAACGAGCGGGCAGCGCACTCCTTCTTTTGCCCACAATAAATCGAGCGTAAGGAATAAATTTGAATCGAAATAAAATTGTCGCCGTTGTTCAGACATTTCGTTCGCGAATAAAAACAAATATCTCGACAACACAACCCCGAACACTACACTTCGCCGCTAAAGCGCCGCGCGAGCTGCCCGCTGGTTTCGAGAACGGGTCTGCGTTGCCCGCCCCGCTCCCGCGCCGCCGCCGCCGCCGCCCCGCTGCCCGCTAAGTTCGAGGCTGAGGCCTGAGGCCTAAGACTATCTGGGGATCTCTTGCCTGGATTTTATGATGGCTTGTACCGGCCTACGGTCTTACTGCATGACTATCTAGAAAAGGCTTGCTAAATAGATTAGCAAGTAGCAAGTATACAAAAAATTACGGTCCGCGTACTTACCTAAACACCCATTTATTTAAGGAGGATGTTCTATTGAAAAGAGGAGGAGGCGGAAAAGCTTCCTAAAAGATCCCCTACTTTCGGTCTCTGTTGGCAGACTTTGAGACAAAGTATTACGGTGTTTAATTAAGGCTGGGTTGCACCATCTTACTTTAACTTTGACAAAAATCAAAAATCTGTCAAACTCCATAAAAAATACACCGGATAGAGTGATATAGTTATAAGATCTCTGAGACAGTTTATTCTGTTTAAATTAAATTTTTCCTTTATCCTTTTTACAAATTATAAAGTCATTGGACGCGAACTTTTGTAGGTAAAATAATGTGTTTTATGAATCACCGTAGAAATATTCAGTTTTTATCAGAGACTTCCGAGTATCGTCAAGATTTTCTTAGAAACTGACCAAAAAAACTATCTGAAGTGGGAAAATTGTATCAGCATCTGGTGACCAGTGATATGAGTCAAACCAGGCCACTTAAGAGTAAAGTATTATGTTCAGATAACAATCTTAATGACTAAGATAAATGTGCTTAATTCAACAAGCATTTTGAATAATCGGAGTGTAAAAGACTGGTCCTGAAAATATCCGTGATTCTTCCGGCAACTTTCCGGCATTTGAAGACATGGATTTTTTACTACATATTTATTTAACCGGTCCTTAGGCATACGAAAAGTGGAAAACGACTAATGTAGAGAAAGTTAGTCAATTATACTATACTTTCGTTTCAGCCGAATGACGTCCACTGTTGGACCCCCAAGGATTTCCAAAAAGACCAGTCCTGCGCCGCCCGCATCCAGGCACCTCCCGCGACCTTCACCTGATCCTCGGTCCACCCAGTGGGAGGCCTGCCCACACCACGTCCTCCGGCTCGCATACTACTTTATAATTACGGAAAATCCAAATTCTATGTGTACCCTTATACCCGATGTTCCTACTAGATATCTGTAAAAACTAAGTAAGTAGTATTAACAGCTTCCTCAATATTTATTATTTCTTCAAAAAAGCATACCAAAAATGTTATTAATGCCTTGCATTACTGCCATTGAATGAAGAATGTTCACTAATTTTGTTTTTTAGCTTTCTGTATTCTCTGTTAAAAATAAAAAATACTCGTGAAAGAATTATTTCGATACGTCTATTAGTTTCCAAGATATTGAATTTTAAAAGTGCGGGCGGCGGCCGGCCCGCCATTTTATGCGCGTGACGTCATATTACAACGACTGGCTCATATTTGTATGGGTGGAATCTTGCAAACTGAATTAAGACCCACTTCCAGGCAACCGATTAAGCTGAAATTTCGCAAACACATGTGATTTGGATGACCATGCAATATTATGATGACATGGAGCTGATCTGATGATGGAGCTGGAAGGTGGCCATAGGAACTCTATAATAAAACGACTTAAATGCATCGAGTTTGGGCTCGTTCGTTTTGTATTGATGAGTATTTTAATTCTATATAGTAATCGGGGTCTAATGATGGAGCTGGAAGGTAATTCGCAATAAAACGACACAATCGCATCAAGTTTGGGTTTGGTTCAATTTTAATTTATGTGATGGGTCTGGGAGTTAATATGTATAATAAGTTTGTATTTAAAAAAAAAAATATTTTAGTATGTTTATATCCGTTTTCTAGTGAGCGGACGCTGTGAATGTACGTCACACGGGGTCACGTGACCGTCGGCGGGACTCAATATTTAAGCGAACTTTGAATGCCTATAAAATCATAACTACTGGGTATTTTTGAATGAAATAAAAACTAATGTATTTGTAAATGTAAAAGCTTAACTGTAACATAGGTTTCAAGTGATTTTGCATACCTAGTAACATTCTCAATTGGACCCTATTGAACTAAGGCTCGCATTTTAGGGCGTGGTCACTCGATACCAAAATGGATCGCTTAATTGTTTACTAAGCAACGCTTTCAATCATTGTTAAGTGAGATGATATAAAATTAACCTCGACAATGTAAGGTCACGGGTCAGCAACGCTGGTCATGTTAAATGTTAATGGCCAAAAATGCAGTCATCATGTTAGCTTATATTGTTATAGGTACTACTAGTATGTGGAAGCATTTTTTTGATAAAAAATGTTATGCTGTTTCATTTAGTCACATGATAAAAAGAGGTGTAAACTATCTTTATCTGAAATAATTAATTATTGGTAAAGTACCTTAATAACTTAACTTAATAAGACTTAATTAATACCTACTAGTCAAAATGCATAAATCACTCAATCGTAAAGTCAAAAATACTTTGCAAAAATTGGTATTTTTTGCAGGTTTACGTGCCTACGTGAGAAAATAATTAAATTTAGAAAATATAAATTGATAATAAACACAATGATCTGTTGAAAATAAATTGATGAATAAATATTTTTAATTTTAAAATTACGAACAGCTATGTCAACGCAATATTTCACTGATGAAGGTGACATTTAAAAGTTCTACGAATTAACGAGTTCAACAATATTATTGAATTTAATAATACGTCAATGTAAAATATTAACTCATTTATAACAGCCCAGACATATGTTTCAATTACAGTATTCATCATATTATGTTTGAAAGTAAAATATGAAAATGTATAATTGTATACAGTATAACATGTCACCGACTACGACAGTCGAATTCTGATTGTACCTAATTGTAGAGTCAAAAAATAATATAACTACTTGAAAAACTATGATTATGCCTAAAGTTCTTATCGTAAACTTGAAAAAGTACAATTTTCTTTTTAACTAAACGTAAAGTTCGTAGCAACGAAAATTTTCTCAAAGCTCCACCTGTCATATCGAAAACGCGTAAAATGTATAACGCGGTCAGTCTACGCGGTAGCGGTGTGACGTAACACAACGGTACCGCGATAGCTATCGAGCCGCCGATAGCAAAAGTGTGAGGCGACCCTGGCGCCCCCCTACCGGAGGGGGGAGACACTTCCAGCTCCCTTCACCTTTGCGCGCACGCCGCACCATCCGACCAATAGCCGCCCGCCTTCTGCCGGCGAAAGGTTTTATATACAACTGAAATTTGCGCAGTCAAATTGCTATAAGTCAAAATATAGGGTAGTCGGACGGTCCACTCGTGAGTGCGCGTGCGACGGTTTAGTGCGTAAGTGCGTCCCGAAAACCGCGAGAGCAAATGCTCCCGGATTTAGTGCCTATTTAATTTTTATCGATTTAGAGGCAAATACTTTTTGTGTTACCATGGGGTGCAGTGCGAGATACTGTTTACTGGCTCTATCCTTGTGTCTTGTGACTGAGAATGCGATTGGTGTGCGAGTGATGCCCAAACGGAAAAAAGGTAAGGACAAAATATGGGATTTTTTGAGAAACTATATCACAAATTTTGAGAAATGTTGATGTATGTTTCTTTTTTTCATTCATAAAATGTAAACAATGCGCCTCGAAAAATGCTCTACGCAATTTTTGGGGTCTTTTGTAACAGTGCTATATACCTTTTTGTTAAAGTAATTTTGTACTTAATAAACTACATTCAAATGCAAACAGTCATGGCAATAGCCTGACATTCAACATAGGCTGTAATGATAAATCTAGTAACGATCGATATGACCTAACCTTAAAAGCTGTATTATTCACTTATTGTCCTAGAATCCAATATAATTTATTACTCTAATTTAATGTATTTTGTAAGCATGTGACAGTTGTTTAATATTAATGATTTAATGAATTATAATTGATTTAATGACCCAAAAAAAACTAGCGCCATAAAGCTATTATATTTTTCTTATGAAAAAAGAAATGATGTTGCATCATCAGTAAAAAAATCCTGAGTTACTTATTAACTAAGTAATTTATTTTGGCCTAGTAAATTTATTTTCATCCCTAATTTATTCATTTTATACTAAAATACATAAATGTATCAGCCAAAAATAATATTTTCATATTAATTAACGATATCCTTTAGACCCCTATAATTTGATCCCTAACGTTTCCTACCTATAAACCTATTTACCAACTACCTGCCAAATTAAAGCTCTATTTTTCATTTCTCAACTATACGTTTACTCATTTTGAAATTCGTAAGCTATCAATTTAATATACCTAATTAGATTACAACTAATTTACTGTACAAATTCTTATTTGTTATTGCAGAAAATCCAACCATATTATTTATTATTTCAATAATCCAATATGTTATCTAAATCCGCTACCAAGAATGTGTTTTTAATATTTGCACAATTGAGCAATTAAATAGCAATAAAATAGATTAAGATCATTAGTAGACTACAATAATACGTAGCCTACGTCACGCCAATTTATTTTCGTATTAGAGAAATTCCTCTTTACTTGAGTCCACGGATTAAAAAAATTAGGGACAGCTTAAAACTTTCCTCGTCAAAGATTCTTTTTAAACATTTATTTTATCATTGTATTCCGACTGCTTTTACAAACCACCGCTATGCGCCCGAATTCGGAGAGTAATTTTAATTTGTGTGTAGTCACCTTGACATGAAACATTGTTTTAGCTTTTTATTGCTGTTCGCATCAAAAGCAAGGCTTAACAATGTCATGATGGATGTACCGTTGCTCTACCACATCTCAGCATGCTTCACTTTTTGTTCAACCCAATGTAGAGCAGGTAAAAAACAAATTTAGGCAAAAACCTTGTCCAGTTAATTCACTTTTACTACTGTGAAATCCTCCCATAATTAAAAAGTATGTAGCACACAATTTTTACTACTAATTTATTTATTTTTTACATAAAAAAATAAGCTTGCAACAGTTTTGAATCGCTCCAAAAATGTTTGTTGTGCAATACGTAATAATTTTCGAATTGGCCAATGTTTGCTCAAATAGGCCTATCATAAAAACGTTTGTCGAAATTTAACACTTAATTAAAATAATTAAAGACATAACTGCGTGAAGCACTGCGGTCGCGCAATTTGAGATGGCTTAAAATAAATGGACGCAAGAAACATTTTTGTAATGTGCGTTCGAATTTTCATTTTCTAAAGCCAGCAGTCAAAATGTTCTTGAATAGGCTTATACTTGGCCAGTCAGTGGGTGCCTTATATGGCCAATGTCTAATACGTCCCCATATAGGTCCGTTTAAGGTGGGCTTTCGCACCTTCTCATTAAGTATAAATTGCAAGGTTAGGAATCCAGGCGATTTCCCAAGATCCGTCGTTGTTCGTGGACATCCTGTGCCGTTTAGTTAGAAAATATCCGATAAATATGTAGTTAAATGCCATTAACCGCACTTGTATCAATTAATACACGCAAATTGCATTCCCTGGGTGGTTATATTTTTTGTCGTTAGCATGCCTTAGTAAAAAATAGCACAATTTTAATACACCGATTTTTTTAAGGAATTAACTATACTAATTGGTACATTTCCTGAAAAATTTTGTACTTAAAAAATATTATAACCACTTTAGCTTTATTTACAAAAGAAAACTTCATATAATATGCATGTTTCTTCAATTCGAGATTCGAATCGAAACCGATTTAAAGATAAGCTAGTTCAATAATAATAGCTTATTACTTCTACTTAAATTAATGAAAATTTTCTTGCGATTACTTTAGGATTTAAAATTTTACCTATAGATGCCTAGAATTATTTACATGCATCGATAAGAAAAAAATATTGTCGTGTTTTCTTTAAAAATATATTAATGCAATGACGTTACTTGTTGTACTGCACATTGAATTAAATTATAGTCAAACAGCTGTCTTTTTTTTTTAAACACAGGTGCATTTATTTGTATAGTTAATTAGTTTGTGATTACTTATTGCACTACAGTGCATTTATTGCACTTTGTTGTAGTTCTGGCATAGAGTAACCCTTTCAGTTAGGTATTTGAATTACTTATTTAAGTATTTATTAATCACTTTCCACAGAAAATCCGATTTAACTATCTACTGTTATTGTTACTCTTATCTTTAAGATCTTATTAATAACAACACTGTGACACATTTTATCGTAATCTAAAAATGTCCCTTTGTTTATTCGTTACTTTAACTTTTGTAGACTAAAACTCTGTTATGAGACATGTAAGAACATTTGACGATTTTTAAGAATTAATTCAATTAGTCTATGCATTAATAAAGATAATTTTGATTTTGAAATTTGGAGAAGAAATAAAGTTAGGCCGTCTCTTTTTTACAAAAGGCAAAAGACAGGACTATCTGGGTACAAAGTAGTTGACAGTCCTGACACTATAGAGTCATTTATTAAACATGTCCTTGTAGTTGGGAAACACAAAATCATTTTCTCTTCACTTTTTGCTACCATAACGATCTAAGGCCTATTCCATAACATAGACTAAATGTCAATTACACTTGCACATACGTTCATAAAATTTCGTGTTTCCACCGTATTACTAATACAGTCCTTAATTTCGTGTCTACCGTATTACTAATCCAGTCCTTTGAATGAATCCGGTTAATGGACCGGAATATGAATGAATGCATCGAGTTAATTGGTAGCGAGATAAACCAGTGCCTTATTGGCATATGCACTGCATATTATGCAGCTCACCTTAAGAACTTAGAAATCTCAAATACACCGTGTATTTGATTTTAAACAAATGTAAGCACTACCTTTTGTTTTTTGGATATTATTATGTCAAAATAGGTAATTAAAATGTAATAAAATAGGTAATAAATGAACAAGAACGGTAATAATGGCCGGTCAGTAAACTCTACACTGCTAAATCAATTTGATTTAAACATCTTTCACCTTACATTTTGAGTTCGTTTACGACCTAAATAGTTTTGGGCCTAAAACCTTATTCTTAATAAACATACCTTCATTTTATTATCAATTATAAATTACGTAATCGATCATTTGATAACCTAAAATATGATTGCATATTACGTTTAACATTCTAACCTGATTAGAGAAATCATCTATCAAGCACACTCGACTAGTTTTGATGGCTTGAAAACCCTAATTCTAACTGGTTAAAACTAGTTTTAACTAGTTACAAATTTATTAATTTGTAGCCAGAGATCGACGTCCGGATGCAAGCATAAATACTGATACTGGTTTGGAGTTAGTTATAATGCAAGAACAAATTGGCAATCTTTAGCTGATGACATTATACCGCGATGAGCTAGATGGCGATTTTTTGCATTGCACTGAGTAGGTCATGCATATAATTTAGTATCAGCTGTGAGAGTAGCAATAGCTCATAATAATATACTTTTGGTCTACAGTGGCATATTTTGCATACACCTAAGTATCAAATAAAGTAGATTTTAGAATTTGTTAAAATTTTTGCATAAGAGAATTTTGACGTTCGACTATTTTGATTTAAACAAATCTCATTAAATCCTCGTTATTTCTTGACTCATCATTGCCGAAACTTTGAACTAAACTAATTTGACGGTTTTCATAGAAACACACCTTTTTCGAGATCGATTACAATAGGTATTCTTTAATCTGGCTAACTGAGAAACCTTGAGCTTAGGGTTGAAATGGAAGATGCAAAGTATTATAAAAACTCTATATACCCATTTGCTAATGCGCACAGTGCAAGAGCGAGTAATCAGTGAGAGTCCAACCGGTCCGCTCGCGTGCCTGCGCCGATTCTGTACGTTTTCCAAATAATTACTTCTATGCATCTCCGCGAATTACTAGAAAATTGTCTCCAATCGAATGCTTTGAACGTACCGCCATGAGCTTTCACGTACCACCAAAGCTTTCTTAAATAAGTCTAAATATAGACAACATGCAACAGAACGAACCTTTTGACTTTTGGAATCAGCGTGCTAAAAGCATTTCAAGGCTTAAATTATAAATATTTTTGTGAGATATCGGAAAGTTTATAAAGAAGACATGTTACATAGTACTCGTAAAACAAACAAATAAGGAGTTTGTGGTTTTAAACAAATTACCTTACTGACTCACACGCTTTTGTGCCCAAAACAAAATAATAACGGGTACACCTACACATAGAGCTCTACACCTAAAAATAAAATCACAAAGAATTAACTCCACGTGAGCCGTACATCATAATTTTTAATGTGTTACTTTGTTATTAACTTATTTCATACCTACTTTCTTATATTCAAAAACTGCCTAGTCTTAAATATTATGAAACACTAGAAATCGCATAGAATCAGAATAATTAAGTAAAATTTAATTCCAAGCGAGTGCTTACCTTAAACGTGCATTTCTACGTAACTACATAAAAAAGACAATAGATAAATTTGTTCAAATTAATCACACGTCAGTCTAGCGTATTAACATTTACATTTCTGAATAATTTAACGTATATGTAGTTGCTATGATGATTCACGAGATACTTGATTATGCAACGTTGCTCAACACTGTTATAGTAATCGACTCGATTTCTAATTCACTTTAAAAGGAAGATTTATTTGTTGTTAATAAGCAGTAATCTACTCGTACAGTAAAACGGTTACCTACCTTATTAGAGCGCTTCTTCAACCTAAATAATCATTAGCAGAACACTGAAGTTGTATGAGAGGTACTCGACCGAAATTAAATAAGTATGAATCAATTGTGACTTAGCGTAGTGGCAAAAGTAAATCACTAGAGCGAGGTTAGCACATGAAATCACGGTCAGTTGTAGAAAAAAGGAGTATTGTCGTACATTATTATAGCATTTACGTCTTACTTTGAATGGATTTCTACACAATAATAATATACAGAATAATTAAACTTAGTCTAGCTTGATTGACTAATGGTCTCTGATTATTTATGACATACGACACTGTTCTTAATATAGTTGATTTTTTCGTAGATACAACATGAGTTACTTAATTAAAATATCTGTCAATAAGGGTTTTCGCGTATGAAAAATCCGCCAGATGGCAATACGTAGACGCGAGGTCCAAATGCTGCATGATTGGTTATTTTTGACATGACATTGGCAGATATGTCAAATTCCACCAATCACGCAGCAGTTAGACCCGACATCCACGTCCCGCCATCTAGCGGATCTTTCATACGCGAAAGCCCTCATTACCGCAACCGGCATTCATTGGCTGCACTCTGCATCAAGAGACAGTATAATTATGTTATGACACCCACACGTTCTAAAAAGATAATAATCCTTTGATCATTAACACTCCACACGTAATCTCAAGCTCATACACTACCCACAGCACCCCAAAATAGACTTAAAGCTAATAATTGCCTGTAAAATCTTTCAACTAATTAACAAAATTTATAACAGGTTGTACGGTACAGATGTTGACCTCGACAATGTTGCTAAGTTTTGCAATTGGGAGCGAAATTTCAAATATTTATTTCAACACAGTATTAACCGTTTAAATGTTATACAATAATTAATTGTACGTTTTAATTTAATACAATGTTGCTAACATGAGTGTGACTCAAGATTTAAGTTAAAAATAAGCCTGTAATTGTAATACATGAGCGGTGATTGTAAAAAATTTGCAATACTTACTTATGTCGAAAAAATGTGTCAACAAAAAAATCTATCCGATCAACAACATTTCCTAACGTTTTGTGGTTTACTACTTCATTACATTAATAGGTACTAATGTAATTGGATAATCAATATTTGCAAAATTGTTAGAAAGCTATTTAACAAGGGTGATAATAAGTAATTTAACAAGGGTCTAAAGTATTCATCTTAATTTTCCTTATGAGGTAACTAAGTAAGTAATAAAATATTCTCTCATTAGCAGTTATTTCCTTACACCTGACCGTCATTGGTGTTACACAATCCATATAGTATTCAATGAAAGTGAGTTCTGTCGACGTTTTCCTACCATAAAACTGGCAATAAACTCACTCTTTACGTGATTTGCCGAAGTACTACGTGCCCAGTTATATTTAGCAATCCAACTGCAAATCAAGCTTCTGGTTACATAAAAATATATAAACTATTTTTGAGTTCAAGGCAATATTGATTTAATTTGGATAAATGATTTTTTTTAACGATGGGTCGAACTCTACATCCCTATAGTTTCATCCACGAAGATACGCCCCCCCCCCCTTCTTCCGCTAATGTTTGAGTGTTATCGATACACGCTAAATCATCCATGAGTGCACACGCGCACACTACAATAATGACGCTCGGATTGCTGGGATCAAACTCCGCACCCCGCGCTTCCCTCGACCAAAAATTGGTAGAGCGCGTCTCCTTGGATGAAACGACTTGGTGCTAACTGTCATATGGCAATCAAAAACTTTTGGTCAAAGTCAAATAATCTAGCCACTAGGAAAATCACCACCTTGCCAAATCTCTGGGATTAACCTTTACTGTGCAGTGGTGCATAAATGCACGCGACTCTACTCTACCCATTTTTTGCTTGGAATTGCCGCCTTCAAGAGTCTAATTATTATTTCTATAGGAGCAATACCTGTTGTAGTGATCACACCAAATATGAGTACAGCTATTTCTCTTCATAGAATAACTTTCTAGGTGCGTCGTGTTTTATATTAATTTTTTTGCTAATAGCGTAGAACTATTCATTTTCTATCATAACGTGTCAGTCAAAAAGAAATCGGAAATGCATTATTACTCGGGCATTCATATAACAAAAGTATTATGTCATACAATTATTGATAACCGGACGTTTGAACCGCAGTTACTGATTAGTATCAATAATACATCAATATATCGTGAATCGATATAGTTAATTAAACTGGATCAGTGTTAACTTTAAAATGAAATAGATATTGTCTGGTATTTCAAAGTTTTAATTGACAGACGGATTTATATTTAAATATAATAACAAATCAATTAGCCAGTTCCGCTATTACCGATGAATTGTTATAATTAGTGTTAAAGGCACATACGATACATGAGTATCGTAATACTAATACAATTACTTAGGTACTTATAAAATGCGATAGTAACTCTGCCTATTTGTTACGTTTTCAAGTTCCCATAGTACAAAAATTAAGGCTGAGTCGCACCACCTAACTTTGATCGTAACTATAACGATAACCGGTGTTTTTTGTGTCGAGTGACAGATTTTTGACTTTAACTCTTAAAGTAAGATAGTGCAACCGAGCCTAAATGTACATATTTCCAGTAGTTTTTATCGTAAGAAACGCACGTGCTCCGAACCTAGCTGCTAAAAGAACATTTAAATCTGCAGTCAGACAGCGGGCGTCAATTTAATGTAGCGTGACGTTTTCATAGTTTGTAGCCATCTCAGAAGCCTGTTATTAACAATAATCACTCCTCTCGCTCACTCTTACTATTTAACACAATTTGTCTAACTTTTATTAAGGTTTGAATACTACTACGAACGAAATGATCGCAGACGATTGCGGAGTTTTCCTGCTATTGTACTATCTGTATAAGGACGTGACAATTAACTCCGATGTTAACAAAAACAGTTAAACACCAGCTTGGTTGTCCAACAAAAAGTGCAATTAAGATTTTATAGTTTTAATTCAATTCACAAAGAAAACTCAATGGAAAAAGAGGGGAAAAGTTTATAGAACTCATTCAGCAATAGCGTACGTACAGTCCTGTCATCTTTTTTGTTGGAAAACAGCACCTATTTACCTCTAAATACATGCTACAATATTTATCTTCATGTGTTGTCATCTGTACAACAAATACATAACAAGAAAATTGGTTGTATGAATGTAGAAATCAGATATTTGCAACGGTCAAAGTCACGACGAACCGGTTGTTGTTTAATACGTGATACTCGTATAATATAAAATATCGTTTGTTTGTGCTGCATTCACGTCGCAGTGTGAAAAATATTATGATTAGGTAAGAGTAAATTTATTTGTTTACAAACTATTAGAAGGAATTTAGTGCGCTTTGAATCTATTAAGTGTCTCTATACGTGTCTTATTTAATTTTCAGCAACGTATCATTAAAATTACTTAGAATAGGGTAACTTAGGCGATATTCCCAAGTCAATAGAGCCTCCATACGATAAGACAGGTGTCTCCCATACAAGTCTCACGTGCTTGCACGTAAATTAGAGAGCTTTACATTGTACATTCGAGACACACGTGCGCTGCCACTTAGGACTCACTATAATTGCATTATTCAAACCCAAACCTACGATATACATTTAAATGAGTATAAGTTTCTTGGGAACCGAACTTTTTATAATTTTGTATGTGCATACCCAGATGGCGGCACATTAATATAAACACCGTGGTAGGTATCTTTTGTATGTTGTACATATAAATACTACTTTTTCAGCATATAAGGATAATCTGCCGTGTAGATACTATGCCTAAGATCCGTATTTATTTTATTCGATCATTAGTCTCAAAATAATTTTCTACAGTTGTAATTAGGAAACATAAATACTTACTTTGGGGGTAGCTGGCGCTGTGTGAAATTGTCCAAAAGATTTAAAAAAAAATATATATAAATATATATATATAAAATATATATAATAAATATATATATATAAATGTCTTAATCGATGTGAAATAAGGGATTCCCATACGAGCAACTAAATAAATAATCAACCAATTAATAACAGATTTAGAAAATCCACGACCGAATACCAATTTGATATTATCTAACTATAATAATTTACACCTAATAATTCGCCTTAATTTTGCGAATTGTTTAACATTCCAGCTTTAGGCCTATTTACAAGACCAATTTATAAGGCAGCTAAACGATATGTATACACTAGGTTAAACCATTAAAGATTAACTAGTAGCACACTAAAATCCAATAAATATTGTATTGCAAGCTTAACTTGTCAATCTACAGCTTTGAGAAACTGAGGCAACTAAAAACTGGCCTATAGGCTATAGGTATATTAGGTTGAAGTAAATTAAGTAAGCCCGAGTTTGCTTGGGAAAATACCGTGAATATTAATATTAAAACATCATTACCTTATTCACTACTGCACACGCTTTTATGTAGCTAAGCAATTATTGTTGTGGTTTTTAACAACATCACCTATTATAACGAAGCACAAGTCTTGCAAAAAATATTAAGTTTTAAATAATGCATTAATTTAATACTTTTTACTTCCAACACTGTTTTAGTCTGTCTCTTTCACTCTGTAATCGTATATTATTATTTTATGTGCAAATTGACAGCAGACTCGGACTGACTGTAACTTATGCAATTAGAACAAGGAAGGGCCTGTCGAAACGTGAAATTGGACCGATTTATTAATTACAGCTGTAATTACAAGGGATTTAAAAGTGTTAGTAACAGTCTATAATTCTGTATAAATCCATATTAAGTGGATTTGACGGACTTTATGATATATACTTCGGGTTTTTGCGCTGTAAAGGATAGCGTGTTAATTTACTATTTTTAACGCTCTCTTTATTGCTAAATCCTAATTCTCGTAGATTAGGGCATAATGACCTCTTTGATACTTGTTTCGTTTTATTCAAATATCGAGACTCAACCAAACAAAGCTTTGAATTTAGTTTTACTTGTAAGTTTGAATCGGATTCCAAACGCCAAACTTCAAATCACTTCGCAAAAATGTGTAATTTAGGGTAATTCCAGGATACATGCCCCAGTGGGATAGGTGCCGCGATTTTAAGTACACTATGTTACAAGCAACTTAGCCTAAAGTAATAGTACGTATAACAGAAAGGGACCTCCCCGTACCACTTATCGCCTCGCAAACCATCAAAGAGTGCGTTCGTTTAGCCAGTGAGAGCAAAAATCTTCCACAGCCAGACCTTAGCGAGCGTCGAAATAATATTGGTAAGTATCTTTTAATGGATAATTTTTTTGTCAGCTGTAAAATGAAGCAGATTTTTATATTATTTGATAGACTGTCTTATAAATTATACGGGATAACTATGTTTAATTTGATTTTTAGTGTTATTATATTTTTTATTAAAAAAGGCACCTATCCTATGCTAAAAGGATAGTTGCCTATTTTTTTTTGGGTATAGATGCCCTTAGGGCCCTGGCCCATGCACCTAGGGGCATCTATCCTAACCTGCTCTTTTTGTCACAGGTAGCAAGTAAGAAGAAAAAAAGAATGTAGTACGGCTTACCTTAGGTTAGTAATAAATAGGGTGCCCTTCTGATCGAATTACTTTTTTACCCGACTGTGCTAGAAGGAGGTTTTTGTTTTTCGGGTGGACGTACTATGTATCATTTTTGATAAAAAATATTAAATTTCATTTTTAATTCATTTAATAAGAAACAATCTTAAATAATAATACTTGGCTTGTTTGATTTCAAAATGCATTTTGATCCTTAGAATTCAAAAACTGGATTAACGAGTCATCTATCCCTGCATCAGGCATCTATCCTTTGAAGCAATCATACAGTGAGTCTTCTATCCCGAACATTAGGCGTCTATCCCACTTTTTAGAGGTCAATTAAAATGGTATTTACTCAGAATCGGTATAACTTAAACTAAAATAATTATAGTAATATCATAGACGAAAGACCAAAGTTTACAGATACTAAGGTTAAATTGTTGATAAAATCTTACTGACTGAGTTACAGAGCTGTTTCGAAAAGTGGGGCATCTATCCTGGACTTACCCTACAACTCAGCTTTAAGAAAAATACAGCTAGTTAAATAACAGTTCTTTCTTACATACGTAAAGCAAGTGGATCTCTGTAAATACGCCTTAATGTTTAAATCTTCAACATTGCGCAGGATCAAGGCCACAAAAGCGGTTAAAATCTCAATTTCATGTTCATCTGTACACGCCACTTTCTTTTTGTCGCATAATAAATTCAAAATAACGGGTTTCTTGTGCTCATCATAATAAATACAAGTCGTGATGATGTTGTTAATTCTGGTTTCACTGTGACCAAGCGAAAAAAGTTTAGAAGTAGAATCCAAAGTCCATTTAAACCCGTGGAACCCTAAGGCCCAGAACAGAAACTGCAACTGCTAGTTACTTTTGAGTTGCATCTAAGTTTCTGCCATAGCGTCCGTTGAGAGACCACACATGACGCGACCAGTTTGAAACTTTCAGTTTCATTCATCAGAATCATCACAAAGTTGCAGTTTCGTTGCAGTTGCGTTTCACCGTCTGTTCTGGGCCTAACCGGTCGCATGAGACCGCGGAAACAATTGAATTCTATTGTGTCTCAATTCGCTGCTACTTGAAAGGCTTGTAGCAAATTGTCGGCCTTTCTGAAACGCTCTTTCACCAAGGATGCATGTAAAACTGCCTTCTGTTAGGATTTTCAAGTTAAAAGTATGCGTAACTATTGTTAGGGAAATACTCCATTGTAAATTAGTTTCAAATACAATAAAGGAATAATAAATAAAGGAGCAAATAGCTTTCAGCAGCTGGTTCCTGAACAAAAAATCTGGAAAATCGTGGTTGGGCAAGGTGGCTGTTGAAATCCCGAAGGAGTATTGTTTAGGTTGTACTTTATCTGTATCTACCTACTTCTATACTTTTCTCGTTGCTAGCGCATAGGCATTGTAAGTATTTGCGGTTTTCTGTCATTTTAATGTGCTATGCGTCGTTTAGCGAATTTCAAATAGCCGAGAATAAAGTTATTTCACAAAGCGAAAACAAGCATAGTTGTCCATTGCATAATCGCATATAAAATATGTTGGCCACAACTATTTATAATGTTGCAATAAGAAAAATTGCCTTTTTGTGTGGTTTAAATAATATGAAAACCTATTGTATTGTCTTCTATAAGTGATCACTTAAACATAACACATTTGGTCATTTTACGAAATACAAGTGAAATATGTTAGAGATTCCGAATTGGAGTCTTTAGTCCTCGTAACTAGGACACACCTAATATTCGGTAAAGATATGAAACTGAGTGCTCCAAGCGGCGCAAATATGCAGCTCTCAATGAGAGTTATATATTTGTGCCGTTTGGGGTTGAGACTATGGGACCATGGGGTCCAAGCGCTCGTTCCTTTTATAAGGAACTGGCAAAGAGGCTCACCGAGGTGACCGGTGATCAAAAGGCTGGCAGCTATTTTGGTCAGAGAATTAGCCTGGCCATTCAACGTGGCAATGCTGCCAGCCTTTTGGGCACCATTCCTGACTGCGGCGCTGGGGGTGAAGTATTTTTTATTTTGTAAATAGTTTTTATCATTAGTAATTTTTAAATTTTAGTTTTTAAGTCATTTTAAGTTAATGTATTATTATAAAATTTATTCTCTAATAAATGGTAACTACAGGACAAACGCAAGTGCAAAAAAAAATGTATTTTTGAGTAATAGCAATAAACAAATCACAAATGAAATGAACTCGATTCGCGAACGTTTCACAGTAAGTTCCGTAATGCACAAACGCTTAAGCAAATATTTTTTCCATGGACGCTATCACAATAGTACAGTCAACAGCACATCAGAATACATTTTCGTTGCAAAATAGCACCTGTTTCAACTGAATAAGATGCACCATTACTACCTTGATGTGCTGTCATCTGTACCTAATCAGTCGATTGCTTCAACGTATCATGGAATTAAAATCATGCAACTTGAATGACTGGATTTTTGAGGAAAATCAATTCACTTGCTAACTGAAGTAGCACGTAACGGGCCTCCGCCCAAACTGGATCGTTACATAAAATTAATTTTACACAATCGCTTAAAATTCAACTTCATAATAGTTAATAATCCCAGTACAATTTTCTTTTATGCAACGCAAAAATGTAACATTTTTATGATTGGGATTGGACAGGTAAAGCTTCGTAACACTTCACTCATAGGTGTGGTTGTTGAGTACCAGAGTTCTACTCTCTCGATCCGGATTTCGTGGGTTCGATTCCCAGATCTGACGAAGAATATATTTGTGTAATTGTTCCCATTTGGTTAGGGCATCATATGCTTCAATCAAATTTTTAAGCGTCGATCCGATGAACTATTATGACAAAATGGGGTAACTAACACTCAATATCGCCGAGTGACTTAATCGATCATAAAAGACCAACAAAATCGATGCCGTTCTTTTACGTGAATATCATTAATATCGATGAGATCACTCGCAATGGAATTGCGTAGTCACCATGCAAACATTGCTCTATTTCACTTTCTTTTCAATAGTAAATATTCTAATCACACGATAGAGTTTTCACTTGTGATTTCACCTAAAACCCGATAAATAACATCCCAAATCGCCTGCGCATGTTAAATTACATTTAAAGAAAATTTAAATTAGGATTCCGTTTCCGTATTTCCCTTTTCACAAGGCCTCCTTTGGATTTGCATAAAAATTTAACATACATAATGTTACTTCATCCTGTTAAATATTTATGTAATACGTACATCCTTATACTCTATTTACTTCGTAGTACCTTTGTACTTAATTATTACTAAATCACGGTCTCTAAATTAATAAAAAGGCACATATTTTTGTATTTATAGGAAAAAAATATTTTTAGTTATGTAGATTTAAGTGAAGATAACTACGCCTATTATAATTTAGGAAACGATTCGTTAATTAAAATGATGTGTCTATTAAAACTGATTAAGGCAACAGCACTATCGTTAATTGTGGCATAACCGACAATGATTATAGCTCAATTTACTTTGCATTCTTAATCTAAATACCCTTTTTCCTCCTCCTTAGTTTTTTTGAAAAAGTAGGTATGTGTTTTATACCAAATAGGTACAAAACAGACTGACTGTCTGAAAAACAATAAGAAATAGTGCATAAAAATGACACTATTAACTACACCACTGCTGTGTTATTTGTATCAATAACACTTGTATTATTATGGTAATGTAGATAGAGCAGCTGTTTTTCATTAAACAATATTTAATATTGACTTATAATTGAAATACAAATGTAATATTTAGATGTATCAATGTGATAACCTTTAATAATTATGATGAATCGCCACGATACTGTATCATAGCTAATAAATAGAAATCAAGTCAACACTTAATATTCAAAGACATAAATCAAATACCTACAGCTGAATAGTGTAAATTGCCCGGGTTACAGACCCGCGAACTAAATACATGGAACAGACAGAAGTATTGGCTAACTAAATAACGGACACAGAAAACAATATAAGAAAATACTATTATATTATTCACACTTACAATAACACAAATGGCAATTTCATCGAGTTTGCTTGCAAAAACTTTTTCGACGCACTTTTGTTTTAAAAGCTAATCGAATGACCTAATTAAAGAGTTTAAATTAACTGATAACGCAAATTATCAATCAATTTACTAATAACCTATGACTAATTCGCGATGCTCTACTTTCTAGTTTAATCAACCGTGGGGTATTTCATCGGTGCTGATAGAATCGCGATCAAAATTATAGCTTCGCACATTACAATTGCTAATCTATTTACATGGAAAAACCTCCGTGGTCTAGTTGTTAGGGAATTCAAATTTTCCAAGATTTTTCATTCAGTGTGCTTACCATGAGTTTACGTTACGTATGTGCTCGCTAGCGCTAAGGGCGCTGTACAATGTCATTTAATGTAATTTTTTTACGCAGTCGCTAGCGAGCACACCTAACGTAAACTCACGATAAGCACACAGTTCGTAGTAAGAGGAAAAAGAAGCAAACTTCTCCCTAACTATCACTATGGTTAACATAGTGATTCCTTGACTTAAAATAAAAATCGTGGCTAACATAAGATAGGACCGGCTGTTGTGGAAATCTTTCGGAGAGCCCTTTGTCCGGCAGTGGACGTTATTTGGCTGAAACGAACGAACATAAAATAGTTAAAAACTTTTAATCATAGGGCACTGAAGTCACAAGTTAACGGTGCGTTAACTATGTTAACCGATAAATACAATAATGTCTATTAATTCCATCCCATAAAAATCTTCTAACCATATCTGTAAATCGCTTCCAAATACGCACAAATAATTGCTACAACTTAATATCAATTTGTCAGTCTTGAATCGAAATGCTTGGACACTTCAACTTGGAATTGGAATACTTCCAAGACGTTGGAATTCCTTCTCCGATGATAATTACTGCAGTATGCATCTAATTCGCGATGAATGATCAGGTCTGAATGAACAATGGCACTGGAAACTGGGGCTTGGGCTACGTATACTCAGAAGTAGGGCTGTGAAAATTCAATATTTGAATGAAATATGAATGATTTCGAACTGAAATCGCATTTTATTCATATTTATATTTTATCATCACTTGAAAAAATCGATTGCCTCAGATAGAATCGGAGCAACACGACCGATTTTATGTGTAAAGCAATTGCTCTACGGCTTACAACGTAATCATTATTCATATACATTCTTAGACAACTAACAAATCGTTCATCATCTAGAATCCTATAATCTGCTTACAGTGCATTTCTACGAGTATCCTGACTCAAAACTATTTCTCGCGCGTGCAGCACGTGACGAACACTTATTTTCATCACTTCATTTGTTTCAATTAGTAAACAAAAGACTGTTCTAGTTCCTATATCAATGTATTTTTGTTTGTATTTATTAAACAAAAGACTGCGTAGTTCCAAAATCTATTTTGTTTCGATTGTAGTAAACAAAAGACTCTCTAGTTCCAATTTCGAAGAACCAGTAACCCTGTGCACAGAGCGTGGCAGTCAGTTGCGCAAATGCAACCACGTGATACTGCGTAGGTATGAAGTTTTTTTCTTTTACGGATACGCACAGGTGAGGTGTTACGTATACGGAATTTAGAATGCATTGTGACTGAATAATTGTGACCTTGCGTTGGGCGTGTTGGGGAATACCGAGTTGGACGAATTCAGTTGTCTTTTGTAATTTTTAAATCGTTAAATCATGCTGTGTTGACATGAAGTATTTTTATATTCTACGATAGTAAAAGTGGCTCAAGAAAATGAATATGGATTGTCACAGTCCACACTATGAAAAGGAAAATCAGAACAACACTATTTAAATAAAACAAATGTCCATTAGACATAGACATCTCTTTCCAAATTTTCTCTTTAAAGAAAGTCACTAAATACTTTATTCAGTCTACAGTGCCGAAATCGATTTAGTACATAGCGCCACGCTTTTCTAAAGCGTTCGACGTTTCATTATCAACGAACATTGTGAACAAATATCATTTCCCTACTTTCGACCATGAAACCGATCACTAGATCAAAGTACTCGAACTTCACGCATTGATTGACGTCCGTAAAGACCGGAAAACGATCGATAGATCAATATCACTATTCGAGCATTCAAATCGATTTTAATATCGGAACGGCTTTGACATAACTCTGACAGTGTAATCGCGCGACAATCAGCCGCAGGCGCACTTTTGATACATATCCGGTTTTAAAAACACTTAAGCTGGCTTATTAATTAAGTGCTGATATAATTTATGGTTGTATAATCATTTTGGAAACCATTTTACTTATGCATATCTAAGTAGGCTCATTAGCCTTATTAATTTGTATATTATTAATTATTAGACATGTGTAAAAATGTTTTTTGGCCTTGTGTTGAAATAATGTAGAGACAGGGTTATTAGGTTGACGTTAATTAAATCTGTAGTAATAATTCCTTTCTCTTGTATTCTTATTTTTCTTTCATCGCATAGATTATAAAAACAGAGGTCAAAAATCTAGTGTCTGGGAATTGGAAGCAACCTTCCATTCGAGCATGACTCTTTTACCATTTTATCACGGTGGCGATTTCTTATAACTGTAAGGCCTATGAAAAATTAACGCAGAGTCGATTAATTTATACATCACAACCAGAAATTAGCATTAATTAAAGAAAAGGACATTTAACTTTACTACGAAACTCCTACGAACATTAACTGACGGATATGCTGTCAGTAAGGACAGGAACTGAAATGAACCGGAAATTTCACCCTTCTACTTAGCATATTTTATATATATCGACCACATAAAATAAAATCATATTTCCAACATTACATAAGAAGTTAACGAGTGCGGATGGTACTTAAAATTAATAAGAAACATCGCATTGATTGGACTGCTTTACATGCTCGAGTAAATGTATTGAAATTGTACCTAGTAATCATGTTTCTGTAATTCTGCATGTACTACTCGCTGAAGCACAAACTATAAACAACATCATATAAAATTAAACAACAAATTTTTAATAGGGGCGATTTCATGAAATTCAATCATGGCTCAAATTTTTCGTTTTTTTATTTTTGACATCACATCAAAACGGTGTCTATTTTTTAGCCACAAAAAATCGAAAAAATAAATCTGTACGGCAGTAATGCTTGATGTTCAATATTAGTGTGATAGTTTGGAACAGCTTATTATTATTACTACACACCTGTCACTGTCATGCATGAAATCATTTATTTAAATGTAGCACAAGCAGATAAAAATGCGCATTACATTGCGTAATATGGAAATCTCGGACTTGCCTGTCGGATGTGACGCGGTTTCACGCATGCCTTCTTTTATCTCACTTTTCTTCGCTACTAATTAACTTCGATTTAAATGTGGACACCCAGAGCGGAGCCAAAACGCGTAATATAAAATATTGCGTAAGTGGTCGCGTAATATTCAGATCATACGCGCGGATGTGGCGACGCGGGTTCGCACTTGTTTACAAGTTTTTGTTTTCAACCGACTTCAAAAAAGGAGGAGGTTCTCAATTCGACCCGTATGTTTTTTTTTTTTTCTATGTTTGTTACGCGATAACTCCGCCAATTATGAACTGATTTGAACAAATCTTTTTTCGGCGTATAGGTAATACCTCAAGGGTGGTCCCATTTAAATTTAATAATAGAAAAAACAACCCCCAAGGGTGGAAAATTGGGGATGAACTTTTTTATACGCAATATCTCCGCCGATTATAAATCAATTTGAACGATTATTTTTTTGTTGAATAGGTATTATCAAAAGGGTGGTTTCATGCGAATTTGAAGAAAATATTTCACCCCCAAGGGTGGAAAATTGGGGATGAACTTTTTTATACGCAATATTTTTAATTTTTAGTTTTTTTTTGTGTTCACGCATTTGAAGTCGGTTTTATTTTTTAAAAAAGTTAATTATTTACTTTTATGAATGGAATGTAATAAGCGTATTGACTTTCATTCTTGTGTGGCATCGTAGGCTGTAAACGGTATTCCTTATTGATTTCAGATTTCACTTTCAAATAAAAAAACAGTAAGTTGAAGATTATTATTATAGACAATCATTATTCATCTTTTGTACTGCTTTCACAAAATAAATGTTTTAAAACTTTAAATAGGCTGAAATAAACATCTAACTGAACGAATACGAATACATCAGAAATTACATAGGAATCCTATTGCGAACTCATAACCAAACAATGACTAATTCAAATATGAAATTACTCACTCGCCTCAAAGTGGTGTCCCACAATTTAACTGAACAGCAAAGGCTATTGCGTTAAAACTATAACATTACCAAAACAGGCTAACTCAGCATCAAAGTACAATTTCTCTTGCCGTAAAATAACGCCGGTCCTCGCTGACATCATCTTTAGATCTTGTCAACTTTACCAGTTTACTCACAATGTATAATTTAACTTTCCCCGATTGATGCTCGGGTTTCACTTTCAACATTTCGTTAACGCTCCATTAAACTTATTCTATTGTTTTAAGTCTTGGACTCTATCTAATATTGAACATATACATCAGTTTATGCAATAGAATAATATCATTAACTATGACAGATAACTGGCTTAGTTGTTGTTACAGTCGTTTGTTATAATAATAAGTCAAAGCCTAATGACAATAAAAATAATAAATATATGAGATTTGGTTTAAATAGCTCGAAGCGCAATAGTAATACTATTTATCAACCACTCTACAACAAGTACGTTGACAAATTACCAACGAGATATTATACAATAGAAAAACAATTGTCTAATATGTTGCATGGACTGTCAATGTTAATAAAGATATTGTGTTTGAGACAAAATTAAGATTAACTTTTCAAATTATATTTTAAATAGTTTTTTGTTTAACCAAAAAGTTTACCTTACTTACTATTCTTAGAAGTATACAGTACCTTAATATTAGGCATAAAAATAAAAGTGAAACTGTTGGCCCATATAATATTCATTGACCAACTTAATCTACTGGTCTAGGCATAGACAAAAAATTGATTGAATTTTGACCAACAAAAGATACGAAACGTGACATCCGCTATAATAACGCAAAAAAATATAATGACATGGAAAGTTATTTTTATTCAACAGGAAGTCTATGAACTAATAAAAAATATGCCAACTTATGAATATTTAGTTTAAAATATATTAATAAATTTTAAACGGTATTAAATTATTGTAATTGCAATATAAAGTAGGTACTATACTGTAAAGTCAATTACGTAAACCAGTTATTAACATTTTAAATACAATTGAAGGTTTTTGTATTCTATTCTTCACAAAATCACACACATTCCTCTATATTAATGCTTAATGCACTCAGTTGAGTCAACATTAGTTCTTATTATTTTTTTACCTATTATTTTATCTAGGGTTTGGAAAAAGTGTATTAACTGTACTATCTTGTTGATTATTTTCACTTATCGCCATCAAGATAAAGTGTGAAGATAATAATATGGTATTAATGCATTATACATTGGGATAGGTCATAATCGGTATGACCATGACGTGTACATCACACGTCACTCTACGTAGAGACTCCGTCTCATCAATACTTTTAGATTTACTTTATTTCTTTTTTTTTTGCACGTTAAAAGTGCGATTGCATTTATAAACTATTTTTTTAACATCTCAATAATAATGTAAAGGTTGAATGCTTACAACTTTAATGTTCTTAAAAGCTACTTGACATAGTAGAGTCATCGCACGATGATTTATGCATTGAGATAGGTCAAGACTGATCATCTATTTCTTTGCTTATTTTTAATCTATTTTATGATCACAATGTCATGGCCAGCTAATTTTAAGTTGTTTTTTAATGAAGCTAAAATATTGGCAAGGTTATAATAAAATATTGATCATAATAAGATGTTGACACATCGGCACGGCTAGGTCAAGAGCGGACTGACCGTGGCATCCAAGTCTTGGTTCACCTCTCCTGTCATCGAACTCTCAAGAACCGATATTGGCCACGAAAGAGCATAATTGTGACGTAAGCAGACGAAGATCGGCTTTCATTTGTTTACTAAAGCGGGTCATTTTAAAAAGTTAATCATTTATTTCCACTTGTTATCGTTCAGTTTTCGATGCCTTTTCGTTGTTAAATATAAAAATATCATTGTTCTCTTACAAATAAGGTTCAAATATGACTAAATCAACTTTACAGGTATTGTGCCCTTGACTACAATTACATTTTAATACTTAATTGACATTCCAGTTGGGTTTATATCTGTCATAGAATATTGATACTGATTGTCTTTTAAGCCGTACATTAATCATTGACTATTGGCTTGCATATTATAATCTGACCCGATTTTCTGGTAATTTAAATACAAATAGACTTCTTGACCTTATTCTCGGTTAAACGACAGGTAGGTTCTATAAAGATTGATTTTGTTCATAATTACTTGTAGTTTGTTGTTTTAATTGGAGTTAGTAATTGAAATTGGAACAGGCACCTTTTTTTCCAAGTAACACATTCACGCCCGTATTCACAAACGATGCTTGCTTAAGTGACACAGCAAATGGAACGCACAGCGTTGAATAGAGCTCTGCGATTGGTTCGTGTGTCACCCTGTGCATCCACGCGCACTGTGAGACCTCATAGTAATGTCTGTGAATACGGGCGTCAGTCTTATACTCAGCACAACTTACAACTATGGAATATTGAATGAATACTCAAAGACACACATCTAATTCATTTCAGTTCATTTCATAACTCCAAGTATTCTTCAATGTTCGTGCTCGTCACTGTAATATTATTTGTCCTCATCGGGATTTTGAACTCACGTTTACAGCTGGTTTTGTACTTCAGCACGACTTCCCATAGGCAGGTTAACGACAAATTCTATTGTTCATTTCTATCTATTTCTCTGTATTTCTGAAACCATTCCTAGCCATTATATCGCTCAATTTAAAAACACTTTATTCAGCTTACTAAAATCACTAGTCATGTAGCACACTTACAACTCCTAATAAGGCGACCAATTTCTAAATTAACAATTTCATAAAAATCCAATACCATACGCGCTAATCTTAATCCAATTTTGATTTACCAGAGATACAACGTTAGTTTTATTTCGAAACACCATCTGGGCTGTGGATGGAATGCATTAAATTCAGACCGAGAATGTGATTCGGTATTTATTACTCGATACAAAGTCGAGCACAGCTGTTGTATTTGTTCCCATGCCTTTAGGTTACACCGATTTCGTTGCTAAGTGCATAATGCCACTTGTTTTGGTTAAGGCCGGGTAGCAGAGAAAATGGCGAAAATGAGGTTTTCATTTTTCATTTTTGAGGTACTAAACAGTAAAATTAAAGGCTAAGATTTTTATTGGGCATAGTTGAGGATATTTTCTAGGGCTATTAACGGATGGAAACACGATTTGATGAAGTTGACTCGATAGAATAAATTCCCAAAGTTACCTCTATTCGTTTTCTATTTATGGTTTTATTTTTAAAATAAGCTATTTGAGATTCTAAATCTTTTACTAAACTAAAGTTCAGAAATAACTTGAGGGCTTTTAACGGATGAAATTTTTATATTGCGTCTTATTTAGTTACTATGTTAAAAAATGAGGAAAAAATCGTCCATGACGGCTTGGACAATCTCAATCAGTCGCGCGGTGGCGCTTACGGAGGACGGACGCGTGTCAGTTTTTTGGGCGTGACAGTTCGCGATTTGTCAATATTTTTGACAATGATGACTTTGATGAGTCACAGTATAATAATATCAGCATAGCTGGGCATTAACTCGTTAATCCGTTAATCGTTAATTAACGAAGTTAACATTTCTATTAACGGATTAACTTTAAAGTTAACTTTAAAAATGTTAACGGACTCGTTAACTTCCGTTAAATTATCCTAAGTCCGTTAATCGTTAATCCAGTACCTACTATTTACCAAAAAGATACAGCAGACACGCTGAAAAACGCGTTCTGACAAGTACGTTCGGGCTTCCAGAACCCAAAACAACAGATTTGTAACCTGATCACCAACGCAACGATATAAGAAATGCATTTTTTTATCTATTTACAACCGAATTTAAGACCTGTTTTCCTCAACCGATTGAGCTGTGGTATACTTATGTAAGTACGATGACAATGCAATGTTATAGTACCATTGAGCTGGTCTGATGATGGAGTCAAGAAGTGGCCATAGAAACTCCTAAATGAAACGGCGGAATCGCATCGAATGTGGGTTCGTTGGATTTGTCATTTTGAGCACTTTAGTACTAGATGATGTCCAGGGTCCTGATGATGGAGTCAAGAGGTGGCCATAGGAATTCCTAAACGGAACGGTGAAAACTTATCGAGTTTGGGTTTGTTGGATTTGTCTTTTCGAGCACTTTGGTGTTAAATTGTATTGTAATTGTACCAAGGCTCTGAGATTGAGATACAACTAAAGTGTATAATAAAAGCTTTTATTCTGAATTTAGTACCACTGCAGCACTGCATTTAATGCAGTTGTACTAAAACGAAAAAAATAATTGTACTTATGCAAGGTTCAAATCATTTCAAAAGCTTGTAGCGCAATCATAAAAGAGGAATAAATTCCATGCGCGATACAAGCTTTCGAAATTATGTGAACCTTGCAAACAATATTTTCGTTTTATTATCATGTGTTAACGGATTAACGATTAACGTTAACTTGCGTTAAATCATCCGAAATGTAACGTTTTAACGTTTAACGAAGTTAATTTTTTTAGTAACGGTTTAACGATTAACGAAGTTAACTATTTGATTAACGGTGCCCAGCTATGAATATCAGTGTTACTGGAGAAAGCTTAAATTTTTGATAATTAAGAATTATCAATTTTGTCTACCTATTGAAATTTAAATCGTTCGCATCCTTTTAAACGAAGACTCTACTCATGATACATAGTACATTCCTCAAATATGAGACAAAACCAATGAGTTAAAATTACATTTTAATAGTACCTACATACAATCGTCTTACACTCTTTAGAAGAGCACACTGACACAAATAAATAATAAAAAATACTGTCTAAGGTCTGTAGCTAAAGGTCTAAGCTGTAAGATAGAAGAATCTTCTAGCCAAAAAGATGGCAGATGCAGCAGATGTTAACGGATTTAAAACTGGAGTTCATATGACTCCTTGTAGACTTGAGTGTCTAGAGCGTCCCTTCCTCCACCATACGTAAGAATTTTCACAAAAATACTGTCTAAGGTCTGTAGCTAAAGGTCTACGCTGCAAGATGGAAGAATCTTCTACCCAAAAAGATGGCAGATGCAGCAGATGTCAACGGATTTAAAACTGGAGTTGATGTGACTCCTTGTAGACTTGAGTGTCTAGAGCGTCCCTTCCTCCACCATGCGTAAGAATTTTCACAAAAATACTGTCTAAGGTCTGTAGCTAAAGGTCTACGCTGCAAGATGGAAGAATCTTCTACCCAAAAAGATGGCAGATGCAGCAGATGTCAACGGATTTAAAACTGGAGTTGATGTGACTCCTTGTAGACTTGAGTGTCTAGAGCGTCCCTTCCTCCACCATGCGTAAGAATTTTCACAAAAATACTGGCTAAGGTCTGTAGCTAAAGGTCTAAGCCGTAAGATAGAAGAATCTTATAGCCAAAAACATGGCAGATGCAGCAGATATCAACGGATTTAAAACTGGAGTTCATGTGTATCCTTGTAGTTTTGAGTCTCTAGAGCAGTGGTTCTTAGCCTTTAAGTCATGAGGGACCATTTTACCAAATTTCTGTCTTGTCAGGGACTACCTCATAATCGGTCAAAACCAGTTTGACTGCAAAAATCAGTTAAAAGTGGTTTTGACCAAGGTGTGCAAGTGCACATCGTGGACCACTTGGAATGCCTCCAAGGACCACCAGTGGTCCGCGGACCACCGGTTAAGAACCACTGCTCTAGAGCGTCCCTTCCTCCACCATGCGTAAGAATGTTTCAAAAATACTGTCTAAGGTCTGTAGCTAAAGGTCTAAGCTGCAAGATAAAAGAATCTTCTAGCCAATAACTTTAAAACTATAATTTGAACGAATTTTGCTATTAGTGGACAAATTTCTGCTCACGATGGACTAATTATCTGCTATACTCTCGACTCTCTAAAGCACAACATTTATAAAAATTTTGCTGCGGTAATGCACTCCAGGTAACAGTGTGTGATGCTCATTGCTCATAGTAATTTTCGATTCAGAGCCCCGTACATACGTTATACATAAATTATGGAAAGAAAACACCCAGACCAATACAAACAAATATGTATGCAATTTTAGTATGATATTTTTATTTATTAATAAACAAAAAGACTGAACAAAATTGATGCGTGTACTGATTAATGTAATTAACCACATGCAAAGCTTTGTGAATTGCAACAACTATAATTTATTATCCAAGCTCTAAATAATCGCTACTACGAGTAACTGATCATAAAATATTTTTCCAATCGCTCAAGCTCCCGAGGATCTACCGATAGGTCGGGTGACGTAATCTTGAAATTCTTTTAGCTGGCGCGGAACTTCCGGAAGGTCGGGTGACGCCACGCCTCTTTGAACCGTGTTTACTTTGGCAGTTATATTCTATAAATTTATTCGATTCTAAAATATATTCCCAAAAATTTTGAAAGTTGTTTTAATTTGTATCACTTGGATATGATTTGTATTAGAAAGTGCTGTGAGTGTGACGCTTGAACGGAAGGAAGTCAACCTAACCTAACCAACTGCGTATTATTTTCTAAACTGCGTATTTTTATACTGTGTAGCCGCGAGAGCTCTTTGGCGCGCTGTCTTCGGCGAAGTATTGCGCGCGCAGATTTTGACAGCGCGAAATACCTACTTTAGCAGAAATACCAAGCCTTAAAAGGAATACTTAGGCTGGGTTGCACCATCTTACTTTAACTTTGACAAACGGCAAAAATCTGTCAAACTCCATACAAAATTCACCGGTTATCATCATAGTTACTTAAAGTTAGGTGGTGCAACTCAGCCTTGTGTAAACGATTTTATGTTGTTGTCTTGGTGCATGTATCGTGCGAACATTTGAAGAAAATGTCTCGGATTTCAGTTTAAAAAAAGAAATACTCCAGAAGCTTTTGCATTATTTTTTAGTGCAAAAAACTCATAAATTTTCATGAATTAAATAAAAATTTCTCGTCATCATATTTGATTTAATACCTAAATGATATTAAAATGGAAGCAGATATTATTTTTTCATAAAATCAGAAGTAATACGTTATTTGTATTATTGTTTAATTATGATAAATAAAATAATTCACTGATTAACGAGTTGTGGAAATGGCTAATATATACACACAAATCATCAATAACAAACATTATGAATAAAACAATACCCTGCTAAATACATAAGTAAACAAACGTTAGTTACGCTCTACTAAAATTTATTAACGACTGTTCTTGATCATTAATATAATCGACGGAAAATAAACAAAAATCGAAAGATCTAAAGTAAAACAAGTTTAATTATAACAAATATTATTTTAATTTGTTAAAAAAATATTTGTATCTGACTCTATTATCTACATTAATGTTCAATCGAAATATTTATAGTATCTACTTTTATCACATATCTATCGCTTCTATATCTCTAGACAAATGATATATCAATATTGCCAACACTACATTCCTACCTAATAACCAATATCTCAATTTATTAACACTTATGCAATCGGAATTTCAATAACAAATCGAAAAGACACTTACTTACTGATAAATTGGTAACTATTACTGCTTACAAAGACACTGTTACATAAACTAGAATAAATGGTGAAAGTGTGCACAATAAAGGACATTGTCAGAAACGGCCTCAGATTCCTGGGCACAGCAGTAAAGTATCAAAATTGATCTCTTACTTTTTGAATACATAAATATTAATTAGATTGTAATGGACACTTGAGGATTAGAAAATGAAATAATAAAAGTCTTTTATATGTATTCCATAATACTATGACGACATCCGGACATTTTAGAACGTGGCCTGCTCCATATCCTATGAAGTTCCATAATTTGTGTCGATAAAATCTATGTAAAATCGGCACAAGGCAATGCCGTACTTCATTGTTAGGAATCCACGTAATAGTGATGTTGATTGCGGTCATCATAGACAATAAGATACCGATCTTGTAAATAAAATAAATCGTCCAAATTGCTACAGTATGACTAGATTTTAATTAAAAGTTAAAAATATATTGCACGATACTACAAGAAGCTATCTAATGTGTCCAACTGGTCTAAAAGGTCATGAATAAAATAAAAAGAATTGTGATCATAATACTGATATTGACAATGACATAAATATGGGATCATCTTTAATATATCTGTAACAGTTTCAAAATCGGATGAAAAATCCAATGCCGCTTAAAGTGAGAGAAATGTCTAAAGTTCTAATAGAATTGAAAGTTTTATTCACTCAAAATGCTTATAACAATAATTGGTAATACATTTCAAATATTAAGTACCTACCTTTATAATGTATCGATAGAACCAAAATGATGTCCTCTCAGTTTGGAAAGGGAAAACCCAGGATTGGGGGAGCGCTCCAGGCAATTTTCAGAACATTTCATAGGTGGTAGTAAATAATATTTATTTTATTATTAAAATTGAATATTTTGATATTGATAAAATTGAATATACCTTCCGATTCAAATACCGAATATTTTTCAATCGATAAAAATTATCGAGAATTGTTAATAATATTCAATTAAAAGTTGTTCAATCCCTAGTCATGCATAGACTAAGACGGTAACCATGGAGATAGTTAGTTTGGTAAGTCACGTGTTAAATGTCAAGAGTGGAAAGTAAACATAGGATTCATGTTATTTATTTACGTGCAAAATGTAAGTAGTTATGTCCTCCAACATGCCATCACGCATTATCCAAGTACCTAAATAAGCATTAAGATAACGAAATAAGCATATTAAGCATATCATGTTACAATAACAACCTAAACTGCTGATGCTGAGTCGGGATAATTGAAATCAACATCCTGCAGTTCCCGGTAGACGCCTCACGCCACCGGACCGATAATCAGCCCTATATAAGGAGCCCGTGATGATGGTATGGACACATTAGATTTTAGGCTTCCCACTTCGAAGCACCTTAGGTTAGTTAGGCTAGTACCGTTCAATCGCTGAACACTTAGTTGTAATTTTGTACTTTATAACTTCATTAAAAATCATTGAAAGTTTAAAGTTGTAGTTTTTTTATAAAGTCTGCTCGCCGCACAAACTTGACTGGCGCAGCCGGTAGGATCTCGCGTCGCGATAATCAAAGTATAACGATTATATCGGTCTTGAGCAATCGCGGTTAGGCTATCAAGTCTACAACGGCGGGATCCACGAACCAAACAAATAAGTCAAGCGGCACCAGCACCAGCAGCAGCACCAGCAGCAGCAGCAGCACCAGCAGCAGCAGCAGCACACCGAGAAGATATGGGGGTGAGCGGCAAGTGAGTAAACCTTTTCGCTACCGTTCTTGTACCATTCTTCATAAATTTTTGTAACGTTCTTTATCCCAAATCATAATAAACGTTACTGCTCGTAGTTCCTTCCACTTTAAGGATTACGCCAGCGCTTAGTAATAGGAAAGAAATATTTTGAAATTGTTTATTTTATCAGAAAATTGTTAATTAATTAAAATGGAACGTATAAATGTTATACCTAGTGAAATGTTAAATTTAATACCGAAGTTTGAAGGCGACGGTAAAACATTGAATTTATTCCTAAGGGAATGCCAATATGTTATAAATATACAGGGTGTCCCGTAATGTAACGTCAAGCCGGAACTGGGTGTTGAGGCAAGTTATGCTGGTTATCAGAAAAATATAAAAAAAAATCTATGTGGCATTTTGTCAAAATAATAGGCATTTAAAAAAAATAAAAAAATTCTACTCCCGGTGACAGTCTTTTTACTCGTGTTACCACAAATCTTCACTTTTTCCAAATTTGTTTTTTATTATGTAACCCTGAATTATGCTTCTCTAAATTGTTATCAAAATTACAAAACCAGCTGCTCCAACTTGGATGAAAAAAATACATTATTCCCAAAAAAAATATCAAAATAAAAATTTTGCCTAGTTTAAACTGACTGTACTGAAAAAAAATTGTACTACGCGAGTGTGGCAAGTGACGTCATAATTTGGCGCATTTAGTAAGGATTCCAAAATGGTATAACACTTTGTATAATCTTGCTGTAATTGTCGACAATTTTTGTTTATTGGAAATAATCCCGTTTTTAACTTTATCTACCTTGGTTAAAAATATTATTCTCATGTGCCCAAAATTCAAGTTTCTGGCTTAAGTGAGGTGAGAAGCCATTTTAAAAGGTATGAGCGGGACGGAGAGGGCCATCTTACCAAGTAGGGATGTTATGGATATCCGTAACCGTAACCGAAACTATCGGATATCCGAAATAAAAAAATATCCATAACTGATTCAAAAGTTACGGATAGTTTCGGATAAAGGCGGAGTCTAAGGGTACAATTCCAAACTGCAAAACTCTATGAAATCTGCAGTATACACGCCGCAGCTGCAATGCCGCGCTGCCGATTTCATAGTTTTGCAGTTTGCGGTTGCAGTTTGCGGTCTGCGGCCCGTCTTGGAATTGTACTTTAAATCTTAATATTTGTTACCAACTTGTCTGGCATTCGCTGGCACCATCTAATATGCCAGCCTGTTTTACCTTTATCATACATAGGTGTCGTCTTAGTTTGTACATAAAGTAGCTATGTGGGTCACGCTCACGCAGCATCTTGCTATTTGTATTATACCTACATTTTTTAAATTCTAATAATTCCGTAACCGAAATTATCCGAAACTTTCGGATAATCTGAAATGATTTCATATCCGTGACCGTAACCGAAACCGGTAAAATATTATTCTAATATCCGTAACCGTATCCATAACCGAAACTTCATATCCTTATTATCCCTGTTACCAAGTACAAGTGCAGGCAGAGCAGGTAGTAAAGGCGCGCGCGCACGGGTGACTTTTGTCACAGTATGTCAACTACTAATTACTGTCATGGTGACAAAAGTTTCTGTGACTGACTGTACGGTAGTCAGTCACAGAAACTTGAATTTTGGGCACATTAGAATAATATTTTTTAACCAAGGTAGATAAAGTTAAAAACGGGACTATTTCCAAAAAAACCAAAAATTGTCGAAAATTACAGCAAAAATTTACCAAATGTTATACCATTTTGGAATCCTTACTAAATGCGCCAAATTATGACGTCACTTGCCACACTCGCGTAGTACATTTTTTTTTCAGTACAGTCAGTTTAAACTAGGCAAAATTTTTATTCTGAATTTTTTTTTGGGAATAATGTATTTTTTTCATCCAAGCTGGAGCAGCTGGTTTTGTAATTTTGATAACAATTTAAAGAAAAATTATTCAGGGTTACATAACAAAAAAAATTTTTGGAAAAAGTGAAGATTTGTGGCAACACGAGTAAAAGGACCGTCACCTGGAGTAGAATTTTTAGATTTTTTTTAAATGCCTATTATTTTGAAAATATGCCACATAGATTTTTTTTTATATTTTTCTGATAACCAGCACAACTTGCCTCAATACCCAGTTCCGGCTTGACGTTACATTACGGGACACCCTGTATATAGAGGCCCTGATGAAAATGTAACACAAAACAGTTATGTATTTCATGCGATAACTAGTAGATTAGTAGGACGCGCAGCAGCATTGTTAAGCGAGCGCGAAGATATTAATACATGGATAGCATTAAAACAAGTGTTAACCCAGCATTTTGGAGACCCCAGATCGGAAGCTTGCATAGCGATCGAACTAGAACAAATTAAAATCAAACATGGAGAGTCGTATAGCGAGTTATGTCATCGTATTCAGAATGTTAAGAGCACACTGATGTCCAAAGTCAACATGATTGAGGACGAAGGCATTAAAGCAGCTAAAGTAATTATATACGATAATACCGCGTTAAATGTCTTTCTATTCAATCTAACTGAAGACATGATTAGAGTGATTAGACTTAGAGGTTGTACCACCTTAGAGCAAGCCCTAAGCATTGTGACTGAGGAGGAAAACTTCCAATTTCAGTACAATATGAAAAATAAGACCAAAGGAGTCACACCTACTCCTAGTAAACCCAGCTTTACCCAATCTCAACCGGCATTAAAACCAAATTTCGTATCGCCAACTCAAGCATTTAAGTTTGGCATACCTTTCAATAATAATAATCCATTCAAACAAAACTTCACACCTATCAATAGGTTTAATCCAAATGGACAAAACTTCAGATATAATATGCCACAGAATCCTAATAATATGTCCAATCAACCCAAGTTTGTTTTCTCAAACCAGAATCCACAAAATTTCAGATTCCAGCCTAATCAAAATCCTAGACCTATTTATAGAATGCCTAGCAATAATAACAATCACTACAGACCTAATCCATATTCGGTTCCAATGAATCGATTCAATCAATTCCCACAACAAAATAACCAATTTAAATTCGGATTAAGCAACCCACCTTTGGCGCAGCGTCCCTCATACAAGTTGGACACTGATGTTTCAATGCGTTCAGCAGCTCCAATCCATCATAACTTAATAAATAACCCTGAAACCCCGGAAACACTCTTTTACGAGCCCGAGCCCGAGAGTCCCGAGGACCAGTACTATTATTACTACGACGATCAGTACGAGGACGTACCTCAGTACGAATCAGAGCAAATAGTAGAACCGGAAACTCATAATGACGAAAATTTTCAAATAGAAGCCTCACCGGATATAAATCGGAAGTGATAAATCTAAATTATTATGACGGAATGTTAAGATTGCCACACGTATTAATACCTGAAATTAAAGCAAAGTTTATGATAGATACGGGAAGTACACGATCGTTCATAAGCCCGAAAAAGGCTAACGAGTATTTCAACGCCTATAAATATGTAGAGCCATTTGAAGTCATTAGCACGCACGCGCGTAGTAGCCATAATGAAGTAATCCATATTCCATTATTAAAATCATTTGCAACCACAGGAAGTCATAAGTTTTACGTGTATAACGTAGACAATCGTTTCGATGGCTTGATAGGTAGCGACTTGTTAAAACAGTTGGGCGCTACCATAGACATGGACAAACAAATATTAAAAACTCATAACGCACAGTTGCGAATAATATATAGCCCACCATATGAAGTAACTATAGCACCGCGATCCGAGTCACGTGTTAAAATCCCCACCACTGTGTCAGAGGGTGACGCAATAATTAATTATACTAACTTCGGACAAGGCGTTCGTATGCCCAGTGCTCTCGTGAGCTGTCAACGAGGTTACGCGTATACCGTGATCCAAAATAGTTCGGATAACTATATAACGATAACTATATCTAAACCATTCGCAGTAGAACCGTACAGTGTCAGTGAAATACCAGTTAATAATATCAGTGACGCACCGCAAGGTTAGGAGATCGACGAAGTGTTACAGCAGAATCTGGAAAAACTCAGGTTAGAACATATGAATGATGAGGAAAGAAAGGTTATTAGGAATCTTTGCTATGAATACCGTGATATCTTTTATTGTGAAAAAATACCTTTGAGCTTTTCGAACAATGTAAAACACCAAATCCGTACAAAAAATGAGGATCCTATTTACGTAAGACCATATAGGTTACCTCAAGTCCAGACAGACGAAATTAACAAACAAGTGGAAAAACTTTTATTAGATAATGTAATTCAGGAATCACATTCCCCGTGGAATGCTCCAGTGCATCTAGTTCCAAAAAAAATGGATGCATCAGGTGAAAGAAAATTTAGGATGGTCATTGATTACAGACGTTTAAATGAAATCACAACCGACGATAAATATCCATTACCCAATATAGCGGATCTTTTTGATAAACTAGGAAAATCAATTTACTTTACCACCTTGGATTTAGCAAGTGGGTACCATCAAATCGAGATAGATAAGGATGACAGACAGAAAACAGCATTCAGCACCCAAGCGGGGCACTACGAATTTCTGCGCATGCCGTTCGGTTTAAAAACCGCGCCGGCGACGTTCCAACGCGCAATGGATAACGTACTGCGTGGGTTACAAGGAATGCACTGTTTAGTCTACCTTGATGACATCATAGTTTACAGTAATAGCTTACAGGAACACATTCAGAGCTTAAGAAAGATATTTGATCGCTTAAGAGAAACCAACCTTAAAATCCAATTAGATAAATCTGAATTTTTACGCAAGGAAGTCTTGTACTTAGGACACACAATCACTAAGGAAGGTCTTAAACCGAACAATGACAAAATTAAAGCCATCTTAGATTTCCCTATTCCCACAACTACAACAGAAATCAAAAGTTTCTTAGGTCTTATAGGTTACTATAGGAAGTTTATAAAAGACTTCGCCAAAATAACACAGCCACTTACCAGTTGTCTAAAAAAACGCAATAAAATAATAATTGATGACAAATACAAATCCGCTTTCCAAACATGTAAAGAACTTTTAACAAACGCACCATTGTTACAATATCCCGATTTCGAGAAACCGTTTGTTTTAACAACAGACGCCTCTAACTTCGCTATCGGAGCCGTATTATCACAAGGAACTGTAGGCAGCGATAAACCGGTCGCCTACGCAAGTCGTACACTGAACGAAGCCGAGACGCGATACAGTACCATCGAAAAAGAATTATTAGCCATAATTTGGGCAGCAAAGCATTTCAGACCGTATTTGTATGGTAGGAAGTTTACAATCTACACCGATCACAGACCACTAGCATGGTTAAATTCAATAAAGGAACCCAACAGTAAACTCACCAGATGGAAGTTACGTTTAGCGGAATTTGATTATGACATCATATATAAAAATGGTAAACAAAACAGCAACGCTGACGCGTTATCCCGAATTAAATTAAACGCACTCACCAATGATGATAATATGTCAATGCAGGTAAATATAGACAATGATAAACCATCAAGTATAGTGACAATTTCATCAGATTCCAGTAATTCAATTAATTCCCAGAAACGCGTAGAAAAAAATGATTACGGAGCTATTAGATCACCATCAAATAGTAGCACAATATCAGCACCAGAAAGTAGTTCACATTCCGCAACAGCACACTCCGCTAAAGACATAGATACCATAGGTATACCCATATTAAATGAAGCAATAGACACAAAACCTAATCAAATTATAGTAGATTCTTGGGGATTAGACAAGTTAGAAGTAGTCGATGTTTCTAATTCCAAACAACGCATTTTAGAAATCAATTTACCATTAAATCGCCCTGATCTAATTAAAGACTTCTTAAAACGATATACCCGACCTAAAGTAAAACATTTTATCCACTTCACTGACCCTAGTCATCGTAAACTATTTGTAGAAACAATAATAGCATTATTTAGAAAAGATACTGTACATTTCTTTGAGTGCACAGAGCGTATCATTCATATAACAGACGAACAAGAACAACGCGCCATAGTACTAACTTATCACACCGGAACAACATGTCATCGTGGAATACGAGAAACAATAATGCGTCTTAAACGCACTTACTTTTGGAGTAAAATGGAAGAAACTGTTTCCAGCATCATAAATGCATGCGAAACTTGTAAACAAATGAAATATAATAGAAAACCTTTTAAGCCCGAACTACAGTTAACGCAAACTCAAACAAAACCATTTCAGGAAATTTTTATGGATCTGTTTAGTATAGAAGGCAAATACTATCTTACAATCGTAGACGCGTTTAGTAAGCTAGGACAGGCCATGGAAATACCTAATAGATCTACACCGGAAGTAGTTAGAGCATTGCTAAGATATTTCTCATTCTATGGAGTTCCGACAAAAATCAATTGCGATCCAGGCTCAGAATTCAATAACGCCCTTTTAAAAGAAATGTTAACATTTAATAAAGTGGAATTACACATAGGTACTCCACATAACCCCAACTCAATGGGAATCGTTGAAAGATTCCACTCAACACTAATCGAGATTTACAGACTCGCTAAATTCGAACAAAAATTCACAGACGCCGCAGCCGTAATGACATATGCAATACTGGCATACAATCAAACGATTCACTCAACGACAGGTTTAACGCCTTTTGAAGTAACTTTTGGACACACGGACTCTTCAAGCCCGTTTAACGTAGATTTTAATCAGCAATATACGCAACAGCTAGTAAAGGAACACGTAAGAAAAACGAAACATTTATACAAATATTTAACCGACAAAATTATTGAAACTAAAGAAAGCATTAGGAACAAACGCGGCGGTGAAACTGAATTCGACATCCAAATGGGTGATACAGTGTTTATAAAAGGCGTGAATGAAAGACGAAGTAAGGATAAACCCCGTTATCAAAAAGCACAAGTCTCAGGTGAAATAGTTAGAAACACAGTCCCTGTAATATCAAAAAATAGACCCACTAAAGTTCCAATTAAAGACATAAGGCGTCCTCCGCAGGTGCCTCATCCTGATGATGATCCTGACAATCCGCGCCCGGGCCCTTCAACTCGACAAACTTGATACGATACCATGATTAAAGAATTAAAAACGAATCAAGACGCTATTGCAAATAAAGTAACGATCTTATCCGAAATGGCGGGTATTATAGCCAATAATACCAATGCAACTCGACACAATTTCGCCCAAATCAATAAAGAGCTATTAATAATTAAAAAACAGATAAATCAAAGTAACGTAGAAAAATTAGAAAACAAGATCATTCAAGTATTTCATTTATTTATTCATAACTTTCAAACGATCTTTACACATTTGGACGATATTGAAACCGCTATAGCTTTTAGTAGACTTAAGGTGTTACATCAATCAATAATCGATAATAAGGAATTGTTAAATGTATTAAAACAGATCGAAATGACTAATAAGTTAGTATTCCCAGCTAAATTAGCGATTTTAGTTAAAATTGAACAGACCATAGAGTTAAAAGCATATTTTAAAGAAAGACAGATAACGTTTATTATGAGCATTCCCTTGGTTACACCCGACATATATAATTACTATAGAGTAATTCCTTTACCCATCCTTAATAAAAATAATATCACCACCATCCTTACACCTCAATTCCCTTTTATCCTGGTACAAGAGGCGAAAACTTGGTCACTCCCCTCACCATGCCAGGAGATCGACGAAAACCTTCATCTATGCAGAAATGTGGATACTACTACACAAGAACAGGACTTATGCACTTCAAGCTTAATGAAATCGGAAACTAACACTTCCATGTGCAAACCCATAGCCGTGGAAATCAATAACTTGTACATCAGATCTTTTTATGAAAACTGGTGGATTGTGTATTCCAGAAATCCGGTAACCCTGAAGGAAACCTGCAAGGGGGAAATCACGAGAAAACAACTTCGTGGCACTTACCTGATTGGAATGGACGGAGTATGCGATCTCCAAATACAAAAGGTAACTCTCAGACGACGCCACTCTGGAGCGAGAGGCTTCAAATACCATAAAACAGCAAAGATAAACTTACCTGAAGTAGCACAAGGCCCTGTTAACGCAGATGAAGTAAAACCCGTAAACCTGGACGACATCAACTTGGACAACTTGCAGCTTTTGGCGTACGCGCTGAAATCTCCCGAAAAAGAAGTGTTAAGTGATGCAGTGATAAACATAAAAAGTGTTAGTGTTGGCACGGTAATTTTGTATGTTATAATTGTGTTAGTTATAAGTATAGTTATATTTTATAAGATAAAGAAAATGTACCCAAATTTATGTAATCGAAACCCTCCGATTCCAATTAAGCAATCGGATGATTTCGAACTTAAGGAGGGAGGAGTTATGTCCTCCAACATGCCATCACGCATTATCCAAGTACCTAAATAAGCATTAAGATAACGAAATAAGCATATTAAGCATATCATGTTACAATAACAACCTAAACTGCTGATGCTGAGTCGGGATAATTGAAATCAACATCCTGCAGTTCCCGGTAGACGCCTCACGCCACCGGACCGATAATCAGCCCTATATAAGGAGCCCGTGATGATGGTATGGACACATTAGATTTTAGGCTTCCCACTTCGAAGCACCTTAGGTTAGTTAGGCTAGTACCGTTCAATCGCTGAACACTTAGTTGTAATTTTGTACTTTATAACTTCATTAAAAATCATTGAAAGTTTAAAGTTGTAGTTTTTTTATAAAGTCTGCTCGCCGCACAAACTTGACTAAGTAAGTAAATGATAAAAGTGGAACGCCGAGCTATTTCCAAAACCCGTCCAATATTATAATACAATTTGGCTGCGACAACTACAATACAGAACATCTCCCAAATCGATGTGCATACAATATTATAATACAATACTAGTAAGTAAGAGGTTATGATAACAATATTGCTATCAATAAGTTTATAGAATTGGTCCGCCAGGAATAATTGTTCTTACATAAAGATTTGTGTCATTTAGAACCTAGAAAGTATTTTTTCGGCACTGTTGATCTAACGGCGAACAATGTATGGAGAACGAACATTGTCCTTTACTAGAACGGTAAAATTTGCTTAGAATAATGTATAGTTTTTACGAGTTTCCTTGTATTGTTGATGTTGCATATTTATTAACTACCTGGCTTATTTAAAAGATGTCTATTGTTTCTAAATAATTTTGTGTCGAGAAATTTCGGAAAATAACTTTTTCCCCTATTTCAGTAAAGACAGTTGTTTGAAAATTATAAATAACTTGAAAAAATCGAACTGCCTAAGGCGGGAATTGAGATGCGACTCTTAACGCTAAAAATTAAAAGACAGTTGTTGTTCTCCAAAGAGAAAAAATTAGAGTCAAAATTGATTACCCACTTACTAAATTCAATCTATAAGCAATACTAACTACCTCAGTACAAAAAATCATATCTATCGATTTGAATGAATTTATTAGAGAAACTGCACAAGAGCGTGTAAAAAGATAATGTAAAAGATTTCAACGCTCCGAACTCTATAGCTCGCTTGATAGTATTTGATACGTACCTATTAACTCGTTTTGTTTTTTGATACCAATCTGATACGTATAAACCAATGCATAAATAAATATCCCTGAATAACCAGAGCTTGTGATAATGTACTGTATAGTCTAAAATGCTATGAGTACCTATGAGTATAAACATCCATGACGGATAACAAGCCACCAATCTAGGCCGTCAAATAAAAACAATAAACTTATTTCAGATATTCTTTTGTTTCAGGTAAATGGTCGTAATAATGTTGAGAAATCGCTTCAGCGGCCGATCGTCATTTGTTGATCTTTTTGGCCTTTTGGCTGCCAATCGTCAGCGTCATCGCCAAGTGAGAGCGGTCAAAGATTGCATGTTTTTATTTTTGTGACTTAATAAAAGTACATAACCATCGGCTCCAAAGGAAAGGAGTTTAAGTACATTTTTATTTTTCCTGGCTCAATAAGACTTGATTGAACATCACTTAACCTTTCTGCAAAAGGTCGGTAACAAAGCGAAAGTCGTGTAGCTGAATTGACCGTCAAATTGCAAAACTTATTCAGTTTACAGTTTACCCAATCCGCAATCGACTCGTGAAACTAAAGCGGCATTTTGGATCGAAAGTAAAATATTAACCTTCCAACTTATGCATTGCAATGTATCAGTGTTGCTGAATTTGCTGAACAATTAACGATCTTACAGATTTACTAAAAAGTATAACTTAATTGACGTTATGGATATGACAGGATGTATCCAATCAAAATAGATTTATGATACTGTTTTTTAATTAATTTAATTGTTAATTTTTTGGTCAAACTAAGTAAACATTGCAGTGAAACGTTAGAATTCGCAATCTTAAACATTGCAAGAAAATCAACATGTGAAATCTAAAAATATATAGGTGGATGTAATTTTAAGCAATTGTTAAGTTTTAAAAATGTAATTTAAAAATAGGCTCTTATTAGAGCTGCGTGTATTTTATTCGCTACTTTGACTATCTGATTTTATTGTTCCTATTGCATTGTGATATGACTTGTGAAAGTAACAGTCGTGTTATTAGTTATTTCAAATTGATTTAAAAGCTTTCTTTTAAAAAACGATTTCATTTGAAAGTTCATTTAGAAATACAATCAATTTAAAAAAAACAACGTGTTAAACGAAACGGATCCCCTACAGCGATTTCAATTTATTTTGCATAAGACTTTCCTATTTATTATGTCACATAATAGCTTTACATTCACGCCTACTTTTTATCAGCGAAACATATCAGCACTTTTGCATAAAGGCTTTTGCACACTACAAGTCTTGTAGTCTCTGAGACCAAACCTAAACGCATTCATCTTCTTTTGTGCTTCTCATTTCCCCACCTCTTCATCTATGAAAAATTCAGCGTAGCTCACAAATCTGGCAGCGTCTGAGGCTTTATAAGAAATCTAGCAAAAAAACTAAGGCCACCTGTCACATGCCTCGAGTTAATTATGTTGTCTAGCTACGTCGCCATTCCATCCTGCTACCAATCCAATAATTAGAGGACGAAAGTGTTTAATGGCCAGTCCAGTTACGATCCACATTAGGATCGCTGCCCACGACTGGTTCCAGTCTAATGAAAGCAGTATAAATCAATCAAGACTTTCATACGTTTTGATTTTATACGATACTAGTTTTGAGCTATGTGCGTTTTTACGTGGATCGTATTTGGTCGCTGTAATTTGATACATACCTACTCGTACACTGACGCATAATTTTTCATTCCACCCACCTATTACTAATATTATCAAACAATTCGAAGAGAACTTCCCTCGCTAAACTCTCTCCTGACGTCTAGATAAAAATTGATGTCTGTCATTTTAACTTTGACTGCTTTGAGACCACGACTTTTGGCCAGAAATCTCCATTATAAAATATTCATCATTATCGTAATTTAATTTTCAGCCACAGGACGTCCACTGCTGAACATAGGCCTCCCCCAATGATTTCCACATCGTCCAGTTGGTAGCGGCCTTCGTCCAGCGCCTTCCTACTACCTCCACGAGGTATTAAGCTCTTAATATTGCGCTTACATAAGTAATCAATAGGTATATAGGCAGGAAATCTAATCAGAGTAAGACTCCAGTAAACTACCTAAAATTGCACCACATTCGTCGTAATACCAATAAATGATTTACATTCAAATGATTAGGGTAATTTCTATGTCAAACTAGATGTTGAATTTAATGTAATAGTACTGATTATTCGAGCATGATATTATGAGCATTAATACTAGTTTTTAATCAACTTTAGCAATAAATTACTAGTTTCATACTAAAATGTGTCGTAAATTAAGAAAATCGGTCAAACCTTATCTGTTGTCTTTAAGGCTTGAAACTTGAAGCAGTTAAAAATGCTAACATTACTTAAATGTTTGGACATAACAGTAGCAAAGCTAATCATGTTATCAGCAAAATGTTACATCTAAATTAGATCCTGTTTCAAAATAAAATGTTAGTATGATAAAAATTTACCAACCGTTCCAACTAGTGATGGTAGAGATGGACGTCATTTGACTTTGGCTGAAACGATGGCTAAATTAGGCTCGAGAGAAAGCTTAATGTCACTGAACTTGCAACAAAATTAATCTTTACGAATTAGAAGAAGCTTGAAACTAATGATCATCTTTGCTCAAGCACCGACTTTTACCTCACCTTTCTTTTGTAGATCATCAAAATTTCAAATGCAGGTTCTTAAGTTAGTCCTCAGTTAGTAACTTTCTTAAGTCTTTCATTAACTAAGTGTATCATTAATTCAAGTGAAGAAATTTCTGCTTTGGTTTCTAGTAAAGTAATGCTTTGAAATTGACCATAAAAAAGAAATAAGAAAATCATATTGCCATAATTTAGTTTTTGACATCGTTACCACCTCCCTCTTGCCTCTACTCCCATTCATTTAATATCTCCATAATAAAGCTGCCAATCCAAAATTAGAGTAGATAAATAATATATCTTATTGTGTTTTTAATAACAGAGAATGTATTTGACATTAGATTATCATACAAATCAATATCCTCATCACCAACAATTTCAAAAGAACTCAAGTCTTCTTGAACTCTTTTGTTTTTTGTAGGCACATCCAACAAACATTTGGCAAGAACTCAAGTCCATTTGCACTCTTTTGTCTTTTCTGCTTTACTTTATCTCGCTCCCGCTACCACCAATGTTTGGCCAACCCGCTCCCGCTGCCGCCAATCTCCAGCCAACCTTTGGTTCAAGAACGAGTATCCGCGGTGACTTTTACTTTCGCCAAAGTAGTGCAGCCGAGTGCAATGGCTTGCCCAACGGGTCTGCACTGGAGCACCGGTGACAAGGTTGGGAAACAACCTCACTGCATTACGCACTTGTCATTTCACTTGCTGACTTTCGATGTTTATCGATCGGCTGATCGATCGACATATTGGTATTACCAATAATATTACCAGTGTTGTGGTAAGCCAGTAGTACTGGTTTAAAAAGGAATAGAATTATCGAATAACTCCAGACTTGTGGGCTATGATTTGTACACTAATATTTGTCACTATCATAATCACACACATACACAAACCTAGGCCTATACTTTCGCTAATAAGCCTCTGGACTATTTATTTTCTTACAGTATACATAAAATCATCTTCATTTCTGTTGTATCTCACGGAAAGGAATGTCATTCATTTTCTGACTAGGGATTAATTAAACCTCCAGCCAGATGAAATTATAACAAAACACACTTCGCATAATAATATGTATTTCGCGAATGGAAATTAAAATATTAATAATGTTTTTGTGCCTTGAGAACTAGGGCCCCAATATAAGTTATTCGTGACTTGTCATTTTCAATTAAAATAGTAAGCATTGATTTATAATTACTTTTTGAAATACATTATCAACTCTCAGGTAGTGATCAAAGGTTAAACAAAGTTTATACCGCTTTGAAGTTCGTTATTGCGATGTAGATTGGTAATTGCATTAAATCATAACATTTTGAAAGGTTATTTAGCATAATTCACAATTAGGGTAGGTGTGCTAATAGCTGTCGGTGTACCAAAGGTTCTCTGATGTAATATGTAAATAGGTAGAATTTAGTCACAAAAAGGTGTTAGAGTTTTACGCCCTTTTTAAAAGTAACTGACACTTCCTAGCCTGAAATCATTGTTGGGGCAGCACCTTTATGCTTCAACGATTCTTTCATAATGGCTGAATAAACCATGTTCATATTATATTCAAATATCACTGCAAATCACAGGTTTCAAAACAATTTGATACAAATATAGTACAAATGAGCTGTGTTCCGCCTTATGAGCATACAATATCGTGCTTACAAGTAAGGACATATTTACGTGGCATATTACAACGTTAGCTATGAATAGAATATCACTGACCATTTCAGTACCTACATACTCGTATTAATAAGTATTTACATGATGCTTAGATGACGGCACATGAAGTTAAATACTGTGGCATCATGTAGAGATGCTTTTTTCCATAAAAACCACTGCTCGTCCATTAGGATGTATACTCTTAAATCTTCAAATATTGATCATGATATTATACGAGATAAAATCAACAACAAATTTATATCTTTGGGATGCCCTTTAAGCTTCCTAAAATTACTTTCTCCTCTTCCAAAAATCACTTACTTCAGTAAGCGGTGTTAAGTTACGAAAACGCAAAAGGCTCTACCGCGCTTAAATGAGCTGTCGCAGCATTTTAAATTCAAGATAAAAATCCCGTTCGATTTTGCCCGAGTGACCCGCAGAAGGCAGCCGTTTAGTCCAGAAACCACTTTCATTGTTATGCAAGCCACAGATATGTAACATTATCTCGCATACCGAGCGTAATGCTCGTAAAACTTGTAAAGCAACAATTTCGTAAACAAACTGCGCTTTTGGATACGGATTTTGAAAGAGAAGTACAGTTTCGAGTAATAAAAGCTAATATTGCTTTTATGCGAGGGAAATCAGGTTTACTATAGGACGCTGATTTGTTCCGTAATTATTTGTATTACATTTATTGGTACGCTTCTTTAAGCGTTTCCCACTAATAATATTCTTGAGACTTCTGCAACTACGCTACTAAGAAAATATTGACATAATTTTTTTTCAAAGACCAATCAGTACAAGGAAAATTTGTAGTGACTATCGATAGATTTGCGTGTCGACACAACACTATTTCTGACAGCCTGACAGTTTTCAGTTTTGCCTACTAATTTAAAGGAAAAAACTAATTCTTAAAGGAGTAATTTTGACGCCAAGATTTAAAATCGAGAAATACTATCACAGAGTACATAAATCTGCAATGTTTGCTTGCAATGGTTAAAATAATGTGACGAGTATTATTCAAAACAATGCAATTTAGTCGCGTTGTATGCTGCGCTTGACTATGATCTAATTCACTCAACGGCTACCAGGCAGCCATGTTCCCACGCTGTCGTACAAAATAAATAACCAAGACATTTGCAACCAAGTAATTCTAGTTCAGTATAGTCTGGCATAAATTGCATTCGACGTTTTCGTAATTTAAGTGAAATTTCAAACATTGCAAGTCTTCTTGCGACCTGAGATTTCCAATTTTGAACATAAAAAGTCGGCGATGCAATACCAATTATATTTTAATAAAAGGCAGATCTTGCTAGCTTATTTGTGAAATACCCTTTTTAGGAAACTCCATTGTTGGGTCTAACATTTTATAGTTCTGAATAAATTAGTAACGCCAGACTGGACAGCAATCAGCCTTCAAGGTGATAAAATTAAAGTTATTATAACATAAGTAAAACAGTGGTTTCATGTATTTAATATCGATATCGACTTAGCATGTCGCACAAGCTTACATCACTGATTTATGTCCAAACAAAAAGTCGTTGCAAAAACTAATCCCTGCACTGCAAATATTGTAATGACCTAGAGTCTAGACAATCCATCAGCAGTCAGTGTCTTGAATGACTGAATATCTATTCATGGTTTTATGCAATAAGACTGTTTTACGACATTGTATTTAGATCAGTCGGACAAGTATTCAGCCGATAAATCCTTATTCAGTCAGAGACAAGGGCGTTGCCAATATCCGTCTATTTTCGATCGATTAGATCCGCTTTTAAAATTGTCATACAAAGTGTCGAAATGATCAAACTTCAATCATTTAAATCGAGTTGCCAAATTTCGTCGATAGTGATGCCGCTATTTAGATTTCAAAACCTGTCGATTGTCAGTCATTGAAAACAAATTAGTTAGTCGAAGCAAACTATTGTCTCTGAACAATAACTACAGGTAGTAAGCAGAAAATCGGGTGATTGATTACGATACTTACCTTAGTGTTTTGGAAAAAATTTAAGTATCATTTTTTTAGGAACTTTGTCTAATAAATATACCTACCTAACCTATTTACTTTCAATATCTAAGTAGTATCAATGAACAACCATAATAATATCAATCACAGAAAATCACTTCTACATTACTTGCATATCCGTCAGCATCAATGAATGAATCATGCATCAACTTATCAAGGTCAGATATCGATAAACTATCGACACTTGAACAGCACTACACAGAACTAATGGAATGCATTGTCGTACGTTCACGCCCCGGCCTTGCCCGGTGAGTGCAGCAAATGGTCCGGAAATTATAAAGCATTTGTCATGTTCTGCAGATTTGGTATAATATGAGTTTTTGCGGTTGCCCCGGCGGCCGCGAAATTGGATAGTTAGTGTTGTAATAGCTCTAATGACGATAAATTACTATTATGCTTAGGGTCATACTTTGTTTGGCTTATTCACTTTGTTTTAATGGCCGTTCATTAGTTTTCGTTTGTTAAACGTTGACACAATAGCCTTGTAGGCGATTTGCGCCGTATAAATCAGATATCTGGGTAAAGCATATTTCAATTAGTGTACTAAATCAAAATAATACCCACTTTAATCACAATGAAATGAAAAATAAACGAAACAAAGCAATTAACAAGGACTTGAGGTCGTTCACGGTCCACAAAAACGTGATTTCAGACTTCCGCAAATGAGTCAAGTCGAAAAAACTTATAAAAGCGACCTAATTCACGAGAAGGATATATGTATTACGTGGAACATTTCTGTAAGAACAAGGATCACGGATCAATTAGTGTTGTGGGCGACAATTATGTTCATTATGGAAACGGAATATTGTTTTAGCAAGACACCAATGGAGATAGGTACAGCAGTCCCGTTTATTAGTAATCATCAGTAATTACACACTATTACAAAGTTGATAATTTTGTATTTGGTTGGTTATCTTGTGCTTACTTATTAATCATTAGTAGTCTTTAAAATACAGACAAATACATACTAGGCTCCAAAATGATGATTTTGCACTGTCTGATGGACTATTCGACGAAATGAGTTAGGTACCACAGTAACTTTTAATATCCAACCTTACACCTAGCGAGTGAGGTGACATTGATGACCGCTACCTCCTGCAATTTGAGACTTATACGGATGACATAAATTAGGATAAATTTAATTGTTGTGGTGTTATTTATATTGTATTAAAATGGTCTACAGCAATAAATAGAATATCCTTCTACGTCTATTTCTACTATGGTCTCACACCCGCTCGTGACCGCAGCCCACAGCGCGAGCGATACTTTATCCGTTCTGACATTATCGACCCAATCGTGCCGGATTTATTGGCGCTAGGTGCAAGAATATGTCGACTGCCCAATGTTTTATTACACTCGAGAGCAAAAATTGTAACAGTAATAACTTAGTGCTCGACAAAGCACCAGCTTTTGCGACCTTTCTTGCCCGATAACTCAGCGCGCGCGCATAAGGAAGCGATGTCTGTAAATTGATCTTAAATAATAATAAATCTTAAAAATTACTTGAATGTAACGTATAGACTCCAACATACAAAGGATCTTGGTGTCTCCCCCTATCATCTATTTGGAATCACTAAAGAAAACCACCGGCAATAATATAACTTCTGTCAACCGCGCCCTTTTTAAGAGTTTCGAACTATTAGTTGCATTTATTTACGAATTTGTAGCAAATCAGCAAAAATATGATGCCTAAAATATGTCTGCAGTAGGTTAAAGTTGTTGTCTGCAGTACCTACTTATGCACTATATTATTGGTTTTTGGGCCTTTATTTGCGCCAACTCGACCAGGTTTGATCTATTGTGGCAGCCCTTGTCTTTAAAGTTCACTGCTTAGTCCCGTTGAGTCTATAAATTTCCAGATTCTTTGGAGCGTGATATCTGCTATCTCATCCGGGTGCATGATGTGTCGCCCGAGATGGATACTTCTTTTGCTCATAAGCGGGAAGCATGAGCAAAGAACATGCATGGCCGTTTCTTCTTCTGTATGGCAGAATCTGCACAGAGTTTCCTCGGTCATGTTCATGTTCGATTTATGTTTGTTTAGTTTGCAGTGGCCGGTCAGTATTCTAGTCACTGCACAGGCTTTGTATCTTTTGAACTTTAGCAGTTCCTTAGTTACTTTATTGCTATATCCCTGAATGAGTGCTTTTGAGTGTTTTTGTCCCGATGTAGACTTCCACCACTCAATAGCCTCTTGTTTGCAGAGGGCGGTTAGTAGCGTGGTGGCTCGTTGTTTGGTAATGCCACAGAACGGTTCTACGCCGATTTGAGGGTTATCGGCTCCATCTCTGGCGAGTTCATCTGCTACTTCGTTTCCTTCTATATTCGAATGTCCTGGTACCCATGTAAGCGTTACTTTGTTGGTATTTCCCAGTGCATTCAGTGTCTCGGTGCATGTTTGCACCAATTTTGACGTGTATTCAAAGGATTTTAAGGCCAGCAGTGCTGCTTGGCTGTCTGAGTTGATGTAGATGTGTTGATCCTGGAGCTTCCTTTCCAAGTTTATCTCTGCACATTTGTTTATGGCAAAGACCTCGGCTTGGAAGATTGAGGCTTCAGTCCCCATGTTTAGGCTAACTTTGAGCTTAGGCCTCTCTCCGTAGATCCCGCAACCTACATTATTTTCCTTTTTGGATCCGTCCGTGTACCAGACGTGACTACCTTCCTTAAATGACATTTGGCCTTCTAGCCATTTGTCTCTAGGAGGTATGTTTACAGAATATAGTTTGGTGAAGTTACATTCCGTATGCATGTCGTCACTGGGCATGCACAGAAGTTTGTTTTCAAGTACTGATTCCTTGAGTCTTATCAGATTTTGAGAAGCCCATCTGACTTTCGTGCGGGTGCAGATTCTATATGTGCTCTGCTTGGCTTCTTTTTGCACATGCATATGCAGTGGTATAAGATCAAGCAGAGCATTTAATGCAGCCCCTGGTGTCGTTGATAGTGCTCCGGTTGCTGTGATGCAGGCTAGCCGTTGTAGGCTGCTTAATTTCTGTATTGTTGTCATTTGGTTGACCTTGCCGCACCAGACGGCAGAGGCATAGGTTATTATCGGTCTCACGACCGCTGTGTACAGCCATAGGGCGATTGCGGGTTTTAGTCCCCATCTTGACCCTGCCATTCGACAACAACTCCACAGAGCCATTTTGGCTTTTTGAATGATGTTGTTTAGGTGCGAATTCCAAGTAAGCTTTTGGTCAAAAGTTACCCCTAGATACTTGGTTTCACTTGAGAAAGGAAGAGTTTTTCCGTTTAATTTCAGATTTACCAGTTTTTCCAGTTTTCTCTTCCTGGTGAATGGTATTATCACTGTTTTATCCGCATTAATAGATAATTCGTTTTCTCTACACCACCTACTTATGGTGTTGAGAGCGCCTTGCATTAGACTTGAAATTGTGCTCAGGCAGGGACCTCTGATGATAACCACTAGGTCATCAGCATAGCCTTGAGTATCATAGTCTTTTTCTGCCATCTTAGTAAGAAGTTGATCTACTGCTAGTGTCCATAAAAGTGGGGATAGTACGCCTCCTTGTGGACATCCTCTTGTGGCAAGAAATTCAAGCTTTGCAGCATTGAGGGTTATGTTTACTACTCGGTTGGAGAGCATGTTTTTTACCCATCTGATGGTGCTGATATCAATCCCTTTTGCCTCCATTCCTTTTAGAATGGTTTCTATAGGGGTGTTGTCAAATGCACCTTCAACATCGAGAAAAGCACATGGGGCCGTTTGCTTATCCTCTAGGGATTTTTGCACCTTATCGACCAGATCGAGCAGGGCTGTTTCAGTAGATTTTCCCTTTTGGTATGCATGTTGGTTGATGCTTAGTGGTCTTTTCACTAAGTATTTGGCTCTAATGTGCTGGTCTATTATCCTTTCCATGGCCTTCATCAGGAAGGATGTTAGACTTATGGGTCTGAAGGATTTGGGTTGTGAGTAGTCCCTTTTCCCCGTTTTGGGTATAAAACGAACTTTGACCCAATTCCATGGTTCTGGTATAATACCCCAGGCGTAACTTGCTCTGAATATTTTTACCAGATGCGGGAGAAGTAAGTTATTACCTTTTTGTAGAAGAGCAGGAAAGATGCCATCTTCTCCCGCTGATTTAAATGGTTTAAACTTTTCCAAAGCCCATCTAATCTGGTTAGGCCTAAAGATATTGGAGGCCTTATTCCAGTCTGAGCATTTAGCCCTATGGAGTTCATCATTCCTTTGGGTATTGCTTTGTGTATTGATTTGGTACGAACCCGGAAAGTGTGAAGACCTAAGGAGATCCAGAGTCTCCATCTCGGTGTTCGTAAATGAGTTATCTGGCTTCTTTAGTAGTCCAAGATAGTTGTTTGGGGTCTTAGCGAGGATTTTGTGAATTCTTGCTCCTTTGTTAGTTTGTGCAATTTCTTCACAGAAGCGTCGCCAAGAGGCTCTTTTGGCTTTTCTGATTTGTTTGTTATATTCTGTTAGGGCCTTTCCGTACTTGTCCCAGTCGCACGGTTTGGCACGGTTGAATATACGACGTGTGATGGCTCTGAGCTTTTCTAGCTTCTTGTTCCACCACATTGGTGATTTGTTAGATTTTACTTCTTTTTCGGGGCAGCTTCGTTCGTAGGCATTGATTATGCCATTATTGAGCATTTTGACCGCGGCATTAAGAGAGTCCGGTGTTTTGATAGTTTTGGGTATATCCTTTAGATTCTCACTGAGCAGGGTTATATACATATCCCAGGAGGTGTCTTTTGGATTTCTTACTCTTGGATATTGAGCTTCTACCAGCCCTGAAATATCAAAACGTATATGTCTATGATCAGACATTGAGTTCTCGCTGCTGACGTGCCATTTTGTTATACATTTTGACACATTTTCTGTTGCGAATGTTATATCTATTACTTCCTGTCTGGTTTTTGTTACGAATGTTGGCGTGTGGCCATTGTTCAGCACCTGTAGACAGTTAGATAGAAGAAAATCGGATAGTAACTCACCTCTCATGTTGGTATCCGAGCTTCCCCAGATGGTATGGTGGGCGTTAGCATCGCATCCCACTATCAGTTCCGACTTTTGTCTTCTAGAGTATTCCAGGACGTTAGTCAGTTCTTCAGTGGGATCTTGCTTATCTCCAGGAAGATATGCCGAGCAGAAGAGTACTTTGGACCTGTTCGGCCCTTTGACTTCTACGTACGCGGTGACAGTATCTTCGCTGCAAAGTTCTGGAACAGGTAAGAAGTTAGTATTTTTGTTAAACACGATACAAGCCCTAGGTTTGCGGCCTTTTTCGCATACAAGAATCTTACCAGCGTTGTTCAGACCGGCTACCATGGAGTCGGCGTTTATCCATGGTTCTTGAATGAGGGCGATGTCCAGGCCACCTTCGCTGAAGATCTTTTCTATGACCGCAGAGGCTGCGATAGCGTGGTGTAGGTTGGCCTGTAGTATCGCCATCCCCTTTGGGCGTTGAGGTTGGTGGGGACTATTGTGCTTGGGAGCCGCGGCGCCCTTGTGTGCCCCGCCGCCCTCGGTACGGTCCTCTGTGCTGCCCCCTTCCTCTGGGCGGATGTGCGCCCCTTGTGGTCCCCCTGTTGGGGGGAAACCGCGTTCCCCTTCCCCTGTTTGGGAATGTGGAAGTGGAGGTTGAGGGGGTGGAAGGAGGGTTGACCCGTTGTGGTCCTGTGCGGACCTGCACGGTACCCTCAGGGGGGGTGGTTAAGGATGCGGGTACGGGGGTAGAGGTGGTGGTGGTTGCGGCGGTGGTCGGGGGTTCAGCGGAGGGTTTGGAATCCTGTATGGGGCCCTTAATTCTGAACTGGACCTTTTTGAAGCCAATGTTGGCCTTTAGGTCCATCATCTTCAGGGCCTCAAACGAGTGGTCGTCTAGGGATACGGTCAGAGTTAGACCTCCCTTGTCAACCTTCGTATTGAGGACCTTCCAGTGCTCGGTGTTCAGACCCTCATTCTGAGCACCGAAGAATTCTAAGGCCCGCGTTGCGCTGCTGGCTTCAGAGATAGGAATATATACCACCCCCACATTAGGTTTTCGGATTTCAGACTCGCTCAAGAGAACGAGGCTTGCTTCCGGCCACGGTTTGAGGGGGGGGGCTATATTCTCAAGCCAGGTTTTTGAGCGCTCGTCCTCACATGTGATGAGGAGCCAGCCTGGCTTAAAGGAGCAGCCCACGAATTTAGGCCCTTCGCCCCTTCCGGATTTGGCAATGCTTTGCAGGATGGTATTGCGCAGCGACTCCAGTTGTGTGTTAGTCATCAAGGACTTGGAGTCTTTTATGCCGACCCGGATTGAGCGTACGGCCTCGCTGTAGGCTACGGTGGTTGAGGTGTTTAAGGTCTCACTCACCTTTGGGACTTTGGTAATATGTCCCTTTGGCGATTCCTCCTCCGAGCGAACCCGTTTTACCGGTTTGCGCCCAGATTCAGGTTGCGAGGCCTTAAACTTGTACCTCATCTGCTTCAGCTCAGCGAAGCTCCTGACCGCCAGTGTTGAAGCCATATTCGGCTCCACTCCCAGCTGCCTCAGAGCTCCGAAGCGCTTTTTTGCCGCACTTGACATTTTCCTGCCAGTGGGTTTGGAGGCGGTGTATTCATCAGTCAGCGAGTGTGAGCCGCAAGCAGCCCTTTCAGCCGTGCTGATGGATTCCTCTGTCTCCATACTGAGTTGCTCTGATATTTGGGTAGGTTGTTCTACTCCTTCTATCAGTGGCATAAGTTCCTGGCATAGGTCTTCCAGGTTACCGTTACTTTTTTTGGGAGAGCATTTATTCATGTTGGTCCCACGAGTAGCTAGGGAAAGTAGGTCCACTCCAGCAGAGCCCCGCATGCCGGAGTAAGGCTATATACACCTCGAGGTCGCCTGGTATCGAGGGCCCACCGTTAGCGACTGAGCTCCCCCTCAGCCACGCATCTCTCGGCACGGTACGGATAACACCTTAGATTGGGTATCGAGTCTTCGGCCGCCAGGTACCGCGTCATTGAGATCCCATTATGAGATTTCAATGCAGCACTATCTGACGTTGCCCAGGATGAACCGCAACAGGCGCTACTATATCCCTTCCGACATGTCAGAGTGGATTCAGTAACAACCCAGTTTTACGTGGAGGTAACTCGAACTGACACCCCAACTTACCACAACTACTTATGCACTAAGTTAAATTGTCGTGATTTTAACTGAACAAAATTTTATATGACTTACGCAGTTCGGTTGAAACAATGGTCTGTTAGCAGAACTAAGTGTCTGAAAACAATAAAGCTGACCTTCTCATAATGACTCCTTACTTTAATTTAGTTCATTGACCTCTCACGACTTACGAAGCTACGAATCATAATAATGTGACACCGATGTCTTGCATCATTGTGACATTAAGTAGACAGGCGAGGGTACTCACGTCTGACTGATGTGAACTTGTCACACTGTCTCAACTATGTGACAAGTGACAACTTTCTATGTTTCTATGTTTTGCGAAACGAACGTGATTTTCGCGGACAATGAGTGATGGGAAAATTGTTACATTAAAAGTCATGTAACAATTCCATGATGTCGGGAAAGTCTTATTATGACGTTTCTGATACGTGATAGCTTTTAACAGTAATTTTATGGCTTTCTACACAACAAAGTAGTCGAAACGAGTCCGCGGTCTATAGGTAGTGATATTTCAATTCTATTTTCCTAGAAACGTGTCGTGAGCTTTGGCGTGTAGGAAAGAGTACTTACTTTAGAGTTAAAAAAACTAATCAATAATTCAATGTTAACATATAAAGCTTAAATACCTTACTAGGTACGTAAAGCTTCATCAATGTTTGTAAAGAAAGATATATTACATAAATGCTTGAAAAATAGCACATTCGTAAATTAACAACAGTGAAAATCTTTAAAAAGTGCCAGGAAACCGCGAGAGAGTGGACATGAAAGCGTACAATGAGCACTAACAATAGTCCTGAGTGCATTGTCTACGTTCTAGGACACCCACCTCTAATTTAATACCCTATGTATACTCAGTAAACAGATTAATGTAATAGGTACTCTGGCAATTAAGGCTTTTGTATTGACATAATACGGTTAACGACTCTAATTCGCTATTTGTTTGAAAAAAAAAGAGTTGTTTGTTATGAATCATGCTATATTTTTCTGATTAATTTTCTATTTGGTCTAATGATAGTTAGGTATCTTTCCCCTGGGACAAATTTAGCCTTGACTACTTAGTAGAGTTTTTATAGTCGTTCAAGTTGAAGAACCTGGCTACACAGGGGTTGCAGTGGTAGAAACGAAATTTAGGAATAGTTCCAAGTCATATACTTAAAAAGGCAGTACCAACTCTACCATTTAGTACTTCTTCACATTTTACTCGTAACATAAATAAAAATACATTCTGAGGGATATTTATTACCTACGAGTACAATACGAGAAACACCTGACTAATATTTTGACTCTTGCAATCTGACTTAACTCTTCATAAAATTGAGTAATTAAGACAAACACAAACACGGGTTCGTGAGCTAGATTGTACACTCAACTGCATCACACCATATTTTTTATTGCAAATTAGCTCCTATTACAACCAGTTTAAGATGCTGCATTTAGATTGACGTGCTGTCGTCTGTACCTAGTACTATCTACTTCATAGGATTGAAGGTTAGCTCCAAGAGATGAGCTATCAAAGGGCACTAAGTGACGGCCGTTACGGCATGCACCACCTTGAACTAGCTCAATGAGTTATAATAACCACTAGTAATGAATGAAATGGTTTTCCAGCACAATCGTTCTTTTCTTCGAAAGTAAACATGTACCTACCTTCATTCATTTGTTTAATATTTCCAGACACAAAGGATTTTAAATGCGCAGAAAGTCAAAATTTGTCAAATAGAAAATCTAATTTGTAATAGGAAAACGGATTAAGTTAAAGTAATTATGGTCATCCAAAAACCCAGGAAATAACCAAGAATTAAGGATGGAAATTCCAATCCTCATTAACTTACTTCTATGTCACTGTTACCTCAAAATACTAAGCTTAAACGCTTTCCCCATTAAAGCAGTTGCAATTATCAAGTTACTACATATTAACGTGGAAAATGGAAAAGATAAATCAAGAAAAACTTAACTTTGTTTCCCTGTCACAGATGGCTCTGGGTTCGCTGTCGAGCTGTCAACCGCTTGTCAGTTTGACGTATGGCAGAAGAACAACTTTTACTGGGACGGGTTCCGTACATACGAGCTGCTAAATTAATGGACTACAGGTTGTAGTAGAATCGTTAATGCTTATGGAATACTCGTAATAACCAACTTGTTGGGCAAACGACATTGAATTTTTTGCCTGTTAAAGACATTTGGTTTTCCTTTGACATCGTGATTATGGTGGGTTGACTTAACTATTACCTCAGGAAGTTTGTGTCCAGAGAGTTTACAGTCCTACCACTAGATAACTTTTCTACTAGACATTTTTTTTATAGTCTATAGTCAAGGGCCACGTGAGTAGACACAAGTGCAGACAAATCACTAATAACAATAATTGTATGGATTTAAATAGACATACAGAAATATTTACAGAGTTCGTGTACCCCATTGTCTGTAAACATAATTCTTATTTCTTATTTTAATTGACATACAGCCACACTTTTTGTTTTTAGAACATTGACATTAATAAAGTATTGATCTATTTAATCAATAGTTCATTATTTATTAACGTTTAAGTAGAAAATGTGAATCAATTGCTAATTAATTATAAACACACGGAAGATTATTTATTTATTTATTTAATAGGACAACCAATAAGATTTATAATTTGTACGATTTATTGCGGAGCCAATTAGAAACTTTATTGATATAACGATTAACGTTATACGTTACGTAGATACAAAACGGAAATAATATAATCTGTTAATAGAATAACAGTTGGTGTAGCGGTTAACGGTTAAACAACGTTATTATGTTATCTTGAGTAAGACGTAAGTAAATTATCTCACAGTTAGTGCAATCTACCAGATACTTGTAGACTTGTAGTAAACAGAACAGTAGCCAGTTAAACGTCATAATTATGATAATTTCATAGGCGAAAACATTGCAACTGATCACGTCTGGGTTGTACCATCTTACTTTGACTTTGAAAAACGTCAAAAATCTGTCAAACTCCATACAAAAAACACCGGTTATCGTTATAGTTACGGTCGAAGTCAGCCTTATTGTCTTCAGCTTGCTGAAATCTCATTCTTTACATACAATCTCATACAAATGGTAACGTGAAGACACCATTTATAGCGTAAAAAATTATATTAAAAGCAAATTCAAAAATGGATGTTGCCTTAGCCTTAGTAAACTCCTTTTGGTGTATTAGCAAAGTTTATAAGACACATTTTAATTGATAGTGCTGAGCTAGAAATAGTAACTAACAAATCCCACATAAAACCATCAATGTCATTTTTAATTGGAAATATTCGCCAAGGTTGGTTCACTTATTGACAAAAGAAGAAAACGAAACCGAACATTTTAGAGGTCAGTCTAGAAGCCATATTTTAAGCATTCGACAACCGCATACGAATCTGCACGTAATTGGTAGGTAACTGTTTTTATTCGTGTACGACTTTGAGTTCTATTGCATCAAAAATAGGCCTTCGACTAATCATGGGAAAAAAGAACGTTTAATTTTCTCCGTCATAATACAAGACAAAGATATGACCGTTTCAATTCCCATGTCAATACCCCCGTATATTTGCATGGCCGTTTCCCCGACATCTTGTCCGGTTTTCCTTCCTATTTTCTAGTAATAACCGACTGCTAGTTTTTATGGTGAATGTTGCGTAAGACGAGATAGTAACCACAATGATTTTAATAAATAACACATTTTGCGAGCTTGAAATAGAACTAGCTAGCAAGTAAGTAATTTAAATGTACATCTTACTTCCTTCTGTCAACAAGTAGCAACTGAAATTACAACTATTATTCTAGTCAGGCTTAATTTGCTGCCATCTTCTGGCACAACTCAATTGGATAATCAGGATAAAGCACCGAAAAAGTCCTCGACAATCAGGTTGATCCTAGAACCAAACTGAGCCATAACCCGAACAGGTTTCAACTTATGTATCCCATCTGGGAATTGTACCAAAATAGAACCTGCAGATTCCAAATTCTTACCTCTTGCTACTCAGACCACTAAGTCGTTATCTTTAAACTTTAATTGACCTAATATTTTGATTCTGATCTTAGGACAAGTCACATAAATCTTCACTCACTGCATGAATCAACAACACCTAAAACACAGTGTACACATTGTTTATTTGTTTTATTGCTCTAGAAAGTGTAAAATTGTCGGATTCCACGCCTTAATCAATGATAGTTGTGCCAGCCTCGTCCACTATTCAAGTAGGTAATTTCAAAGATTCCAAGATTAGCTTAGTGGTAAGTATTTCACTTATCATCTGCCATCGAAAGCTGTGTGCCATCTTAATCGAAGATCGCTGGAGAAACAAGAAAAAGGCACCCACCATACTTAGGCGACGAATTCTGAGAAAAAGAGTAAAAACGTCACTTAGCGAAAGTAGCCTCTCGTGCTAGATACAATAATAATGTATCTATCGAATAGAAACCAGCTCATTCCTTGGACGCTTTCGGAAACTAAACTATGTACACAGTGTAGAACCAACGCGATTTAAATCGTGAAGTATAGGTGAAAAATATTTTTTCATATCAATTTTTTTTAACAACCTCCACTTACCTAGCTGATTAAATAAAAAAATGAGCTGTTACAACAATAGGTATTTTATGTTAACACTTGTAAACCAACACCTGTCATATTAAGAACCATTTAATTTAATACAAGTATGACTAAATAAGTATGAAAATATTTTGTGGTTTCTTATTCTACTTCAATGATTTATAGTCCCGAATCTACAGCACTTACGGAAACATTTTATATGCCAAGCATCTCTTTTTCTTGACTAATCCCAACACCTCTAATTTAAAATGTCTCCAGTCTTTTTCAATCTCGTTCAAACAAATTGAGATTTACTGCATAAAGCCCAAATCTTTGCACAGAATGAAGATACTTTCATGTCTACTCTGTGGCTTCCAGGTTGTGCAAGTCACGGCGGCCGTTGCTCTTGAACGTGCAACTCAATCCGTCAATGATGAATGCTTTGGTAATGGACTTCTGAATGACATTATTTTACAAATAAGTCGTGTGAGAGCTTTCATGAAACTATAACTATACTTTAATGCGAGTTAGATGATTCGTCGACTGACTGTAATATTGACTGTAGGCATTTGTCTAAGACCTAATTTAATGCTAAAGTAACTCTGGACGTAGCACTGAAGGAGTTTAGTCACCATTTAATATCTTTGCCACAACTCTAGATTTTAAAATTCTTACAAATAAACAACCATGAACTGTATGATTTCCATTCGTATACTTCAGCGATATTCATTGCTATGTTATTAGGAATTACTTATCATAAAAGTCATCACTGTCTCTTTTTACAGTCCATAAAGCAAATACATTATTCTGCTTTACATCTTGCATTGTAGACACTAAACAAGACAGCTACGAGTATGTTATGATTAACCCATATTAACAAAACGTTAACCCATCACATGTTAACTATCTCTATAGATCTTAATTAAACCAGCCACTTCACGCGCCGCTGCTGAACTCGTAAAATCAGGCATCAAGATTAGAATATCTGATTTAACACTCAAATGCCGGTGAAAACGATACGTCTGGAAACCCATAGGACAAAAAGACCGTGTGGCAACTGAACCGTGAGCCGTTCGTTTTGGGTTAAGTAATATTAATTGCCGGTTTATAAAGAGTGATGGTTGCAAGCGATCTGTCTGACGGTCGTTAGCACGTTGCAATTGGGGGTTGCGAAAAATTTAATTTGTTGCTGGTTTTTGGGCTGGAGTGAACTGCCTCTTTGTTTACTTCAAATTCTTTTTTATGCAGAACAAGGCAGGTATTTGACTGTAATCAGACTGGTGTTCATTGAGGTGCAATTTGGATTCGGGCACCTTTCAGGCTACCTAAGGCTCTAAGCACGTGCCAAAAACATATGAAAAATTGTATCTCTTAAGGTAGGTAGATACCTACTTATTTTTAACGGGTAAAGGCATGAGGTGTGTCATCAAATGGATATACCAACATAGAATTGTTTTATGTCAACTATAGAATCGTACAATGCGCATGGCCCAACATGCACTTTAATATTTTTTCAACGATGCTCTTTTGCTTCATATTGCTGCATTTGCTTCCGAATCACGCTGCGCACGCGCTTACGGCTTTGCTCGAACAAAGCTATCAGCGACAATCTGAGTTTTTACACAATGTTTCATACTAAGTATCACAATTATACGCATTTTGTTTATTTCCTGAATACATCATTTGCACGCACAAAAATGTGCATTTTCATAATATAAGAAAAAAATAGAATAATAAGTTTTTTTTTCTACTAAATCATTCCTTCCTTGACACAATATTCTATCAACGGCATTATTCAAATCGTTATGCAATATTCATTGGCTTTCATCTCTATGACGTCAGCCATTGAATCAAAAATTTGTAGGATGTCATTACTTAATTTGGTTTTGATGACACTCTCACCATGCTTTAAAGAGTGATCAAACGCAGTCATATAATCATTTCACCAGTGCCACAATTTTTTAATGATTTTGCAGCTCTATGTCCACTACGGACGACAGATCAAGCTAAATAAAGTATCTAGCATCTAGCATCTTAAGCAGTTTAAAATAAGTACCATTTTTGAATAATAAAACTGCATAGTCTTAGGTGTTGTCGACTGCATTTTTGACTTATAAAAACCATAGACAATAACTTTATCCCACGCTTGATCGCCAAGATCCATAAACACTTAATACGCAACATAATAACTAAATAGCCAATTACTAGTATAATAATTTCATCACCTAGTAGTAAATTGGCCGGGGTGGCCTCAGTCCGACCTTCACACAAACTATATGCTTTGTTATTTTAAATCGTAATGTGTGAGACTTTCGTAACGAAGTTATTGTGCGGCTTCAAGGTGTCAATATTTACCCATACGTTGTTTCCTACAATCAAATGCATTGTGTAGGGCGCGGGCAACATTGATTTCGATTGTTGTTTGATTCCAATTTGACGTTTTGTGCTGAATAGTTGGCACTACTGGTGAGTGACAGGACCTTACTTGGCGCCATCCTGGTGAGTACAAATGCTATGGTTTCAGCGCTCACCAATTGGCACAACTGACGTACGCCCGAGTGAAGCAGCAAATCGAACGCACAGCGTTGAATAGAGCTCTGGTTTGGTTCGTGTGTCATCCTATGCGTCCACGTGCACTGTGAGACCTCATAGTAATGTTTGTGAATACGGACGTTAGCCACTAGTGACAGGACCTTGATCTAAATACTTTGATCATGCTGACGTTTGTCTACAACAGTATTCGAACCCACGACTTGCGCTGTCACCCGATATACGAACCACCGTGCACCGTGCCAAGCAGATATCGATACTGACTGACTTAATTTGTGTTAGTGTAGAATATACCTAATATCATTATAAAGATTAATAATAGCTCTATTATTGTTTAATAATTAAATAGAAAATTGGTACAATTACTTAATACTTATTATGTAATTAAAATAACTGCAATTATTTCATAAATATTGCCACATTTTATTAACATCCTCAGTCACAAAAAGTAAAGTCAGTTACATGCACTGATACATAATAATACTATTGAAAAACTACGTTCATTCATTACAATTATGTAATTTGTAAAAAAAAAGTAAACAAGTCACATTGTTTGCGATTTTCTAGTTTTTTTATTCAATACCTAATCAGGGTTGATCTAAACGCTCGGTAAGTATTGTATGAAAAATTTACACTAATATTACCGAAAATCATCCTTGTAATAATATAGGTACCTACAATTCATATTTATACACAATCTATTCGTTGTACTCCTATTTAGGTACTTGCGTCAATAAATCAACTTGTTACATTGCAACCTTCAGCAAATCGTTTCTTCTTTGAAATGCGATTCTATTTTAATATTAGTTTCCTCAACACTTTTGTAGATGTTTTATTTATTGGAATGAAACACACGCACAAAAATAGTCTAGGTATTACACATTGTTATGAAACATATTAGGGCAGTAATTATTGTTTATTATTTAAAAATAATACACAACTATTACAGAACCAATAGAAAATTAGGATATTCATGCATTAGTATAAGGGCTATATTTCACCGGGACACCATGGCGGCGCAACCAGTCGCCGGCTACCAACAAAATGTATACAGCTCTATAGAGAGTTACTCACCTGGTGTCCGTTTGGTTGCGCAAAGCTGCATACATTTTGTTGGTAGCCGGCGACTGGTTGCGCCGCCATGGTGTCCCGGTGAAATATAGCCCTAATACCCCGCACTAAACTGCGACCCCTAGTAGTTAGCAAGTCCTTTATAACTTGTCATGTTAACTCTATTAATTCTACCAGGCAATATTTCTGTAAAAAGCAAGACTCCACCACGTGGCCTACATACTCGTAGTTATTAGGTAATAGTTAATTTCTTTTTTACGTATGATAATGATTAAAAAATCAAACACTATCATGCTACCAATACGGTAGTTATAAGAATTTCCAACTTCAAACTTGATAGACAGTTAGACAGCATATACCTGCTGCCCAATTTGTCTGTGAAACCGGTCGGTGCAAATCGTTATAACGATGTTAAATGATCGCGAATCCTAATAATATTGTAAATGCGAAAGTTTGTGAGGATGTATGTTAGTTAATCTTTCACGCAAAAACTACTGAACGGATTTTGATTAAACTGTACAGTATTATTGTTTACAAGAATGACACATAGGTTATAATTTGTAACGATCTGTGATAAACTTCAAAAGCAGTCTATTATATTAATATTACAAAGAGGAAAGATTTATTTGTTTGTTTTGAATAGGCTCCGAAACTACTGGACTGAATTGAAAAATTCTTTCACCATTAGAATTCCACTTTATTCCTGATTAATATAGGCAATATAATATGTATGGATGGAGACATTCTGTGACCCACCGAAATTAACGCAAACAAAGTCGCGGGTATAGCTAGTGGTTAATAAAAAGGCAGACCTGACCGACTTGCGTGTTTCGACCGAGGGCGCAAGGAGCCCACGGTCACTGACGCCATGGTGTTGACAGTGTTATGCCATGCGCTTGCGTTTCCGTCAGGACGCGGCGACGCGCGACGTCAATATGGAGCAAACGTCAGGCCAGCCCTCTTCGTTTGATTACTGTAACTAAACCATGGAACTACCCCTTCAATACTGTGTCATTTTCAGTGACTTTATTTCTGATTTTCTTATAAGGAATTGGTTTTTAATGGTACAGTCGACAGCACAGACATATTTTATAACATATTTTCTGTTGAAAAAGCTCGCCTATTACAACTTAATAAGCTGCGCCAGTGTTTAGCTTTTTCAAAGCGTCGGTTGTCTCTACATTAACTAAACCACAAATGAATTGCGTTAAAAAGCTCAAATTTTTAAGAATAATAGCAATTTGTAAATACAATTCAAATTACTAATAATCCCACTAACCCCTCGTTGAAAGCTAAATATGCTTGTGTTATGAGTGGGTTCACCACAATAGTCGAGCGGCGGCGGTCTATTTAATGATTATGATTCATTACTTGTGAAACCAAAAATATTTATTCTTGCACGAAATTTTAAGGACAACCTGTTCCCAAATTATAGCCCCCAATTAAATTTAAGTGTCGTACGACATTGATTGAAATTAAAGATTCGATTCAGAACCAGTCCGAACTACTACTTTCAAAGTCCCATATCTTGATATCATTCGACAGCGCAACCCAAAACATGATCCATTCGATATAATCGCGAGCAATCGATAGCAAATCAGTATTGAGACACGGACACGGAATTGCAAACTATATTTCAAGCAATGACATTCCATTAAGTACTTACAATTGGAGCTGAAACTATCTAATAATCGATTTATCTGTTCAAAGGGAAACAACATGGATTGTGCAAGTCGCAGTCGATATGGTTACACAAATATAACAATAACAATAGGAACATAACCTTAATTGAGGTCAGTTTCATATCTTAAGTACCTACCGAATAATTGCCGACTTAGAGCAAAAGCTTTTCCAGCGCAGGTACTACGAGAAGGTAAATGAAAATTGCTGAAAGTTTCACTAGAAAACATTTAAACTACGTTTTACTTTACTTTAGTCACTCCTAGCCTGTAAAGTGTTCAATTGTAGATGGCAGATGTCAGTGACCAGTGTATACTTGCTTGTTGATGAAAAAATAACTATGTAGTCACATAAGGCAAGATCAGGGGTTAATGCGAGGGGATTACCTGAAACGACTCGTCCAAACGATAAATTTGACTTTATTACTATATGCCACTGTAGCTCATTTTCGACTAACTTCCCACTTCACCTTTAAACTTATGTCTGATAATATATCTTGAAACGTTTACACAATCACACACTAGTTTACATTATGCTTCATATAAGCTCAAATACATACAGCCCTAATAGTCCTAAGTGACCTATACAGTAGCAGGTGACGTTGTGCAACTCTACAACACATTATATTCTTCCAATTTTGGAATATGTAGTCCTATTTGCATAACTCCATCCAATTGTCCGACCCCGCGGGGCGCAATCGTATGAACACAGTCCTGCGCCGGCGACGCCTTGCCATTACGTCGTTATTCTGGTACTAGGGCCCTCATTATTTTATTATCGTAGCCCCACTGCAATTTGCGATTTCGATTGTAGAGTAACGATTTGACGCTAATCGCAGATAGATTGTCTGTGGAAGTCTTTATTAAGATTAATAAATTGACCGTTTTAGTCTTTGAAGGATTTTTAATAGACCTACTTATATCTTAGCTACAATATTTAAAGAAAATATGTTTTGATTGCGTATTAGTATAATTACATTCATTTAAATAGTTTAGCACACCGTGTCTGACATAATATCCCGTTTTAAAATACGTTGATGATCCACTCATTACAATAAAAGGATAGGCGCAAGAAATTATCTTTCATCTAGAAGCGTGCCGCAGTATTCAAACGAATTGAAATAAAATGGCCCTCTGTAGATCTAGATTTTCGATAAGTAGACAGTAAGCGCTTAACGTGTTACGGGCATTATATTTACGTCTCTCTTAAGTGTCCGATAGAATCGCCAATATAAAGTTCACTCGCATTTTACGAGAGGTTAGCAAATCGAAATTAATAGAAGCGATAACCTATATCTAAATGAACAGCAGTCGGACAGATTCGATAGTTTATTGGATATGTTTATCTGCCTGCAATATCGAATTGTTAAATCATTTTATGCAATGAACAATTTGTTATTAAAATTTATTGGAAAATAAATAATATCATTACAACGAATCGACTACATTTTCAATTCGAGAATAGTTTTGTAGAATTTCTATTGAATAAGTGCTTACACATGGACGACCTAACAGATTAACTTTTCGTGTATACTTTCCGCCATGTTGGTAGCATTGCGTGGGTCAAAAATAATAAAAAAGTAGCACTTTATTTGTGGATAACTGAATACTTGGCTGTATAGCATTATGCCTTTGCCTTTCCGCAAAAAAAAATTGAACAAAAAAGTTGCGGATTTTCGCGCGCTTTTTGTGAAAATGGTTTGTATTGTTTGACAGATTTTCCAATTTAGTGTATTGAAAGAAGATTTTGTAATAATGATTTATTTTTGTATTTAATGGTGATTGGCGAGTGCCTTATTTACTAATAAATGTGAATTTTATTATTTAATTTACATAAAACACGGATAGGATATCCGCATAATATCCATTAAAACGTTGTTAATTTTGTCCAACATGCTTTATTGCCGCAATTATTTGCAGCATTTTATTACTTGTAAAAGGTGCTTAACCAGTCTTGATCCTGTATTAACAGGCCAAGATCAATTAATTTAGCGCATTCACTTATTTACATAAAAACTGACACAAAAGCTGTGACGGTGGGCGACCATGAACTGCGAAAACGCAGTTGACTCGATGTCAAGGGCATCGATAAGGCATAACCGAGTGATTGATGATAGTTATCGAATACTTTGATCCTTGAACTGGTACACTTTTCGTGGGTTAGCCCGGTGATATAATTATGAATAGGTATCTCTACATTTTTTGTCTCAGTTATGGAGTAACCAGTTGAAATAAGAACTAAAGGTTTTTAAATGCGCTTTTTTGTGTTTTTTGTTGAAAATAAAGTATATAACCAAGAAAGACTTTTTAGACTTAGCCTATAGAGCTGTAGAGCCTATAAATTATTAAATGGGCCATTTGGCCTTCTCTTATAATTATTACTTTTATTTGTCTGTTATAATTCTGAACTAAATAGCAATGAAAAAGACAATTATGTCTTAACTGTGCTGATATTTTTAACACCTGATTACCTGACCTTAATTTTGAGCATTTTAGTACAACCTTGAGGTCCAAATGAATACACTAGAATACTACAGGTACATGCATAGTCTTCGTACATACTTGTAATCAAGAGACCGTTTCCCAACACCCGCTGAGCTTCGAAACAATACTCCAGTTGATACGCAGCCTAACCGCAAGCGCAACTCTATTTAGCGCAATTTCTTTGTCTTGCGCCTGTCCAGTTGCTATCAAATCGCGAATTAAGGTGGAGGGCAATAGCACTTGCACAATCACATGTTTATGCCAACTAAAAAGTAGCTGGCCTTAAGTAGTTTTGAACGATAATTATTTTCATTTCGTGTTTTTTGCACCTTGGGACCGCTGATCCGTGGTCGTTTAATTAAATGCCCTTGTGTTTTTATACGAGACATAATTTGGTATTGTTAGAGAAATAATGCCACTTTGTAGCCATTACCTATTGAAAATTACAGGAACAGGTCTCGGAATGAGAACGTTGCATTAGTTTGCTCGTAACCGCAGTCGCGTAGTGATTTCCTTTATGTAATTTGATTGAAGGCTACACAAAGTTTTATTTTAAATTATAACTAACCAAAACATTGATGATTAAAAAAAATAACAACCTCTGTAAAATCTAATAAATAGACTGAAATTTGTTTCTGCTGAAAGTGTACTATAGTTCAGACAGTTCGACATGCCACACTCTTTAGACGTTTCTTCTGAGATTCTTTAAATACTACTTTTAATTTTTTATTGAAATCCAATGATTTTTTAGGTAGATGAAACAAATTCACGGCTTGGTTAGTTAGTGTTTATAATAATTATGGTAAACTGATATAATGAACTTTTTAAGCCATGGTTCAAGAGGTAACATTTACCTACTATAACTGGGTCTAATTAAAGTTATGAAAAGCAGTCAACATGACTGATGGTATCACTGACAATTATTTACAAGGTGTTTACAGCCGTTTCATAATTATTTTAAGCCTGCATAGGAAACATAACTAGGGCGATTAAGTCGTTAAAATATTGCCAAACATTTACCTTTGTTTATACAGTTTAATTAATCAAATTAGGCAATAACTTTTAGCGATTGATTCACAGGATTTTGATGCGTATTTTTATGTCTGATGAAAGATTTCGCGATCTACTGTTTGAATGATTCTATTGAACTCTCATATACCAACTCTCTTTATAGCGTCAATTCATATACTGCCTTTGTTCTATATCTAAATATGGGAAAAATTATGTAACCAAATGCTACTCATGGTAGAATTTATTCCAAATACAAGCCATATGGTGTGATAGTTATTATTTGCTCTGTAGGTAACAAACCAGCTACTCGTATATTCAGCATGTTCATTTGTTATCCTTGTTTTTTGTTCGCTTCGGACTTAACCAAAGTGGACGAATACGGCTATTAAGCGGATTACACACGATACGCAAAGAAAATTGCTGCCATTACCCGCCAGTGTCGTAAACCACTTCGAAACGTTTAAATGTTTTCAAACACTATCATCAAGGTTAGTTACTTTTTAAATTGAGGAGCACTAAGAAAGAATCGTGTTTAGCATAAAATCATGACGCCAATTTGAGTTATGTTTATTTTGTGGTTATGTTGTTTTTACACAACTATTAACTGACCGTCGCCTGGACTGGTGACTAGAATCTTAGAATACTATGCCAGAGGTCTAAGTTTGGTCTAACAGAAAAATAACTAATTTATTCATCAATATCTTGATAAGAATAATTTGTAGGTACTCCCATGTCGTTTCTGTGGCTGTCTGTACTAATAACTTTTGTTTTTTATTACAGGTACGGACGTAACTACTTTGAACGGTACAGGACGAACGACTAACTTGGTAATGTACATAATATATTAAACCCAGGGAAGAAAATTTATTTCCCAAAATAGTAATTTTCATTTGTCATCCTCATCTCGAGGAATGTAATTACAACTTCATATCTTCATATCAGATGTCATAATCTACAAAACTCCATGGAATTTCTACCATAATGGTCCTTGTGCCCAAAACGGTCGTTGCGAAAGTCCGTGGGAGCGTGTTTTAGGAGCCTGAATAAATACGCTAATTATGCCAGTTTCATACAGATACTGTAATTGAAGTTTATGAAATCCTGTGTCAATTAAATCGTCATTAGTGTATCTTTTGGACGGACAATCATCAATAAAGTCACTTGCTTTTCGTTTGTGCAATTAAAGCTGGGTTTCACCATATTACTTTATCTATAACAAACTTCAAAAATCTCTCAAACTCCATACAAAAAACACCCGATATCGTTATAGTTACGGTTAAAATTAGATGGCGCAACTCAGCCTTAATCATTCTTCTAACAACTTCTACTTAACCTAAAAAAGCCGGCTGTTAGTTCGGGTGGTTATAAATAACGATAATGCATATTTATTATTGAAATTAGGCACGGAAGTATACTCGTATATAAACACTATCCTCAGTGCAGACAATGTAACTATCAAATGCTTTAAATATAGATTTCGCTTCCTTAATAACTAGCATGTTTTAAAAACTATTGGATACGTAATCGTCCAGTTATTTTGCCATTATCCTTTATTTATTATCTTTACACACAGCCGGAACTGTTTACACCAAATTGATACATTTATTGGAGGTTTGTTGCGATTATATAAATAAATTTAATTAAAAAACTTATTATGATTATACAATGCTATTAATTAGAGCAACAAAAGTAAACAGCCTTCTGAAAATGAGTTAATTCAGTTAAGGTATCGTATTATACAGGTATTGGTAAGAACAAATTCACGACACCTAAACCAAATGTACAAATTTCGATTTGGAGAAAATTTTAAGCACAAAGATCGAATAAAAGTTGAAAGGTCATAATAGAAAATGACATGCAAATTGTTAAAATGAATAAATAAATAACCGGTGTCATGATAGTCATCTTTTAGTGATATTATGAAATCATTGAATAGGATTATAACGAATTGTTGCTATTCATCTACTGCCCAAATCATTCCTTCACTTCTAATTTTCCTGTTTCAAGTCTGGTTGTAATTATTTTCAATTCAATTCGAATTACTATAATTTGCCCTTATAATTGACAGCTCCTGTGCAATGCACTCATAATACTTACAGCTTGATGAATTTTTCCAGTAGCTATATCAAGGATACCCATTTCCATAACTCTTTTATCACATAATTTGTATCGCACTTGAATTCTAATCCATCGAAAGACTTTACTAAAAAGAATTTGAAAGACTATTTCTTGTAACTCTATCTTCAAGATATTTTTACGACAAAAGGCCCTATCCGTTCCTTATTTTTATCTTTAGCCTATGTCCTTAGCCTATGTCCTTAGCCTATGTCCTTATCCTATGCATAATATTCCCAATTCCTGTGCGAAAACAACACAAACAGACACAAAACCAAACTAACTCTTGCATATTGATAAAATAGGACTATTCTCAGCGTCAACTTTCTCTGAATATCTTTTAATATGAATATTTAGGCCTGTCTATGTCTAAGCCTTTGAGCTAAACAACTGCTTAACCGGTTCATCAACATAACATCTCTTCTTAGAACATACTACATAATACTATGCAATGTTACGTTGCTCTTTTTGCTATGATTTATTGCGTATTAATAATTACTTGCAGTTTTACATAACTGCATTGTAGCAGTAACGTTTCCCAGATTATGATATATGAGTAATATAATTGCTGTATCGTGTTGCTTTGAATGTTTAATTGTATCATTAGTTCGTATCTATCATTACTGAATGTAGGTTAGGATCCTCAAAACCTGAGGAACATTGTTATTTTACTATAATAGAGACTGAAATTTAATATGGCGATTTCCAGTACGATGGATGGAGCCGAGATGAATTTTAAGTTCTCTGCTATTGAATATCAATTGGCGTTCGATTCCGAACTGATTTTTGGACATTATCAATGATCTTTCAACCTAATTTGGTACAATTGTGTACACTGTGCCCTAACTCAGTGTCCAGTGTACAAAACCACATTTATCCGTTCATTAGCTCACTAGTTCGACCGTAGACATATTCACACGATATTCGTGAAGCAATAGCTAAGCCATTTCGAACTCTATTCTTACAATATAAGATCAAATTCTCGTGTTTGTGTAAGTAAGAGTGTAAGATAAATACAGTGTTACAGATATTTGCGTAATGTAGCGAAGACGGCTGAGTTCCGATTGAGTGAAATCGATCGTTAGTCTTGTGTTTGTTTGTTAATTTTAGCGTTTGCCTATTAATTAGTGATACTCGATTTTCACTTTTCAAGCTGTGTTGACTTTGCTATTAATTGAAGAGTAACAATTGAAATGTTGTTTCTTAGCTGCATCATTAGCATTTTTAGAGTCTAATTGCGCGCAAATAAGACACTTCGTTCTTTTAATAATATAAATTAACTAAATCATCGTGCAAGATTAACGATACTGGTTAGTGATAAACATCTTTAATAGATAGGTAGAATGATAAATAAACTTTTTCTTTCACGATTTCAAGAAAACTCTGCTGAACTCTGTAGCTAATTTAGTTGCTTGTACGATAATATTGCAATTTTAGTATATCAACAAGTGCAACTGATCAACTGCCACTTTTGACAAATTATGTTGCTATTCGAAAATATTTATAATAATAGTAAACAATGCTTATCGAGCAGAACATTGCAGATTACCTCTACGTCTAATACATTTACTTTGAAGTAGTTAACTAAATAACTAAGATCAATTACGTAGGTACTGCACATTAAACACACGATGCATCCAGAATCACGTTGTAACGATCTCCTTCATCACTTTGATGGCACTGCTGGATTTCTCACGTGCATTCGATAGTATAAGCATCCCATTGCTTCTTGCCAAGATGTCTTACTATGGTTTCGACACTCATACAGTTACATGGTTTGCGAGCTATCTGAGTGGCCGGCATCAATCGGTCAAACTTCGAAAGGAAGACGGTTCATACTCGATTTCGGAGCCCAGTGTGGTCAATCGTGGGGTTCCTCAGGGTTCTATATTGGGTCCACTCTTGTTTATTTTATATAGTGCAGACCTGGTACATGTAATCAAACACTGCAAATACCATTGTTATGCAGACGATGTTCAACTTTATATCGCCAGTGACCCAACTGAGATACATGCTGCCTCACGCGCACTGAACGATGATTTGGACGCTATTGCTATCTGGTCAAATGACAACGCTCTGTCACTGAATCCGACTAAGTCTAAGCTTATGGTTCTTGGTTCGTCAAAGTTGACTGAAAGGATTGTGAACGCTGATCCTGTAGTAAAAATTATGGACACAGTTATTGAGATGGTTAAGGAAACGAGAAATCTGGGCATCGTTTTTGACGCTGGTTTGCGCTTCGAGAGCCATGTGCTGGGTCTCGTCAGAAGCTGTTTCTATCGACTGAAGATTTTATACAAGGTCCGTAATCTTTTGTCCGAAAAGTCGCGTATCGTACTCTGCGAATCGCTGGTATTGTCACGACTTAATTATGGTGACCTCGTGTACGGGCCACGCCTCTTGAGTAAAACGAAACGCATGATACAACGTGTGCAAAACGCATGTGCCCGTTTTTGCTTTAATATACCTCCACGAACACATGTATCACCGTTTCTAAATAGTGCGTCCATGCTGAATATGGAATCCCGCAGAAGGCTACATATGGCCACCCTTATGTTCGATCTCGTTTCGCTAGAAAGTCCCGAGTACCTGCATGCTAAACTGAGGTTTTCTGATTTCCATAGGCGTTACGGGCCTGGTCTGCCCAGATCTGCCCGTGTACCCCTAGCGATGCACAAGCACAGAACTGTAGGTTTCACAGGCAGTTTCCGCTACCAGGCTACTAAGTGTTGGAACAATATACCACCTCCAATAAGAGCAGCCAAATCAAAGCATGCATTTAAGACTCTGCTTAAATCTGCATTATTGGAGTCGCAAAAACCTGTAACCTGATTGCGCCTTGGTAGTGGTTTCTGATCTGGTCCAGTGGTTTCATGCGTGGTTGTTTTGTTGAACCCTGGCATAATTTGCATAATTTTTATTTTTATATTATTTTTATCAGTGTATTTTCTCCTTTCCTCTTTATCATAAATATCTTAATCTATTTAGTTATATTTATGTACTTAAACTCACCACACCCCAACCGTCACGTTGACGTGTTACGCGCGTTCTTTCGTCCTTAGGCTATAGCTGAAAATCAGTGGTTTGCTTTTAAGTAAACCAATTACTGAGCTATTGCCGTTTTGCATTGCTGCGACACACATTTCTGTATAAAGTGTGTACCTATATTGTATGTCATAATGATTTTTTTTCTTTTTATTTCTGTCTTACCATACCATGTCATATTGTCCTGAGGGTACTATTTTGTCCTACTTTTGGTACTTTCTGTTTGTAATGTGTGTTTCTGTTGTGCAAATAAACGTTTTATCTATCTATCTATCTCCTTAAACTTTAAACTTATGTTAGCGGTTAGTGCAATCTTGATTTAATTTAAATATTCAAATTATCAAACTATTGCTATTCCTAATACACAATTCACTGTACACTGTTAGATTTGATTTCAATTAAATTACAAAATAAGATTTTAGGTCAACCTAAATTGCATTGAACTCGAGACAATTTATTAACCTCATACTTTTAAAACCAAAAGAGATATTTCTATAATACGCTAAACTGCAAATATTATAACCAGATTTAAGTAAGGCTATCGAATAAAATTATTTAACTATAATATAAACAAACACAGATGTCATAAACACTTACAATCTCGGTCGCATCTAGAGTAGTTTCGAGGTTGCAAGTTCATTTCTCGTGATTCACGTGGTAGTTGCACTCTTGCGCAACCCTCACACATAAGATTTGTATCTTACGTACAAACCGGCGCATGAGTCAAGTCAGACTGCGATCATAGCAATGTCGGTTGCACATCAGATTATACATTTTTGGACCAATATAGCACCAATTACAACTAGATAAGGATGTAAATAGATGTGCCTTCTTCAGTAAGATTATTAGGAATTCGAATGGTCCAGTTTGAAACCCATAAATCAGTACCTGCATATCGAAATACGTTACTTCTTTATTTCATATTTTCAATTGAAATGCTTCTATCTCATGCAACTTTTACTTAAATCAGCAATAAATATTTTTAACTACTTCAAATATTGTAAAATATGTTTTTAACGAGTATTAAACATTATCTTCATTAACAATCCGTTTAGCGACACCTTCGCTGATATTTGTAGCTCATCATTTTTATGAATTAGCACTAAATTAAAAACTGATCGTTAATTCCGAACAAACGATCGCTCAAACTCAAAAACGGTTCATAAAAATCTTTTCAACTCGAGCTTAGGTAAGAAATCCTCGAAATCGATATCACTTTTTAACTAGAAATAACTAGAAGAAATCAATCGCTTGATTGACTGTTTACATAACGCCGCTCGTAAATTAAGATAGACCAACTTTCGACATGCCTCGTTCAGAAGGAGCGCACAAATCAATAGTCAATTTATCTTATTGATTTTAAAATTTACTAGATTTTGGCGCGGCTCTTCTCGCTTTATACAAATAAATCGGCGTTTAAAGTGATGTGACATCAGCAAGTGTGTTGGCTAAATCTGAAATTGTACGGAAAATACTTAGGAGTTCTCAGCCATTTTTGAAAGAGTCCAAAATAAAAATACAATTTCTTCATAAAGAAGTCGTACCTACTTGGTACTTAAAAAGCGTTGTGTACTCGATGTTATTTTTTGCTGTATTTTAATGTGTAATAGGTAATAGGGCTATGGCTTAACTAATTCAATTAAATTATGGGAATAGCCTTCGGCGTCAATGCCTGATCGCCATAACATTCGTAACGGACATAAAATATTATTGCTGCAACATTTTATTGCATACTATCTTTCACTATTCACATTTTAGCATAGCTCTCGTGAAGCAGTTTTAGTAACTACGCTTTAGTGTCTGTAGTATTGAAAGCAAAACTAATCACTAAGACATACGAGTACTTAAAGGTAATCATTGTAAAATAAACTGCAATAATAGTAAACTAAGAAGCACTAACAGCAAATTGCGATCATCGTTTATAAAATAATAGACACATTTCATTACTTAACTCTACACCTAGATAAACAGAGCAACGTTTCTCAAAGTATCGGATTTATTGTAACTTATTATTCACATAATGTAGAACCCCAGTAAGGCTACTCTTGGACTTCTATAGCTTATAAAAATATGTAATATACTTATTGAAGCATAAGCACAAGATTGCACGAAAAAAGTACGTGGACTCGAATTGTGATTATTCGTGTTTGAGTCATCCACTACCATGTTGAGGACCACAGTCCTGAAATATGTCCAAGGAACAATGGTATTTGTTTTAAGTAGTTTCAATGCACCCGTAGTTTATCGTAGTGAAAGCAACACGAAGATTGCAGACCCACGGGAGCGCGTGCGCACTGTTGCTAATGGTAATTACATACCTAGTTATATAGCTTTGAATATTAATGAGATTGTTTAGCATATTAGCTCCTATTTGGAGCTGATTTATATTGCAGAGCAAACTGAATGTATTGCTAGAGAACATGTTTCTCGTAATTGTTCGTTGGTAGTTATAAGAATAATAATTGTGGTTTCTCTGTTTAAATTATTACGTGCAAAAATAGATAAGTGTCTTATTACTAAGTATAGGTCTAGCGCTTAATTGAGTCAATGTCCGAGGTATGGGCAGGCCTCCGTCACTCGCCTATGCCGGCCGAGATAATTACCTACAGCGCGCGACAACTTCAAGTTGCAAATCAGTCCGGGCCGCCACGCGCCTGTTTGCACACGCGTATTTCTATACACGCTCGGTCGATCAAGGTTTATTGTTCCAACAGCACTGTTATTCTTCTTTAATGAAAAATTGTAATATTTAGGTATAATAATTAACTGTAGTGATTTAAATAATAAAAAAAAACTACACTTTTTAAATAATAAATTATTTTGAAATACTTATGACAAAAAACTATAACAAAAAAAATATTTTAGCTAATAAAAACATTAACTTTACTTCACCGTGTCTATTTTCCGACACTACACCTTTTAAAACTGTTTGTTTAATTTCGAATTATCGCAACACTGAAGTTTATTAATAGGTACTTTAGAGATGGTACGATTATACAAACTCCACTAGATTAAAGTTTTCTAATCGTAAATACAATAAATGCCTCTTAAAATTAAGGTTTTATTTATTTTACTTTGCTCATACAACCCTGACGCTTGAGCGGTGACGTAGATCAATTCTAAACACAAAAAAAATGCGCTCTTGTGAGCGTAGTAGTAAGGTGCGATTTCGAATGCACCATGTGCGTTGGATATTTTGCATTATTATTATTACCGTTAAAATGTCGGCATCTGATCCTACACAAAGGAGTGCAATTTCTGTTGCTACTATTATGTATTCTGTGGTATGGGAGCGGCACGGGATACTGCTTTTGAGACGTCAGCAAGACTTCAGATCTCTGTTAGATTTGTATGCTATGTCGCGTCATAATATGTAAATGTCACCCCTCCCGTGCCGCTCCCATACCTCAGGCACTGACTCAGTTAAGCGCTAGACCTAGTAGTGTTGACTCGTGATTTGTCAAAATGACATACGCCATAAAATAAATCAGCAGCAGCTTGTAGTGTAGTTATGAGATCTCAGCTGTTGGAAAGTGGCCTTCACGTACAGTATACACTTATACAGGTTGATTTTTCAAGGGTGCCCTATACATTTTTCAGACATTTTTTTTACTGGTTGCGGTTTATGGTTAAAAGTTAGTCTTTCTTTCATATCCGTCCTTAAACCAAGTCATGTATGTCATTACCCACTTCCTAGAATTTGATCCTTGTAAACCCCGTAACCAAAGTTAAAAAAAAGGATTTCCTTTGTATAGCCGATGAAATAAAGTTTTAATTTCTTTTCAAGGCGAGAGTGAATAGGCACTAACAGGGCAGACATTATGTACCATTCCAGACAAACAGCATCTCACTTAACATCAGGTGCGATTGCGGTCAAATGCCTGCCTTGTTCTGCATAAAAACGCAGTTCTAGTTTTTACCCCATTTGAACAAAAGTAGATCTAAATATATATAACTCAAAGGAGACTGACTGACTGACTGACTGACTGACATAGTGATCTATCAACTCACAGCCCAAACCACTGGAAGGATCGGGCTGAGGCATGGAAGATGTTATGACGTAGGCATCCGCTAAGAAAGGATTTGACGAAACTCCACCCCTAAGGGGATAAAACGGGGCCCACACGTACAAAGTCGCGGGCGGCCGCTAGTATTTCATATTTGTATTTTACTTCTAGTTTCAAATCCTGCCAGTCACGCTAGAAAATTCACACTGTATCCAACTTCGCATGTTTCCTCTAAGTGAACAGGTTAGGCGCAATCAAAGTGTAAGTATCATATTTCCACTCTCCACAGCATGCGATTAAGTCATTCACATGTATAATTTATAAGGCCCGGTGTAATGTTACCTACTACAAGCTTGATGTAAACCGGCAGCCTATTCATACTGTGTAAGCATAAAGTACGATGTTGCTGAAAAGTTTTGATGCTCTGTTGCGTTGTAAAAGGAGGTACTTACGATATAGAGCCTTGCTATTTACTAGTTCGCATATGCAAACGCAAGCGATCGAAAAAAAGCCCTGAGTATATTATTTTTGCTTCTTAGGGCGAATTCTGTATGTCGTTGATGTTGATTCATCGCTACAAATTCATACACGACATCTGATTGCTATCGCGCACGCAGGCTGTAGGCGTTGGTTTGGCCGAACGTTTAGCTAAGACGCAAAATTAAAATTATTGAATTTAAATAATTTAATTGAATTATTTAAATGTTATTAAGCACTTACGATATTTGGCTATGCTATGTATTTTTTACGTTCTCATTTACAACTTCGGAAAAGATTTCTAAATACAATAATAAATGTGATTGTCGACAAGCTAGTTAGACTCGACTTAGAGATTTTAAAAGAGAAATAAATTATTAGGCAATTAATTAGTGAGTGTTGATAAAGATTTATATTTTTTTCGGCCGATAGTAAAATGTATTATCAATAAGTAGATTTAAGTAGGTATACTTAATACAGTTCCTTCTAATTAAGATTTTAGGAACAATCATGTAATACCTTCCGGATGTAACGGTTGTTACTACTGTTATAATGAATTCTACGTAATATATTAAGAAACAATTGAAATTGGTATTTTTTATTAATAGGCAGTATTATATGAATTACTTAACATAACTTCGCCCACTCTGACCAGCCTGGGAAGTAGCTTGAAACATCATTAATCATCAGAGGGTCATACACCTGCAGTGGATTAAATGACCTTATAATGATGATAAGAAAATTATACACATTTCCGAAATAATTTCTGTAACGATTTCGTCGAAAGTGTCCAACTCACAAACCACTAGAATATGGACGCGTGACGCGTCACTAAACAAGTGGTTGCTAAACGGAAAACTATAACTTTCCTCAATATAGAGTGACTTTACCGCAGTAGTTCCCAACCCGTGGTCCGCAGTAGCCAAAATATGGTCACATTTTGCCGCCATGATGGTATTATGTCAGCTTAGCGTACAATTACCGAAACTGTATTTATTTAATTTCATAAACAAAATATGATTTCCGTTAAAATAACATTTTGAAACTTAAATACACTTTTTGATAGAATTTGTTGATAAAGCCCGTGTGGAAAAAAAGAAGTTTCTTCAAGTCTCTATTCCAAAGAAGGTTGTAAACCACTGCACCAAACGGATGCTGGCCAGACAAAAGCCATCCATCTACATCGTCCTGCGGATATCTCCGCTACCGAGTCAATCCATTGAATGTTATCCGCTTCAGAGTTTTCACTTTCACCGTTTTCCGGTCTAACGACTCCAGACTTAGTAAAATTCTAGTGCTTCTAACATTTATATACAGCTATAGTGAAAAGAAAATGCAATTAGGTAACCGTCTGCCCGTATTAACGACTTCCGAGTTCGGCCATACTCATTTATTGCTGATGTTTATGTGTGTGTTTATAGACTTAACATGTAATGCTAAATAATAAATACTGCTAATAATTAGAAAATTTTCAATTGGGAAATCCAAATCTGATAATTTTACAAGTATACAAGTAAAAATAATTAAAATAATCGAAAAACATGTTTGATTGTTGTGCATGAAATACATCGAAAACATTGCGAAAGTGCTTTTATGCAAGCATTGACAAAAACATAGAGTTGTGCTTGTGCCATCTTACTTTATCTTTGACAAATGTTAAAAATCTGTCAAACTCCGCACCGGTTATCGTTAATGTTACGGTTAAAATAAGGTGGTACAACTCAGCCTTAGACATATATGTATAGGTAGAATATTTATACACTCTTTTTTATACGGATCTAATTAATGCTAAGATTTGTTAATGTATCCATGCCAACGAATTAACAGTAATTCTTATTCACTTTAAAATTCCACAGAGCAATGTGTTACACATACTTCACTAAGGTATACCAGTTTTGTCGCTATCAAATACGTAGGCGTTAGTAAGTGGCTTTAAAAAATTAGGCCCCTAAGAAAAAACATTAAAAGAAAATTATCCGGGCAAAATATTCTTGAAATGCAATACTGAGCCGCAGTAAATGTGCTTGTTAATTACTTATATCCTTTTCTAGTTAAAACGACATAATTATTTACATACTACTCCATTCATACGGATTTGAACGTTCATTCAAGTATTTGTGAATAACCGACAAATGCAAACGGTTCAGAAATTTCCTCTAAAGGAAATTACATTACTAATAAGATCATTTCATGAGTAAGAACCTTCAAGCATCTATGGATACTTATTTATTATAAAATATCAAAGTTAAACTGATTCGACTAAATCAGCTGATTGAGATTAACGATCGATATGTACACCTCAGTGAGCGTAATAAGGCAGAAAAGTTCCGCCGGCTACATTAAAAGCATTGTGATTAAATTGTAAGCTTACTCAAACTTAACATTAAACAGTTTTGATGTTATGAAATTACCGAATTAACTTTACATTGAATATTTTTATGCAGACGGCCTCCATTCAAATCATTTATTATCATTAAAAACAAAAACTGTTTAGTTAAAACTATCCTTATCCTTAAACGCAAAAACTGTTTAGTTAAAACAATATTTGATAGAGAAAAATAATAATATGTTATACTTCACGCATTCCCTAGGTACAAACTTACGTCAACCTATATACCTTCGTACTTACCCTCGTGATAATAGATACCGTAGTAGGATTAATGTATTGAAGAGCTTTTTTGATAGCTTTTCAAAGAATCTGAAGCTCAATTTGGCCAAGAAGGCAAAACCATAACTCACCACCTACAAGTTACAACTGATTTTAATGAAATCATTGTCTTAAATGATTGATAAGCTCTTCTTATTGTTCAATGCAAAAATGCAACCCGACCTTCAACTAATGAATTTTGATTACGCCTAATTGACTGTATCGGTAATCATTTAAAACACGACCTTTTGATAGTATCCTTTCTTAAACGCCCACTTTGGGCAGAAACAATCAATCAGTAAAATGACGCCTCAATAACGCCACCATGGTAATAGAATATGATGTAGAGTTTTGCTGTTACAGTCAATTTAAGGTTGAGCCTAAAGAACAGAATACGAACCTCCTCCTGTCACTGTCATCTGAGGGCGTAGTGTGAGTTTACTCTTTTCACTAGTAAGCGCGTTAAAAAAAACATATGAAAAATTTTGTTTTTGCCGCTAGGGTGCGCTGTACAATCCGTCATACATACATTTATTGACATTTGTTTACGTGCTCACTAGTGACGACGTTTGACACACACTAAGCCCTCTAGTCAATGAGATACCTTGTTAGAACAGCGTCATCGTCTTCAAAGGAAGAAGAAAAGGAGGCAGTACAAACGAAAAATTAGAAGACACTAGCAGTAATAAATTAGCACTAGAATCATCAATGAAAATAAACTCAATTCACCAACACATTTAGCGGTCAAGATAAACGTTTTCGGTTGTTATTTATAGTAAACGGCGTACAATATCGTTAATCAAAAAGGTAATCTTGATACAATCGCCGAAATAGACATATAATTTTCACGTGCAAATGTATACGCGTGAAGAGCGATTAAAATCAAGACGAGACGTAGCGTGGTTTAGTATGGCCACGACGAATCGCAAACAGCTAAATTGAATGCCAGCACGATTTAATTGAACATGCATCTATGCATGTAATGTATCTAGCCCCTAAAAGAAAAAGTTTTTATTCTAATAACTTTGAGTCACTGGCCAGTGTTATGTTTAAAACTCTACTAATCGAAAAAATTTTATCGTTCTGTTGTCTTACCAACGAATAATACAATTTAATAAAGTTAAATGCGTTGCGTTTGCGTTTGAATTCATGGTACGGCACTAAAGTCCTTTATAATTAGCTACAAATCACTATTTATAACTCAAAGAAGTATTATGAAATGGAGGAAATTGTTCATCTCGTGCGCTATATAAAGCGGCAAAAAATGCCATCTAACACGCATGCATTGTCTAACGTAAGAGCTTTTCCTATTACAAATTCGTCACAACGATTTTTTCCGTAATTACCCGTCATTGTTGCGCGTTATGTTGCACATAAAATCGCTTCTCAGTCATTCTAAAATCAGGAAGAAACTTTCTTTGGGCGATTACTAAAACCACATGGCAACCGCGGTTGCCGCTGCAACTATCGCTAATTTGTAATCTATGGTCTGGCTGCAATTTATCGCGGTTGATCTAATAAATTACTCATAAACTAGCCCTAAGGTAGCCAAGTGGGGCAGTAGGCGGAATATTTAAGAGCCATTTCACAAAAATATTCCGCGCGAATTTAGGTAAAAGCTGTCAACGCAACGTCAAAAGAGTAAAAAGAACGCTGAAATGGACAAAAAAATCTTGAGCCGTGACCGTATTAAGACTTGATTTAAGTTATTAATTTTAAGGTAGAATGAGGTATTCAAACTTGATAAATTAATTTAAATTTTTAATAGAGTTTATTAAGTCTTTTATATTTCGATTCATAATGAAACACGAATAGGTATAATATGTAAAATATATATTAAGTACAAAATAAAGACAGTCACATAGTGAAAAAAAAAATCTGCCCCCTTACAGCTCCATCATCGGACCCTAGATACGAAATATTCGTCAAGGCGAATCACACAAGCCCAAACTCCATAGGGTTCTATTGTTTTGTTACGGAGGTGGCCATTGCATCTCCTCCAGATCCATTATCAGACAGAGCTAAGAAATAAATAAATAAATATTATTATAAGTAAACAAATAACAAAAATAATTCATCTTACTATCTTACTTCTTACTACTCTTACTAATATTATAAATACGAAAGTTTGTGTGGATGTCTGGATGTTTGTTACACTTTCACGCAAAAACTACTGAACATATTTTGATGAAACTTTACAGTACAGTAGCAGACCTTTGGTTCACTCAGTTCCGATACGACTCTAGTGCTGTATGTAATTATTTTCGTGAATACACTGAGTTTATTAATTTATACGAGTGGATTTCATTTTGCCTGAGACCTACGCCATGAACCCTGAACCAGAAGATCCTGTCGCCAGCGACAGCGACGCTCATCCATCCCTGGCGTCGACCAGAATAACAATGTATAGGCTATAATTTATGACGATCTGTGACAAACTAAATTTCAAGCGGGTGAAGCCGCGGGCAATACTACATATTTCATACTAGCTTTTTGCCCGCGACTTCTTCTGCGATGAAGTGGAAAATGGTTCTAATAGAATTAAAATATTCTAAGAAAATTAATTTTGTTAAATGATTATATTTTTTGATATAAAATCTACAAATTATTATGTTTAAATATTTGAATACTTACAAAATTATGAGATCTTTCTAAAACAAAATTAAAACACTACACCTGCCGCAGATTTCTTTGTAAACAATGTTTTTTTGTTTTTCCTTCAGGTGCTAAAATCACCAGGCTATTGTGTGCGCATACTCTGGAGTATGCCACATACAACTGGTCATCGGAGAAGCATAGATTTCCATTAAGTCTACTCCCGCTACCATATGGAACTCCGCTAAAACTCGTGAGGGCGCCAACACTTGCTTTTGTATCGAAAATTAGTATGAGCAGCTGCGCACGCGGTTGCCCGTTGCAGGCTCTATGCAACCACACTATTTTAAACCGTGGTCCCTAAGCATGAGATGGGAAACTGCACTCTCTTGAATTCTCTTGAATTTGATGGTGTTAGGGGAATCCTAGGAATGAATACAGACTTTCCAATGGAATCTCCTCATCAATATTGCGAAATTTGCGAGTTGCAATGCAATGTTACATTTTCACTTCTTATTTTATTGTAATCTGACCTTGATTTTTCAAACACGTGTCAAAATAAAAAAAAATATTTAAATCAAAAGTACTAAGGAATATTTCATTGATATCAACTTAGAAACAAGCACAGATCACAAAAACTAAAGGGAAATGTGACAAGGGACAAATTGGAACATATTGCTTGTGAAAGCAATGATGACAGTAGCGACGTCATTATGTAAACAGTTTATATTGCTTGCATAGTACTAAAGATTATTCGAACGTTGAATACTGATACCGCAGTGGATAATGAGCACATAATTTGATTTCTTTGTGTGTGTGAATTTCTAATACGACACTGAGTTTCGAACTCAGCGCATTACTTAGCATCTCTCTATATTTCTATGGAACCAAGTTATCACCAAAATAACATTCCACACCTTTTTAACGAAGCACGTCATCTATCAATAGGATATAATAATATGTATATTTTAGAAGTTAATAAATTATGCATAAAATATAAACACTTTAGAAGTTTAGTTTAAGTTTAAGAATTTCTGAAAAACAAGTACTAAAATCGTACTGAAAAAAAAAGTATTAATATGTTATCTAATTTATTTATTAAACGTCGAATTTTATCGAAGATTTTGGACAAAAGTTTTTGAAAATATTTTATACATGCCTACATAGAAAAAAATTAGGATTCTAAATCGTGAAAGAATTTTTTTTCGGAGCCTTTTGCCTCCAAACAAACAAACAAACAATTAAATTTTTCCTCTTTTATTAGTATAGATTTAACAACAAAGCTTCCCTCTCGAAACAAAACGCTTCTTTTTCTTCTTCACGAAACAAAACTCAAAGCGGATAAATAAATAAACAAATCTTTGGACAATTTCACAGCGCCATCTAGTCCAAAAGTAGGCAACCAATATGCTTGTGTTAAGGGTGCTAGCATAATGGATATACTTTTTTATAATTTATTTATTAAATTAAATACATGGTGTGGTGTACTACTACACAAATAAAGAGTGTGCGCTATGGCAACACTGACTAGTACGGCGCGGTGGGGGGTCAGTCGTAGTCGGGCCGCCACACGGGACGGACGTCAGTGCTTGCACTAGCTCACACAGTGAACATATATTATACCAGTGTTTTATTTAAGACACCACACATGGTACCGACATATTATACATAGTTACACCCAGATCCGTCAAAGAAATTTAAATTCATCATTTCAATTTCTGCTCGGCCGGCCGACTCGAAACAGCCTCTCGGCATAGTATCAAATGTATTTGGTCGCCGTACAAATCACCGCTTTACGACACGAACGCACGTAAACGTCACGGCGGGAAAAATGACACAGGTCCTGCCTTGACGGGCGCTCGCGCCATACTAATCGATGTCGGCTTGCGCATTGTAATTTATACTGATATTCACATCAATATTTTGACAAAGTGGTAACTAATATTTAAACAATAACTGTAGAAATCAATCTACAATTAATATTCTTTATTTTAGGATACTTTTATTGCAGTTATTGCTGTGTTTTTAAACCAAAAACCACGATCAAAATGTGACGTTAATCTTCAAATTTGCCAAATTATTTTTAGATTTTACTCAATAATGGTAATGAAATTCAAGAATCTATTTCATTAATGGACTACAAGAATATATGTCCGATGATTACTATATATTTTTAAGCTTATTATATGAGCATAAATAATAGATACAGGACTTTGAAAATGAGTCTGCGGCAATTTTTCCGTAAAATGGTTGTGGGAGATGGGGCACTGTGAATTAAGCAAAAGAGTTTTAGTAAATCCGTTTCATTAATGGTCAACACCAAGGATTGACCTATCTTTCGCAGTTATTAAATAATCTCTGGGTGTTGCTTAAGATAGTAATTCATGCTTCCAAAATCTTAGAAATTCGCACGAAAATGTAAAATGGCTCTTAAAGGAGATAATGCTTGGGCTTGGGATATTTATGGAGCCTAATTTAAAGCCTTGAGCTATTATGGTAACTGTTGTATTGACATAATCGGAGTACGTGACTAATATAAGGAAACAAAACAAAATATTTGAAACTTTGAAACGGTATGACTCGATTTCATAGAACTGCTTGGATAGATAGATAACCAGGAGCATGGAAAATTTCCCAAATTAGTGAGTCAGAATATTTTAACAAATAGATATTTTTCCAACGTGAGGTGTGTTGTACCTACTATTTTATTTAATAATACCCTGCTTTGGAATGTGCTGCTTTAAATTAGTAACTAAAGTCAAAGGTTTAATATAGAGTGACGTAATCAAAATCGTGAATTTCGATCGGGCGATATCGAAGGCATTTAACGTTAAGGAAATAAAAGCACACTCGAGCCAAGGTTTGTCCAAAACTGTAACGATATCGGACAATCGTTCGATGCAAATTGTGTAACTTTAACTGTATCGAAACGTAATACAGGGTAGGTGATTATAACTGGATGCATAATGGTCAATTAATGTTCTATGGTGAACAGTAACAAGGAAGTAAAAGTCCTTAATTTAATGAAGTCCCCTGCTGGCCATGTTGCGGAATAGTCGTGATGACATGGACTGTGGCATGTTTAGACAAAGTTAACGAGAGCAACCAGATCATGGCAAAAAGTTATTCTCAGTTGTTATACTATTGACAGAGTGGTCGTGGTCGTCATGACTTATGATATATAGGTACTTATGATTTGCTGTGGGCAGATGTTGCTCGTCTCACGATATCTCGCCATCTTTCCCTATTGGTGATGCATGGTGAAAATAAACTATCAGATTGACAGTAAATTAATTCTCTAGAACCAAATCGCAAAATTTTATTTCAATGCCTTGAAAAATACTCGTGTTAGAAATACAATAAGTCACGTATCTTTAGAAATATCTTCCGTACTACCTGAAAAGTCCAAAAAATATTAGTTTGCAAAAGCATCTAGAGTAAAAAAAACTAGCTAGGTGAGAATCGTTTCACCTTTTGTACCTAATTGTTAGTTTTTGTGTAGTGTGCAATGTTTTTGTTTTGGCAATGTAACTGACTAATTGTTTTGACAAAAAAAAAAACCTGTATTATTTCGTCACCCTTACCGATGTCTTATCGTAATCCAAAGATAAGTAAAGTGTTTTAGATTGTTTACTTGTTTTGTTTATTGTTTGTTTTCGTCAGGCTAGACCGTACGACTCGTAGGGAATTCACATTAGCGCACCTGTCGAGGCTTTATCTAATGGACTTATCACCGTGCATTGCGGCTGACAAATGCCTTGAGAAAACGCCGCGATCGCAGATAGGACTTCGAGCGGATCGCTGTTTACACAGCAACGTTGCTTAATAAATCACTTAACATTATACGACTGTAAATATAAAGTTTATAGAACTTTAATACGGTATTAAAGTTCCAATTTTATAAATGGATGGACGTTGATTTCAATCCCATTTACGTGTTACAATTCGCTTCGGTACCTATTACATGACCTTTATTTAGAGTTCGTCAAAAATCACAACTATGAAATTTGAAAACTGTATAAAATTACATCTTGACCAAAACAAGCTAAAGATTACAAAAATAAAGAACTTGACTAATAACGATTGCATAAATAAAGAAATCATACATTACATGTTAATAACGTTTTGTTTTTCTTTCTTCCCTAGAAGCCCTGAGCACTGCCGACGACCAGTCAACCTCAGCATCATGGTGGCAAGCAGGAACAGCGACTCCATTCAGAGACAGCTCGAACACCTTCTCCTCCACCCACGGCTTGGTCCAGACACACCCGGGTATCAATGACCCCTTCGGGTCTTTCGGAAGCATTGGAAGCACTATCGGGCCGTCTTCCAACCCGTTCGCCCAAGCTAGCGGCAGCGGTCCGCTCAGTGGGGGAATCAGAAACAACCCACTGCCTCCTCTGGCGAGAAATGTCAATGGAAAGACCACTCTGAAACATTTGGACTTCACCAGCAGTGCCACAGCTGAGTTGAGGAGGAACCCAGCGTTGTCTGCTCCTGATGAGTGCGCGAGAGCTTGCCGAGAGAACGAGCCCCCAAGGATCTGTTACTACCACTTCACTCTTGAGCTCTACACCGTTTTGGGAGCGTAAGTATTATTGCGTTGCTATTCATCATCATCATCATCATCTGAGCCATAGGACGTCCACTGCTGAACATAGGCCTCCCCCAATGCTTTCCATGTTGCCCGATTGGTAGCGGCGTTGTTGTCACCATTTATGATTTCATCATGATTACTGAGTACAATTTCATTCAGTATAAATCTTTTACTATCTAACTACATGCCACTAAAACAAATCTAATCCTTGTCTGATAACCGTAAAATTCATGATGGCTAGTTGGTTTAATTAAGTGCATATCTAACATCTAACTTCAGGAAGTTATATAAATCATACAACAAAATAATAAAGTCTTAAACGCTGAAAGTAATTCATTCACTTACACAATATGAATACATTATGGTTCCAAACATTGCCTATGTGTATTCGAAAAGCATTAATTTACACTTATATAATTGCATTTATATAAAACGCATTCTAGGTATGTTTTTGATGGTTATAATATTTTAATTGCATCATAAATATTAAGTTACTAATTAAAACAACTCTTAATTTATGAGCGAACAATAATTACCACACTGTTATATCAAAACCTCGATTAAGTGAACTAAATCATTCCGGGAACTGTAAGTTACTCACGTTCAAAACCTAATTTCCATTGTAACACCAAATCCAGCTAGACTAATCTATGTATTACATAAAACCAATAGAAAATCAATCTGTAATTCCAACCGCATTGTACACACCGAATTATATTAGCTACCTTTCAAGATCAAAACAGTTAAACTGGAAACAATTCCATTGAATTTAATAATAGCAACATTCACATTCACAATGGGAACGTTCCGACTTATCGCACAAAATCTTTTTAAACCTTAAGTAATTCCTTACCTAACTATTCGCGTAATCAAGTCATCTGTATCACGATGCCCATATTCTACGATTTTCGGGGCTCACGGAAAGTCGTGCTAGGAAAAGAACGACCTACAGACCGACTTTTTCACTTTGCACATTTTACGCTTTACTTCACACGGCCTGCTAAATGCATAGGTTTCAATGCCGAACTCGAATGTACGTGGAATGAACCAAATTCCGCTGAAGCACGTAATTGATAGGTGACGACAGACCTTATGCAAACATTGGTGTTTCATGATAGTATAGACTGAAGAAACTGTGGTGTAACCACAACCATACAAAATTGATAAGGGAAACTACTTTCAAACTTATGTCACAGTTGCAGCTAGCCCTCAGTTTCTCGGTAGACGATAAAATTGCACCGCTTTATCTTTTACCATTGACTTTTTGATTGGCCGACTGGTGACCCAGTTTTCAAGAAATTAAATAACCAAAATGCGTTCTCAACCATCCTTTTTCATATTATTTCAGGGCCTGTCAAGTGTGCACCCCAAATGCAACCAACGTCGTGTGGTCCCACTGCCAGTGCGTATTGGCCGATGGAGTCGAGCGTGGTATCCTCACCGCCAACAGAATGTTGCCTGGACCTTCCATCCAAGTTTGTGAGAACGACAAAGTTGTCATCGACGTAGAAAACCACATGGAGGGTATGGAAGTCACCATCCACTGGCACGGTATCACTCAAAGGGGATCCCAATACTACGACGGTGTACCTTTCGTTACCCAGTGTCCAATTCAGCAAGGAAACACTTTCAGGTTCGTACGCCAGAATAAAAAAACAAAAACTTTTAAAATTCGATCTAAAGTAGATATTCAGTAATAAACTGAGTTTCTTGCGCTGCTTCTTCTCAGCACTGGCCCATTTATTGTCCTGAAGGTACGGTTAATACTGGGACGTGTAAAAGTGCTTATTAAAAGCCTACTTGCATAAGAAAATGAGTTTTATGAGTTTTTTTAGTTTTTATCATATTAGGAATGTAATGGTTGCATTTCCCTGATTACAGATATCAATGGCAAGGTAACGCTGGTACACACTTCTGGCACGCGCACACAGGTCTTCAAAAACTTGACGGTTTATACGGTAGCATCGTCGTCCGTCAGCCCCCATCCAAGGACCCCAACAGCCACTTGTACGACTACGATCTGACCACCCACGTCATGCTGATCAGCGACTGGCTCCACGAAGATGCTGCTGAGAGGTACCCGGGACGTTTGGCCGTCAACACCGGACAGGACCCCGAGTCTGTGCTGGTCAACGGCAAAGGACAGTTCCGAGATCCCAACACTGGATTCATGACCAACACACCTCTTGAAGTGTTCACCATCACCCCTGGAAGGAGATACAGATTCAGAATGATCAACGCTTTCGCGTCTGTGTGCCCAGCTCAAGTCACGTTCGAAGGCCACAACCTCACTGTAATAGCTACTGACGGTGAACCAGTATCCCCAGTTCAGGTCAACACAATCATCTCATTCTCAGGTGAGTTGTTTAGTTTATTTATTCAATTATTAATGTTTATCTTCTTGTTAGGCAATAATGAAGCAAATGAAGTTAATATTACTACCAATTTCCCTCCCCACGACGTTTTTATAATTACTTTTAGAACATTAACGATTTGCATGGCAAGAAATTTAAGTCGTTATCTTTGTTACGTTACAGGTGAACGTTACGACTTCGTTATCGAGGCCAACAACATTCCTGGAGCATATTGGATCCAAGTGCGCGGTTTGGGAGAGTGTGGTGTCAAGAGGGCCCAACAGCTGGCCATCCTTAGGTACGCCAGGGGACCCTACCAACCGTCGACGCAAGCACCGACCTACGACGTCGGCATTCCACAGGGAGTAGTAAGTGCTTCTCAAATCTGTGTATATAAATCTTGTACCATATTCAAAAACAGACAGTTTAAATTAGATGCTGTATATACATGATCATCTTAGTTAAGAGCTAAGTAGGGGGTTACTTCCACATATTTAGAGGGGCTACCGTGAATTAGCTAAACGCAAAACTAAGGACAGTAGTTGGTTATTAATTGGCGGATATTGCAGACTGGATTCTTGGTGCCGACACGACAACCTCGATAAAATCTACCGCGCTCGACTTTGTTGCAATTGCTTGCTCAAACTTAAGTACGAACGCCACGGCAAATACGAGTTTCGCAGTAATGACTTTATTACTTTAATTATTAAAACTGAAATTATTTACTCTAATTAAATTATTGAGTAACTGATCGCATTGAATCACGTGATCTCTAGTTAGTGCCATTTGTAAATAGTATGTAATTTTAGACTTATTATCGCAATTATGTCTGTAGATTTGTTCATTATAAATAGCAGTATCTCGTGCTTTATTCAATTTTATATTTTCTGGAGCAATATTGAAAGACGGTATAAATTACATATAATTTCAGACAGTTGAATCAAATGAACATGTATTATGAAAGCGGAAATTTCGTAAATGCCAAATAAACTGCAATATTTTCACTGTTTCGTAATCACGATCATAATAACACAGCAGTGCTCCTACTGCGTGTATTTAGAAAAGGTATCTGTACAAATACAAAATGCCTACAGATTATTGGCACAGTACCCAGTAGTTGATCAGTACCTACCAACACTGATGGAAAATTAGTATCTAGTTGCCTTAAGTAGCGTAGTTGTAGAATATGCACGTAAATTAGTAATTGCACGTACCTTTCTCCCCACTAACTATCCAGGTGATGAACCCACTGGACGCAAGGTGCAAAAACCCAAGGAACGACGCCATTTGCGTCAGCCAATTGAAAAACGCCAGGAACATAGACCCTGCCATTCTGCAAGAACGTCCAGACGTTAAGATCTTCTTGCCTTTCCGATTCTTCGTATACAGGCCAGAGATGTTGTTCCAGCCTAACACCTACAACCGGTACTTAGGTAAGATACTCAAACAACTTTTGCACCTTAATCGTTGTAATGTAAATAAAACCTATATTTGTATTAACACATAAACCTGTTTCAACAGTGGCCCCGTCTGGCGATCATGTTATCAGTTTGATTGATGAAATATCCTACATGTCTCCTCCCGCACCGCTCCTCAGTCAGTATGACGACATTAACCCTGAACAGTTCTGTAACGGAGACAACCGACCGGCGGACTGTGGACAAAACTGCATGTGCACCCACAAAGTCGATATACCCCTCAACGCTGTAGTCGAAATCGTACTCGTAGACGAAGGTAATACATTATCCAAGCTTCAAATCAAGTTTAATTATCAAATTAAAAATACGGACGTTAAAAATTAATTATGCTCCTTTCGCTTTCCAGTTCAAATTGCAAACTTATCTCATCCGTTCCACTTGCACGGATACTCATTCAACGTGATCGGTATCGGCCGGTCGCCTGACCAGAACGTGAAGAAAATCAACTTGAAGCACGCTCTTGACCTCGACAGGAGAGGTCTGCTCGAGCGTCACCTGAAGCAAGGGGACCTGCCTCCCGCGAAGGACACCATCGCCGTCCCCAACAACGGATACGTCATCGTTCGTTTCAGAGCCAACAACCCCGGCTTCTGGCTGCTCCACTGCCACTTCCTCTTCCACATCGTCATCGGCATGAGCCTCGTGCTCCAAGTCGGCACGCAAGCCGACATCCCTCCCGTCCCTCCCAACTTCCCCACTTGCGGAGATCACCTTCCCCCGATCTCGCTCAACTAATTAGGTTCCTAGAACATTTTTCAGTTCTGTATGTGCAAAAACAAGTACAGTAGTTGATTTATTATGTTAACTAAGTGTAAATTTATGTTTGTTTTGTGTGATGTGATCGGCGATATCGAAGTGCTCGATTTCGCCATTTGTGTTTATTTTATATTAGAATGATTCCATGGGAGTTAATGACGGTTTGTGATTTTATTTAACGATGATGATGCCTAATTCTTTGAGATTACTCAAATATCATTTAAATGCCATATACGGTGATATTTTTGTAATAATATTGATGATATCGCCTTTAATTCGCATAATGTCCTATGAGGCTCTTTGTATCGTTTCTTCTTCGCATACCGAAAGGTATTTTTCCACAGACTTTGTTCTGTAACTAACAACTTGCCATTTATATTTTTTCACCAAGGATATTTATTACGTGTATATATTTAAATCTTCCTTCTAACTGTCTAGATGTTTAAGTTTGAACCTGATACTAACCCAATGCATGCTTCAAAATTTAGATAACTTAGTGAATGTAAATAACTGAATACTGCAATACATGTAAATACACGATAATGTAGTTTGACTACACCGCGACATTTTCCGTAACTTTTGAAGACTGTATATAACTATGTGTAGAGAATAGAATAATATCTCCATAATAATATAATGTTACCACTCCAGGTTACCATTATAATTTAAGAACTAAGAATGTAATATTAATTCTACAAGTTATGATGATGCCTCTAACCTAATCTACAGAATCTTGTTCTATCATGAATTATTTAGTCCTAGTCTAAGAAAATGTCACATACTTTTTTAAACAGTCAATCGAACGTGTATAATAATTATCTAAACAAAGTATTGCTATGGCTGCTATAACGTTAGCAGTGAATAACAACATTTTTGATATGGTCAATATTTTAAGGACATTAAATTTTTTATACCATTCAATAAAACTTATATAATACACCGCTATTTTATTTTTGATCTTTTCTAATAATAATGTGCTATAAAAATTATTATCTTTGCAGAAAAGATCAAATTTAGAAATCCTAAGGCGCTACATTGTACCTACCCGATAGTTTTAGTCGTAGATGTTACATGTAAATATTTTTCACATAAGTAGAAAAGTGCACTGAACTTAAATATTTGAATATACATAGTTGTGTATATTTCGAATAGTAATGTAGTGGTTTAATTGATTCCGTATTTTAGCATAAGGCTTAGTGTCGTGGTTCGTAGAAGAAAACCCTTGTAGCGGGTATCCATGAGATGCACAGGACACAGGTTGTATATTTTATTTCTCTGGTTTGTATATAATACCTATCTTCATTGTAAGCAAAATTCATTTTCTCAATTTCTTAAGACTCCTTTTGCCATATGAAAAATATTTCATGTCATTTGTTTTTCAACTCACATTTCAATTTTAATATATTTTTTTACTTCCAAAACTCGCGAAGATAATTCTAATTTGCTACCCAACTTTTAGGTAATGAATCCACTTGACGCGATCTGCAATGTCAAGAGGAACGATGCGGTGTGCGTCAGCAACCTGAAGTCTGCCAAGCCTGTGGACAAGGCTATACTGCAAGAGAGGCCAGACGTAAAGATCTTCCTGCCCTTCCGATTCCACTTCTACAAGCCAAAAGACCTGTTCAAGGAAAACACTTACAGGAACTTCTTAGGTAAGCTGCAGTCCAGAAACACATCTTCAGAATTCAGCTGCCTTGCAACAAGTATTTTCTTTCAAGTACATACCCATAAAACGGTAATGAGATTGCTAGACAGATAACTAAAACAGTCGTTAAAAACCTCGCTATCGTTAATTGAACGATTGCATTTAGATATATTTCTAATTTTAGATAACGTCAAACACTGACTTGTGAAAGTTAATTTTCGATATTGGCATAACTTTTTGGAATTTATGTTTTATTTAGATTTTAACCTAAGTAGTTAGTAACCAGTCGACTCGAAAATACCATGATGAAAATTCACGAAGTCATTTTGAATATCAATCTAATCACTGCTTGCTTTTACACCTAATTTTTCACTACAATGTGCCTACCGAAATCATTTAAAATTATGTTATTAAGCCTAGGCGCAGACCACCAACGTTTTTGTTTAATTTAGTCGGGCACTTAATCAGTCTGGGCATGTATGAAAGCGCGCACATTACAACGATTTGGTACCCGCTGATTCTTCATACAAATTAAAATCGGGCCTAACTATCTTGGAGGATAATCGAGTAAAGTCGGTGGTCTGCGCCTAGGCTTTATGTTGTATGTTAAACCATTAAGAACCATACTCACATCACAATCCATCTCTTCCAGTTGCCCCCGGCGGCGACCACGTCCTCAGTCTAGTCGACGAGATCTCGTACAGCGCGCCCCCCGCGCCGCCCTTGTCCCAGATGCACGAACTGTCCCCGGAGTTGTTCTGCAACGGGGACAACCGTCCCGCCAACTGTCCCGTCGACTGCCGCTGCACGCACATGATCGACGTCCCGCTCAACTCGATAGTGGAAATTGTTCTTGTTGATGAAGGTATTTTTCTTTTTCTTAGACTGACGTCACAGCACAGTACAGTCAATAGAGCAATAACATAGGTACCACAAAAAAAGAGGCTGGCGTTCTTGGGTATTTGACACCACCAATCAATAGACTAGTTGACATACTAGTCAATTGAGATACTTTTGATGAGCTGTCAAAATGCGGCTCTCTCAAATATTTTAGGACAATATGAACAATGACGTCATCCATCAGTTAGTGGACTTTGATTTCAAAACTAAAATAGTCACAGAAAAAAAAATAAGGGTGGATTCGACCAAACAAGAGTAAATATTAATCTAAGAATAAATCGTAAATTATTCGACATTTTGACATATTATTTCCCATATTGAAACTGTCAATGTGACAATTTTACCACAGTATTGTGGTTTTACTAAGAGTTACTCTCGGATTAAAGTTTGCTCGAATCGGGCCTAAGTCGGTCTTTATAGTACTCGTAGAATAGAGTGGTATTTCAACCGCTCAATTAAGCTGTGCGAACATGATACTTCTATAGATTTTTTGTCAAGCGGTACTCAAAACCATTTTTTGTCTACTTCCAGTTCAATCACCAAACTTATCTCACCCCTTCCACCTGCACGGAACGACATACAACGTCATCGGTATGGGTCGGTCGCCAGACAAGAACATAAAGAAGATCAATCTCAAGCACGCGTTGGACCTGGACCGAAAAGGCTTGCTGCACCGACAATACAACCTCCCACCTTTCAAAGATACGCTCGCCGTGCCTAATAATGGATACGTCGTGTTGAGGCTAAAAGCTGATAATCCAGGTAAGAAAACGATTTTTTTTTTTATTTTATACGATTCTCAAGACTCTACCTATGGATTTGTCACACTGGATTCAGTCTGCGGTCAGATCAAAGTAAACGCAGCCCGCATCATGTTTTTTACTTTGACCTGGGCCTCAAGTCCGCTAATTTACATGACCGCAAACCGCTTCCAGTGTGACATGTCCTAAGTTTTATTCCACATTATTTGCCTAGAGGATAATTTTTTTAGTCAATGATCACACGGCCTCAGTATTAACTATCCATTTCCGTTTTTGCTCTCGCTCTCATCAAATGGTGATTCTTTGCGGTAAAACGAGACGACATGACCGGCAATGGGCAGTTAACACTGTTGCCGATAGTACAGTTGACAGCACTTAGACTCTTTACACAATTAATCAAATATTTTTAAAATCATCGAAGAATTTAAATTCTCGAAAAACATACAATTTGTAAATTAAAAATTACGATCTCGATTTAAACATTAAGATCAATCAAAGTAATAAATAACTAATGATTTTTTTCTTATTTCAGGGTACTGGCTGTTCCACTGCCACTTCATCTATCACATAGTCATAGGCATGAATCTAATCCTGCACATAGGCACGCAACGGGACTTACCCCCCGTACCACCAAACTTCCCACGATGCGGCAACCACCTGCCTGATATAACACCACCTCACTTCCCCATAGGACTCCATTGAAACCCCTTCATGATTATTCGGCGAAGTACCCACATCGCTTTGGTTTATTTGCAAACCAAATGAAGATTACGAACCTAGTTACAACGCAAATGCCATATTTTGAAGTATCATTGAAAATAAGACCATTGCCGGTCATATAACTTTAAGGTGCTGTTATATTACCCGTTGTATCTAAAGTGTCTAACAACATGGTTCATAATTGCGTAGATTTTCCTCTGTATACTTGGTCGAGTGTACTTTCCTTGAGCTATGCGTAAGGAACGGCGAAGGATACCGGGGCGAAGCTATAGCCCGATAAGATTTTGTGTGCCGTCGGGTTTATGGAACTGACCATAATGAATAAAAAAAGTCTTGAAATGAGAACATATTAATGTGGTCAACAACTTAAATAAAGTAATTTTTAAATCAGAAAAATTAATTTTAAAGATTCGTCAGCTCCAAAATCCGTCGACATTAAAAAACTTGTCGCAAATTGAGAAAAAAGTATCAATGATAAGTTATTATTAATTCATGGATTTGTTCATCGTTCCAAGTGAAATATGTATTGAAGTTCCTTTTAAAACCTTTATAATAAAAAAGGTTCAAAGTATTGGCATGCTTGAAGTACACTGAACAAACTTGTAGCAACCAAAACTATGTAGTTGGTGATTTTAGGGCCGATTTTTCAATCTCAAGATAATGGCGGTTAATTTATTTACATTGACAGTTGTAAAACTCGTATACAGAGTGAAATTGAAATCGTTGGCTTCCTTTTAAAATAAGATTTTAATACTCACCAAATGCACAAATAAACTTATAACACCCCTCTTTTTTTTCGTCGGTCGACAATAATTTTTAACCTTATACAATAGTTTTACTCTTTAGAAGAGTACACTAATACAAATAAATAGTAAAAATAAAGACAAAAAGGATTTGTTTCATATTTGGGGAATATAAGAAAAAAAATGCCAACAATTTCAATTTCACCCTGTATTAATCTCGCGATTGAAAAAAACGAGCCTTAATTCAATGGCAAATGATGATTAAAGATGCCATTTGACAATAACTAAACTAAACGTTGTTACTATAATTAGTTGTATTTTTGTTATTCGTTTTATACTTGTGTAAATAAATTAGAATAAGTAGATGATGTGTGTGACGGTATAATGTTACAGGGATACACAAAATACAAATGAAATTGTATGCACTCATTGATAAATAAATCAATGTTTATTTAAATGTAGTTTTTAAGGGCTGGTTCGCTGCACTCAATGACTTTTTGGCGTATTGTAATGTAAAAAAAAAGTTGCAATTATAAACCAATTTGAAAGTATTGCATTTGGATGAAAGAATCAGCCTTTTACAGGCTATAAAGTATAATCCCTGTGTAATAGTAATACGGTTTAAAAGCAGGTTCAAATATTAATCCACATAATCAATTGAACCCTAAAAACAGAAAAAAATATTGCTGCATATTTGTAGCGGATAATATCCTTATCTTATGAAGGACAGTTATTTAATATTTATTTCCACAGTATTTTTTAAATTACCACAATGTTTTTTAAATGAACCTGGTCATTGTACCTACATTATAATTTTAATTATATTTTTTTTATTATTTTTAACAAAATTTTTAAATAAAAAATAATGTGACCTGCTTTCATAAATGGTTCGTTAAAAATAAAAAAATAGTTGTGCATTGGGTTGCTTGTGTACAATCTGAGTGGGTTAGTTTATTTATTTATTTTCATTTTTGTTCATTACAACCCAATTGTAAACAAAATGGTAATGTTTTCGAACGTATGGAATTAGGTCTGTTTATTGCGATCTGACGTATCTGGGATATGAGTAACGAAAAAAATATACGCATTGATTGATAATCGAAAAAATCGATATAATTTACTATACAAAATAATTCGATCATATCGATTTTTAAAAGATTTTATCGATTACTGTTTTAGGTAATGTATTCCTGTAATTTGCAATATTACTACCAAACATTAATTACCCATTTATGTTTTTAACAAAGTCATGCTGAATAAATGTGTTAAAAAGACTTTTGTTTGATTTCTTAACACTGATATCACATAAGTACCTATATTTGTATGACATTTTAATAAACGTTTTCATACAACACTAAGGCTGAGTTGCACCACCTAACTTTAACTTAACATTAACGATAGCCGATGTATTTTTGTATGGAGTTTGACAGACTTGACGTTTGTTAAAGTCAGAGTAATATGGTGTAACCCAGCCTGAGGTAAGCATAAGTTACTAAATAAATTTTCCAGCACCAGGGACGGAGATAGTTATTAGATTTCCAGGTACAGATACCGGATTTAATTCCAATATAAAATTAAAAATTAAATAAATCCACAAAATACAAATTCCTAGGCAGTTAAAGCGCAGAAAGGAAAACAGGTCAACTTGAAAGTAACTGTCAAAAAATATTTCTGAAAACAATACTATTGTTCTCACTTACACACGTGACAGCATTAATATTTATTATCTTGGCATAAAATAGCTTGGCCTACTCCAATATTGTAAATAACCCGTATAAATAAGCGCAAAAGTATTTAGCGCAAAAATAATTTAAGCGACCAATTATTAGGTGTTGCCAACCTTTTTTCATACCTAATTATAAAAAACCTAGAATCTTCTACAGGTCATTAATTGTCTTTATTATTATGTAGGTTACATAGTAATTACATAAGAGACAGTAAGTTATGCTTCAACAACGAGCTCGGACCATACATAAACACACCCTTTAAATTAACTTAAAAAAAATGGCTTCTAAAATAAAATGGCTTCTTGAAAATTAGTAAGTTTTTAGTTTTCGTAAAAATTCCTTACCTACATCTCTTACCTACAAACAAGTGCGTACATGTAATAGTAATTGTAGATTTACGCATACAATACAATGTTAGGTAGGATTGAAAATAAGTATTTCATGAACTTTGAATCTTTTTCACATCTCAGAACACCTGAAAATATGTAAACAGATAACACCGTCTAGAAAAATGTTATTAAAGGGGCTGCCCTTAACACAGCTGAACTTGTTTGGATATTTTTTTATTATGAACTTGTTAACAGTGACTTTTATCGCGTTGACTCTGACAAAATGTTCAGTGTTATCATTTGGTGAGTTAACTCTATTTAAATTGTCAGGCGTTGAAGTTTTTTTTTACATAACTCTAGGTTTTTTCTGTTTTGTTGAAATACCTATAGGATGCAAGAAAACATTTACATAATAAATTCAGAAACTGAATCAATTACTTTCCATTTATAAATTATTTTCGGAAAATCAAACATTTGTGGAATAATTAGAAAAAAAAAGTTTTTACGAAATTCAGGCAAAAATTTTACATTTTTAATCGATTAGGGCCAGTTTTTTGATCCGTAGTAAAATGAATTTGGCAAACAATATTTTTTTTAAAACATGATCTCTACATTAATTTAAAGTATGAATGTCACTGTTAGATTTGATTTAGGTACTTAACTTTCCTCATGATATTTTTTAAGTCAAAAAACATTGTAGCGCCCCGAACAACGTTCGCCAACTACTTGGACAACAAGCCTCACGGCCGCATCGTAGGTGGTCATGCTGCTAAGCCCCACAGCCACCCGTACATGGTATCTCTTCAGCTGAGGTTCTTGTGGGTACGAGCCCATATGTGTGGCGGGACACTGCTTAATGAAAGATGGGTGAGTTGTGTTTTAAGTACAGATTCCATTAAGAGTGAGAGCAATATCAGATAATAAGTTAAGGAAAGTTTTTGCAACAGAATAGCGTACCTACTACTTCTTAAAAGTTTAATTTCCTAATTACAATCTGAAAACCAAAATTAGTTCAATTGAATGGAAATGGAATTTATTTCTTTGCTACAGATAAGAATAGCAATAAAAATATTTAAGGCTAAAGAATAAAATATCATGAACCCTACCATGCAAAAGAAGTGTAGGTAATACGAATAGGACCACCCCTACTCTCCCCCTGTATGTATATCGTAAGAGATGACTAAGTGAGAAATATACTAAACATCAGGCCTCATCAAGCCAGCATAGGAAGTTTAGGAAGGCCAAAACCTCCATTATCTCTTGGTAAGCTGTAGAGAGTGTGTTCCTACCGTGGATATTTAATGACCTGATGATGCTGATGTGTCCACAATGTAACTTGTGCTCCAGGTGTTGACCGCAGGCCACTGCGTGTCCGACTCGTTGTTGATTCGATGGCTGAACATGGACGCCGTGGCTGGGGCGCACGACGTCGACAACTTCGGCCCAGAAGTGCAGATTTCAACGATATCGTTGCGGATACCGCACCCTAATTATATCGGGTAATATTTTTATCGTTCACAGATTAAAAGAGACTGATTAGAAAAACAATGCTGAGGTAAACCGTGATCTAGATCACTATTTCCATTTCGTTAACATACTCTAGTCTTTTATTCATGACGGGCAAATGTTAGTATGATGACGACTGCGACTAGTATCCGAAGCCATTAAGGCGATTAGAGTCCTCAATCCGCGCCAAATGGGCATTTTGTAAAGCCTAAGGTAAACGGCTACTAGTTCGTGATAGTACGTAAGTTCGTAAGTTTTTTTTCTAGCTCAAATAATAAGCAAATGGAATATTATTTATAAAAATTCTTTATTACTACAAAAACTCTATTATTTAAGCTATCTAAAAAACCAAGTACCAACATTGTGGCGCCAAAAATGAGAGCAATACGAAGCTTCAAACTCTCAGAGAGCCAAAAACAGCCGTGCGCACGGTGGATCGAAATGGCATTAAAGTGGACATAGGGATTTTTTCCGGAAAATCGAATTTTAAAAATTGCCAATCGATTAGTCCTTTGCTCACTCATTACGACATGTCATATCACATTTTTCTCTAAACCTGATACTTTAGCTTAAAAAAAATAATTTGTGTTTTTTTTGTATGAAACGAGACATAAAGTGCTAATTTTCTCCGAAGACCTGCTAGATCGTGACTTGAAACAACCTAGGTCGGTATAACTGCATTATTTATTAATATTCTAAGCTATTTCCAGCTGCTCCAAACCGCAACTTAGCCTGTTAAACGATTCCGAAAAAAATTAAAATTGACTCTTCTTGTAATTGTATTTTAGTTCTTTTTTTTTAGAAAAAGCTTTGATTACGGTACTAGAAAGTGATTTTATCGTTAGGTGACATTGTTATCTATTCTCAGAATCTGTTAAACCCTTTCTTTCCTATCAGCACATGACTTTAAAACAACAATGAAGTTACTCATACCTCGTAAATAACGTGTTTTGCGAATAAGCAGATAATGGTCAGGGGTGGGGGTAAAAAACAGATAAGGATTGTTTATTTGTTTTAAATTTAGTTTGGGCTGTGTAACGTCACCAATAACATTCAACTTTAAATGCGGTTTTTAACATGTAATTACAATGGAAGCTATTGTAAATAATAATATAGATTTGTTCGTAGTCTTAAGAAATACCTTAAAACCTTTGATGGACAGTGAGGAACTTTATAATCACCTTTAGCAGAAAATGGTACATTTGTCAGAAGAACACAGTGTTAAGAGCGTTTACGCCGTTTGGCGCAAAAACAGTACTTTTTCAACCCGTTACAATCATTAACCAGTTACATTACAAATATGTTATAGGCATAAATAATTAGGCAATTTCGTCGTCTAAATAGTAAGTTGAGAAAATATTTCGATTAGTATAGTATTTAAGAATTCTATCAAGATAAGTCCACACAGGTTTTCAAATTTCCACTTTAGCGTCAGTTTACAAGCTGAAATTTTTATAAAAATCCTGTGAAAACGATATAACAAACATTTATATCCTATAGCATAGATTCTTAGGCAAATAGTTAGTTGAGAAAATTCTTAGATTTAAGCATTTTACAATAAGAAATCACAAATTCAAAGAACGTGAAATACCCAAAAATCAAAGTGATTTTTACACCATTATTCTTCTTTAATTCAACATAAAATAGCTTAATATAATAAAATAACATCTTCTTTAAAATATTTACTTTGAAACGATATATAATTCGTTGTTATTGTTTTGCCATAAACATTTTAAAACTATTAAAAAACGCCGCGCGCGAATCATTTCCAATGATGCCCCTTGAAACGCCGCGCTTCGCGTAAACACTCTTAAGTTAAAAAAAGTTTTGCCGGAATTTTTGTACTAATCTTAATGGACGATGGACAAACTGTCATCTATCTCTTCCCCAATTTTTAAGAAGAAACAGTGATTGGCTTGAATCTCCAATTAACTGGGTCTGGCAACTAGTTTTTGATGAAGACAAAATTGAGGAAAATGTTCTGTTTCTGAGTTAATTTATGTAACGTGTAATTCATCTTTTTTTCTGTTTCTGAGTTAATTTATGTAACGGTTTCCTCGGGATAAAGGAAGTAGTCGAAGCATGTAGTGTAGAAGTTGGCATGTTTTCGGTAATTGCATCTATATTTGACGTTGTTTTTTCACTAGGTTCAGTAATTGAACCAACATTTTCCTCAATTTTGTCTTCATCAAAAACTAGTTGCCAGACCCAGTTAATTGGAGATTCAAGGCAATCACTGTTTCTTCTTAAAAATTGGGGAAGAGATAGATGACAGTTTGTCCATCGTCCATTAAGATTAGTACAAAAATTCCGGCAAACTTTTTTTAACTTAACACTGTTTTCTTCTGACAAAGGTACCATTTTCTGCTAAAGGTGATTATAAAGTTCCTCACTGTCCATCAAAGGTTTTAAGGTATTTCTTAAGACTACGAACAAATCTATATTATTCACAATAGCTTCCATTGTAATTACGTGTTAAAAACCGCATTTAAAGTTGAATGTTATTGGTGACGTTACACAGCCCAAACTAAATTTAAAACAAATAAACAATCCTTATCTGTTTTTTACCCCCACCCCTGACCATTATCTGCTTATTCGCAAAACACGTTATTTACGAGGTATGAGTAACTTCATTGTTGTTTTAAAGTCATGTGCTGATAGGAAAGAAAGGGTTTAACAGATTCTGAGAATAGATAACAATGTCACCTAACGATAAAATCACTTTCTAGTACCGTAATCGAAGCTTTTTCTAAAAAAAAAGAACTAAAATACAATTACAAGAAGAGTCAATTTTAATTTTTTTCGGAATCGTTTAACAGGCTAAGTTGCGGTTTGGAGCAGCTGGAAATAGCTTAGAATATTAATAAATAATGCAGTTATACTGACCTAGGTTGTTTCAAGTCACGATCTAGCAGGTCTTCGGAGAAAATTAGCACTTTATGTCTCGTTTCATACAAAAAAAACACAAATTATTATTTTTAAGCTAAAGTATCAGGTTTAGAGAAAAATGTGATATGACATGTCGTGATGAGTGAGCAAAGGACTATCGATTGGCAATTTTTAAAATTCGATTTTCCGGAAAAAATCCCTATGTCCACTTTAATGCCATTTCGATCCACCGTGGTGCGGCGTGAAAATGTTGCTCTCACCGTAAGGTTAGCGCTCCAACTTCTTAAGCTAAAAGGCGAAGAAACGTCCATTTGCATAAAACTTGTAATAGTGGTTCCATGTGTTCCTTGACAATTGATTTGGCTTAGAAAAAAGTTATATGAAAACGTAGAATTCCTTTAAAATTGCGATTAATTGACTCACGAAATAGCGTACATATTATTTTTCGGGTGTCCCCTGTTTCGTGATACTACCGAATCAAGGATATTATGGATAATATTTTGATGCTTGGTTTTTAAATAATTATTTATGATAATTGAAATGTAAGTTATGAAAGAAATAATACATTTATTTAAGTTTCTCATGATCTAAATTCGGTATATGTTTCGTTCACTAGAATTTATATGACACGAGTTTGAAGTTCACATAAATGACCAATTTTAAGATAAATTAGCATAAGTACTACCAGCGTAATTTTGGTTTTAATTCGATTCGTTTTATTTATCTTGGTTTATTTGTATTTTATATGGGATAGATAATAGTTAATTGACACAATTTGACAATAATCCATGAATTTTACTTGGGGAATTTGGAATAATTAGTATCACGAAACAAGGAACCGTAATTATTGTTACCTTTTCCCAAGTTCGTGATATATAAATGTATAGTGTTAGGTACTTGTATGACACATAACATCAAAGAAATCGACATATTTTTTAGTTTTTAATACTTACCTACCTAAGTAATAAATTAATTAATTTTTATTATGAATAATTGGCGTATATGGGGTTATTTTCAGGGGGGGGGGGACTACCCTCACTTGAAGCAGCTCCAGGGGTGGGGGGTTAGTCCCCCCCCACATTTTTTAAATTTAGACTTGTATGAATATTTTCACAAAAATCTAAATTTTATGGGTACGAAGGGGAGGGGGGGGGGGGTAAGGCCCCCCTACATTTCTGATGGTTATATAAATATTTTCACATATTGTTAGAATAATAAATCAACACTTTATACGAAGGTACGTACCTACCTAGCTAGACAGACGCACATTATTTCTCATGAATATTTCAGGTAAGTAATATCGTCAATTTCACAGAATTATTTTATTCTAAATTTATACTATCGTTTTTAAATTTATTAAACCCATTAAAATATCCTAACTCGATGCGTAAAACTTTATCCCGAAATAGGGGACATGAGTTCACGAACTTAGAAACAGAGCGAAATTTTATCACGAAACAGGATCCAAACAAGAGGTCCGCAGAACAATTAATATTAAAAAAAGTTTTAACAATATAACTATAATTTATGTATTAAGTTACTGTCAAAAGACCAAACTTTAGCATACAAAAGCTTTTATACTGATATCATCCTTGGTTATTTTTAAATAAATTGTTAAAGTCGTAAGAGCCTTAATATACCGAAGTAGGGGGCACTTACCTTACTCCTCTTTTACTGCTGGACAGAAATAGTTGAAAAAAATATATGTTATACAACAGTTCAAGGACTACATTTGTGACGTTTGAATTTTCGCTACGTCTCTTTGTTTTGGATTAAAAAAATAAATACGGGACATCGATTTTTTACTTAAATTCCCTACTCCTCCAAAACGGCTATGTTAATTTAAAAGATTTTTGCACGAATAGATTAGGAATTCTTTAATCTTTAAATGACACGTTGCGATTTTCAATCGAACGTTACTTTCATTCATAAATTTTACTTTTGATAAATTCCGAACGTTTTGCTGTTGAGGGGGCCTTCGCGGGGTGCGGGCGGCAGTCGGCCGCTGGCCTTCAGACGGGGAGGTTGTGTCACTCGCTGCAAACTGACATTAGCGATCAAAATGATTTTTTTCTTTGGCTGAGTTGCACCACCTGATGTGACCTAACTTTGACCGTAGCTTTGGCGATAACCGGTGTTTTTTGTATGGAGTTAGACAGACTTTTGACGCTTGTCAAAGTTGAAGTAAGATGGTGCAACCCAGCTTTTGTTCGACAATAGATTTTATGTCAGAATTGTTCATAGAGTACGTGCAGTCAGACGATACTAAGAAAGAGCTTCTATTCTGTATCTACCTATGCCCGTGTATTTTTGATCGGTGTCAAATCGGAGTTTTTGGTGCGGGGTACGCGGGTGTTGCTCGCGGCGTGAAGGTCAAACGCCCAAGGTCATTGAGGACTCTAATCGCCTTAACAGAATTTTTAAATACCTATTTATTTTCTAAGGAAATTCAGGACAGCTAGCCGTCTATAACTATTAATAATGTTTGTATGTTCAAGACTATTTTTATTTTCTGTGTGCCGTTCCATTGACAGAGGTAGCAAAAGATAGTTCAAATGTAATGTAAATAAATAAGTACGCTGCTTTATTTAACCTACATCCTAAATGTCATCTCTATTTCAGAGGAATAGATAAAAACGACATTGCCATGCTCAGAACATCAGTTCCGTTCCAAATAACCAGCGCAGTCAGGCCTATACGTCTGCCGTCTCCTTCTCTGGTGGTAGATAATGATTCTCTGATGCTGCCAGGTTGGGGGAGCCTAAAGACGACGTTCTTTATCCCGGTCCTTCCAAGCCAATTACAGGAACTAAGTGTAACTTATGTGCCTTTTCAACGTAAGTAAATCTTAGGACATCCATTTATAACGAAATTATGATATTTTTACCTAAAAGACAATGCCGGAAATTGGCGTCTTTTTTTTTTCGCGCGGCCATCGACCAAACTTGTTGTTTTTTGATTACAAAATAGTGTAATAAACCAAACTTACTATGACATGTATACCTCTAAACTCAGTCTGAACTGAGTTACGAGCATTACAAGTTTGATAATTTTCATACTAGATTTGCTTTTTGCGCGCAAAGTTTTGTAAGAAATTGCAACAAAATAGTAAGATTGTATGTGTAAACAAACAATACCATCCATTAAAGGCTCCAGACATCAGTATGGAGCAGAATCAGCGCAATAAAAAAATAGCGCAATATTTTGTTGCAATTTCTTACAAAACTTGCGCACAAAAAGCAAATCTAGTATGAAAATCATCAAACTTCTAATGCTCGTAACTCAGTTCAGACTGAGTTTAGAGGTATACATGCCATAGTAAGTTTGGTTTGTTACACTATTTTGTAATCAAAAAACAAAGTTTGGTCGATGGCCGCGCGAAAAAAAAAAGACGCCACTTTCCATACAAAATCTGGCATTGCCATTTATTATTAGAAACTGAAAAAATTGTGTCATTTTAGAAGACACGAAAAATGTACCTGCTTCTAGAAAAGATGACTACATAATGTATTCCTTTTCCGTACAGAATTCTAAAGACGACTAAGTTTTGTATTTCTTACAGAATGCTATAAACAAATCATCGATTTCCTGGATCCTGATGAAATTAACCCGCTTGATGAAGATGTGCACATTTGTACCGGTCCACTAGGTGGCGGTAAGGCAGCTTGCAATGGGGATTCTGGTGGGCCATTGGTTCTTTTCCAAGACTATAAAGCTCCAGTAGCTAATGCCACAGAAGTAGACGTACCTAATAATGGTGATAATGAAATAAAAACAAATGACAATCAAAAGAAAGAGGCAAAGCCTAGCTCAAAGGTTGAAATCAAACCAAAACAAGAATCAAGAGTACCCGTTTTGATTGGAGTAGTATCTTGGGGTATATCTCCTTGTGGCGAGAAAGGAGCACCGACCGTTTACACAAATGTATCTCAATATATGGACTTCATAAACAGCTATATCAACTCGTGATCGAAAATAAAAGGCGTATTTCTTTTATTTTTATAATAATAAATTACATTAGTTCAGTATTTACAGGTCTCTTTCATTTGGACACACAATAACACATTGCATGGTTAATTTATAAAAATTTTCAAGTTAATTGATACGCTGCTTGGCTACGCATTTTGATTCAATCTAGTTTCTAAAACTTCGCCTTAATTTTAAAATAGCAAAGTAAGAACAGGTTACAGTACAGTAACAGTCCTACCTAAGTACTTTATCACGGTTATTATTTTATTTCATAATCTTGAAAAGAAAGAGAGAATGGAACTACTTTTTGACGATTGACCTCATATAAAAGAGCCTCATTCTATACGAGATCAATATCTTACCATCATATTTAGATCGCCTTTTTAAATTATTATACCATCCCAAATACAACAAAAGCATTGTATTTACAGCCTGTAATCTTCTAACTAAAAACATCTACTAAGATAAACTGTTCACAGTTCGTCTTCTTTTGATAAATTCTTTTAACATTCTTCTCTACACACTTACATTAATTTCTCGTCGTGTTATTTGACACTATCAGTCTCCAGTAAATTCTAATACTTAACCCTAAAATTAATTTGAGTATCATAATCACACATCAGCATGACTTTCAAGCAGTTCAGTTTTTAATTTAGAAGGACATCAGGAGGCCTGTAGTTCCCGCACTTCGCTAACGACTTGATGATGGATTTGGGCATCTTTTGGGGGACGTTGATGAGGACGGCCGTAGGCAGGGAAGACAAGGCACAAGCCCTGCACTCCAGGAGCCAGCTGCCGGCCTGGTCGGCTCGTATCCTGACGATGGTGTACCCTTTGTTGGGTACGACGAACGTGTCCTTGACTGGTGGGTTTCGAATGTTTCTGTGAAAATTAATAAAATATTTACTGCACACAACCGGTGTACTTATCTTTAGTGTGATGTGAAGTTTCCCCACAATTTTTGTCACCTCCCATTACTACGACTACAATGGCATTCACAGATGACAATGAGGATTATTTCGATTTTTAGCTGTGAATGCAGATTTATAGGTCTAAGAAATCCTTAATATACAGTCCAAAAATTTTTGTTCTACGACAAAAATTGACGAAGTTATGGCCAAATTACTAAAAAAGTTCACTGATCGCCCGGCGCGGGACCGATGACGTCACTATATCCGATCCGAACGCTGCCGGCGTACTGCGTGGATAGAAAATATTTTCTTCTAGCCAAACTATCAGTTTTAGAGAAAAACTTGTTATGACATTTATTCATCAGAATAAAGTAAGCTATCGATAGGTAATTTTTTAAAATAGAAATTGTGAAAAATATCGCAAAAAATCCATACGCTCATACGATTCAATGGAACGCGGAGACGCGATTAGGGTCTCCGCGGTGGTATATTTGGCGATTTATTCAAATAATGTGTTCATAAGTGTTGTTAGAGTCATATCTTCGTCCAAGTAAAATATAAAAATGTACAAATATTAATGTATTTACTTCTAACAATAAGTATAGCTGAGGCAGATACACTCTGCCTAGGCTACAAGACATTGCTATGAAGATCATTTCGATGTACACGCAATACCTACCTGTTATTTAGTTTTTCTAAGTTAAACCTACGTACCTACCTATCTATTCGCCGTTCCCCCTGGAAATCTATTTAATCTTAGCCTAGAAGCTGGGTATGACTCCCCGCCCCTCTCCTCTCCCCAGGTCATAAGCTGGGCATGACTTCCCCCTCGGCCAGAAGTCGGGTATGATTCCCCCCCCCCCAGGCCAGAAACTGGGTATGACTTGACCCCTCCCCCTCCCCCCAGGCCATAAGCATAAGCTGGGTATGACTTCCCCTAGGCCAGAAGCTGGGTATGACTTACCCCCCCCCCCCCCTAGGCCAGAACCAGAAACTGGTTATGACTTGACCCCCCCCCCCCTCCCCCCAGGCCAGAAGCTAGGTAAGGCTAGCCCCTCCCCCCAGTCCATAAGCATAAGCTAGGTATGACTCCCCCTCGGCCAGAAGCTGGGTATGACTAAACCCCCCCCCAGGCCCGAAACTGGGTATGACTTGCCTCTCCCCCCCTCTTACCAAGGCTAGAAGCTGGGTAAGGCTTGCCCCTCCCCCCAGACTATAAGCTGGGTATGACTTATCCCCTCCCCCCTCCCCTCTAGGCCAGAAACTGGGTATTAGCACTCATTACTATGTATTATTATGTTCAATACAAACAATCATAAAGTTACACTCGCCCCAACCGCGTCTTCGCATTCCATCGAATCCTATAAAAATGTGGTTTTTGGACATAGCTATACTTATTTTTCACAATTTTTATTTTTAAAAATTACTGGTCGATAGGTTACTTTATTTTGTTGAATAAATGTTATTAAAAGTTTTTTTCTAAAACTGATAGTTTAGCTGGAAAAAAATATTTTCCATCCCAATAGTACGCCGGCTGCGCTCGATTCGGATATAGTGACGTCACGCGGCCCTGCGTACGTTGACTTTTAGCGGCAAAAACGGCCTATGTTTATTACTTAATATCTTCGTAAGTAATGGTCCGATTTGGATAATTCAAAAAGATATATCTTTCTTATGTCTTAAAGATTAAAGTAGATACTAGTTTTATTGAATTTTCTACAACAGTACAGTACCTCTAGTAGGAAAAACTTTCGAGTTCGTTTCGTTGCGTATTCAAAGTGTCATCGAAAAATTTTGTATGAAAAATTAAACAGCGCCCCCTAGGGCGGCTATAATATAGGGGGCGCTGTTTAATTTTTCATACAAAATTTTTCGATGACACTTTGAATACGCAACGAAACGAACTCGAAAGTTTTTCCTACTAGAGGTACTGATCCTCATTACAAACTTTCTAACATCATTAGGTCACTTGCCTCACTACTTTTTGATCTTCCATCAATTTTTCGAATTCTTCCCTTGAAATAGGTTTTCCATCAGGACTCTGCCATGTTGCAACGATCTGAGCACTCAGCCCATGCATGTGGAATGTATATGAGTCATTGCTGCCAAAACCTGGAACGTGTGAAAGAAATAAGTTAATACCTATAGCTATTAATTATTCATTTCTGTCTTCTATAGTCCAAACCAGGTTAAGCTTGTCAACAAGAAGGTTTAGTATTCATTTCATATTCTAAAGAAAATCTCAATAACAATGTCTTACGTATAAAGACAATGTAAGAACCAAAAGCTTTAACTGTCCACGGTATTATACAACACAACAGACGCAGTAACAAAAACACCATGTAACATTGATGAATGTTACAGTCAATTTTCTATTTATAGTAAGCACATTTTAAGTGGAGGGAAACCTATTTGAATGGATTGTAGAAAAGTTTCTTTTCTTTTTTCTCAAGATGAATTCAATCAATCATTTCTTCTTCTTTTGTTTATGGCCAGGTGTGAAATCAGTCATTTATGAAAGGCAACAACGTGCTCAATAGTTTGAATGAGCACCTTTCATTTGTTTTACTATCAAATTGCTACTTAATTGACTTTAATCCCAAACATGTCTTGTCCAAACACTAACAAGACGAATATACCTACTACTACGAATATACTAAATAAACAATTCATATTTGTCAAATGAATTTTCATGTTTCATCATCATATTGCTCACATCACGTTCAATGTCTTAAGTTTAGTTTTCAATACTTGATAACGTTTGATACAAGCTTCTTACATAAAATCTGATGTTTCTTATTACGAATAGGTAGTCGCAGACCTAGACAAAAAGATTTGCAGCTAAATTAAGGAAACAAAAATGTAGGACGGCCCATCTGAAAGACAGTTACCGTCCAACCTTATGCAATTTATGGACCTTTCACCTTATCCATATGGAAAACCGATAAGAATTTAAGCTCAAAATATCAACGTGCAGTCATATTGCGTCTATTATTGTTTGCATCATAGTTTTATAACTTCTTGTTAGTAGCAAATACCATTAAGTGAATAAATAATTTGCAAATGAATTATTCAAATTTTCAAGCAAAGAGCAACCCAATGCAACGTATATAATGATAGAATAATAATAAAGACTTTACATTTCGAAATGCTCATAGCATCTTGCAACTGTTAAATGATATCATTGGCCATAGTTACTTTTATAACATTTTGACGAAATAGGTAAGTACCTAATTATGTTACAAAACAACCCAAATTAAAGCTATGATTTACGCCATAGTAAAATGTCTTGTTCATGACAAAGATTGCGAAATGAAAATTAATAATCTCGTAAAACACACGCTTAACTGTCTCGTGGCCCGGTAAGCCAAGGCTAAGTTAGTGTTAATGATCGCTGTTTTATCCGTGTTATTATAATATAAACTGTGCTATATTATTATTAAAACTTAAATGACATTTCATTCGAGAAAATCTCATCCGCGGATGAGTTGTCCCAGTAGTTTTAGAAATGAACGATTTTGAAACAAAAAAATAATGAGACTCCAAAAAAGATTTGAAGAAATTTAACTAAAAACTAATAAGATTACGTTATTAATCTATAAGGATGCCTATTCAGTAATATCAACAATAACACCTGCTTGTCGTTATTAATTTAGTTGAGAAAAAATAATTTTGCAAATAACAGAGTTCTTTAAGGTAACTAATATAAAAAACATAAACTTAATTGAGAAGCTCTTTCTATTCTTAGAAGTTAAAAAAATGTGTAAGTAGGGGTTTAATAGCTTAGTCATCATAGAAACTAAATTCTGATAGGCCTACCTTCGTTGACCAAAGCCAGCTCCAGCATTTCTCCTTCAGGCTCCATCGTCAGCACGCACTGTGGCTCCTGGTTCTTCGCCTCCTCTCCAACCTTGCAGGTGAAGTCAGCCTTCACATCCCGAGGGTACAACAACATAGGAGAGTTCGGGTACAGAAAGCTTTTGCCGTTTATCTGTACTACGCCACTTTCCTTTAGAGCTGGAAGGAAAATAATATTTATATTAGAAGTGGAAATGGTGATATTATTTATGTTAATTTGATATCGATTGACTTGTATAACATAACTAATAAATGTCACCAATACTCGTAACATAATGATGGGAGATCAATCGATGAAGTCACCAAAGTCAAAGTTACAGAGGTTAATTTAAATACATTTCATTGAGATCTTTGAATTATGTATGAAATGCTAAACGTTCATAACCCTTTTTGGAAGTTTAATGATGAAAATCTGTTTAAAGAAAGTATTAGCTATTTGTAGAATGATGTTTTCGTAATATTATGATCATAAATGTGGATTCTTATAGATATTATTGATTAGAAAGCAACTAATATATCAATGAAAAAAGGAAAGGACTTACCGAGTGAAGCAGGGTAGAAAGGTTTCTTTGGTATCGCATCACTTATGTATCTAAAATCAACGTCGTTTTCCTTGAAATTTACGACGTTTTTATCAATTCCCAAATAAACAGTCTTGGGGTCAGGTCCCTCGGCGACATCTTGTAATGATTCCAACATTTGACCGGATACTGCTGACCAATCAGAATCTTGGGCAAGTTCGTTCTGGAAAAAAAAACATAAGCATAAACATAAGCCGTGATAATTCCATTTTATAACCTAAACCTGTCACTTGGAAAAAAAGACCCTAAGAACTAGATGAGATATTCGAAAGTTAAGAACAACCACATACAGGTGCAAAGTTAGAAAACCAGAATCAATTTGTTTTAAACTTAAATGCCCAAAACAGAATATAAAAGGCGAATTGAATGCCATATTATTATGGCATTTTCTCTCAATCAATGTTTGAGACGAGCAGAAAATTAAAGTAAGTACATTGTAAGCTTCGTTCATTTGATTATGTTATAATTTTCTGATAGAAATGGTCTATAAAAACACTCTTGCACAAATTTTTAATTATCCTGCAACGAAGTTATAGTTAGTAATATGACCTCATGGACATAATATCATTGCAGAGCTTACAAAACACGGAATACATCGTCTAGACGTGCTGGCCCAAATGATGGTGATTAATCGTTAATATGTTTAACGTGGCAGGTAACTTGTATAGTACTTTATTGCATTATAAATAAGTCTCAAGTCATAGAAAATGACTATCAGGATAAAAAGTATCCAAGAAGAATCACTTCTTTCTACGTAACTTCATCCAAATGAACTAAATAGGTATTGAACCTACAACTAAAGTAAAGAAGAAGAAGTATTTATGGGTGTTCTCCAGTTTTACCTGTCCCTGATGCAGCATAGACGTGTAGTTGAAGCCCGAGTAGATCAGCATCGCGTCTGCCACCAGTCCTGCGCACACGCCGGTGCCGCGCGCTCTTACCCAGTACCCTCCGGTCTCCTGCGACGCTCGCACCACCACGTCCATTCGCTCACCTGAAAATTAAGAAGAATATAGATTGTAGTTATTCAGCTGAGCATTTGTTAATGGAAGTAGTTTATACAAAGATAACAGAATCTGAACAGATCCTGATCCTGACAGTAGAACAACCAAAAATCTTAACAAGGAATACTTAGGTACTACTGGTTCATCATCATCATCATCATTTCAGCCACAGGACGTCCACTGCTGAACATAGGCCTCCCCCAATGACTTCCACATCGCACGGTTGGTAGCGGCCTGCATCCAGCGCCTTCCCGCTACCTTTATCAGGTCGTCGGTCCACCTTGTGGGTGGACGTCCCACGCTGCGTTTTCCGGTACGTGGCCTCCATTCCAGAACTACTGGTTATATCAATGTATTTATATGGAACTAGACCCGCGACTTCGTACGCGTGGATCCCGTTTCCCCTTAGGGGTGAAGTTTCGCAAAATCCGTTTTAAAAGGCAATATTTGAGACTCCTAGCGCTTGTAGTTTCTGAGATTTTGTGAGGAGTGAGTCAGTCAGTGACCTTTCGCTTTTATACAGTGTGTCCGGGCATGTAGTGATCAAACTTTAAGGGCGTAATCTATGGACAATTTTATCGGTGAAAATACTTTAAATTTGGGGCTTGACCCATTTCTCGCATATTTACAAGGATTTAAGTTTTTAATTTTAAGTTTTCACCTCTTCCTTCAAAAACAAGTGATAGCGTGGGTAGTTTAACATTAATAAGCAAAAATTTTATATTATGCGATAGCCAATAAAATAATCTATTAGTAGAAGTAGAAAACACATACAAGTTTCATACATTTTAAGGGTGTAAGAATGGATTTAATTAGAAATAAACATGATTTTTTTCACATCTTTTACAGTTATTTCCCAACACAAGAAAAACCAGGTCGTTAAGGTATGTTTTATTTGCATTTTATTATTAGTATTTGAGCTATTCTACAAAACGAATGTAAATTTTTTAGTCTACGTCTATTAGTTTCGACGTAATTGTTGAACAAAGATACCCCTTCCCAGCGGTTTCCCAGCGGTTTGATCATAGTAAATGTTGTGATAGGGATAGAGACATGCGATTTTTAGTTTTACAAAGATAATACGATAGAGAATAATACAAAGTAATAAAAACCACCTGTTATAGGGGCATTTTTTGGAGAAATTTATCAAATAACCAAAAAAACACGAATTTAAAAGCAGATTTTTTTCAAAAAGTATCATTTTTTATTATTTGTTGGCATTTTTTGTGTATTTTATGTATTTTTTTAGTATCGCCTGTTATTTAGCATTATTACTGTTTTTATTTTATCAGGATATACCGCTTAGTTTAAAAGTTATTACGTTTTCTTTACAATAAGTAATTAGAAGAAAAAAAAATCTATAAAAAATTTAAAAAAAATCTCAAAAATTTTGTGACCTCTTTTTTGTCGATAAAAATAGGTCTAGTTTCATCTATTTTCATATGTACACAAAACTGGCTTAAGTCCGCAGCTTCGCCTACGTGGGTTTAGTTCTGTGACAAAAAAAAATGCCTGAGTATGATGATCGATTTCATTCACAAAGCTAAGGATCACGAATCTTGGAATTTTATCAGAGAAAGTAGAAATGTATCATCGCACGGTCATCGACAAATAAAACAATATTTAACAATATGCCTAATCTCAATCAAATCAAAATCATCAGCAGCCTAGCTGTAAAATGTAACAACTAGACAGACAACTGAGTAACTTTCGCATATTTATAATATTAATACGTTGCAAAATACTATGCACAAAGTCCTTCAGGCGTTCAGAAAAACTGAAAGTAAAATCGCAATAACCTTTGTACTGACAAGAACGTTATTCCATCCTCTGCTAATGCACTCTTATAAATCGCATGCAATCAAAAAGTGATTAACTATTTCCACTCTTATTTCCCAAGCCACAAAGGCTACGTTAGCGTCAATGCTTTGCGGTTAAAATGTAGTTTATTGACCATGAGATAGAAAGTGAAATGGAAAAAAACGAAACCTGTTCCATGGCTGACCTTAAACTCTTGGATCACAAGTTATACACCCATGTGAAAGCCTTTCTCCTCTCACTGGCGACGGATGTCGGCTAGCTAAATATAGCATTAGTTAATGGCCTAAAACACTGCCTTGCTGTACGCCAAGTTACGTTTTAGTAGAAAACGAAACCACTTTGTGATTTTCGGAGTATTGTACTTACTCGTAACAACAAAAGGTTAAAGGAAATGAAATATTAGCACTAATCGATACTAATCGTTACCATTGAAGCTTGAAATTATTAATAGTCTTTAAAAATTTTGACAGCTTACATTCTTCTGACAGAAATTAATTACAATTTATACGATGATATTAAATGCGCTTTTAATTTTATAGCATAGGCAGGTAGTGAAATGCAACATGCAATTGCAATATTGCAAAAAAGGTTACTGTGTTAAGTAATTGAAACTAATCGCAATCCTAAATCCTTAAATGTTAATGATTAGATCATATTTGGTGATAATTAATCATAATAATTTAATTGTGGATGTGAGACACATACCTGTGTAGATATTGTTAATGATCCTAACAGAACTTATACGATGGATAAGGGTACATTAACTTTTTCCTTCACAATTAATGGAGAGAAAGGAGGATTGTTAATTTTCTGTCTTATATTTAGTTTCTTAAAATAATCTTCTCAAGCCATCAGATCGTAGCTTGCGAATTTTATTGATAAACTTAATCCGTTTGACTTTAATTGGTTAGCTGTTGAATAAAATTTTACTTTCTCCGTCGATCGCTGGTCGGCGCGACAGATTGCTCACTCTCACTGACAGTGAAAAGTCATCTCTCACTTTTATTTTTGAATACACTACTTAAATTTAATGAGTCATGCCTTCACGACTTGCTACACATTACAAATATTTGGCAGTCATTAAATAAAAATGCAACAGAAAGCCTGAAACTATGCACATTCTCAGTTGAATGTGCAAATTGCATAGTTTACGAAATATTTTAAGTATAAAATAATTTCCTGTTACGCAAATAATACATTGTAGTTTGATTCGACTATGCTTTGCCTGTAGGTTGAAAAATTCTACATGCTGCAGTTTCATGTCTCATAGAAAAACTTGTAATACCCCTCTGTTTTTGCGTCGGGGGTTAAAAAAAGGTTGTCAGTCAGTATGTGGAGGCTACTATGCTTGGCGATGAGTTTTTACATTGATAGAAGTTACATTAATCCTTCAAGGCCCGCGAATCTAGACACAATAGATAATCAATTGTTATGACATTAATGAATGCCGTCTGGGACTCAAGCGGTTAAACGTACGTTATAGTGACGGTAGTGTTTAAAAAGAATCCAATTTCTTGTGCAATCTCTATGTTAAGATTAGCTCTATATTTTAGATAAGTATCAGATAAATGTGTCCAGTGGTTGAAGTTCATAGATATCCATCAATGTCTTGCTAGCCTATTTCTTACTCAATACCTAACTTGTCTAATGATACTACCTAACTAAATGCTAGACTGGACTTGCTCAAATCTTGTATAAAATATTTTATAATATGAAAATATTTAATGTTATTATCGAGTGTTTAATCTCTCTACTCGCGAAAGGTCATTGACTCACTAACTCACTCATCATGAAATCTCAGAAACTACAAGTGCTAGGAGTCTCAAATTTCGCATGGGGGTTCCTTTTAGAAAGTAGGTGCTCATTAAGATGGGATTTTGCAAAATTCAACCCCTAAGGGGGTAAATCGGAATCCAGGAGTACGAAGTCGCGGGCGGCCGCTAGTCATAAAATAAAATTGTCAGAAAGTTGTAAGATTTTTGTGCTTGCCCTTGTTAAGTCACTCAATACAAAATTACTGGAAAGTACCTTGATCGTGTTCGGTTAAATTAATCACTACATTCACACTTTCAAGTTAACTTTTACTAAAAGTACCTACCTACTGCAGAGCAAGTAAAATTTCAGTTTGAAAAGATTAATGTAGACAGTAAGGTGACTTTAATGATCTAAAATTTTTCTTTATTTCAACAGACTACTGGGTTCTTAATATTAATTAATCATCATCATTTACACTATAAATAAATAGGGTCCTAATAGGCGTTTTTACACATCGTCAAATTGATGTCTCATTAAAATTGTAACACATTAGAGAGAGAGTGATTAGGTGCCAACAGGAATATAATTCCTTCCACTTACCCGGATAAATCAGGACAGTCCTAGCAGCTGCAGGCTTGACAGACCTCCCATCGGTTGCTATGACGACCATCTCGTGTCTCTCAATCCTGACCAGCACCGGGCATTCGACCGCGATCGCGTTGATCAGGCGCAGCCTGTACGCGAACCCTTGCATAACGAATATTCTGCAACAAAAATTGTTGAAACAAATAGAAACTTCGTAAGAGTAAAGAAAGAACTTTCGGATGTAAGGAATGTTATGAAAACAATAAAAGAAAAGTCATACAAATAACTTTAAAACAAGTTTCAGTGGATCGAAAACAAGTTATTCAGAACCGGATTTATTTAAACGCTCTAAACAAATGCACGAATCTTAAAATAAATAATTGTCGACAACATCACGAAAATTTGACATTACGTAGAAAGATTATCGTTATAAAAATAGGAAGATTAGAATAGAAAGCTAGGTTTCACTGATGATGTTGACGATTTCAGTCATGGCGACCATTTCAACCCCTAACTGTCTTGGCGGCGCTAAACGGCGATGAAAATAAATGATGATGTGAAATGAAGTGAATGAAGGGTGATCTTTGCCGCATACAGCCTCGCACTTTATGGACATCTGAGCACGCTGATATCATAGTTAAAGTGAATGGCAGCTGATGAACTGATAAATTAAATCACAAGAGCATTCTTAATTGTCATACTTTTAAAACTTCGTGTTATTCTTACCCTTAGGTTGAACCATCAGACTTCCCTACTAAATTTTATAACAAAACACAAATAGAATCAACCGTCAGTGTTAAGAATCTTCCGAAATATTGTCAATATTTGTCCAAACTTCCAAAGTTCATGATACTCTTGCCCTTGGATGCCATCGTAAAGACCAAGTTCAGACATCACCAACAGTGTGTTACTCATCATTACTGGTTCATTCATGGTCATTCCATTCTACTTGGCCTTGGTAGATCGTGCATGATTCGTTGCACAAGACAACAATGAGTTATGTTTCTAAAAATAATGCCTTTGGTGCATTTGAGATATTTTTATTATCTTGCTGTAATAGCTGTTTATTGCACATTGCAATGATGAATGCAACAGTAACCAAACCTTTTTGTCGTGCTTTCTTTTACTGTAAACGAAATGTCATTCTTAATAACTAATTTAACATTCAGTCAGTTAACTGCCTCTGTTGGTTAGCGGTTAGACTACTTTCTCAGACAGAGGTCCCAGGTTTGATTCCTACTCGAGGCAATGTTTCTACTCGGTTAGGACGGTGGTAGGGCTTGTTTTAAGTCCGCCTGGCTAGCTACCACCATCTCACCTAAGTCTTATCTCCATAATAACAAGTTACTCGTACAAGATTGCTGTGTTTTGGCAGTTGGACATTAGTCGATAAGATATCCTTATACTCGTACTTTACATAAAAGCGCAGCATTATGATTTGTTTCCATTAAACAGCACTAGTAATTCCACAGTCACCATTATTACTCGGTATTGTTAAATGCCCGTATTCACAAACGATGCTTGCTTAAGCAAAGCATCAAATCGAACGCACAGCGTTGAATAGAGCTCTGTGATTGGTTCGTGTGTCACCCTGTGCGTGAGCACTGTGAGACCTTATAGTAATGTTTGTGAATGGCATGAGTTACTGAACATCTGTCACAATGTTTAAAATTAAATTAATTTGAGGCTAACAAGTCCAAATTACTACGGCCGGACGTATTTCGTAAGATCCAAGCATAAGTGCATCTAATATTTTCGGCCATTGTCACAAACCGTGCAATACTTAATAACACCCACTTTGGGTTTTCGTCATAGCTGATGGTCAGCGCAGTGCGTTGCATTCGAGTGACCTCGAGGTGGATATTATCAGCTGAACAAAGTACAATTTCGTACATTATTATGCCTTAGTTTGCCTAATGTGCCTTGTGTTCGAATGAATGAACGAATATTTTATGAACGTATAAATGTATTATACTCAAAAATTTAATTACAAAATATTGTGTTTTTGGCATACTTATGAGTATAGCTGAAGCTGATCGACTACGAAGTGGAAACAATTAAAGAGCGATGGGCATCTACAGTAAAATTAAGTTTGGAGATTTGTAAATTGAACAATTTTGTCTATGTTTCTTGGAAAAAGGAATTCTGTGCCTGGCCTGGCAGTGATAAGTTCATGTTTGTTGCTGTTTCCATCCCTTCTTTGCACAAAATTTTCTTTTATAATAACACTTACTATTCCACTATCTTGTCGATACATTTTGTAACATAACTACCTAATATCGTATTTGAGATGTATTGTTTGGTCATGCAACAACAAAATCTTATGCTATCAAAAATATAGTCAAATGCTCACTTGAAGTTCCCTTCATCCCCATTTATGGTCATGGCATTCGGTTGCATCCCACTTGCATCCTCCAGATTCCCGGTCAGCAGCTGCGGGAACACCGCAGCTATAAGGAGAGTATTCTCCGTGCTTCGATCATAGCCATACAAGGAGGAGTGAGGCTCTAAGGGCTGCGGTTGGTTCACTATCAACGAGCCGTATACGCCGTCACTTTGGTGGGACACTGAAAAATACATGAATTTAGTCATAGTTCCTAGGTAGACCGACGATCTGGTAAATGATCCTGGTTGCGTGCAGCGCAAGACTGGTCGTTGTAGATATCCTTGGGGGAAGCCTTTGCCCAGTAGTGGACGTCATTTGATGATGAGCCATTAGTTCGATTATGGTAAAAGCAACCGAATCAAATCCGGAACTTGTCGTTTGAGAGCATGCTATAACTTAAACCTTCACGACAATAAAGTGTTTGGAATTATTTTACGCTATTATGTCACGACAAAAGCTTATCTGCGATTATATCACAGCATAACCAATGATACAGCAAAACTCCGATGAACGACTGGCTACACAAGTCAGGCCGGTGTATGTGGAAACTATTTAAGGTCAAGATTCCAGCAATGCCACTTTGTTTCACAACGCGAGTTATTAAATTCAAGTTCAATAGTAATTTACTTTATTTCATACACTTTAACAATCGCCTTTCAGACTAACTTATGTATAGCTTTAAGTTATTATGAGCATAGGTATTTGTTTGCGTTATGCGCATGATCCGCATTGTTTTTTTTTTTGTATTTAACCAAAGAAACTTAATAAACTTACCTGAATCAGAATGATAGAAAAAGGTACCCGGTGACGAAGCAATGAAGGCATATTTGTAAGTAGCTCCATAAGCTATCGGGCATTGAGTGACCATAGGCACTCCGTCCATATGCGGCGTTCCTCTCTGCTCTACCCCATGCCAGTGTATCGTCTCATCCTGATCAGGGATTTTGTTCTTGACTTCTACGACGATGACGTCATTCACGCAGACGTTGATCGCCGGGCCCGGTGACATTCCATTGATAGAAATGGCCGGCCTACCGCTTTCTTGTATGGTTGGCTCTATTACGAAACTGTAATAGCACCTCCGTGGTTTCACGTTGAATTTGCAAGGACGGTGGCATGACTGGTCTGTAAAATTGTTTCTTTGTTTAGGTCTAGTTTTAAATATGAGCAATATGTAAATTTTGTAAATTCCAGTTGACTTTAACGTCTTGAAAAAATTGTGGCATTCACTTTAACGTTACGAACAGTATTTACTTTAGAAAGGAATTAAAATTGGACGCTAATTAAAGAAAGTGCTAAAATATTCTGTGATAATTACAATGTACTGTTAAAGTAAACAATTAGCGGCAAGTAGAGCGTCAGATCCATAATATTAACCTTGAATTAGACTAACAAACTCATTTTTCTCTCATGTCTATTCAGCAGAGAAATTAATGAAAGTTACATGCCGAATTTTGGCTTAAAGTGATGTGAATGGTCTATGATTAAAGATAATTTTATTCAAGAATAAATTACGTTTGCCTTAATAAGTAGGCTTTGAACAAGCTACGCTTGGTTATGGCTTTTGCTGAGTAAGGTCCTTTTAATTTGAGCATCACACATTGTAAATAAACAATGTGTTTGTATCATATGCAGTTGTTTTTATACGAGTACTTAAGTACGATTATGTCTAATATTATGTCTAATCGATTCATACATCTTACATCAATTGGTATTATAGATTACTACAACTGATTCCTTTTTACTGAGAAGTTGTTTCTAAATCGAGGTTAATGCTTTATTTATTTAATGATAACTTATTATTTATCCTATTATTAAACAAGTCTTAAAGTCTAGTTAAAATTAATTTACCTGAATTCTTCGTTGTATCTTCGAACAGAATACCGGAGCTTGTCGGCGTAAAGCTTTCGATGGAAGCTTTTCCATTGTTGCTAATATTTACTATTATCATTAAACAGCAAACCAGCAGCTTCATCTTGAGTGCACTTTAAAATCCGTTTCGTAACAAAAAGATAAAAATATTGTGATTAAATTATTTATATGTTAAGGAAGGTTCTTAGTTAAGGAAGGTCTAAAAGTGACACATCGTATTCACACACAACACCGTCGCCTGCGCGAAACGTGCGCGAGAGCATCGGAGCCTCAAATGCAACTGACAAAATATGCGCAAAGGCACGGCGGCTGCCGAAGTCGGATCTATCTCCGATTTGGCTTATTACTCACTCACCACCTTCGCTAGATCCAATTTACTGTAACACAATGTGGATTATATTTATTTTGCATTATTAAATATGGTTTCACACACACAGAAAAGTGTGAATCGCCATTTTTGCTTTATGTATTTAAGAACGGAAGTAGGCTTTGCAAACAAAGTTAACGTGAAGATTCTTAAAAACACCGAAAAGTCCTTATAAACACGATTTATGAGGATAGAATTTGATAGATGCATTATTTTGTTATTATTTTTGCAATTTCTCAAGTTAATGTAGACTTTTAGAGAATAAATTCGTGGTCAACGAGTAGGTATTTTAAGTTATTAGATATCGCGGTGAATGCGTTTCCGATGTTGCTAATAATATGTACTATGAACATTAAAATTTTTCGTAATAACTGCCTCCCTAAAGTGTTACAAAGGTAAACCTCTTGTATTCTTATCTACGTTCTGTAATACCTATAATGGTTTAAATAAACTTCTTATGGTAGGTGTGTTATTTGGATTTCATAAGCGAAAAAAGATCTGAACAATGGTATTACCTGTTTAATTCTATTACGTAATCGTGCATTCGTGCCTAAGAGGAGGTATTTCCTTCCGCTTTCCAACAGTGTCTATAAAACCACATTAAGTAACTTTTAACGTAGCAATAAACTTTAGGGCCTCGCTTGGTTTAGAAAATTGTCAACACAAACCAATATTAACTAAGTTGTAATATTATTTTTTTATTTCCACTAGATGGACTGACGATCTGGTCAAAGTCGCGGGAGAAGCCATGAGTGCGGGCGGCGCAGGACCGATCGTTTTGGAAATCCTTGGGGGAGGCCTTAGTCCAACAGTGTACGTTATTTGTCTGAAACGAAATATTATTTTTAAGAGGTAAAATTCAAGGGTGTAGAGCGGAACAATGCAGGTTCTAAGTGCAAGCATCAGCAACCACTTTTGCAACTTCGTTCCGCACTCGCACTCTTTGTAGTGAGTATTTCACAACAAACGACACTAATTTGTATGTTAAGGTCGACATGAAATATTAGAACGTCGAGAATTAGACTGACAGCGTGTAAAATGTGAAAAGATAAATAGCAATGCATTTGAGATCATATTTCAAAGTAATGCACCTTAATAATTCTCACGTTGTTGTTCCATTAATTTATATTTCAACGAATGTCTTTTTAGATAGTATTCATTAATATTGCAAGTAATCAATAATTCTTCTTGTCTTAAACGGGAACTAGTAAATGAAACACATTTTTGTGCTTCATCTTTATTATCTATTCTCAAGTGAAGTGCATACTGAAATTAAACTTTAACTACAGTGACAAACTTAAACATCGCCTGCAAGGTGGTGGCGAAAGTTGATATGTTCACTGGTATGATATCAGCAGCCAGAATTTCCACTGGTCTCTGGGCCTGTCTCAACATGAAATAAATAGCTTTCTTCTCTTTCACGTCGAAATTCTCCCAACCGCACGAATAAACGCACTGCTCAAAGTATTCCGCTGCATTTGTCAGTCTCTGGCACAAGAAACAGTACAGAAAGAACACCAAGAAACAATAGACAACCACCGGCATAAATTGAAGCCATTCTTGAAGAGGCAGGTAAAAGAATAAAGACATGCAAACGGCATTCGACCCAAAATTGATGCCGATGGATCCACTGTATAAAGATTTCAACTTGTCAATGATGCTAAGAAGTATCACATGTCTCTGTATCAATTCATGCAGCATTGTTTTTGCAATGGGGTTATTGAAGTAAGTCTGCCGATCATAGTTGTTGAGAGTCATTATTTCTTCGGAAAGAAGACGGTATAACAGAGCAGTGTACGCTATCAGAACCACGAGGAGGGCTTGGTAGTTTAGAACTACCATCATGATTGAAATTTCTTGAATCAAAAGGAGAGCAGAGCAAATCTCTTTATTGGGTGATGCAGTCAAAGGCTCCATTCCTGAAAGAAAAGATATTTTACAATAGATACCAAAGTAATAATTACAGCATCATACCAAGATAATAGACATCTTGGGGCTTATTACAACTAGTAAAAACGTGCGTTGAACACTTTTTTAAATTGACATTTAATATGGAAATGTCACACGTGTTTTGTAATAACACCATATTATAATTATGATATCTTGAAGGAAAGTATTTTTAATTTCATCTCTACAATCTAAATGAGCTTTAACCTGTATCTGGCATAAATAAATGTCAGAACTGAGATACCAAAATATCGACAGTAGTACTCGTAAAAACTTAACCTACAAATCCTACCATAGCAAGGGGTCATGGAATAGCTGTTCTTCACGTCCATACGGTTGGGCAGGTACACAAACATGGCGTTCGTTAAATTGAAGCCGTAGAACATGAACAGGATCCTCTTGATCCGCTGCACCGCGCGCTTGTGCTTCCCGCGGAATGCTTCGTTGGCGGTGGCCAGCGCGTCGCTCTGGCTGATCTCTTGCAAGATCGACTTCAGCAATGGGCTGCAAATATACAGGGTTATTTGGTAATCAGTGCCCAAATTAGGAGTAACTTAATCGATTTAGGTAAAGAAAACAAACGTCGTCTACCGCTGCTGTGTAAAGTCGACTACGAACTTGCACCTTTACGCCAATATTCACAAACATTACTGTGAGATCTCACAGTGTGCGTGGACGCACAAGGTGGCACACGAACCAATCACAGAGCTCTATTCAACACTGTGCGTTCGATTTGCTGCTTGACTTAAGCAAGCATCGTTTGTGAATACGGGCGTTAGTCACAATAAAATAAGTGAAGATGTTCAATGCCTAAGTTCCTACGTCAAAAATAAACATTGGTTTGATGAATAAAAGAAGATCATTTAAAAGCACAATTCCAACATAAATAAGCACAAACACACTCATAAAGGTTGTAATATCTTACCGTTTCAGCAAGAACCAGTGGCTGTTGTTGGCGATCAGTATTAAGAGTGACACGTTGACGTAACACTTGATGAAGTCGCGGGCATCCCCTGCGTACTTCACCTGGTACACCGTGCAGCCCACGCCGTAGATGTAGAACAGGAGAGACAAGTGCAAGATCCAGAATGGAGCTAGAAAGTACATTTAGTTTTAGAAGACTGCTGCTGTTGAGGGTTAACCCTTGTTTTGTCTCCTGTCAGTAGCTTTGCACTGGAGGGAAGTCGAACCTAAACTTGGAACTCCTCCTATGTTCTTCTGATTAAATTCGTTACGGGTCCAATGAAAGTTTAAGTCCCAAGGACAAACTTGACCTTCACTGGTTGGATTTTTTACTAGCGGTCAAGCTGTAGATCCTGGCTACGCAGGAGTTGCAGTGCTGGGAACGAGAGTTCCGTTGCTGTTGAGGCTTATCAAGCCAATAGCACGCACTCCTTTGATGGTACTTCCCAAATATTTTAAACATGATCCATAAAAGTTCGCTATCCTTGCTGCAGTTACCTACCTACTTAGAAAAAAGTAGCATCAGACAATGTTGTGACGCACATTAGATAATTTCTTTCGATGTGCTCTCTAAATCAAACCCTGATGTTAAAAGCATTGGCCCTCCGAATCTTGGATGAGACATACGAGTAGGTATCGAATACGATCAAATTATGACCTTTAACCAAAATTGAAAGAAAGAAAGAAAAAACATTTATTTGGTACCAAAAAATTTAAACAATTGAGCCATCCATCTACCAGAGTATTACTATTAAATCCTTCAGCTAAGCTAAAGGAGTTAGGAGTGGACTCAACACAATAGAGTCGGCTTCCCCAGTAGATTGAGCATTTTCACTCAAAGGTAGAAAGGCAACGTAACAGTAAGTACTTTTTAAATCCCATAACTCACTTTTAATTCCAAGAAACATTACGTCATTGAAGTTGTTTTCTCATATTACCGCCATGTGCTGTTAGTCCATAAAGCTTAATTGAGTGTATCGAGAATGCTTGTTTTCTTTTTACGTAGTCTACCGAATTCTTATCAAAATAACTTTCTAGCGATACCATGGTGGGTGTTATGTGAACGCGTTCGCTATTTGTCTCTATATTTGAATCTAATAACACTTGCTGTGATTTATTTAGTTGTGATTCTATAAATATCTCAAACGAGATTTTTATTTGAATTTAAATCTATAAAATTGATTTATGACAGTCGATTTTTAGTAACACTCACTATAATCGTTGTATTAATTCAATAAATATAGAACAACTTAAACAATAACAAATAAACCAAACAAAAAGGAGACATTTCAAAAATTCTACTCTAAAATAAAGTTTCCCAGGTGGAAAAGCTGCGGGATGATGTTATTTTGCACTGTTGCAAAAATATTCACAAAACAATTAAAAAGATAGTAAAAATAATTCGTGTGTCAGTTTTCACATTTCACTATTGAAGAATTTTTTGCGGCTTCACACGCATTTGTGCCGATTCGTGTCAGTGATTGTTGTGTAATACTCAAAAAATGCGTGTTACCGGCTGTTTTACTGCGTATAAACGCCTTTTTATGCTAAATTGGCAACGAATTTGTTTAAAAAATTAAGCTAATATAAAAAATAATGCCTAAAAACCTTATTTTAAACAGTATTTTTCTTAGACAACATTTTGCAAATTACCAAAAATTTAGCTTAATCTAGCATAAAAATAGGTACAATTTTGCACATTATAACTAGCATTAAAATAGGTATTGTGAGAAAAAATATTTAAACACACCAGAAATTTTGTTTCCAAGAATCGAAAAGCCAACCAAACTAGGCACAAAATTTACTATCGACAAAAGACTATCGTAACTATAATCTTGCATGCGACTTATAAATTCGCGATAATTCCTTTTTATGAACTCCATTTTGGCCGATGCGAACTCGTAAGACAAATCAACTCCGTCAATGAAATGAAGTGAAAAATGTGACGGATAACATGGACAGTACAAATTAGCAATATTAAAAAATAATTATAGGCAATTACAAGGGCGGCAGAATTAATAACGTGTTAGCGATGCTAGTCTAAAACAAGTGAAGACTCCATGCTTTACTTACTTGTCTTTCAAAAGATTCAACCGTTAGCTTCTCGTTTTCTTTCGAGAATAATTTCCATTATTGCAACTCCTAAGAAACTACGCCATTAAGTAGTCCCGAGAGAAAAATAAGTCACAAGGAAATTATTTAAAGAAAATAAGAGCTCGAAGCTATAGCTACAGATCAAATTCTCCTAATGCAAAGAGGTGACAAATAAAAATTAGATTAATTAAAGTAACTATCTAAATAGCTATGATATTTTAGGCTAATTCAACAAAATACTCTTACAATAATTATATCTGTAGTGTAGATACAAAATAATTCGCATATGAATATCAAAAATTAAATCTTAAGCCACCTCCCTCCAATAATGACATGCTTTTTTAATTGCCACTAATGAACCCTGTTATTAAAACACCCATAAAATTATTAATTTACACATCGCATGTAGGTAGTAATTATGAAAAATGTAGTTTTATTCCTAACTTACAGAAAAAAAAGGCATTACTGCCTTAGGTTAGTTAGTAACTATTTTCATAAGTAGGTACTTCAGTAAAAAAATTTCATCATCATCATCATCTCAGCCATAGGACGTCCACTGCTGAACATAGGCCTCCCCCAATGAAAAAAAATGTTCAAGGTAACACGGATGCAGCGGTTCCCAAACTTGGGTTCCCAAATACATACATAAAACTTTTAAGAGACTGGGTTAGAGCGACATCTAGCGGTGTTAATCTGTACTTCATTCTACGAAAGAGCAAAAAACTTGCCAAACCACGCCTGTACTTACCACAGATAATAATTTATCACCCTGCCCTGTATCATATATTAGCTAGAAAGGCGTGCCCTCGACAGATGTCGCTACTAAACCATGACACAGTTTCACTCCAGTAAAACTAGATGGCAGTGGCAATTAATATTACATTGAATTTTACTCAAGTGTGACGATTAAAAGAAAGGAGGTTAATGTTGTTTGTCAATACTCAGCCTTTACGATTTACAATCGCTTCTGAGTGCAATCCAAAATAAAATTTTTCTTATCACATTTATTTGTTGTCTCGCTTTTCGATACTTTGTTTTTTCGTTTTCATAGTAGGTACCTACCTATTCATCTAAGTTTAAATATTTACTTAAACAGAGTAAGCACGCGCCATATTCATATTCTATGTGGTTACCAATAGAGTATAATTTTGCTTGCATATTTTTTGAGCCAGAGCGAGACCACCTGGTTCAGTAGAGGTTAAACATATTAATTCGTCTCACTACTGAGTATACAAAAAAAAACCTCTGTTACCTGCTATTATTCTCGTTAGAATAGCATCATATCGCGTATAAATATTTAATATTGCAATGTCCTTATCTAGCAACGTGCTAAAAACTAAATAACCAGTAGCAGTCTACTGCGTTGATCTTCGAATTAAAATAGCAAGATAATACAGAATACGCACAAGGTTTTTCCATTAATAAAATTATATTTATTCATGAAAAGATGTGATGGCCAACCAGATCTGATTTTTAAAAGAAATTTGTAAATATCTAGGTAGATATTTTGTTTCCTTATCCATGTTGTAAAGGTAAATTACATCGACCAAGAAACAGCCAGGTATAGCATTAACCTTCCAGTTCATTTTCCTTAAAGACTGACTACGAGCAATCTACAGACTAAAATCAATAGTTAGGTTGATTGAAAATAAAATTGGTTTTGTGTATAAAATAAAAGCACAACTCTGAAAATCAAATATTTAATTACTTTTACAACAACAATTGACAAACTTTTAAATACTTAAGCAACAATATAAATACAGCACGGTCATTACAAGATATTCATTTAACAAAACTATGACTCGTAGAAAATTTACGAGCAACATCTATACAAGAATAAATCCATACCTCAGATCATAGAAAGAGAATAGATATGAAGTCGCGCGTAACTACAACGAGAACCAGTGTCCCCACATTTCCCCCACCACAGCTCCCACACACACATTCAACTGTGTAAAAACAAAGCGACTGAGAGTCTACGACAACATGTGCAACCGGCTTAAAAGTGCTGTGATTGGCCAGAAGGCGTGCCTTATGGCCAATCAATGGCCGCGTGACGTGACGCACACTTTGAAAAAAGCAATTAGAGAGAAGAAAGATAAAATGGAGTCGATAAGATATCGATACTTTAAATCCTGGGGGCAAGGCTCGAAATTGGTTTAAAAAATGCTTGTATGAAAACCTTTTTATTATTATTATGTTCTTTAACGATTTTTGCATAAAGGAGTCAGTTCCATTTTGTATGGACGAAAAACTCAGAATCAATTATTGGGACTAAATGAAGTTACCTTATATTAATTTACCCCAACCAAAGCTCAATGTCGTTATCGATGGAGTATAGAAGTTATAGACTGACAAAGTTTGTATGAAAAGTCATGGGTTAAGTAGGTACTTGCGATTTTTATCAGTATTTACATTTGGTAATATATTATTATTTACTTTAATAATAATAACAGGATCACTGTAATTATTATTAACTACTATCGCGCATTAACTTTTTAATTATGGCGAAATTCGTACCGCCTATGTTTATCAAAAATAATGCCTATATTAGGCTTTCAACTAGCTCTTATAGTAATTACATAGTTGACAGTTACTAATCCCTTCTACTATTGTTATTGTTTTTGTAAAAACTTAAAAATCGCAAGCAACTCATGATTTTTTCATTCAAAATTAGAAAATAGAAAATAATAATTTACTTCTATTTATCGATAATAGGAAACCGTATTAGAACACGAGCCCTGCACTATGTTACGACCGGCACATGCGGCCGTACTGTGTATTTTCACGCGTCAGTGGATATCGGAAGAAATAAAATACATTGCGCAGTAGTTACGCATGACATAAAGTGGTTGCTAACTAAATCGTCAATGTACAACGTGTTTGAATTTTTATCACCACTAATTTCGATATCGCAGTAAATGTCACGGCACTGAATTCGTTCGTAAAAATGTTTAGTTTTTTTTATTTATAAGCAAAATACCAATGGATTTGCAATACTTACATGTGGTAAATGACTTCATTGTTCCTGTAGTTCTTCGTTTCACTTATGTTATTGCACGTTACGACGCATTATCCAACAATATCGGAGAACATTTCCTCAGTACGACTGAATCGCGACTAACCTGGCGTCGCGGGCGATGTTCGTTTCTGGGCATATCGCGGAGACACGCGCCACGCCCCCGTTTCACATCTATTCCCTTCTATGATCTGAGATCCATACTGACTCTCTAGCCCTTCACACTAAGAATCGGTATCAGTAGAAAATCGCCGGATCCCATAACAATAGGGGTATATGTACCTATCACCCTACAACTTCATATTACGTGCAAGTCACAGTGAATCATGAAAATAAATTAGTTTTTGCGTCAGCACGAATATTCGGCATTATGAAGACCTTCCGATTTTCAACCAGCCAGATCGCCGATAAAGTGAGAATGGACCATTATACTAATCAAACGACACCCCATCTGAAGTGAGGTACGTTGATAAAGGAATGTCTTTGACATGTTTTAAAGCTTCAAGTTACGCTATTATACTCGTACGCCGGGCATCCCCGGCAAGGCTCGTGTCAGCTGTCGCCGTTGGCACTGCGCACTCGCCTTAGGAAGTCCTCGACTCGTTTGTATGGACTCTGACATCTTTCCTCATTCGATCGTATGAGATACGGCCCGTCCGACTCTCGACCTTCAGGCGTGTGACGTCCACTCGAACTGTCCGTCGCGTTCCGATTAAGAAACGGCTCCGCGTCCAACGCATTCGATGCAGCCACATTGTTTCTGCCATCAGTCGCTGCTTCGGAGCGCATTTCTGCTTCCCTTTGCCGAAGCCATACCGGTGAATGCACGTAGACCCTCGGTCGTTCTCTCAGAGCATTACACCGTTCCAAAGCCGGTCTCCTGACAGGAACAGGGGGTCTGTAAGCTGCAGGAATTGGCACGACTCCTCTTCCAAGGATAGAGCAGATGAGTCCTCTCAAAGCTGCTCGGAAGTCTTTTAAATGGTATGCGTATAATAAAGGATTGATAGCAGAATTAAGATGAGAGAATATTATGCAAAAATATGTCAGCAGATTTGGTATGTCTAAATCCGGCATAAAAGCTTTCACAGCGTTGATGGTGTAGAGTGGAATCCAGCAGACGATGAAGAAGAATACTATGATGGCGAGGTTCTGGGTGGCTTTGACTTCTCGCTTCTGTGCTGCCCCGAGCACTCGAAGCATGGTCCCTCCGGCGAGTCTGCCCCTGCTTCCTTCTACGGTCACCACTGCGCTAAGCTGGAAGTAAATAAAAGACCTGTTAATATCATCATTAAAAGAATCTTAAATCAATGTTTTCATTGTACAGCCAGGTATGAGGAAACCGGTTTCGTATTTGAGGTATTGAAGGTCATGTTGTCTTGCTTGAGATACTAATAAGCCAAATATGCATTCGTATTTACTATTCGTTCCTTTACTATTTTTCAAGCTTCTGACCACTTGTCTTAAGGCTTGGTATTTCTGCTAAAGTAGGTATTTCGCGCTGTCAAAATCTGCGCGCGCAATACTTCGCCGAAGACAGCGCGCCAAAGAGCTCTCGCGGCTACACAGTATAGAAATACGCACTTAGAAATACGCAGTTGGTTAGGTTAGGTTGACTTCCTTCCGTTCAAGCGTCACACTCACAGCACTTTCTAATACAAATCATATCCAAGTGATACAAATTAAAACAACTTTCCAAAATTTTTGGGAATATATTTTAGAATCGAATAAATATGGAATATAACTGCCAAAGTAAACACGGTTCAAAGAGGCGTGGCGTCACCCGACCTTCCGGAAGTTCCGCGCGGGCTAAAAGAATTTCAAGATTACGTCACCCGACCTATCGGTAGATCCTCGGGAGCTTGAGCGATTGGAAAAACATTTTATGATCAGTTACTCGTAGTAGCGATTATTTAGAGCTTGGATAGTAAATTATTATAGTTGTTGCAATTCACAAAGCTTTGCATGTGGTTAATTACATTAATCAGTACATGCATCAATTTTGTTCAGTCTTTTTGTTTATTAATAAATAAAAATATCATACTAAAATTGCATACATATTTGTTTGTATTGGTCTGGGTGTTTTCTTTCCACAATTTATGTATAACGTATGTACGGGGCTCTGTATCGAAAATCACTATGAGCAATAAGCATCACACACGGTTACCTGGAGTGCATTACCGCAGCAAAAAGCTTGCCATCTTAAATGAACGGTATAATATCGAGGTTTCGTCAGTACAGTTGCGAACAAAGGTGTTTGTGTAGTGTAGTTGAGTTGAGAGGTCAGATTATTGAAATAATAAAACGAACATTTTATTTTTTAAATACATTTTAAAAATAATTTACATTACAGATAACAATGAGAGGATGACATTGCAAGGTGGTGCCAGTCCAGTCTTAAATCCGTTGATATATGCTGCATCTGCCATGTTTTTGGCTAAAAGATTCTTCTATCTTGCAGTTTAGACTTTTATTACAGACCTCAGACAGTATTTTTGGAAAACTTTTACGCATGGTGGAGGAAGGGACGCTCTAGACACTCAAGTCTAGAAGGAGTCATATGAACTCCAAGTTTTAAATCCGTTGACATCTGCTGCATCTGCCATCTTTTTGGCTAGAAGATTCTTCTGTCTTGCAGCTTAGACCTTTAGCTACAGACCTTAGACAGTATTTTGTGAAAATTCTTACGCATGGTGGAGGAAGGGACGCTCTAGACACTCAAGTCTACAAGGAGTCACATGAACTCCAGTTTTAAATCCGTTGACACTGCTGCATCTGCCATCTTTTTGGCTAGAAGATTCTTCTATCTTGCAGCTTAGACCTTTAGCTACAGACCTTAGACAGTATTTTTGTGAAAATTCTTACGCATGGTGGAGGAAGGGACGCTCTAGAGACTCAAGTCTACAAGGAGTCATATGAACTCCAGTTTTAAATCCGTTGACATCTGCTGCATCTGCCATCTTTTTGGCTAGAAGATTCTTCTATCTTACAGCTTAGACCTTTAGCTACAGACCTTAGACAGTATTTTTTATTATTTATTTGTGTCAGTGTGCTCTTCTAAAGAGTGTAAGACGATTGTATGTAGGTACTATTAAAATGTAATTTTAACTCATTGGTTTTGTCTCATATTTGAGGAATGTACTATGTATCATGAGTAGAGTCTTCGTTTAAAAGGATGCGAACGATTTAAATTTCAATAGGTAGACAAAATTGATAATTCTTAATTATCAAAAATTTAAGCTTTCTCCAGTAACACTGATATTATTATACTGTGACTCATCAAAGTCATCATTGTCAAAAATATTGACAAATCGCGAACTGTCACGGCCAAAACACTGACACGCGTCCGTCCTCCGTAAGCGCTACCGCGCGACTGATTGAGATTGTCCAAGCCGTCATGGACGATTTTTTCCACATTTTTTAACATAGTAACTAAATAAGACGCAATATAAAAATTTCATCCGTTAAAAGCCCTCAAGTTATTTCTGAACTTTAATTTAGTAAAAGATTTAGAATCTCAAATCGCTTATTTTAAAAATAAAACCATAAAATAGAAAACGAATAGAGGTAACTTTGGGAATTTATTCTATCGAGTCAACTTCATCAAATCGTGTTTCCATCCGTTAATAGCCCTAGAAAATATCCTCAACTATGCCCAATAAAAATCTTAGCCTTTAATTTTACTGTTTAGTACCTCAAAAATGAAAAATGAAAACCTAATTTTCGCCATTTTCTCTGCTACCCGGCCTTAAATTCTAAACAAAACTTTTCATACAATGTATTGTTTGCTTTTCCATACAATTCTCAACTTTAATTAGTTTTTCGCATAAAATTAAACAGAAAAAATATAGGAAATTAAATCTCTTCAAATAAAAAAATCATTGAAATATTAATGATTTTATTTGAAGAGATTTCCCGACTTTCTCGTTATTGTGGCAGGATATTGGACCAGATTAGAATATGATCCCACTTAAAATTGACTGACAGATCAATCATTACGACGACGAAATTAGGGTATTGGAGTTCAAGGTACAAAATTAGCCGTGAATTTTATATCGTGAACTCGTAGTATGTTTTTGCATCGCATGCCTAGGGCTTCGTTGTCGATAAAAATACAATACACAATGCCTCCTCAAAATTACGGCGTAATCTAAATGCATTTTGAAGTGAATGTCTTTAGTATAAGGTTTAAAATCATCGATCAAAATCGTCATTTTGAGTCGGTTGTTGTGCTTTCGACCGTACAAGTAACTGTATGAACGAACAGCGCAGGTGCATTATGTTAAAAAAACAAAGGCAGAGCAGGTTCCTCGACTGATAACATTTTGTTTGACGCGCGTTGACCACAACGCATTCCAGTTATGGTTTTATGGTTCTAGATATTTATTTTTCTAAAAGAATACAATTATATTCACGTTTAAAAAAGTTCTAGATAAGTCCTATGTGCCTAAAATATTCGAGTAACATCAGAAAGGATAAAATTAACAATGAAGGTCGTTCGTTGATTTGGTGAAATCTAATCATACAAATTAAAGCAACAGATAGGCTTGACACCTACATTCTGCAATTCGGTAATCCGCAGAGTAGAAGTCTATACATATTTTTTCCATTTGATAACAATCTTATTAATAATAACAGTTTTATACACGCATCTAATAATATTAGGTACATCGCAATCAGTGGTTCTCTACTTATTATCATAAATATTTAATGCACATGACCGTATTGACCGTCTGTTTTTATACCAATTCCGAGAAAACTATGACTGATGATCTACTACTCCTGCTGTAGACAATAAAACATGTAGATTTCGATTGTAATATAACATAGATATACTAAATACTGAATCGTTCGTAAGTCGTAACTTAATACAGCGAAACGATCCCAATTTTGAATCGAAATAGAATACAGTGAGTATCTCCTTTAGACTCATTAAGAGTGATAAGATACAAAACATCGTTTGAGAACAGGTTTTTAAAACTAGTATCAAGAAACTAATATTTTGTTTTGTGTATTTAGGCACCTACTGTCTACTTAATATTATGTTTCTGTATGTAGACTGTAGTCTATGAAGTAGGAGCGTATTTCATTAATAATTCCAAAAATATTTTATAAACTCTATGTGGCTAATGGCATGATAGAGAGAGACTCCTAACGATGGAAATCCATTATGTCGTTGAGCATATTTCTACCACAAAGTAACTAGTAACTACTTACATGACTGAAGTATGCATGGAAAGAACTAGTAAGTAGTATGCATTTATCATAGGGTAAAACTATGATTCTTTAAACCTACGTAAGAACAGACACATACAGGGACACATTGTGGGTATATGTATACAGGGTGTCCCAGAATGGGTGAATCAAACTGCTAGGGGAGGTAGCTCTACTAATGTACTATCCCTAAAAAATATGAAAAAATAAAGCGCATAAGGACACAACATTTTTTTTTAAAGTGAACATAAATCAGCTTTGCCTAAGTATCTGGCTATAATTGCTGCGTTTGGAGTTTATTTGTACTTTTTTCTTACTAATATTAATTGTACATGATCGCTTCGTCTATCTGTAAACAAACTTTTGAAAATAATTACTAGATTTCGAGTTTAGAGCTTAGAGAGCACTGTATTTAAAAAAAGTTCAGATTTCAAAAAAATTTTTCAATTTTTTAGGGATAGTACATTAGTAGAGCTACCTCCCCTAGCAGTTTGATTCACCCATTATGGGACACCCTGTATACATATACCCACAATAAAGTAACTGCAATCTGAAGTTACGCTGGTTCTTCCGAGTTTACCGACGCGTAAAATAGGGAAAATGATTGTCTTATTCATAACTACATATTATGATTAATTCATTCATAATTGAAGAAGATACGTAATGGGTAAAGATGTTGCGCAACGTTAATGTAAAATTTGTGAGTTTTCGAGACACTTAGGTTCTGTATTCTTACTGTATTTACACATTTCAAAAATATAGCAGACAACATAATTGCGTTGTAAAATTATGTCGTACTGAACAAGCTTCAATTATGGGTACAACAACGGTACACCAAAGTAAACACTGTTGCACCTTATGTACTAGTGATAGATCCAATTTTTCAACAAATATGTACAATCAGATATGCTGTAGAGTGTAGAGTGTACGTACATGTTAATCCTTTGTAAGCCAGTAGGATATAGAGCTGCTTTTATTTTCACAGTGAACCTTGCTACGAGCTTTTACTGGTCGCGGGAGCACTTCTAGATAACGTATAACTCCCAACCTTGTAATCCAAGCGTATCAAAAGCTTAAAGCCACAGGGTGACGGTTAATTTTTGCTTAGCGCTCTACACACCAAAAATAACTGTCGCAAAAATTATCTCGCCCAAAACAAACCCGACCTTGTATCGACCTGAATAACGATAGGATTTTAGTATAAAACAACTGATTTCTAGATTCCAATATAAGTTCCACATGATAATGAAGTATAATATTGCAATGTAACCAACCTGCTTTACCACTCTGTAGATGTGAGGCTAAAAAGCCCCAAGAAGGACGCTCGGTGTGACGATGGTGGCAAAGTAAAAAAACACCAGATAGTTGTAGTCCATCACATCCACGAAGTAGCAGCCAGGAGCTGACTCCGCAGCGTGTAATCAAAGAGTCATCCAGCATAGTAATGTGACCAACCTGCTTCACCACCACCATGTAGATGTGAGTGTAGAAGGCAGCAAGAAGGACGCTCGGCTTGACGATGATGGCAAAGTAAAGGAACACCAGGTAGTTGTAGTCCATTACGTCCACCACGTAACAACCAGGAGCCGTCTCCGCAGCGTGTGATCATAAGACTCATCCATAATAATGTTACCAACCTGCTTCACCACCACCCTGTAGATGTGAGCGTAGAAGGCCGCAAAAAGAACGCTCGGCGTGACGATGGCGGCGAAGTAGAGGAACACCAGATAGTTGTAGTCCATGACATCCACGAAGTAACAACCAGGAGCCGTCTCCGCAGCGTGTGATCATAAGAGTCATCCATAATAATGATACCAACCTGCTTCACCACCACCCTGTAGATATGAGCGTAGAAGGCAGCAAGAAGGACGCTCGGCGTTACTACTAGAGGAACACCAGGTAATTGTAGTCCATCACATCCACGAAGTAGCAGCAAAGGGCCGACTCCGCAGCGTGTGATCAAAGAGTCATCCAGTACAGTAATGTGACCAACCTGCTTCACCATCACCCTGTAGATGTGAGCGTAGAAGGCAGCAAGAAGGACGCTCGGCGTTACTATAGTGGCGAAGTAGAGGAACATCAGGTAGTTGTAGTCCATGACATCCACAAAATAGCAGCAAAGGACCGACTACGCAGCGTGTGATCATAAGAGTCATCCATAATAATGTTACCAACCTGCTTCACCACTACTCTGTAGATATGAGCGTAGAAGGCAGCAAGAAGGACGCTCGGCGTTACTATAGTGGCGAAGTAGAGGAACACCAGATAGTTGTAGTCCATTACATCCACGAAGTAGCAGCCAGGAGCCGACTCCGCAGCATGCCACCCGAAGAGTGGAAGCAGGCCCACACCCGCACCAGCCACCCAGCATACTGATATTATAACTGGAACCAAGAAGAAAAATTTATTAGAATTGCCAGAGCCAGGGTAAAGCAAAAATACCATATTTAATTACTTACTGATATTTGGAAACAATAATAAAAATATATTAGGGCTTTAAACATAATACCACTCTTTACAGTGGGATTACGTACATTTTTTAGAGATTGCCAAGGCCGAGGTAATTTCGTTCCGAATGTAGCTCAAAATTAGTATATGTATTTGCTTTTATGTTGTTTATTTAGAAATCTGGGGTAGGTACATGTTATTTGGTAAATATTACATTGCATATTATGATTTTGTTCGATAATGTAGAGAAAGAGATGCTGTACAAGTTTTACAAGATGCGTGAATATTCAGTCTAATTAATTCGCAAGTATTTAAATTGAACCCAATTAACCAAAACATAGAGCTTGTCCAAATGACGCGTTTATACTCGCGCGATTTAAATCGCGTGATTGTGAGATGTATTACCTACTAGACTAGATGTTCATACAATATATTGTCCACATGCGGTGCAGCTGAGCTAGCTCTATGTTGGACATTAAAATAAATATGATGTCATCTACATATACCATCATAATGGGCTATTGAACAGGGTTTTAAAAATTGCATCGACGTCGACTGGGTGAAACAATAACACCGGAAGCTTGGTCAACGTTCTCTCTCGCGGTGTGAATGTTTATGCCATTGTTCGTTTACGTTTACCTCTGGCCATTGGCATAAAATATTACAGTTAAAATAGATTGAAATGACATCATTGAGGCGGTAATCGGTTTAGAAGCGTCTCTTCCAGATAACAAAGAAAGGTTTGTAATAAACACTGCTACGTAGTAAACGTAAATCGATCAGTTTCTAACTTTTCTTCTGATTAATTTTGTTGTTATTCCTATGGCAGCTTTATATCCCCTGGTGGGACATACCTATTTAGCCTTAGGTTTTATAGGATCAAGGAGGCTGTTTATCTTGGCTACACAGCAGATGCAGGCGAAACTAAAGTTGATTTTTAACTAAATGTTCGATTTATTTACCACATAACTACTCTTCTGACCATAACTATAAGAAATATTAGCGTTTTTTGCATTGTGCATTCGCTCTACAATACACAGTATTATGTTAACCCGTGCGAATCACGTTTGTGAAAGTGCCTGTGCAATCTTCGGTGGAGAAAGGAGGGAAATAATTAGCAGTAAGTACTAAAATCGCATGTCCCAGCGAATCCCTACCCGTACTAAGCTCTATAAGACCGTAATCCTTGTGCTAGATCACGTATCTTTCAGATGGTTATATAAATAGAGAATATCCCTTATACTTAGTCTATTCTTGTTTCAGTTTTGTATACACTTGCTTTATTTTCAATTGAAATAAGTTTACATATTAGGTAATGGAGCTAGTATCGCCCCGAAAAGTACCTACTACGTGATGTCACGGTTAACTGCTACGAGCACTATATTTTCATACAACAATCCTTGGAACAATAATTCTTTTACAACTCTGGGACGATATTTTCTTAGTATAAAGGGAAATGTGACCTTTACTAAAAGAAATGACATTTCCTTGTCCTACCCTACGAATTGCCTATTCGTCTTCCTTTTCTGGGAAATCTACTATGCCATTTTATTCACTGATACCTATACTGTATAATTGAATCTCAATCAAGCGGAAACGAAATTTATTTTGCTATACTTTGTTTTGTTTTTCGTGAGCGAAGAATTCAGTGTTCACGAAACAATACTTATTAAGAAAATAACTCACAATTTTTCTCGTTCAAAAATTATATTACACTGACAAAGAAAGAAGCAGCATTCTTTCATTTAAAATAATAGTTATAGAAAACAATAGTTCCATAAGAATACTAAAGAATACCACAAAATACCAGTTTCCGATGACAATGGATACTAGAACAAAACACGGACTTGTTCAAAAATGCAATTTAACACAGTCTTGAGTCATTTGTTTACAGAGATAGTAGAAGTAGAACAATGAATGAGTCAAGTTGACAGAAAACCAATGTATTTGAACGGTCCGCTGACGCAGAAGGTAAATTTTAAAATTTTATTATACTTTGATAGCTACACTGGCAATAACACATTAAAGTTGATAAGAAACTCGTTAAGAAATAATCCTATGATGTATTATTATGAAAAAAAAATGGTAGACGGTCGTCAGTGGTTTTATATTAAAATATTTTCTCGAGTTATGAAAATGGGTCCATTTTTCCAAGTGTTTACTTTACTATCACTAAAACTTAGAGTTTATTTCTTACTCTCCTCTGTGTATAAATACCGGTTAATAAGTGCGAGTGCGACTCGTGTACTGGGGGTTCCATATCGTTATTCATGTTCCTTCCTACTGAATTATCTTTCTTTTACGTTCAAATATAAGTTGAAATGACAATTAAGTCTGAAAAAGTAATTTTTCAGATTTTTTCCATTACTTGCTACTTCTGACGAGCATCAAAATAATATGCGAAATAAACCTTTTCACAGCTCCAAGGGATTAATAACGAAGTCATTTAAGAGTTCCTTTTATTCCTTTTTAGTTACAAAACCATAAAAATACGAAATTCTGCCCCTTATTTTCAAAGAATTAAAATGGGGATTGAAAATAATTATGGTAACACGATGAAACTTCAGAAATAAAAAACATTTTCGTGGTTATTGAGGCGATCACAAACATGTTTTTAAACAAACTAGCCAAAATTCCTCTCCAATATTGTTACCATAAAGTCCATAAAGAAACCCTATAAGAAAAGGGTCGGATTTGAAATTCAAATTGTTAGAAAACTTAGTCTTAATATTATCCTCTTCCTGTTACGCGGTATCGGCAAATATTTTGCAAAAATTAAAAAAATGTGACTCCATCGCAACTTATAAGTTACTAGCTTTCCGCCCGCGTGGACTACATTATGTATATATTTTACGGAACCCTGTTTTTTTCCAAAATAAAATTTAGCCTATGTTACTCGTGGATAATGTAGCTTTCAAATGGTAAAAGAACTTTTAAAAACGGTCCAGTAGTTTTGAGCCTATTCATTACAAACAAACAAAGTTTTCCGCTTTATAATATTAGTGTAGAAGTGTAGATAAGTACATACCTACTTACCGACAGTTATGCCTAGCTAAAGTATGAATGTATAATTTATCGCATATGAAAAGAACTTAATTCTTATTCTATGAAAAGGACTAAGTACTTAACTTAATTCTAATTCTATGAAAAGAATAACTTATTCTTAATCTATTGTTCGCCACTTTACGTAAGCTCAAGACTTGACGTCGAGTTTTATCGTAAAATCTTTAGCCTATTCTATTTTAATGAATCTCATGGCCGTGGTGACAGGCTGTGTTCAGCGAAACTATTTATTCATTCCATAACTTTTTAACTAGTTAACTGTGACGGAGGTTACAAAATATATTAAATCTAGAATCGAATGGTAATAAACCTTCCTCATTGTAGTACCTAAAACAGTGTCGATTCACAATAAATAAACTTTGAATTTTGAAATGCAACAGTCCAACTTGGAGTCTCCTAGCATTGTTTGAGAATAAATAAAAAGTCTTTACGATTCCAAACACGATGATGTGTGGGCTTGTCTAATCAAGCATTCCAATTGCCTACTAAATTTCGCATCACTCGTACCGCTGTTAAGAATTTAACGACGCAAATTAAATATTAAGTAAGAAATAACAAAATGACTGGCACCCAGAAAATTATTGGTGTGTAAAAACAATGTTGTTTCACGGCTCCCTAATCTAAGATTGGCTTGGCTGAGTTATTTATTACAAGATAAATGCACATAAAACATGATATTCTCATCCAGTTAACTTAAGGGCTAAACTGAGTCCTAGATAATATTTAACGAATATGGATGACAAAATAAGTAAACAGAGCTCATGAAGAACGTGAAATTAATCACTGTTATACCTACTTTAGTCGTTCATAGGTTTTAAAACGCATCTGTTCATTTAAGTCACCCAAATGAATATAGGTACAGTCGTATTATTAACTCTCACACAAATGTTACATACGGAGCGAGAAACCACGTTATTGATAATAAACGATTTGTCAGTTTTGTCATTGGCTGCTGTTAAAAAGTCATATAAACAGACGACAACACATAAAGCTAAACTCAGTGGCAACTTATGTTCTTGAGATAGATGCTATTTTGCTACGAGAATTTTTTTTGCTTACTATTTCTACTTACATGTAAAAGAGTGTGAAAAAATGGCTGGCTGGCTGAAAAACATTCTTCAATGCCTTTGTTGAAAAGCTAATATTGAAGGAATTTGCAGCTGGGAAAATAGTACGTAGGTGTATGATGTCATACATTGACTAATTAAGTTATGAATTACATTATTATACCTACTTAATAACATCAAGGAAAAAGTTATGAAGAACTTCACGTTTTTCAGATATGAAAATGATTTGGTTGTAACTTGATCGTAAATAAATTAATTGCGAAATTAGATTTTCTAAGTAAGTTCATAAGTGCCACTAGTGGTCTAAATTGAATTAAATATTTTTGATTTTGATTTTTGATTCTATTGAATGGTATGTTCAAAAACACACCAAAATGTCCTGATATAAAGGAAGAAACCTTGATTGGTTGAACCATCTTACTTTAACAAAAGTTAAAAGTCTTTCAAACTTCATACAAAAACCCTAGTTAAAGTTATAGTTACGGTTAAAATTAAGTTAAGGTGATGAAACTCAGCCTTTAGAATATTTTTGACGTTAAATCAAGTTTTGAATATTGTTTCGTTTGGGTATGAATTATGACCACTAAAGCGATAACTAAGTTGGTATGTACAGACAATCTGGCTGTGGTTTCCCAGCCGATAAGCACAGCGGTCGTAAGAAACGGTGGGCGTATTTGGGTCATCATTCAAAAACAATAACATACATCGAATAATGTAGATACCTACCTACTTATATCTCAAAAAATTTCGCTTCCCAGGACCTTCGGCGATTACCTACTCTCTCAACCACGGATGACGCTAAGTCACAGCGTAAAAATCACTTGACGTAGGTATAACGACACGACAGGCCTGACAATTCCATAGCTCACTGGAAGCTCAAAATTAATTCATCATTATCAAATGTTTCTCTAGCTGGAAGTAGAATGTCATTTCCTCAATTTTCCTCTATGGTTGACGATTCTGGGCGTTTGCTTCAGCACTTTCTATCGGGTGAGATACACACCAAGAATTTCCGATAAGAAAACTATGTCAACTATTATGTATTAGTAAAACTATACCCTGTAAGCAATTTTAGCCTGAAAATAGGTTATCTTGACGGTTATCATATTCGCTCGAGTGCTAAGCTAACCCATTGGGCCACGAATCCATCAACCGACCTGACCTAATCAAAATTACTCGCTGTGCCCGCGACTTCGTACGCGTGAAAATAGTGTGAATAATAATTCCCATTTTTGCAACATTTTTCTTTACTGCTCCGCCCCTATTGGCTGTAGGGTGATGTTACATAGCCTAAAGACCTTCCTCGAATGGGCTATCCAACACAAAAATAACTTTTCAAATCTGACCGGTAATTCCTGAAATTAGAGCTATAGAGCGTTCAAACAAACAAACTCTTCAGCTTTACCTATAATATTAGTATAAATTACCATTAGCTTATTTCCTACTGTGACAGCTCAAAAGTGAAAAGGGTTTGCAATATCATATGTCGTTGAGCATCACACTCGACCTCACGTCGTATAATATTCGGAATAATCTCAAATTCGTTCGTAATATCAACGAAGTTTATGCTAATGGACTATTGTAATCCTATATAAATGCGCATAATATAATAATACGACATAAAAGTATTTTTACTATTTCTGTAATGTATTACTAAATAACGATTTTCGAAGAATATCCTGTGGGTCTAGACAAGCCAAAGGCTTTTCGACCATCTTTCGACATAAAAACTGTCATATTTTGCATTTTGTCTAGGGGGGCTGATCCCTACTCAATTTATTTTTTACCTATGTCGTCAATTCAGTGATTATTTTCAGTTGATCGTGATTCAAGCATGATCTCTCATTTTATATTAACACTGGACAGGGAAGTTTGGTCAATATAAATATGGTGTGACTTTAATCACAGTGTATAACATTGCTATCTAACACTGTTATACTTTTTATGTTGAAATAAATTAATTCTGTGTTTTCCTGACTGAAAATAACACACTAACACGAATCTACGCGTAAGATTGGATTGTATTGAAATATTTTTATGTAAATATTGGCAATTGTCCAACGAAATGTTTAGATTGAACACTTGTAGGCTAGTTGCCTTAAAAAAATTTTTTAGTCCGTAATGTTTAATATCAAAAAATATTGGACACATATATTTTTATTTGTCAATCTAACAAATAATTACATAGTTACGGTGCGTTGAAGTTCCGCACGACGTCACAACGTGCGGCACTTTTATGCACGCATTGACGTCACGGGCCTCTTCTTATGAACTTTGGCGCGCTTTATCTCTTTAAATTTTCATTACTTTGAAAAAGTGAAAAATACGTGTAGAGTATTTTTTGATAAGTTAACTGACTCTTTAAAACAAAACTCTCCCTCTCAACACAAGTGAAGTATCTGGGCATCACCTTTGACCACAAATTGAACTGGGCGAGTCACATTGAAAACAAGACAAAGAAGGCCTGTATAGCATTTTATCAGTGTAAAAGACTCATTGGTAGCAGATGGGGTCTTAACCCTAAGATAACACTTTGGCTCTACACATCAGTTATCAGGCCCTCTGTCACTTATGGATCAGTTGTCTGGTGGCCCAGAACAAAACTATCCACAGTAAGATCAAAACTCCAAAGCCTGCAACGTCTAGCAAGCATAGCGGCCACTGGTTGCATGAGAACCACACCATCGGCATCACTTGAGTACCTTCTGAATCTTAGACCCTTAGATCTCATCATTCAGGAGGAAGCGCAAGCAGCCGCTCTAAGACTTAAAGGAAACGGCCTATGGAAGCAAAACAAGGAGACAGGACACTCTGCGATCCTGCAGAAAACCATAAAAGAAATACCTCTCACTGAGGCACCCATCGACAGGATACCCTGTGAACACATTTTCGACCGAAGATATAATATCCAACTTACAGCGGAGACGCGAGATTACTCTGGAATCAATGAAGTTAGGATATACACGGACGGCTCCAAAACTCAAACGGGTACAGGAGCTGGTGTCTTCTCGAATGATCTTAATATAAGAATATCAACAACATTAGATAAACACAATACAATTTTCCAAGCAGAATGCATTGGAATTACCAAAGCAGCACAGGCGGTAACAGCCAGAGACATCCGAGGTCTAAACATAAGAATTATCTCGGATAGTGCATCCGTACTGCAAGCGCTAAAAAGCAACACAATAACAACGGCCCTTATATTGGAATGCCATGAAGCGCTCCAAGACATTGCAGCTGTAAATGGAGTTACCCTGCAATGGATCAAAGGGCACAGTAACTCTTTAGGCAACGACGCAGCGGATGAACTGGCAAAAAGAGGTTCGGACACAACAGTATTTGGCCCGGAACCAATACTGCCGATACCACAAGCACAGATCAGGAACTGGCTGCGTTCCAAAACAGAAGAAAAACACCACACAGAATGGAAAAATAGCGAAGGATGCAGGCAAACAAAAGATGCGGTTCCGGACGTATCGAAAAAGTTCTCCCGCAGCCTCATCAGACTAAACAGGGACAGCATCCGCAAGGTCCTAAGTGTCATAACCGGACACTGTATGCTAAACAAGCACCTATACAATATAGGTGTCACAGACAGCCCACTATGCAGGGGGTGCATGGAGGCAGAGGAAACACCGCAGCATGTGCTCATGGAGTGCAGTAGCGTGGAAGAACAACGGGCTCAATTTCTTCGATCACCGTCGTCGCTACAGGAAGCCTGCAGCAGCCTGGACGGGCTGCTCGCCTTCTGGGGGGATCTCGGGTGGTTGGAGTAGGAAGATAAACCACAAATCGCGCACAATGGCCCTATCATGAGGCTAAGTGCGGTATTCGATTGCCCTGCAAAACTAACTAACTAAGTTAACTGACGGACTAATTAAAACTCTTGCTTTTTGACCCAGGAAACATCCCTAAAATGCCCTTAGAACGGTTTAGATACGGATGGCGGAAAACTTTTGAATTAATCAAATAGGTACTATCGCCAACAGTGTTACCTGCCCATTGAAAGTCATGTCATCTCGTTCTATCGCAAAGAATCGCCATTTGATTAGAGCGAGAGCAAAAACGGAAATGGATAGTTAACAGTGTGGGCGTGTGTACCTATTCGATTGAGAATTTGTGTACTGGTTGAGTTAGGACACTTACTCAGTATTTTTGAAACCAATCCACTGGAGCTATGAGCCGAAGACAAAAAAGAAATTGTATTACTTTTTATATAGACCAAAGTTCTCCAAATTGCATACTTACTAAAGAATAAAGGCGTAACACCGTCCCACACAATCGGTTGTACGAGTAGTAGGTACCTATGTGATATCCCTTTGTGGAAATTTAAGGCAATCACGGTCAAGTACCATTATAATAGAAGGGATGGGTCACCTTATTTGGCTTAGGTATCGTTCGAAAACGCTCATTATTATGAATAGGATCTTATTATGTTTGCGATGCCTGATGACGCAGATGCGCACACTGACAGGAAAAAAACTGTTTTGTGAGACAGCTAGGGGTTATTATAAAAAGTTAAGCGCGCGTTGACACGTTTAAAACCATCGCACTATAACTTTAACAAACGTCAATGTCTGTCAAACTTCATACAAAAAATCACCGGTTATGGTTATAGTAACGGATAAAGAAAGGTAGTACCTATGCGACTCAGCCTTAATGTTAATTTTAATGTGTTCAACGCGCGTTTAACTTATACATAGTAATAACTCTGGTAGAGTCAAATAACACGCATTAATTCAGTCGAAAAAACAACAACAGTGTTTATTTTATATCACACATTGGCCATACATTTTTAAAATTAATACTAAGTACATAATAAGAAATAGTAAAGATCTTTTCAATAGTCAGATGAAAACAATCTGTGATGTTGTAAAAGTCTGATCACCGAATCTAAAACTAATATAGAAGTTACAAACATGTTCATCGGAATTAATGTCTTTTGAAAACCCACTCTGTGGTTTTAATTATTATATTTTAATTGAGGGCAATTTTGAGTCTGAGATAAAATAATAATAAGAGACAACAATAATCTTACACTACACAATCATTCTCAAGTCTAAGGCTGGGTTGCATCATCTTACTTTAACTTTGACAAACGTCAAAAAGCTGTCAATCGTCATACGAAACACACCGGTTTTCGTTATAGTTACGGTTAAAGTTAGGTGATGCAACTCAGCCTTATAATTGAGAAACAAATGCATCATTGAGGAATAATAAACATAAAGTAGATCTTAATAAAATTGGACGTTCGTTTTTCACAGTTTAAGATATCGATAGTGAAATACATAATATGCTTGCTTCTTCCCGCGTCCTTCACCAGATCGTCAGTCCACCTAGTGAGAGGCCTGCCCAATCTTCCCATTCGTTATTTACAACAATTTTGTGATAGTGGTGACTACAGTCAGCAAGTACCACAGTTCAGAGCTGTCGTTATATTGTTTAATTTAAGATTATCAAATTAACAATCAAATTCTGTTTTCCTCATAATCGCGACTTTTTTGTCGTCAAATTTACATTAGGACGTATAATTTATAGAATGCGAATGATAAGTTTGATAAACTGGAGTTGCCTGAAAAAGCTGCAAGGTTTACCAACGCCAGGCCAGCTAGTAAAGTCCCGTCTATTTATACTTATTAGGTACTTTCTGATTTTTTATATCAGTGTACACAAAGGTAGATGACCTTGGTAAACTAGATACTTATTCTGATTTACTGAATAATTTTCCATGCATTTTAATTTTTTAGAGAAATTATTTTGTTCCATTATACATTATTTTTTAGTGTTAGGTTTTCTACAGTGTATTAAAGTCGGATGTATGTATAGGGTATCCAGTAATAACCGTAAATTAGCGGTAATTAGCTGCTTAGTAACTGACTAGCCAATCATAACATTGTGGACAAAATTTACACTTTATTTACGAATTAAGTAGAGATAAATAAAAGTAATAGATAAATGGCATTTTATGTTAAGAAATTTTTAACCCCACTCAAGTAAGAACCTTCGAGATTATCATTTACTTACACTAACTAGGACAGGACAGCGGTAAATTAACGATGCAAATAGAAAAACATAATTTATGCAGTTGTAATATTAGTACTAACTGATTTTGATAATGCACAAACAGATATTATGTAAGTACTAGTAGAAAATAAAAATATGATCACTTAAGACCTAGCTACCAATATTTCGCGCAGCTGAATGTCTCACTCACACTAATTCATGTTGGCACTATCAATATACACACATGTTAGTGAAATAAATATGCAACGACGGCACACAGCAATGTGAAAGTTGGTATGTTTCTAGCAGCAGAGTTTTTCTTGATGGACTGATCGGCGTAGGACTGCAGCAAGCCACAGGGCACTGCCTTCCTCATGTTTGTAGTCGGCGTATGCCTCATCACAAAGCATTGCATCCCCGGCGTTACTTGAATCTCCTTCCCTTTCACGTCAAGAGCATTTGTCACTGTCGTATTAGTCGTTGTTGTCGTCACGGTCATCGATGACGTCACGGTGCCGTTTGACGCGTCCGTACCATTAACAGCTGTCGTATTTACTGCACCGGGAAGAGTAACATTCACAGGAACAAGAGTACCATTCGCCAACATTTGGTACAAAACCGGTTGCGGAGTCGTAGTCTGCTGTTCCACCACGCCGTTTGTTATGTTCACTACAGTGACATTCGTGCTGGTGGTGACGACGGTCGAGTTAGTGCCTCCAGCCGGAGCTGTGGTACCTTGACTTTGCAGGATGAAACTAGTTATCAATTGACAGTCGATTCTGGTTTCCTCATAATCACCATTGTCTTTCTTCACGCCAAATTTACAATATTCACCTGGCTGTGGCTTGTAGCTGTTTGTTCCACTTGAATGCGAATTATGGTTCTGGCTAACTGCGTAAGCTGTAGCTCCAAGTGCGCCAAGGTTCAAAAGTGCCAAGCCAGCAAGTAAAGTACCGTATTTACTTCCTGAATTTTTGTATTGATACACGTAGGTCGGCGGAGCGCCATGGTAAACTGGATAAGAAACCGGTCGCTGTCCAGGGGCGGCGGCATAGCTGATTTGTTTCGGTGGCGCGTAGTTGTAGTTGTGGTTGATGGTGGTATGGGTGGTGTGCGTACCACCAGATATTCCTCTATTAGGATATTTATTGCTCTGGGAATGTCCCCCAGAGAGTCCACCACCGGAGGGGTATGAGTGTGATCCTGTTCCTGATTTTCCTCCCGAAGACGGATAGCTATGACTGCCTCCTGATCCTGATAGTCCTGATCCTGACGATGGATATCCATGACTGCCGCTTGATGATGGATAGCCGTGACTACCACCAGATGATGGATAGCTGTGGCTACCACCAGATGAGGGATAACTGTGGCTACCACCCGATGAAGGATAACTGTGGCTACCGCCCGACGATGGGTATCCGTGGCCTCCACCAGAAAGTCCGCCGGAATGCCTTGAGCCGCTTCCTGAGAGCCCAGAGTGTGAGCTTGGGTAAGAATGTCCTCCACCGCGACCGAATCCACCACTTCTACTTCCACCGAACTTTCCACCACTTATAGGTCCTAATGCAGCTAGCACTAGGAGTGCGCATAGCAGCGCACGAGTTAACTTTAACATTGTGTAATTATTTATTTACGGCGGCGCAGACGCGGTACGTCTCGGGCTCGCACACGCACGCAACTCAACTGAAGTCAGCTGCGGATCGCCGACGAAATGTCACAAAAAATTCACACGATGTTACTATCCTAAGAAAACCATTTTACCACTTTTTGTTATTATTTGTTTAGTTTTCTTACATAAAATTTAGTTATACATAGGATAATTACAGGCCAGATAGAGAATTTATTCGGTAATATTTATTAAATTGTTGATAAAGTATTGCTGACAGTACACATTTTTGTGATTTGGTCGTTGACATTTAGAACCATAGATTATTAAGAATGAGTTTTTTCCTCTACACGCTGACGAATTTACTATTGCTGATTTTTTAAAATTTGAAAGTGACGTATGATAAAACTTAATAGTATAAAATTATAGTAGTATCTGAACTATTCTGAACCATTTTTTTCCAGTGCGTCACTTAGGTAAGTACTAGTTACTTGTACTTGTACCTACCACTTTCAGGGAATATTTTTTCGACTGAAAGCACTGTTATAAAATATACTTTTTTATCTATGTGTAACGGCTCGTTAAATTACTCAACTTAAAACTATTACAACTTAACTTAAAACTCAAAACTACTTAAAAACTAAACAAATATAAAACAAATATATCTTATTAACTATATTTACATTGAATTTAACAACTAAAACTGTACATATTGTAAGCTTAGTCCGGCGCGAGCGCAAAGATGTTATTTAAATTATTTGGATTGCGCGCTCAGTGAACGTCAGATTATGACCTTGTGAGTGAACGCTTCCTATGCATTCAATGCACGGGAGCAACTTACGACCGGCTCGGCTCGGCGCTTATGTCACTCGCAGTCCCTGCGAAGCTTCTAAACGCACGGACGTACACCTCGCTTAGAAAAATATTACTCGCGATCCACGAGGTCGAACTTCCTAATACTTATCGATTTATTTAAATTACTTGTTGTGCTTCCCCAGTCTCGGGTGAGTGTTGTAATTAATTTTAATACCTATCCCACCTAGTTTTAGTGCTTAACTAGTTGCCTAGTAGGTAAGTGCTTACGTAGATATAAGATTTTAGTGCTCGCATGAGTAGTGCGTATTTAATTATTTTTATTACTCCTATTAATTGGTAAACGTATGTATTGAAACGTTCTATGCAGAATCCTCTTTTATTTTACGCACATAGGCATAAGTCAAAATGGTTCCTGACATGACCTTTGACCTTCGATGGTCATCGAATTGTGCATGTCACCTTAGAAACTTTATTTAATTGTAAATTATATTGTTAACTATTACCATAGATTACTTTAATTAGTTAAGCTGATTATTAAATAACTTTAGTACTTAAAAATAGGAATATTACACAAACAAATGTGAAATATTTACTCAGTAGTTCAGTACCTACTTAGTAAATTCTTATAGTCTCAGTATTAGTGGATAAAATGAATTATTTATTTTTAAAGTTGATTTTGTTTGGCTGCCGCATCATTAATTACTATTTCTTGCACAAATCTTTCCCCTGCTTCGCTTTAAAGCTGATGTCGCAGCTAAACTATAAAATCGGACATTCAATAAAACGACCGATGACGTGGATTACAGGGCTCCTTCCTCCGTCAAGAGAACCGCTGCGGTGCGACCATCGTCTGTCGCCTGCCCCGCGACGCCGAACCTGACGTGGCAAGCGTTGCTTGTCGCTGCTGCCACTACGAGCGAACCAAGGACAGTGCGGTTGGATTTTAGAGACTTTAGTAGTGCGTCGGTTGAGACTAATTTTAGGAACTCACTCCCTGAGAATTAAATTAATTAATAAATAGATTTAGCAACTTCTTTTGTTTCCTTTTTTTCTCTCTTATATAGATTTTGTTACCGTCATATCTAGAAGGATGGTACAATGGCGCCCATTCAAGGTATTTTTATCTCAACCGAAACGCTACTGAGATTTCTTAAAGCATTTAATGGTTTTTTTTTGGTGTTGGCTTTCTAAACCCTAGTTGTAAGGCTGATTTTTGCTAACTCTGTCATCCTTGTGTGGTATATACTGTACATCAAACTAGTATAATCTGTAATTTTAAATTATAAAAATTGTAAATTAAATAAATTGTAAGTGCTAACATAGCACAACATAATTATAATATTACCACGCATTGATTTCGCTTTTATGATCATTGTTGTAGTTTAGTTTTCTAAATTTTGCAACACACACCCGAGTAAAAATGTCATACCCAATTAAATTCTTTTCGCTACAAAAGGCAGAACTCGAATATGAGGTTGAACTACGAGGCGGATCCGGTGATTCCGTATCGGATCTACGTAAACAAATTTCCAAATTAACTCACATTGAACCTGAAGACATACTAGAATCACACTTAGAACCAAACGAGGATCTCAAATTTGTAAAAGAGTCTCTGCTAAAGTCTCAAAATAACATTATTACTTTAAAAACTAAATTTGATAAAAATCTATTTCTTCGAACAGAGACACTACTTAACCACCTATATCACCGCATCAATAGGATTACCAACACTCCTGAAGTCGCTGACGTTTACAAGGTGTGCACATCTAATTTTAACTCGCAATACAAAGATCTCACCGTCTTAAAAAGCCAATTATCGATCTCTAACGCTCCTTCCACATCTGCTACTTCTAATGTCGATTCACCTGCTATTTCGGTATCTTGTGAGCGCAGTCTGACTTCAGACATAGCGAAACTAAAATTTTCAGGAAAAACTTGTGTACACTCCTTTATCCAAAAAACTGAAGAGTTTGTTCAATCGCGAGGTATTTCTTTCGAAAAAATTCTGTCATTAGCTTACGAGATATTCACAGATGATGCACTTCACTGGTACCGATATAACAAAGATCGCGTAGGCACATGGCAAGAGTTGTGTACCATTCTCAAAAAGGACTTCAGTAGCAGTGACTATGATTATCGCCTCGCTGCTGAAATTAGGTCGCGCACACAAGGCGAAAAAGAAAATATTATAATTTACACTTCCATAATGCATGGCTTGTTTTCTCGCCTTTCCAAACCCTTTTCTGATGAAGAAAAATTAGAAGTTATTCTTCATAATATTCGCCCCTGTTACGCGAATACATTGGCTGCTTCTCCCGAAATTAAAAGTATAGACGACCTGGTATCAATATGTCGAAATTTTGAAAATATACAATCTAGATTCTCATCCTTTCAGGAGCCTCCTCGAGCATCTAGCAATACGCTCGCTCCTGAATTCGCTTACAAACATAGTACAACTTTTACAAATAACAATTACAAAAATCAACAAAATAAACCTTATTCTAATTACAAGTCTAATAATAACACTAACTATAAAAATACAACAGTAGCTGCCATACAAAGTGGAAATAATTCTGAACCAGACGATATCAATAATGTTAATGTTATTACTCCGAATCCTTCACAAGGCTTTTGCCGGAGGTGCAGAATAAACGGCCATACACTGAAAACTTGTCGTAAAGACAGATACATTGTCTGCTTTGGGTGCGGTAAAAAGGATTTCAAGTATCCTAATTGTCCTGACTGTAACCCGAAAAGTGGTAATTTAAACCAAAAAAACTAGTCAACCTGGATTGGAGGAATGACACCGATAAGCTGACTCACAAATCTAAAAAATTCAATGCATCTGAGTGGCAAAATTGGCTAAATTTTGTTTCTTCTTTTTTTACTTACAACGCTGTCTCTTCAATCCAGGATAACAATGTTCCTGATATGAATGTATCCAGACCCTATGTATCTGTTTCTATTAATGGCAAACCACTAATTGGCTTGTTGGATACCGGTTCTTCCACCACAATTCTTGGAAATGGATGTCATGAATCCCTCTTAAAAGCTGGTCATGAACTTCAACAACCTGACACTTCTAAGTTTGTTACGGCTGGTGGCGAGAAACTGAGTTCTTTAGGAATCATCTACCTTCCAGTGAGTTTTTACGGACAAACTCACACTCTTAAAGCCTACGTAGTCCCAAACATAAAACACTCTTTTATATTGGGAATGGACTTCTGGAGGGTATTTGGCTTATTTCCCAAACATATTGACCATATCCTATATTATAAAGACACCGATAAAATTGTAACTGTTACTACTACCGATAACAACTCTGGATCTAATAACCTTTGCTCGTACGACCATTTATCGGGCAATCAAAAAAATCTGGCAGATCATGTCATTTCACTGTTTCACGACATCTCCTACGAAAAACGTGGTTTAGGGCGTACTTCTCTAATTACTCATCCAATTGACACTGGGGATGCCGCCCCCATTCGTCAACGGTATTATAGGATGTCTCCGGAGAAGCAACGCATACTAGTCGAGCAATTGGATGACATGTTAAAGGAAGACGTAGTGGAACCATGCGAGAGCCCATGGTCGTCCCCAGTTCTCTTAACGCCGAAAAAGAATGGCGAGCTGCGATTCTGTCTGGACAGTAGAAAACTCAATGCAGTAACAAAAAAAGATGCGTACAGTCTACCGTACATGGCAGAAATTTTAGATAATCTCCGCGACGCTCGATACCTCTCTAGTATTGACCTCTCTAAAAGTTTTTGGCAAATTTTGATTAGAGAAGAGGACAGACAGAAAACTGCTTTCTATATTCCCTCACGCGGCACGTTTCAATTTAAGGCCATGGCGTTCGGACTGACTAATGCTCCGGCCACCCAGCAAAGGCTAGTCGATACTCTCTTTTATGGTCCCGAATTTGAGCATAGAGTCTTCGTTTTTATTGATGACGTCATCATTGCGTCTAACACCTTTGAACAACACTTATCTTTATTATCAAGAGTTCTCGATAAATTAAAAACTGCCAACTTAACAATAAATTTTTCTAAGTGTCAATTTTTTAGGAACCAGCTTAAGTATCTGGGCTACGTGGTGGACTCAAACGGTTTGCAGGCTGATCCTGAAAAAGTTGAGGCAATCGTTAACTACCCCACACCCACGAATCGAAAAGAAGTTAGGCGATTCCTGGGCACCGCCTCCTGGTACCGTAGGTTTATCGAAAACTTCAGTACCTTAGCTAATCCTTTAAATAAGTTGACCTCACAAGGCAAAAACGCCCCTCCTTTTGTATGGTCTTCTGAGGCAGACCTAGCATTTAAACAACTAAAAAAATGCCTCTCCTCTACACCTATTCTTTCTTGTCCTGACTATGACCAACCCTTTGAAGTACACACCGATGCTAGTGACTACGGTATTGGAGCGGTGTTGTCTCAAACTTTAGACGGACGTGAAAAAGTGATAGCGTATATGAGCAAGTCGCTATCGAAACCAGAACGCAATTATAGCGCAACTGAACGCGAAGCATTAGCCGTACTCACCGCAATTGAACATTGGCGTTGTTACTTGGAAAATGGTCTTAAGTTCACTGTATTCACAGACCATTCTTCCCTCAAATGGTTCTTAAACCTTAACAACCCAACTGGGCGATTAGCTAGGTGGGGAGTACGTCTATCTGCTTACAATTTTGACATCAAACACCGAAAAGGTTCCGAAAATGTAGTTCCGGATAGTCTATCACGTTCTGTTCCTGTCTCTGCTATTAATGTAGTCGACAATAACTTTCAAAACACTAACGACACCTGGTTTTTGAAAATTTTTAATGGTTGTCTCAAATCTCCAACATCATTTTTAAATTATCGCGTCGAAAATGGTAAACTGTTTCGCTTCATGAAATCTCTAAACCCTCTTACACGTGAATTTGAATGGAAGGAGGTGGTTCCCTCAGAATTCAGAAATGACATTATTACGAAAAATCATTCCGAACCTAGTTCTGGTCACTTCGGAATTTTCAAAACCCATAAACGTATTAGCTTGAAATATTTTTGGCCAAATATGCATCAGGATGTTGCTAAATTTGTCACTAGTTGTGATGTTTGTCTCTCTCGCAAACATCCCAACCACCCTACACTTGGCGTAATGGGTAGACCTAAAGACTGCTGTCGACCATTCCAAATGCTAAGCATAGATTTGGTAGGACCACTGCCTGTGTCCAGGAAGCAAAATACATTTTTGCTCGTTATTACTTGTTGCTTCTCTAAGTACTGTATGCTTTTTCCCATACGCCGTGCTACGGCCGAAATAATTGCTAAAATTATAGAGGATAACGTTTTCCTGGTTCACGGTATCCCTAGTACTATTATTATGGACAACGGGAAACAGTTTGTTAGTAATATTTTGAAAAATTTATTTAAATACTATAATATTCCTAATATTTTTTATACACCTTTATATACACCACAAGTAAATACTGTTGAACGTTATAATAAAACCATAATGACATCAGTTTCTTCCTTTATTGAGCGTGATCATAGAGTCTGGGATACAAACATTCCTAAAATCCAATTTGCCCTCAACAGTGCTGTAAATGAAGTGACTGGTTATACACCTTCATTCTTGGTTTTTGGCAGAGAGTTAATATCCTGTGGTTCTCATTACGTTGATTCAGACTTAGAAAATCAAATCACATTTGCACCTCGTGATAGTTACGCGGAAAACTTAGGAGCTTTGCACAAAATATTTGACAAAGTTCAACTATCACTTGTGAAAGCTCACTCTAGGAACAGCACAAATTATGACTTGCGACGCAAGAATGTTGACTTTAACGTTGGTGATATCGTCTGGAGAAAAACATTTTATCAAAGCGATAAAGATAATAGATTTTCTAAAAAGTTAGCCCCCAAATTTATCAAGTGTAAGATTATAGGAAAAAAATCTAAACTAGTTTATGAGCTTCAGGATATGGCAGGTAACAATTTAGGAACTTGGCATGTCAAGGACTTCAAGTTGACTTAGATTTCGTAGTACCCTTAGGCAAGCGGATTTTACAAGAAAAATCCTAACCTAAAAAGGGGGGTATGTAACGGCTCGTTAAATTACTCAACTTAAAACTATTACAACTTAACTTAAAACTCAAAACTACTTAAAAACTAAACAAATATAAAACAAATATATCTTATTAACTATATTTACATTGAATTTAACAACTAAAACTGTACATATTGTAAGCTTAGTCCGGCGCGAGCGCAAAGATGTTATTTAAATTATTTGGATTGCGCGCTCAGTGAACGTCAGATTATGACCTTGTGAGTGAACGCTTCCTATGCATTCAATGCACGGGAGCAACTTACGACCGGCTCGGCTCGGCGCTTATGTCACTCGCAGTCCCTGCGAAGCTTCTAAACGCACGGACGTACACCTCGCTTAGAAAAATATTACTCGCGATCCACGAGGTCGAACTTCCTAATACTTATCGATTTATTTAAATTACTTGTTGTGCTTCCCCAGTCTCGGGTGAGTGTTGTAATTAATTTTAATACCTATCCCACCTAGTTTTAGTGCTTAACTAGTTGCCTAGTAGGTAAGTGCTTACGTAGATATAAGATTTTAGTGCTCGCATGAGTAGTGCGTATTTAATTATTTTTATTACTCCTATTAATTGGTAAACGTATGTATTGAAACGTTCTATGCAGAATCCTCTTTTATTTTACGCACATAGGCATAAGTCAAAATGGTTCCTGACATGACCTTTGACCTTCGATGGTCATCGAATTGTGCATGTCACCTTAGAAACTTTATTTAATTGTAAATTATATTGTTAACTATTACCATAGATTACTTTAATTAGTTAAGCTGATTATTAAATAACTTTAGTACTTAAAAATAGGAATATTACACAAACAAATGTGAAATATTTACTCAGTAGTTCAGTACCTACTTAGTAAATTCTTATAGTCTCAGTATTAGTGGATAAAATGAATTATTTATTTTTAAAGTTGATTTTGTTTGGCTGCCGCATCATTAATTACTATTTCTTGCACAAATCTTTCCCCTGCTTCGCTTTAAAGCTGATGTCGCAGCTAAACTATAAAATCGGACATTCAATAAAACGACCGATGACGTGGATTACAGGGCTCCTTCCTCCGTCAAGAGAACCGCTGCGGTGCGACCATCGTCTGTCGCCTGCCCCGCGACGCCGAACCTGACGTGGCAAGCGTTGCTTGTCGCTGCTGCCACTACGAGCGAACCAAGGACAGTGCGGTTGGATTTTAGAGACTTTAGTAGTGCGTCGGTTGAGACTAATTTTAGGAACTCACTCCCTGAGAATTAAATTAATTAATAAATAGATTTAGCAACTTCTTTTGTTTCCTTTTTTTCTCTCTTATATAGATTTTGTTACCGTCATATCTAGAAGGATGGTACATATGTTAACCTGCATCGCCTTCAGATGGGAAAATACGTCAGCGTCAGCCGTCACCAGCACATTTTGCAAGGATTCTTCATGGTCATCATAGTAGTCTTATCTCTTTCTTTGAATATACAACAAACAGAGACGACCATTGTCTGCATGTTTACTCATAAAAAGACCACCAAGATGCGAACGCAGTGTCACCTAGCGGAAATTGATTGAACTAGTTGTTTTTACAATCTTGGCAATGTTGCATTACTATTCATATCTTTACCCGAAACCACTACATATTATAAAATAAATTATAAATTTATTGTAATGTAGTATGACTAGATAGATATATACGTAATAACTATGATTAAACTATTCTCCATTACACAGAATGTAATGTTATCTCATAAATAAATTATCTCGTATAAAAGTCTCCCTAAAGCAAAATAAAAGATCATTAACAGTGACTCGTGGCAGACACAAAGACTCGTGGTGAGCGGGGCCATAAGTAATTTTTGAAACAAAGAGGCACACTCGCCAATATTTTTAATTATTACAACAACGTTATGCCCATCATGCGTGACGTCACCCATAACCAGTGTGAGTGCGAGAGAAAACGTGATAGGTATTCTGACACTGTTTTATTATTACACACCGCCTGCCACGAGTCTTTGCGCCGAGTATAGTTAAGCCCAGCCGGAATTTTTATGTCTAACTAATCCATCCGACCTTCCTATCCACTAAAATGACTTGAAAAAAAGTGTAATGAAACGGTGATTTTGCATCTGATTTTTCCGGACTACGACGTCGTTCTTCTCCAACCATCTCTTAAAGTTGTTTGAAGAGCTCTCCATTTATCCTGATAGATTGTATGATAGACAAAATAGTATTTTCTCAAAAATAGTCAAATATAGAATCTATCCTATACCATTATCAAAATTACAAATGGTTAAGATGATGCCCCTTTGTTAATAATAATATTATAGCAATGAAAGTCCAGTTCGGTTGTAAAGGCGGAAGAGCTGCCTCATTTGGCTTTTAGATTATTATCGTTGAAAAACACTCATTAGGGTTATGATTAGAAACTAATGAGGGACTTATCTTATCAGGCGGCCGAAGCGCGCACCCAGGACGATGCATTTCGGGTGCCTTTTAAAATGTTGTGCATTTCTATGCAATGAATCATATTTACTGCAATACTGACTACTCAGTAGACCCTAAGAGACTTCTTAGAGCTGTGATTAGATGTACAGACGAAGGCACGTCAAGGTGTCACTCTGGGTCACTGTGGGATCTTATGCAGTCGTAATAGATGCGAATTTGGAACAAAAATGGGTAGTCTGATGTGCAGTCGTCTGTACATATTGAGAGAGCTGTGTTAATTCAGGAATTTGTAAAAATAAAAATAACAGTTTAAATTTTTGATCAGACGCTTTTTATTACATAATAATAATTGCTGTTATCTCAAACAGCTTGCAAACACAAAAATAGACGCAATGAACTACCAACTAAAGCTTCCAATAGTTCGCACAATAAATATCGTATCACTCACACTTATAATATAGATGTTGGCACTATTCACATAATGTATTAGTAAAATATGAGAGCAACGCCAGCTCACAGCATTGTATTTTTATTTAGCGGCTGAGTTTTTCTTGAGGGACTGATCGGCGTAGGATTGCAGCAAGTCACAGGGCACTGGCTTTTTCATGTATGAGGTCGGCGTATGTCTCATGACAAAGCATTTCATCCCCGGCGTTACCTGAATCTCCTTCTCTTTCACGTCAACAGCATTCGTCACTGTTGTATTAGTCGTTGTTGTCGTTACGATTACCGATGACGCCACACTGCCATTCGATGCGTCTGTAGTATTAACAGCTGTTGTATTTTCTGCCTCGGGAAGAGTAACATTCACAGGAACAAGAGTACCATTCGCCAACATTTGGTACAAAACAAGCGGTTCCGGAGTCGTGGTCTTTTCCACTACGCCGTTTGTTATGTTCACAACTGTGACATTCGTACTGATGGTGACAACCGTCGTGTTAGTGCCACCAGCCGGTGCTGTCGGTTTCTGACTTTCTAATATAAAACTTGTTATCAATAGACAATCGATTTTGGTTTCGTCATAATCACCATTGTCTTTCCTTACGCCGAATTTACAGTATTCGCCAGCCTGTGGCTTATAGTTTGAACTAGCTCTTTCTATTGAATCTCTTGAATCTTTGGCTGGTTTCTGGCTAGCGGCGGAAATGGTACGAGTAGCTGCAGCAGCTTGAGCTCCAAGGTTCAAAAGCGCTAAGCCAGCAAGTAAAGTACCGTATTTACTTCCTGATTCTTTGTATTGATATACGTAGGTCGGCGGCGTTTCATGGTAAACTGGATAAGAAACCGGTCGTTGTCCAGGCCTTTCTGCATAACTAATTTCTTTCGGTGGAGCGTAGTTGTAGATGCGGTTGATAGTGATATGCTTAGTATTCTTATTAATTGAAATTTCTTGCTTCTTTATATCGTTCCGTGTAGGTGGAGTTGTATGTCTTGGTTTTACTGTTGTCGATGGTCTTTGAGTTCCTGCTGATACATGACCCGCAGGTACTTTAGGAGTGCTTGATGAACGTCCTCCAGAATGTTTGCCGCTAGGTGGAGTTGATGGTACTTTATGAGTGGTTGATTTTACTTTAACTGGAGGAGAATGAGAGATATGTTGACGTTCTGACATTATTAAATCGTGACTGCCACGTGGTGATGGACGCGAAGGTCTACTGGGACGATTTGAGATTCCAGGGCGTGGCTTGATAGGTTGTCTTCCGCGACTTTTACTTGCACCAGACTTTCGACCACTTATAGGTCCCAATGCAGCTAACACTAGAAATGCGAAAAGCAACACACGAGTTAATTTCACCATTATGAAAATATTTATGTATAGCAACTGAGCAACGCGGACGCGGTACGACTTCGGTTCGCGTTTGAACGCAACTGAATTTAAAATAAGCTGCAGGTCACTGACGAAATGTCATAAACGCGCACTCCGTGTCATTATCTATCCTAAGATAACTAATGAATAATGAGTCACGTTTTGTTGTCCCTTTTCTAATCTATTACTCATTAGTTTAAGCATTTGATAATTACAAGCTAGTATAGGGATCTTGAAAGGGCCCGAATTAAAAGTCCAGAAAGCCTGTGAATCAAGTTTACTCCACTCTTGCTTGACGACTCTTGACGATTATAAAATACATTACGGTGCTGTTACAATACATCTACATGTGCCGGGTGGCCAGAGAGAAGACAACTAGCTTACATTGCCATAGACAAAATAATTTTTAAAATTTAGTCTAACTACACGCCGATAGGTGGCGCTCTAGGCAGGTTTGCTATAGACTCCCCCTCCAACACACCTGAACGTCCCGTAGGTGGGTTGGCCTTCCTATGCTGAACTACCATAAACTCTCCCGGACCATGATAAGGGACAATGGCTTCGGCATGATACCGACCTTTAACCGACTCTACCTATTACCTCATAAGTGGTCGGACTAATGACCTTACCAGGGCCTTAACGGCCTTCTCGACGAGAACAGAACTTATGGGTGACGCCGCGAGCAGCAGGACTGGGGGCGTGAGTGGTGAGTAATACCTGATCTCTAATGATGCCAGGTCCAGGTCTCCGAGCTTCATCAGCATCCACCGTGCGACATGCTTCAGGGGAGGTAAGTCTATTACCGGACACATAATATTATAAATAGTAAATGTTGAATCAGTAGGATGACTGACATTATCAGCTCAACATTGATCCTACCTGGGGCATATTCAACTTTAATTAATCGAAGGCTAGGGCCTTCATTCGTTCACATTTTTAGGGGGTTTCTGCTGCAAAATTTCCTTAATCCTGGATGGGTCAGTTACTGTACCTTTAGCGGAGATAACATGTCTCAGATCCTTCTTCCTGACCTCTTCTTTACGGGAGAAACATGGTAAGGTGGTATGGTTACAGGGACATTCTCACCTGTACCTATATGCTGGACAGCAGATGTCGTGGGGGCTCCCCCTCGCTTGAAGATGCCCTTGTCACACCGGAGCTTCTTCAACAACTCCCGGTCAGCAGCCTCCAACAACTCACCTTCCTTGCCGCGGAGGTCCACAGCAGGTGAAACCGCAGCACAGGCCCCAACAGGGTCCTCAGTTTCATACCTCAGCTGGTAAGACATAGGATGAGATCTAAAAGAATAACAATTCTGTCTAAAGTTCAGTATCATGCCAGAATCCTGAATAAAATCCATACCGAGTAGAGAGTCTGTAGCACCTGGTATTACAATAAATAAGGTAGGTACTACAACTGCATGAACTTTTACATTTACTTTTGCAGTTTTAACAATTCTACATTGTTTAGAGCCATCAGCTAAACTAATAAACAATTTAACTGTATCAAACTTTTCCTTTTTCCACCAACACTTTATACAAGCTATCACTTGCTACTGATTGCTTTGCCCCAGTGTCCACTAAGGCAGAACAATGCAATCCCAAAATTTCAATACCTAGCTTAGGTCTCATACAAACATCAATAAGTTTAGGACTAAATGCAGCAAATGCTGGTAAATTAACATTACAGTCAGATTTAGTACTTTTACAATTTGGACAATTAGATCTAATTACTCCGGGTAAACCACAACCAAAACAGGTGACAGTTGGCTTTGTAGATTCTGGTCTCTCCTCTTGCTCTGTCTCAAGTTGCTCATTTTGCTTCTTCCGTTGGCTTTTCTGGCACTCATCTTTCATATGGCCGAATTGCTTACAATAGTTACAACGGAGCCTAGCCTTCCTATTTGTAGCAGCATCTCTCTCTGTGGTTCGGTCCTGAGGTAGAGATTCACTCCTAGTTGGCATCTCAGACGAAGTAATCTCAGTTTTGGTAACAGCTGGGCACTCCTCTTCCAACTCCTCCACCACACGTGCTAACTCCAACAGCTGCTGGAAGGATGAGAAGCTTGTCCTGGCAACTTGTCTCCGAATACGGCGGTGCAGCAGCCCGTAGACCATATCCAACTGCACAGGGTCCTCTGGTATAGTATTAGCAGGCAACTGTGATAGTAGTGCTCTTGACTTGCACACAAAAACATCTGTGTTTTCATCACCCTGCTCTCTCCGGAACAATTCCTTATATATCTTGTGTGGGGGCAATCTTGGTCCATAGGTATTCCTCAATAATGCTAGTGCCTCACTCCATGTCGTAACTGAATGTTTTACACCTTGCCACCACTCCGCAGCGAAGTCTGTCAGCAACATCGGCAGTCCACGCATCGCCATAGCATCAGTCATAGCAACACTTTCCTTGTAGATCTCGATGGCTTCTAAGAACGGGATGACATTTTTCTTGCCATCGAATCGGTGTGTGCACGCAGCAAAGTTAGACTGCATTGCAGGTGCACCTCTGCTTCCAATCTGGGACAGCAACAACGCCAATTTACTGTCCGTCATAACGACAGGCACCGGTTGTGCAGGAGCCATCACTGGACCAGGTGCGTCACGCACCTCTGTAGACTCCCTTGGTGATTCCATCATCTCCACCTCAGCCGCAGCTGGTGTCTCCGTGGACGTCCCAGGCCTTTGCGCCGGGCTATTTGTACGCGATCTCGTTAGGACCATTATTATGCGTAACTTTCACTAAATACAGCAGTCCAAACGTGGTTAGTGCAGCACGGTATATTCGTATGGTAACATGAGCTGTTGGGAACGAAATATCGGCGGATAGAACCGATATCAACAACTCCAGATACGAACGTCAAAATACACGCGTACACAGTTCTAACTTTCACGTATACTGTTCAAAGTCACTTTAAAAGCTGTAGGAATTGTGTTTACACTTAATTTAAGTCAATAGGTACACTTTTATTCCAATTTTCACAAAGTTTGTACACAAAACTTTTTACGTAAACAAGTTCGTACGTTTTGACAGCTTTGACACTTCGACCACGACACTATTGACAGTGACAGTTCTATAGGCGGCAAAATTGTCTATCGACCAATAGGAAAATGGTATCGCCTACTGTGCACTTCACACTCGCAAAATGGTATCGTCCAGTTTTTCTCAACTGTATTTTCGCTAAAAAACGATATAATACACGTTGCACCAAAGAAAAAACTTGATTTTCGAGTCCGGGGATATCAGGCAGACGCGATTTAACACTAAATCCAGCGAAATAACTGCGCTGACACGAAAACTCATTCACGGCTATCAGAGTTCACTTTTCACATTCGGGCGTCACGTTGGGCAGCCACTTTTATAGGGATCTTGAAAGGGCCCGAATTAAAAGTCCAGAAAGCCTGTGAATCAAATTACTCCACTCTTGCTTGACGACTCTTGACGATTATAAAATACATTACGGTGCTGTTACAATACATCTACATGTGCCGGGTGGCCAGAGAGAAGACAACTAGCTTACATTGCCATAGACAAAATAATTTTAAATTTTTAGTCTAACTACACGCCGATAGGTGGCGCTCTAGGCAGGTTTGCTATACTAGATAATAATATTTGTGATATTATAGTAACGATGTATTTTCCGTCTTTAGTCAGTATGTAGGTACTTAGTAAAAATATATTAGTCAATGATTGTAAATAGTGAATAATACAGTATAGTTACGTTTAAAATCTATTTTACAGTCATTCGTATTACTTTAATACAGAGTAATTTTGTAAACAATATCCAAATTGTTTAATAAGTTCTTATTAAACAATTTGGATAAATGAGATAAGATGAATAAGTTCTATAGAAAAAATTAACAATACTACTTTATTGTAATTATTTTTATCGTGGTATTTTTCTGAAATAAAAATATTGAAAATCTAATTCGCGAGTGCCCATATCTGAAGTTTTAAAGGTTAAGGCTTATTTTCGCGCACCATAATATCTATTAAGCTTTGCAGTTACTTGTGTGTACGTATTTTTCTATGAACGAAGTAAATGATCCATGTGTGCCAATTTTGAAACCGCGCGCAGCGGATAAAAATAATTAAATACAAAAAAATGTTTTCTTTACGTACTTAAATCGATTAAGTTACTTATTCTGAGTCGCTCCTAAAAATTTGGCCACTGATTACAAATTCTCTGTTTAAAATGCGTCAAAAAAATGTATTAAATTCTGATATAAATCTTTATTTAAATTTACAACCACTCAAAACTCTAGTAGTAGTGTAGTACTCAACTAATTTACCACTATCAGGGAATATTTTTTACGGCTGACAACACTGTTAAAGAAACAGAAAGTTTTGTTTATCATCTTGACCTGCATCGCCTTCAGATGGGAAAATACGTCAGCGTCACCCGTCACCAGCACATTGAAAGGATTCTTGCTAAGGCCGTCATAGTAGTCTATCTCTTTCTTTCTTTGAATTTAAGACCAACAACAAGCGCTGTCTATGTTTACTCATAGACAGACCACGTGCGTTTGCACAAAGTGTCATCTAGCGGAAATCGATAGAACTAGTTGTTATATTTAAATTTTTTGTTAATGTTGATATAACTCTTTGTAAGGTTGCATAAACTTAAAAGACGTGCCAAAAACAAAAAATACCACATTTTTTTTTATCAAAGTAAAAACGAATATTAAACTGGGTGGAATTTTGTAATGCCACCTAAAGGGAAAGCACTGTTAATACTGTATACGTAGATATACCTACATTTTTACTCATTGGAAACATTCCTTTATTTTTGAAAAGAAAGAGAAATTCATCCAAAGATTTCTGCCGTTATACCATACCAATTTTGTAAATAATTAAAATAATGTAACATTTCATGGTTTTCCTTTCGTTTAATTTATCAAGTTTGTTAGAGAATTTCATTCCTATAATTAACCCTAACGATCGATGCTATAAAAATACAGGGTGTAATTTTTCACAGATTTTACGCGGTTCGATTCCTGGGTAGGGCAAGCGAATTTTCGGAAATCTTTGAAAGCAGTTTTCGAAAATAAAGGAATGTTTTCTTTCAGTAAAATTTTCTATCTACAGAATACTTTTCCCTGTTTACCTATTATTAGGTATCTATTTTACTTTAATGTAGTAGTAGTACTATTAGAATTATGATTAATTACTGTTTTACCTTTACCTTTTAGTATTTAGTCAAAGGTTCTGATTTCTGGGTTCATTGTTTGATTTTGGTTATATTGAGCCATTACAGACGCCTCTCACGCATAAAATTAACTTTTTTTTAATCAGTCTGCTGTTTTATTTATTTTTTAAACATAATGTCGCTTTTTATTTTAAAGACATTTTTGCCTTTGAGGTTTCGGATGACCATTAATAGTGGCCGCGCGCAATGTAACTGTGAAATTAATAAAGAAGATTGTTGTTCCTGGTAATAGTAAACTAATGTAAACATAAAAATAAGGTCATAAAGCCATACAGCGGCAAATGACCTTTTCAATTACGCGACCAATCCATTTTATGGCTAACGTTTTATGGTATTAATAATAATATTAATCCATCCTTACTACTGAATCAGGAGTACAAAAATAATTAATAGCCCGAAATAATTTAAAACAATTCACTAGTAATTATTTATTAAGCATCATTTATGCACGGAATAAATAGAAAGAAAAAAAAATTTTTTTTTATTTAGTCCAAACATCCTTAGACTACTTAGAACATAGTTACATACATAAGTAATTAAAGGACAATGACCAAAAATGTATGGAGTGTGGTTCAAATGTCCATCACTAACGAGACCTATGTAGTAAAATAGTCTACTAAATACTGATTCATTATAACCAAACCGCAATAAAAAATATGCTGTCAGTAAAAAGTTATGACTGAATGAAAAGTCTGTTTTTTACCTATTTATCCGAAAAATGTTCTTGATATCATTCTATCCATTGCACATTTTGGACTAATCTACGCATGTTATGTCATGACGCATGTGGCGCGGGGTTATAGATGAATTTTATTAAATATTATACTAGCAGTGCCTACGACTTTGTACGCGTGAAAATAGTTTGAATAATATTTCCCATTTTAACAACAGTTGTCTTTACTACTCCGCCCCTATTGGTTGTGGGGTGATGTTATTTATTTATCCTAAAACCATCCTTGATAAATGGGCTATCCATAACAAAAATATTTTTTCATATCGGACCAGTAGTTCCTGAGATTAGCGCGTAAACTACTACAATTTTTCAAACAGTCATAACTTTTCACTGACAGCTTATTTTTTTTTTCGTCCCATACTGAAAGTTAATCTGTATTTAATGGATTATAAGCCAATATAGGTCTCATTAGTGGTGGACATTTGGACCACTTTTGGTCATTGTCCTTTGAACTAAATAACACGAGTAGGTATGTTTATTACAAATATATTTATTTGAAGATCTTATAAGTAAGTAGTAAAAGTATTCCTCACAATAAAAATATATTATAACAATTATGGTATAATTTATTTTAGGTATTTATTTTATACGGCATAGACAGCAGTTCATTAGCAATAGCTTTTTCCTTAAGTAACCATTCTTTGTTTGTCAAAAAATACCATGACATGATGACGTAGTTTATTCCTTAGGGAAATCGCTTTCCCGGGATAAAACAGAACATAATTATAACATTCGTTAATAGTAAATTCCAAGAATTACTTTTACACAAAATCAACTAATGTGCTACAAATATTTCATTACTACATTCATCTTCAAATGAGTCTAATGCTTATTTATCTATTTACTTCACTATCTTCATTTATTTGCACACAAATACCTATGATTATTAAAATTAAATCACATTTAATTAGAATCAGAATACTTATAAAGGACAAATTTAAAAAAGTCAAAGCGATAAATTCAGGATATAGTATTATGGCACTTTATTATACCCCAGTAGAACCAATTAAACTATTCAAACAAATTAACTGACCTAAGAATAAACCTTTTACATAATAATATTGTAAACAGCATACAGGACACATAACAAAATCAATTGCGATTGTTTTTACAAAAATTCAGGCATTCCACTATTAGTCCAGTAGAATTAGCTTTTAAATCGGAAATAATTCCTACAAAAGATTTTATTGTTTTAATGGCTTCATTGGTTGCCCATTAAGACTCTCCTAAGTTTTCGACTTCGACGGAGTTGTGCTTAAGTGGTGGGGGCCCCCGAAAGAGGCATTTGTACAACAATTGTTTACAAAGCATTGGTACAAGGAAGAGAGGCAGCCACATTAGGTAACACAGAGTCGTTCAGGAGAGTGTCAGGAAGAGGTGCAGCAACCGCAGTTAAGGAACGGCTGGGACGAACAAGGATAAGCGAATCAAACTCGTGAGCCTTGTTAGGGTTACACTGGTTAAGGCGACCCTTTACAAGGCTTGGAAGCATGTGGGTAACAAGCCATTGGACGTGGAGAGGGTCATTAATTATACACATATTTTCTACTTTGCCGAACATTTGCACGAGAACGGTTTGTCCAAAACATATGAATTTGGTCTTATTCAATTCAGGATTAAGTGCCCTTTAACCGTCATGAAGACCACTTTTCGATAGGGTAAGTCCTTTACGCGGTATAACCGGAAAACCGAAAAAACGCCGCTTTCGGGGGCCCCCACCACTTAAGCACAACTCCGTCGAAGTCGAAAACTTAGGAGAGTCTTAATGGGCAACCAATGAAGCCATTAAAACAATAAAATCTTTTGTAGGAATTATTTCCGATTTAATCAATTTTTGTGTTTAATTCTACTGGCCTATATTGTGTGTTTTAAATACATAATTTTTGTACAACATTTTCCTTGTAGATAATAAGTAATAACTAGATACAATTATTTACCTAATACTCGTAATAATAAATCGATATCTTTGAGTTCATCTGCAAGTTTTAATAACACAGACATATCAATATCAAACGAATGAAATAGATGTTATTTTAACACTAGTCAACCAGCTATGATTAAAGCCGTCCACCATGGGGGGTTTTTTAGCCAGGATTTCAGCGTTCCCCTTGAGGGAACCAAAGAACTATCTTGTTGATTTGGTTCGCGCAACTTCGCATAATTTAACAACTTCTGACAATCCACTTTATTCTGCAGCACAGCGTCACTTGTAATTATCTCTACTGTACACTCCATATCTGTAGTATTAGTGATTGCTTGTCCTTTAACGGTTAAGGGATCGGTTGCATTAACAACAGTCGTGCAAGTTGTAGCGTTTACTGTTTGCGAAACATTGGTTAAATTCTGCTTAGTTGGAAGTACTTTAGTAACTGAAGTTAAAGGCTTAACAGTCGTTGTAATTGGAGCTACAGGCTTGATAGGTTGAACTAGTAATAGGTCCTCGCTAGAAACATTAGCGTTTGTTTCATTAAATATTGTAACGTTATTATTTAATGTAACGTTCTTTGTTATATTTTCCGTAATATTTTGCAAATTAACATTTGAAGTTCTATTAGATACCTTTGTTTTTATCCACGTCGCATTATTATTTACGTTGTTGTTTTCTACCATGATATTGGTCACACATACCGTTGTGTTTACTGTGCTCTGTGTTTTAACTTTTGTACTGCCTTCAGTAAATGTAGAAACTATTTCACATGGTATCTTCAACGTTTCAATATGATTGTGTTCTTTAATTTTTAACGTGCATATAGCAGATTCCTTTGGCTTGTTGTAAAAGTTAAGCTCGTCTCTGGAATGTTGATATCTTCGATTGTAGTAGTCATCGTAATAATAGTGATCATGATAATTTATATGAGTACGTCCTAAGTTATATAAAGTCAATCCAGTTAGAAGGTTTTCGTAGCGACTGCCAGAGTTTCTGTATTCAGTTACATAAACGCGTTGGGGATATGTAGAATAAGTCGGTGGGTTATAGGTTCCCTGATATGTACCTCCATGCCTATGACTTGAATGTGTGTCATGTATGTGAGTACGACGATGATCGGTGTTAAATCCTTCATTATTCTGATTTCCATATCCAGAGTTGGTACCGGTATTTAAAATACTTCTAAAAGGTTTCACTGTTGTTGTTGTTGAAGATGGGTAAATATTTTTTCTCAATAATCCTGAAGAAGACAACTGTGGGTAGCTGACTTTTGAACCTGACCCCGAGAGGCCAGTTATTGAAGGAGGATACTTCGATCCCGTGCCCGATAATCCTGTAAATGACGATGGGTAGCTGGGTTTTGACCCTGATCCAGAAAGGCCGGTAATTGAAGGTGGATATTTTGCTCCAGTGCCTGATAATCCTGAAGACGAATGTGGGTAATTGGGTTTGGACCCTGGTCCTAATAGTCCAGAACTTGAAAGTGGATAGTTATATCCTGAAGACGATGGCAGATTGCTGGGCTTAGATCCAAATCCAAACCATTTTGAAAGAAACGATGGACTGCTGGGCTTAGATCCTGATCCCGATAGTCCTGTTGATGACCAGGGGTACGTGTTTGGACTGGAACCAGATGAAAGCCCACCCCATAAACTGCTTGATGGTGGGTCGCTGAGTTTTGATCTAGAACCAAGATATCCTGAAGATAACGACGAATCACTGGGCTTTGATCCTGACCCCGATAGTCCTGTTGATGACCAGGGGTACTTGTTTAGACTAGAACCAGATGAATGCCCACCCCATGACCCACTGTTGCCACTACTTGATCCCCACTTTGAGCCACTGCTGCCACTAGGGCTGTAACCTGATGAATGGCCGCCCCACGACCCGCTGCTTCCACTGCCTGAGCCCCACTTTGAACCACTGCTACTTCCTGAACCACTGGACCCCCACTTGTAGCCGCTGCTTCCACTACCGTGGGAACGGCTGCCGCTACTTCGAGAACGGCTGCCTACTCCACTAGAACGCCCCCCACCACGTCTTTTGCTTCGGCCACAGTCCACAAAGTTCACTGCCAATAGTGCAACTAGGAATAGGCACAACAGAATTTTTCTGTTGACCATTTCGCGTAAACAAAACTGTCTGCGCGCAAAGAAATACACTTCTGCGTCCGAACTAAACGCGGAATGATTATTATTTCAACTTTGTCAACTGGGAGCTGTTGACGTAAGCGTAATATTCTGGGAACGTATACATTAATTAAAGCTGCCTATGGTATTTATACCAGTAGTCACTGATAAGCGTAAATTCATGTCAACAAACTACAATTGACCGCGTGAATTTGTCTTAATAGTTTATATCACTGTGGTTGGGATATATACCTACCTAGGTATTTTAACCGAAATCATTATGACATGTTTGTAATATGACTAATACTTTTTCTTAGAAAATTATACGGTTATAACCAGCGGTCATGCTTTAATAATTTTGTTAATGATATTAAATATTACTTATCTCAACACTTATCAGCCATTCGACAAGACAAAATATTTTCAATAGACAACAAGAGTATTTTTTTGGTCATATTATTTTCGATTATTCCATGGGCGTGTGCATTAGAACTAATGAGCTACCAATAAACCTATGTAGTGTATTACTATTTAGATCTCTAGCGATTTATCCTCTAGATTTTTATCACGCATGCCTTTACGGCAGCTAAAAGTCGAATGGAAAATTCACTAATGTTCACTCTAGCATTCAATATCTTAGTTTTTACATTTCCAAAGCTTTAAAGACGCAAGTAAGTTACAGGAACTAAAAAATATTAAAATTGCTGAAAATAATTATATTATTTTATCTTAAATGTCGAGTGGCACTGAATAAAATAATTAAGACCTTAAATATTCAACCCTCAGCCAATGTAACGAAGACCAAAGGCAATCACGCGACTCCATTTAGCAACACATAACAATGAGTTGTAAAACTTGTAAATTGCAATCTAATAATCTCTTCAACCTGTAATCATTCACGAAGTCAGCCTCGCTATTCTTCCACGCTTTTTGTCGCAACTGTCGCATTTCGTTAGTTCCAATCATGCGGTCGCCAAAGCACCACACTTAAAATGTTACTCGGTGTGCTAATAACAATATTCAGTGAAGTGTACAGCAGTGAAGTGATAAAAGATGCGAAGCCGTGCTCTTTCCCGATACCATTGGATATGCCGAACCGAAACGATCGCTCCGATCAGTGCTGGTTGAGGATCGAAGATGAGGAGCTGGTGGAGACTGTGACATTGTTCTGTTACATCGCTCACGGTTTCCTAAGGAACTACATTCACGATTACAATTCGAGGAAGATGATTGAGGATGGTGTCGACGTGAGCCTCTGGAGCGAGGAGCCGCGATCTCAAGACGATGTCGTGCCGAAACCGATGACCGACCCGAAAGGAATCAAAGACTGGAAGCTGACCACTGTATTGGACCCTATCACGCGTATGAGGCTCTATGTGAGCAAGAAAGCAGATTGTAAGATAGTGATGTACAGTCGAGAGGGGATGAGCAATTACAAAGTTAATTGTGAAAGAGTTCTGTACTACGTAAATGAAAGAATGCAAGGTAGCGCTGTTATACCCCGTGTGCACATCGGCCTGATATGCATTAGTGTTTTCCTTGTTGTTAGCATGTGATCATCACATACTTAATTTTATCGTCAATTGTTCATAAGCGACCTTATAATTGTTATGATATGGCCTACTTCCCGTTCTGAGGGAGGAAAATGTTGCCAGTGCAGTTTACAACGGTTGCAATTAATTAACTATAAATTAAATTAATTAGATTGTAGTTTGTTACTGTTAATGAATATTGATAACTTATTTATTAATTAAAGTAATTTGACCTTTAATCGTTTCTGTTCGTTTGACATTGCTCATTATTATACGAGTAGATCCAATATCAATTGAGTAAAGAACTATTGTTGACTTCATTTCGAAGAACAAATGTACAAAGAACAGATCCACTGCAGTGAAGGTCAGGTAGACAATAAATTAGTTCCAATTACGGATCATTCATTCGCGCACAATTGAAATCGAACGTGTATATTCCAGACATTGTTAAATCTCTTATTATTTATATATTTTTCATCAATTTCTTCATCATCTTTATTTTTAGAATGGGAATCCCAACAAAAAATGTTAATAGTTTAACTTAATTGAACCTCGTTTATGATATTAATGATGTACAATAATTTAAATACATATTTCTATGTTCGACTGTAGTCTGACAACGGACAGTTAAATATGACATTCACAAAATACGGAAAATATGTAAAAGTTTGTAAACAAAATTAATCGCTGTCTAGAAGAAACCAGGCTTTACCATTAATTCTTAACGTTTGACTAAGATTGTAAAGATAATTAAGTTATTATTGTAGATAAACAGATCTCGTAAAGTCCATCCAAACAAAATATTATAGAAACGAACGTCTAACTTTCAGGTAGGTAAGCTCGCAGGATATTGACAAAAACAACGCAATTAAAGGTTTAAATGTACCAGTTTTATTTTCTCTTCATGTTAATAGATAATATGTAAATGCTAAATGTATGCAACAAACTAACGATACGGGCAGAGCTATCATACATTTTATAACAATTTTATTGTTAAACCATTAATGACAGCAATTAAAACCCAATCGCCATGACATAATCACGTTTACACATATTGTAACTGTGACATATTGACTGAACAACATTGAAATAAACATAAGTAACCATTAATAATCTTTTCATCTAGTTAAAGTCGTGAAACCAGATTAAACTTGAGTAGGTTATGTTTTAATCTAGACTTGCTCTGGAAGTTTTAATTTTATTTGGACAGGAAAAATCTGCATTTCAAACTAAGTACAAAATAATGTAAACGTTATAGTACTACCCGTATATTATTACACAAGAGGTGGAAAAAGTCCCTACAGTTGTCACCTGCATGTAGTTTGAAGAAGATATGGGTAAGAATATATTTGTCAGATTTTGGTTTTGTGTAAGTTGTTTAACCTAAAATTTGTTACCAAAAGAGGTTTTAATTTCTTTGCTATCGTTTTTGTACACATTTTCCTTTAAAACGTTTGCCTTAAAATGAAATCTTAGGGATTTTCCAATGCTGCAATTATTTTAAGACTTCGTTATCCTTTTCATTTGGAAAAGATAGAAATCTACCTAAAGCAACAAGTTAAACCACAAATATATGTAGGTACTATGTGACTAATGCTAAAGTTATCAGAATCAATAAATTACATAATTGGTTATAAAGTGGCTTTCATCTTCGTTAAGCGATCCTCTGCATCTCCGAATCAATTATTTATTTAATCAACTTAGTAGCACAGCTGTAGATGGTATTAATAATAATGTAGACTAGTTGTTTCTACATATTGTATGCTCTTAGAAGCAACTTGGAATTGTTTATTAGGAACTCTACCTACTCGTAGATACAAAATATAGACACACATTATAGTCTTTTGTTTTTCGAATTATAACGTGGAAGAAAATGCAACAATTTATTAACTTACTGTCATCTTCAAACAATAAACAATAAAATCTTTGATTTGTATTTTAACAAAATAAACCACTGGCGGTTTTTAACCACAATGTTTAAAATCTATGTATATGAGCTCAGAGTTTGAGTATCCTTAAATGACGAAACATAATAATAATATGATAAATAAATTGGCCAAATTTTATGAATTAATGTATTTTCGTATAAGGAAGCAACTGTAAAATAAACAAATAATTTAAGTCATATTTTCCAAAACAGAACATGGAATAAACCCAAGTAGAATCGAGTACAACAAGGAAACTAAGGCTAGGCTCATCAAACTATCAAAAGCATTACCTTAATTGCTGTAAGCGATAGAATCTGTACTTTCTGAGGCATATTGTTGAATATACTTCAAATTTATTTTCGTAATTAACATAATTAACAAAATAACAGCTTGTGTACCATCTCTACAACTCTGCAGATATTGCACGAGTCGGATAGTAAGTACGTATATTCATCCTGCTGAATAGTACACAAGACACCGTGTGGTAGACCAATCGACTTAACTATCCACCACCTTCCTACCTGCCTTATTACGTTGCTGCTATGGGCAAATAAGGCACAGTTCTCTCTCCACCAGACGTGTGAGGCAGCGAGAGCTATGATTACTTTAGATAATTTAATTTGGCCTTACAAATCACTGATCAATTAGGTTGACTAATCAAGCTTGTAATGACTTTTATATATTTTTCAATTTTCATTTCAGAGCCCGCTAGCTTTTAAACAAAATCTCTAAGACACTTTAATAAGTTATACGGTTTTTTTTCGCTTCGGTTTGTTACCAAACAAAAAGCCAAATCACGTTGAACGGGTTGGCAACAGAGTTTTTTTTTAAGATTATACCAATTATTATTTTGACATTGTTATATGATAATTCCCAAGCGTTAAACAGGTGGTTGTGAACACACAAAATCGTCTAGACAACTAAATAATAGCGAGTAGTAGTAATGACAGTAATTGAAAACCAAATCGTATGAACCATGAAGTCGATCGAATTGACATGTTACGCGTACAAACCGTGAAACAACATGAGAAATTCGAAATCGTTTGAAACTATCTTGCTATTTTTATTACTAACAAATGATAATACTAGCTACTTCTTCTTCTTCTGCCTCGCCTTAACCCGTTACGCGGGTTCGACTTTCCCAATCATGCGCCGCCATTTGATTCTATCTTGAACGTCTTGTTCCTGGAGTCCCAAAACTTTCACGTCCTTTGGACATCCGTCATCCAGGGGGTTTGAGGTCTTCCTCTTTCCCTCTTTTTTCAATGATCATAGCTACCACTAAAAGGATACTACAGTGGATCAATAGTAATAGTGACAATGCACACATTTGTTAGAGAGACTTTTTGAGGAAAATAATATTATCATAAGGCCAATTTTGACTCAGTTTTCTTAATAAAGACACGATAGAGCTCATCTGCTACACATTTTTGCTGCAAAATCATACCTATTATACCTATTGACTAGGGTTTCTTTCCTCGACTGAATGATCAAATTGCAGACATAGGTGTCATGAGTACATGATACAACCATCATTTTCGTCACCTTCCGAATAAATAAATAAGAATGAATAAATAAAGGATATGAAGGTTAACTTTACATATTTATGAGAAATAAAGCCCTTTTGCCCTTTTTTATATTTACAAATTATTCACCGTAATGGAAATATTTGCTAACTCCTACCTACTCATTGGTCTCTGCCATTTATGGAGATCAATGGAAAATTCCAAACGAGAAACTCATTAAAAGTTCCAATATAAATTATGAAAATAAATGGCTTCAGTCCGCAAAAAATATTTTATTTCGCACTTTTACTTTAATTGCTCAGAAAATCAACACGCAAATGAAGTGTTTAGCGGGTTGTTAGAAAATGTTACAATTTATTTGATTTAAAGATATTTTCCTAATGGAGATTCTTAAGTCTCTAGTTCGAGTTAGTCACTGTTCTTAATAAAACCACCAGAGCGTGGTAATTTCTTCGCTGTTATTTGTTATTCATTCACTTTCTTTCTTTTGTCACTTTTATTCATAGTTCAAGTCTTGAAAGTATCTTGATCTCAATAAAAAATAAATTATTGTAGACTTGTTTTGATTTTAAGCTGTCATCATTTCAGATTTTCAGGGTCCGGGTGACGAATAATAATAACTCGATTCATACTCAAGCATCCCGATTCAAAGGCTGAAATATGACAATCTTGATGTTCAGGAACATTTTCTCCTTGCTCCCAATTAGGCAACATTTGGTTCAATTTACTCTGTTAAAGGATTAAATTACTTTTAGTTTGCTAATTACAAGTTAAGGGTTGCCTTGGTATTTGAGCCTTCTGCTTTATTGGGATCTACCTTTGGTCCCCCGAGTATTTACCTAATTAGGTATGCAATTATTACATCTGACGATAAAAATCGCTCTACTCTGATCTACATCCATTTTCAGCTGAATATTGTGCTCTACACAATGCTATGAAGGTTTTCAATTTTCAGGGTGACTAGAACTTTAAGTCCTCCTATTCTTAACACCGATCTTGGAAATAATAACTGGAATTTGATAAAGGAAACTCCAAACATTGGAACTATTTCAATAAAAGATTTAGGTCAACCTTTGTCTGAGTCGGCTGTGGTAAATTGAGGGTCTTTGGTGTGGTTCGGGCACACCGCATTGTCAACTTAGGCTATAACATCTCCAAAGGCTTTGTTGGCTTTTTTATGACCTGATAAGTAGCTTTTATTAAAAGAATAGATTTCATTGTGTCATGTACTTACCTACTTATTCTAAAAATTCCATCAAAGTATAATTAACGGTTAAACAAACTTACCTGAAGTGAAGTTTGACTGTAATTATACGAGACGTTACATCCGAAGAGATTTATATGGTACTAGCTTTCCGCCCGCGGCTTCGCCCGCGTGGAATTTTGTCTGTCACAGAAAAAGTTTATCGCGCGCGTCCCTGTTTCAAAAACCGGGATAAAAACTATCCTATGTTCTTTCCCGGGACTCAAACTATCTCTATGCCAAATTTCATCAAAATCGGTTGCGAGGTTTAAGCGGGAAAGCGTAACAGACAGACAGACAGACAGACAGACAGACAGACAGACAGAGTTACTTTCGCATTTATAATATTAGTTGGGATTACAATGTAGTTTCACTTCTATATGTACTAGGCATCACACACACAAATATTCAGAGCTAAAAAAAAAAATAACAAGTTCCTTAGTAGCCAGCGCCATCTGTCGTCGCTGCGCAGGGGCGTTCGGCCCGCTCAGATGTCATTTATTTCAGAGAGTTTTTTACTTATTTCATTTAGATAAAGGGCAGGTCGATTAGACCTAGGGTTGGGTGGGTTATAAATCTCTTCGGATGTAACGTCTCGTATAATTACAGTCAAACTTCACTTCAGGTAAGTTTGTTTAACCGTTAATTATACTTACGACGTTACATCCTCGAGATTTATATGGTATTACAATGTAGATGTTCAGCGCGATGAAATAAGTAAATACATTATTATGTCTTCTCGAAACTAATTTATTAACAAAATATGGAAACGAAAATATAAATCACAGCTTATACATTTTCTCTTAATATATAATATTGCGATTGCAATTTAATTAAATACCACATTGGCAAAATCAGTGGCAGAATCTGTCGCTAATCTGTCGCCCTATAGGGCGATTATAAAATTTGGCGAAAATCAATGAATTACCCGTCCACCCCGCATCTCGTTTTATGCTGTCAATTGAAGCGCCTTTTCGACTAGCAGCGGACGTGGATGCATGTCGCGTACTATGCGCGCCAAATATACTGGTATCCACGCCGCTATCTGAGAGGACATTTTTAATCCATCGACCTATGGTCGATGAGCTGGCGTTGTGGTAAGGTTTTTTAATTGTCAAGATCAACTTATTAGTATGCGTAAGTTCCCTATATTCTTTAGTGGCGTTTATGTAAGCCACTATAGTTGATCCCGGGCATATTTCGGGTCTTTGTTGAAAAAAGGGTATGACGAGTGGGTGAATTGTACGGTTTGGTGCAGAGGTCTTGGTTAGGTTATCGATCAAAATTTCTATTTTTGATTCTAACGTTCTGACGTTTGATAGTTCAATTAATGATAACGTCTGGGTCCGTTGTGCTGTTGACAATGAGAGCAGAGTTACCAATTTTTTTGTAAGAATTTCGAGGTTTTGCCTTTCATTAGGAAAGAATTGTGAAAGGTGGTTCAAAACTATGTTCGGGTCCCAGGTTGATTCGTATTTGGGAAAACATGGTTTTGTTCTGTATACTCCTTTAATAAATCGCAGTATCCTGTCATCTTGTGAGAACTGTTTGCCCAGGATGACAGCGAGAGCAGAGCGTGTGGTATTTAAGGTTGAATAATTCGAGCCGGAATCATATAGTTCAGTGAAAAATTCTAGAATTTTTGGTATGTTACTGCAAAACAAGTCTAATTTGTGGTCTTTACAAAATTTCCACCACTTTTTGTAGGCGCAGTTATACTGTTTGAGTGAACTCGGTGCTAAAGATGATATCATTACTTCCGAGGTTCTTGTGGATAATGATTGTCTTGAGAATGCACGCTTGATAATACTGACGACACCAGGGTAAGTTGTTGCCATAATGGGTGAGGGGTCCTGAAAGGCGATAAGAGAAGGTCAGGACTGGGTTGTAGGTAAATCATATTACTACATGATAACGACGTGAACAGTGGATACCACGGTTGACTCGGCCAATATGGTACTACCATGATACCGACGGCATTGTCGCTTACAATTTTCCGGAGACACTTTAGTATGAGGGTAAAGGGGGGGAAAGCATAAAAAAAGTATGTTTTCCAGTCCACAGTAAATGCATCAATGTCGAATGCTCGGGGGTCTCGTTTCCAGGAAACGTAATGCTGACATTTGGCATTTTGGTATGTAGCAAACAAGTCTATTTGTGGTCTACGATGGTGTCAAAAGCCGTGGGCGCTAGGCTCCACTCAATGTCAATATTATACCGTCTGGATTCAAAATCAGCTTCTACATTGTCCTTAGATTTTATATAGGAGGCTACCACAAATAGATGTCTTGCTTCACACCACTGCCATAATTCTTTAGTTATTTTGTGTAAATGAGGGTATTGAATACCCCCCTGTTTGTTGATATATGCAATAGCCGTAGTATTGTCGATCCTCAACAGTATTTCCCTACTCCTTAGATTTTTTGCAAAGCATTTTAAGCCTATGAATGCTGCTTTCAGCTCTAGCAGGTTTATGTGGTCACCTGCCTCGTTTGTACCCCACAGGCCATTAGTACGCTCGCCATTACAATAAATACCCCAGCCAGTTAATGATGCATCGGAAAATATCTCTATAGCAAATTTATTACTCCGAATAGGGTTCTGTGAAGTCATTATATGATTAACCCACCAGGACAAGTCAGGTCTTAGATTAGCGGACACTGGCATAACTTGTTCGTAGTCATCATCATTTACTTGCAGGGCTAAGAACTTCTCTCTTTCAAGTTCTTTCGTATAGAGCCATCCGTATGATATGCCTGGACAGGCAGAACAGAGTGATCCAAGAAAGCTGGCAAAATCTCTTATAGTAATAGATTTTTGTTTTAGAATATGCTTAACTTTTTTTAACATTTTTAATTTTTTAGTGGAAGGTAGTTGCAACACCATGTTTTGAGAGTCTAACTCGAAACCTAAGAAAGTTTGCAATTGAGTTGGCGTCAGATTACTCTTTTTTACGTTAATTATGAAACCGAGACTTTCAAGTAAATCTACGGTCTGTGTAGCACAATCGAGGCATTTATTGAACGATCTATCAATTATTAGGATATCATCCAGGTATATGACGATTAAGAAACCCTTGTTTCTAAGAACTGATACTACGGGTTTCATCAGTTTTGTGAAGATTAAAGGTGCTAGGGACAGACCAAATGGGAGACATTGAAATTCATATGTCTGTCCTTGAAATTTGAACCGTAAAAATTTTTTACTAAGTTCATGAGCCGGTACCAAAAAGTATGCGTCCTGAAGGTCAATTGTGGCCATAAAGTCATTTTTAGTAAGTAGTTCTGTGGCTGTTCTTATATCTTCCATTTTGAAATGGTAAGGATCAATAAACTTATTGAGTTCCTTGAGATTTAGGATAAATCTAAATGTACCGTCACTTTTTGGAGTTAAAAATATTCGTGATAAGAATTGACCAGGTACGTCCTTACATTTTATTACCGCTCCCGAACTTAGTAATCGAGAAATAGCCAAGAGCATATTATCTGATTCGGAAGCAGTTAGATTACTGTTATCAGGTTGAAAAGATTGGTGAGGCACGTCATTAAATGGTATTTTGAAGCCACTAACATAACCAAGTACAACGGGATCTTTTGTTATATGTTTCCAGGTATCTAAGAAGTGGCGTAGCCGGCCTGCATGGAATACCTTATTTAGGTCCTGCGAGTGCGTGAGTTCGCTTTCGCTGCGGGAGCTGCTCGCGCTGATGTTGGCTGTCTGCGTGACGTCTGTGATTGATGTGGTTGATATGGTTGGTAACGGTTCTTTGGCCCACCCTGTCTGGGTGCCTTTGCTGGTGCTTGGTTCCGGGGTGGGCCTCGCCAGTTTCCCTGGGGGCCATTAGTAGGGCGAGGATGATTATCCACTCGCTTAATCTGAAACCCTGATCTTTCAGCGGCCTTAGCTGCTTTAATTTTATCACCTAAGGCAGTACCGAATAAAAACTCGTCTCTTTTCACATCTGCAACCATGCCATAGAATTTTTTGTCAAGTGATGTAGTAACTAGCTTTCTTCTAGTTTTGGTGTCCTCATAGTGGAGATCGAGCAGTATCTGACTAACTTCCGACAGTTTTTTTTTAGGATACTGACTTTATCTAAATCTGTCGAGATAATATCTGTAGCCAAGGTTGTTAAACCCGCTATTCCGAGTCCAAGATAATTTTGAGCTTTTTCTAAAAGCTTGTCCCTATTCCGGACGGTGTCACTAAGAACAGCAGATATTTCTTGATTAAGCTTAGGAGCTTTCGCTAGTTTAAAGTTTTCGGGTATTAGAATTTTGTGCAAAATGGCCTCTTTTGCTTCTTTTGTCATTCCCTCGACGATAATCCTACCCCAGCGTTTGGAGATTTCTTCACTGATGGCTGGACCAAGTGTTTCATCTTTGCTTTGGTAGTCACCAAGTGCTTCAATTATTTCTGGAGGAAGCTCCTCGGGAATTTTGGCAGTTTCTGAGCTTGTGCCGGCTAATGGGTCATTAGAAGTCGGTTTTTCACTTATATTAGTGACTATCACCTCAGACCTTACGGAACAAGGTTCTGGTGACGATTCTGATCTTGAAGAGTCGATGAGAACACTTTGTGAGTCACGCGGTGGAGTTTGTTTGTCACGATAGTTTTCTGAAAAAATCAGAAAAGACATCGAAAATGTTCAACCGTCAATATAACCGTAATAATCTATGATCTACGGGAATCGTTATTTTTTGCCATAGGTTGTAATCACGTTACAACACGAGGCTATATTAAGTTATCAGCTATGATCGCGTCATAGAGAATAACATGGGTGGAATATTGTTTAGTTATCAGCCATGATCACGTCATGGAGTATAACGTTTGGTAACATTCGTCATCAGCCGTGATCTCGTCACGGAGAATGCGATGTAGGTATTATTAGCATGAGAATAATTATTTTGTAATTAATTTACGTAGTCAACTGTACCTACCCCAAAGATGCGGGTAGAGGAAAAAAAAATACACATTCTTTGGAATGCTATTATTATATTCCTTTGTAATTGATACGCGGCAAGAAAAAAAAACATAACGTCGAGTCTTCACTTTGATATAAACATGTATAACTATACATACGCTTCGGTTCAACACTTTTCTTGGCAAAAAAGAAACGGTTACTAACCTTCATATTCAGTCGATGACGAACGTCGAAGACGTTTTTCCAGACGTCTTATTTTACGCCTTATCCGGGAATTACTTCGCTTCCTTTTTCCCATGATTATGGAATGCACAATTTAAATTTTTTATTGTAACGAAGTGGCGATGCCCGCACACACACAATGAATGACATCTGAGCGGGCCGAACGCCCCTGCGCAGCGACGACAGATGGCGCTGGCTACTAAGGAACTTGTTATTTTTTTTTTTAGCTCTGAATATTTGTGTGTGTGATGCCTAGTACATATAGAAGTGAAACTACATTGTAATACCATATAAATCTCGAGGATGTAACGTCGTAAGTATAATACCGACTGTATAATTAGTTGAAGGCACTTTGGAATACGAGCAGTTCTTACGCCGGACACACTTAGGTATAGAATACGCTAAAAGTAAATGTAATCATCCACTTGATTTACAACCAGTAAAGGATAAATGGATGCTCGTTGATCTTTTCATGTAAACCATGGACTAAACGTAAATACCCTACCTACCGTAGGGTAGAGTAGAACGCTTCAAAAGTACCTTAAATTACTATACATAGTGTACTAAGCTAACTTGATTTACCTACGAGTAACTCCACGCAAAGAAGACTCGGTCATCCAATAATAGATGAATACGAGCAATAATAAATGTTACTGCTATTATTAGCACAAAACGAGTTACAAATAATGATTAATCCGTCGGCATTTGGTTGGGACACGTTTTATTTGGTTCAGCAATATCCCATAAACATAATGTGCGTACAATATGCCCTCGTAGTGGGCAAATACGTTGTGTAATTAATGTTTGGCCCACTGGGACTGGGTTTATTCTCGTTAAAGCTTATACCTACATACTGATAATTTAGAGATAGTCATTCCATCTTAATTTTCGACGGTATTTTCGGCATGGTTAATGACGCATTACTTATTTGTTAACTACTTAGTAATCTATTTTAGTTTCTTTGTAATTAATTTGGTACTATAAGTAAACGTTAATCATCTAATGACCGTTGCTAAGTCTCGAATCAACTATTCTCTCTATAGCTCTTAAAATGTTCTAAGCTCAACTTATATGAAAGCTTTTTGGGATTAGGAGGTTTAGGTGCCGTAAGTATGTAACTATTTCCTATACATTTTAAAGTACCTAGATATGAATCCCAACTGCAACAAGAAATTTCTGTAGGACAAGGCACTTATTCACAATTTGATAAAAGTCCTCAAATATATATTTACACTAACTAGGTCAGTGCTTGTATTTAGTACCTACCTAACCATGGAGAGAAAAAACAGCTCTACTAACTCCGTGATTGTTGTCAGCCTATACAGAGAACATTAACGCCAAACAAAAAAATAATGAGCTATCATTGGTATCATTATGTACTGAGTCATCGCAATCATTTTGTCTTCTAAAAATTACACCAATTTTGAGCGCGTGCAAATAGCTACAGTTATTACGTAGAGTTACGAAATAAACGAAAATGATTTGCCAAAATTGTTGAATAATTGTTTCTGGTTTCTTGTTAATATTACTCTTAAAGCTCGACTGTTAGCTTTGCAATTAATTAAGGCCGGGTAGCAGAGAAAATGGCGAAAATGAGGTTTTCATTTTTCATTTTTGAGGTACTAAACAGTAAAATTAAAGGCTAAGATTTTTATTGGGCATAGTTGAGGATATTTTCTAGGGCTATTAACGGATGGAAACACGATTTGATGAAGTTGACTCGATAGAATAAATTCCCAAAGTTACCTCTATTCGTTTTCTATTTATGGTTTTATTTTTAAAATAAGCGATTTGAGATTCTAAATCTTTTACTAAACTAAAGTTCAGAAATAACTTGAGGGCTTTTAACGGATGAAATTTTTATATTGCGTCTTATTTAGTTACTATGTTAAAAAATGTGGAAAAAATCGTCCATGACGGCTTGGACAATCTCAATCAGTCGCGCGGTGGCGCTTACGGAGGACGGACGCGTGTCAGTTTTTTGGACGTGACAGTTCGCGATTTGTCAATATTTTTGACAATGATGACTTTGATGAGTCACAGTATAATAATATCAGTGTTACTGGAGAAAGCTTAAATTTTTGATAATTAAAAATTATCAATTTTGTCTACCTATTGAAATTTAAATCGTTCGCATCCTTTTAAACGAAGACTACTCATGATACATAGTACATTCCTCAAATATGAGACAAAACCAATGAGTTAAAATTACATTTTAATAGTACCTACATACAATCGTCTTACACTCTTTAGAAGAGCACACTGACACAAATAAATAATAAAAAATACTGTCTAAGGTCTGTAGCTAAAGGTCTAAGCTGCAAGATAGAAGAATCTTCTAGCCAAAAAGATGGCAGATGCAGCAGATGTCAACGGATTTAAAACTGGAGTTCATGTGACTCCTTGTAGACTTGAGTGTCTAGAGCGTCCCTTCCTCCACCATGCGTAAGAATTTTCACAAAAATACTGTCTAAGGTCTGTAGCTAAAGGTCTACGCTGCAAGATAGAAGAATCTTCTAGCCAAAAAGATGGCAGATGCAGCAGATGTCAACGGATTTAAAACTGGAGTTCATGTGACTCCTTGTAGACTTGAATGTCTAGAGCGTCCCTTCCTCCACCATGCGTAAGAATTTTCACAAAAATACTGTCTAAGGTCTGTAGCTAAAGGTCTACGCTGCAAGATGGAAGAATCTTCTAACCAAAAAGATGGCAGATGCAGCAGATGTCAACGGATTTAAAACTGGAGTTCATATGACTCCTTGTAGACTTGAATGTCTAGAGCGTCCCTTCCTCCACCATGCGTAAGAATGTTTCAAAAATACTGTCTAAGGTCTGTAGCTAAAGGTCTAAGGTGCAAGATAGAAGAATCTTCTAGCCAAAAAGATGGCAGATGCAGCAGATGTCAACGGATTTAAAACTGGAGTTCATGTGACTCCTTGTAGACTTGAGTGTCTAGAGCGTCCCTTCCTCCACCATGCGTAAGAATTTTCACAAAAATACTGTCTAAGGTCTGTAGCTAAAGGTCTACGCTGCAAGATGGAAGAATCTTCTAACCAAAAAGATGGCAGATGCAGCAAATGTCAACGGATTTAAAACTGGAGTTCATAAAACTGACTCCTTGTAGACTTGAGTCTCTAGAGCGTCCCTTCCTCCACCATGCGTAAAAGTTTTCCAAAAATACTGTCTGAGGTCTGTAATAAAAGTCGAAACTGCAAGATAGAAGAATCTTTTAGCCAAAAACATGGCAGATGCAGCATATATCAACGGATTTAAGACTTGACTGGCACCACCTTGCAATGTCATCCTCTCATTGTTATCTGTAATGTAAATTATTTTTAAAATGTATTTAAAAAATAAAATGTTCGTTTTATTACTTCAATAATCTGACCTCTCAACTCAACTACACTACACAAACACCTTTGTTCGCAACTGTACTGACGAAACCTCGATATTATACCGTTCATTTAAGATGGCAAGCTTTTTGCTGCGGTAATGCACTCCAGGTAACCCTGTGTGATGCTTATTGCTCATAGTGATTTTCGATACAGAGCCCCGTACATACGTTATACATAAATTATAGAAAGAAAACACCCAGACCAAAACAAACAAATATGTATGCAATTTTACTATGATATTTTTATTTATTAATAAACAAAAAGACTGAACAAAATTGATGCGTGTACTGATTAATGTAATTAACCACATGCAAAGCTTTGTGAATTGCAACAACTATAATTTATTATCCAAGCTCTAAATAATCGCTACTACGAGTAACTGATCATAAAATGTTTTTCCAATCGCTCAAGCTCCCGAGGATCTACCGATAGGTCGGGTGACGTAATCTTGAAATTCTTTTAGCCGGCGCGGAACTTCCGGAAGGTCGGGTGATGCCACGCCTCTTTGAACCGTGTTTACCTTGGTAGTTATATTCTATATTTATTCGATTCTAAAATGTATTCCCAAAAATTTTGAAAGTTGTTTTAATTTGTATCACTTGGATATGATTTGTATTAGAAAGTGCTGTGAGTGTGACGCTTGAACGGAAGGAAGTCAACCTAACCTAACCAACTGCGTATTTCTAAACTGCGTATTTCTATACTGTGTAGCCGCGAGAGCTCTTTGGCGCGTTGTCTTCGGCGAAGTATTGCGCGCGCAGATTTTGACAGCGCGAAATACCTACTTTAGCAGAAATACCAAGCCTTAATCAAAATAATGCGAACACAACTCTCAAATGAACTAGCAGATGTGTGGAACGTGAAATCTTTGCTACTATAATACGAAAAGGCAACAAACTCATGAAACTCGGGAGCACGCTTGTTATTCGTGTTTAAGGACTGTTTCCACTTGTAAACTAGATCGGTTTTGTAAAATTCTGCTCTCTAGACTTCGAAACTCAGAGGATAATGTAAAAATGTCAGCTATTTGCTTTCAATAAGCTTATATGCGCTTTCTGTTAAGATAAAAGCGCCTGATATTTCCAAAACACTACACACTTGCCAGTAACATGTGAAAATTCATTAGGCGCATTTAGTTTATGAGCTATAATGGTTCTTTTTTTTTTTATTGTATTTTTACTCGTAAAATTATTATTTATAACATAACATACTATAATTCATTGTAAATATGCTTCATCATCATCATCATCATCATCATCTCAGCCATAGGACGTCCACTGCTGAACATAGGCCTCCCCCAATGCTTTCCATGTTGCTTAGCTATGCTATGCTTAGCGACATTAAAACCTAGATCAAAAAAGATAAGACTATGTGCCAACGAATAAAAATCCTAAACAAACATGTTTTTAGGGTAATTCAAAGACCTCCACAACATAATCCAAGCTTAGTTGAATCTAATCTTTAAAGCCTACATGTAAGAGTATGATAATGTTATAAGTAAACTTGTCCAGAGGCTAAATAAATAATATATCTTGACCTAACACAAAGTAATTTTAGATTTATGGTTCCCAGAACGTGAACCTGATCGGACGTGACCTTATAAACATTGCAAATGCTCGCCTCATGATTTACACCCTGTCGCTATTTATTTTTTGTCTTTCTGTATGTGAATAAGAAGAGAAAAGGATGCCTGGCATTTTACCAAGAATTGAGGAAAATCCATAAACTTACTAGAAACCTTTAATTTCAACTCAATATAATTATTCGATTATGAAAAAAATAAAAAATATGTGTCCAAATTTTTTTTATTATCTGTCTGACGGACTAAATAGAATTTCGATTTCATTACAAAGTCATCATCTAGGGATTCAATTCAATAGGTTGAATTGCTGCTTCTTTTCCACTCATGCTCCACTTGTGGTTGCAGGTTCGGAATGCCGATGGGAACCATTGCCTTTAAGATGTGCGAACACAAGCATTTAATCTATTTATTATAAAACTTTATGTTAATTATGAATGTATATGATCTTATGATAGTGGAAATTGTCATAGGACGTAAGCTCTGCTTAGTTTGTTACTAAGTTTATTGGAAAGTCGACACCCCCAATCACAAATAATCAACATCGTACTTTATGAGCTGACTTAATAATTCTATAGATTTTGTACGGCAATAGAAACTTATTACGCCACTTAATAGTTAGCTAACTCAATTGACTATTTATTGATTTCAAAGCTACTGAAAATCTAATATTTCAGTTGATGGGAAACTAATAATTGGACTTACAGAGCTGAAATGAAGTGTTAGTTGGGAAGTTGTGCCTTAGAATTATTATCGACTAGGTACCTAATTGCTTAACGAAAAAATTTCCGTGCTTTTAAGCGATTTTGTGAAAAATATTATTGGCAATTGGCAATAACCGGTGCTTTTTGTATGGTGTTTGACAGATTTTAGACGTTTGTTAAAGTTAAAGTAAGATGATGCAACTCAGCCTTAGTAGAGCAAATAACATGTAGTAAAAAATCATCATACGTGGCTTCGGTTAAATTGAAATCACTTTTTGCAAAAAAAACCTAGTTATGCAATTGGAAATTGGTGATTTGACGTTTTCATGTCAAAGCTCAAAAGAGTTGATTGCTCTTGGTTTGTACCTGTTAACGATTCCATTCAATCCCGCCGCCATTGCATTGCTCGCAAATGGAACGAACCTCGCAAACACACAGCGAACTTCATCAGAGAGGGATCAGTTATCATCCTTACATAATAACTCGGTATTTACTATATAGTATTGTATTGAATACAGATCCGCACTTCGCTATAGGGTCGGTGGAGGCCCAGCCGACACCTTTCTGGATTTGCTTAGTCATTTAGAAATCCATCCCTTTATATTCATTGAGCAGGTGCTCTCCCGTCTGGTATAGACTGAAATACCACCATTCCATTGTGATATTAGAATAATTCCAGCCTATTATTATACTCTACTCTTTGTACTGAGAAAATCGAACGAATTTACCAGGCGTCTGGTGATTTAAGTTTAATTACGAATTTAAAATATTTGATAAAGTAAGAGAGATTTATCTCCTGTATAAGTAACGCTAGTAAAGTACAAATAAAGTAAGATTCACGGTTAATAAATTAAAATCTAGATTGTAATTACAAAAAATATTGGGTAAACATTTCTAAAGGACTTTTAAGGTCCAATAACTCTCCATCTAGCGCATTCGGGTAAAAAATGGAATCACATTTGATTTCTGACAGTTAGGTTGATTCTAGCCACAAAGATCAACGTGCTACACATGCTCGCCTTTAAGCCCTTTAATTGAAGTCATCCAAAGTATAATTTTCTAATTTTCTAACAACTAGATAATGGACACGTTTAGCAAAAGCTAGTTACCTACGTCCTAGAATTACAATTAATAGATATTGGCTGCATAGTGACGTGACACGTGCGATACATTAATAGCTCGCCGCGTACACGAGGTCACAGGTTACAGTGATATTAAGTAATTACAATCGTTCATTAAGAGAAAGCGTTTACTGCGAACCACTATCACTTATCGCTGCTAAAGTTATCTACGTCACTTGGCGAATACCTAGGTGACAAATCTATTATGTTCGTGAAGATATCAATTTCCAAGCACACGTCAAGTAAACACTTCTAGTATTTATGTGCTTGTAAATAGGTAGGTACCATTTTTAGGGTTCCGTACCTCAAAAGGAAAAAACGGAACCCTTATAGGATCACTTTGTTGTCCGTCCGTCCGTCTGTCAAGACCCTTTTTCTCAGGAACGCGTGGAGGTATGAAGCTGAAATTTATATCAATTACTCAGGTCTACTGTCCCTTGAAGCTGTGAAAAAATCAAACTTCTAAGCCAACGTAATCAAAAGATACAGCCGTTTATGCCGCAAATTTTCGACACTTGCAAGGGAATCAAAACCTACAAGGTGCTTCCCGTGAACTCAGAATCTTGAAATTTGGTACGAAGCAACGTCTTATAGCATAGATAAAGGAAAAATTACGAAAACCATAAATTTTTAGTTACATCACATAATATATATTTTTTTAATAATTTTAAACTTACTACCCATTTCCTCATAAACGCGTAGAGGTATTAAATTGAAATTCATACCAAATACTCAGGTCTATAATACCTTTAAGCTGTAACAAAATCAAACTTCTATGTTAACGCAATCAAAAGAAACAGCAATTTAAGCTGCATATTTTGAAACTCGCAAGTACTCGCAAGGGAATCAAAACCTAAAGGGTACTTCCAGTCGACCTAGAATCTTGAAATTTGGCATGAAGCAACGTTTTATAGCACACATAAAGGAAAAATTCCGAAAACCTTAAATTTTTAGTTACATTACAAAATATATATTTTTTAATAAATATAAACTTATTACTTTTTTCCTCATGAACGCGTAGAGCTATCAAGTTGAAATTCATATCAAATACTTAGATCTAATTGCCTTTAACCCGTGAAAAAAAAAAACATAGTTATGACTCGATTGTCGTAATGAACGAACTTTGTAAACCTTGCAGGTTTGTACGGAACCCTCGGTGCGCGAGTCCGACTCGCACTTGGCCGGTTTTCTACAAAAATGTGATATATTGTGGTCTGTGTAGGACGAAGCTATAATACGAGTAGCTTAGTAGCTATAATATTTACTGTTATGTGATAATACGTTAAGTAATTGAATTCGATTCCACGATAGTTTATGTCCTCTAAAACCAAAGATGTATAGGGGAATCTTTGTCCTAAGGGAATGAAACAGTAGGATTAAGCTGTCAAACTAAAAAGCCCCGAATAAAGTGTCCTAAGTAGTTTAAAAGCAATGCCATCCATCACCGTTAAAATACCGTAAAAGATAAGGCAAACACTAAATTTCGTTTGACAGTTCTAAGCTCGGTGTTCTCACCCTAGTCATTTAATTTACTGAAGAAAGAAAATCTTTTAGCTCTTTCTATCTTTTGGACTAGGATAATGTGACGATGATTGATGTATGAGCTATAGCCGCCTACTTTTATATTAGGGAGAAAGTGTTGAAAAACCACTTATATTTTAGCATTGGGATTATGGCTGGTATTTGCTCTTTATTCATTAAAATTATTACTACTTTTAGTAATGAGTACTGATATTATTCGTAACTGCCACACTGAGCAGCAAGTGAATGAACGCTCGGTCCGAAATATTCAACCTCATTTGCGTGTTGAACAGTTGGTAAGGAATAGTTGAAAACCACTTCACAACTACAAACACGAACTTAACCAACCAAAACTAATAACTACACTTAAACATCTCAAAGTCAATCTTCCTATGTATTACAAATGAGAAACATCCATCCATAAAGCTTATTGCGAATAACATTACAAGCGTTAAATAGATTTAAAACCTTTTATTTTTCAGATACAACAAGAAAACCTATTTTTTGGTTACAACATTTTCGCAAGCTGCCCTAATTTGACAAGCCTTTAGCTGTGCCTTTAGGTCGTGATTATGACATGTTTTTGTTTTGAATAAAAAAACACTAACGCCTTTTTCATGCTTCATTTTGGAGCGCTTCGCTGTGAACCCATTAATAACTGTCTTACACAAGATTTGGCTATTTCGTAGATTGTATAAGATAGCTTGGTAAACATTTCTAAAGCGGTGAATTGGAACTTATTGAGATTTTAATCTTGGGAAAAGTGTGGGCTGATAGCCAGCTTCAAAGTAGATTCAGAGGATTTTTATCTTTATTGAAATAAGTTGAGTGTAATACATTTTGGCTGGTTCTTTTGATTCTTCCTGTACCGTATTTACCGCCTACCTACCTATAGAATCTTGAAACATAATTATTGCTTAATTATTACTTTCTCGTACTTACATTTAAAATTTTACGTAAAAGTTATAATTACCATCTTTCCCTTTGGCAAAAAAGCTCAGTCTCAAAAATGCCAGCTTATGTTCATAAAAGCTAAAATCAGGTTTGTATTTCAGCTTCCATTGTTATTTGGGTTTTTTACTATGGATATGAATGTTATTCTATTTGTGCAGCCAAAGACTATTAAGAAAGTTGACTAATAAAACCTTTTTTATTTACAGAATTCGTAGATATAGTGAGTAGATATAATTGGAAAAGTTTTCTATTGTAGGGAAATACACCAATGGTCCGTTGGTGACATCTTTCTGTTGTCCCATGCCATTTTCTTTTGAACTACTAAAGAAACTACAATTTGTTAGAATGTATTTCTGCTGCAATTTGCCCTGAAAATATGATTTCATGTGCTATAAAAAGCACTCTCTGTATTGATATGTGCTTTTAGGGTAAGAGGTACTCGGAAAATCTCAGTTACATCATGTTACATGGTTGTAGCTCAGGATAATCTGCCGTATAAAATGCACATAAAAAAGCGTAGCTCTCCAACTTATAAATGTATAAGGATCATGTCTCCGCTGTCCAAGGTCACAGGGACAGTTAAGTCAGGGGGAAAACTGTGGATTTCCTTAGGGCTACCACAAATTAGCCTGGGCGGACACAATAGGAAATTAATTTATTCTCTACGGGTCTGTCGGCTATTGTTAGCGTTGTTATGAGTTAGAGATGTTAGGAACTGAATACAATGTGAGATGTTATTTCGAAATGTAGCTCTCAGGCTTCAAGGAATGGTTATCAAGCAAGATTTGAGATTACTTTCAATCTACATTGTGTTTTGACAATTGTTGAGTATTCCGAGCTCCAGCTTCGGCCGGTCATCACTTTTCATCAGATTCAAGAGCAACTGGATAAAAATAACAATATGTACAGTGTACGTACACACTAACTGATAGAATCAATCATCCAAAACTGAATTGGTTTAAATACATGAATGAAACTAGAATCTAAATATATAAAAGGAGAAACTGACTGACTGACTGACAGATCAACGCACAGCCTAAACGGCTAAACGTAGGGACTTGAAATTTGGAAGGGACGTAGCTTAGGTACCGTAGAGGTGCACTAAGAAAGGAATTCCCGAAATTCCCACGGGAACGGGAATTAGCGGGAAAAATGGGATTCACGCGTACGAAGTCGCGGGCGGCCGCTAGTCATGTATAAACCGAATAAAATAAAATAGACACGGAAGTTCTAGGGGAATGTCACGATATAAAATGTTAAATTTAGTTCGAGATGGCCCGTTGATACCGCGCGATGACTCGCCTTGAACGCAAGGGTTCTCAGATGTCCGCTATTTAAAAAACGATAATTTCTGAACTGTCTCGCGTCTGGGTATGCCGAGGGACGCCCCGAGACAAATCTGTATACATCGTAGTACAAATGACAGCTCATGAAGCTAAGAACTGACCATCTTATGTTGTTGCATTAGAGGCTATTTAGCTACAAAATCAATTGTCTGGTGCCGTCAACTGTACCCGTAGTTTATTACTTCGAGACTGCGTTGTTGGTGTATTTTCTGCGCCAAAAATATTTTTCATTAATTTTAAAATTAAAATAACTTCTGACAACCCTAACAAACGTCTAATAAAAGGGTCTCGCACTCCTTGCTGCCGTAACTATGTCAACAACCGCACCACTAACTGTAAGTTTATTACTCACCTCCAAATTGACTTAAAAAATAAACGAAACCCTTCGTGAGTCCTGTCCAAAGGTGCCCCCTAAATTTAAAGATAAGGGTAGGAAGTCGACGCGTAAGTATATTTCTTTGTAAATAATGAGCTACTTTATAATTAACAAAGTTGATAAGCAAGGACGTTTCAGGGCTAAAACGACGGTAAATGATTTATTATAAGACTAAGTCTGTATGATATTAAATGAGAACGACGTTTTCACGAATTAACTTCCTTAGAAAACAAATCGCGATTTAAGTAGGTAGGTTTATGAATTTTTCAAAAGTAATTTTCGTGTTAAAATTCTATGTTGTTTCGTGTCGCTAAATAAAACATTTTTGCTAACGAAAGAAAGATCTTAGAAAAAAGATAAATACAAGCTTCGAAGGTAGGTATAATTAGATGAGAACCAATAGAGTTCCCGTTGTCTATTAAATATTTTGGGACTGTTTATTTATATGTAAGTCAGTCTGTAAGTTTGTTTGTTATGTTAATCTAAACCGCTGAACCAAATAAGTTAAAGATAGATTGGATCTTGGAGAAAGACGTAGGCTACACTAGATACAAAAGATGCTAGAAGAGAATAACTCTACCCATGATTTATTGAATCAGATTGATAGTTTCATGATAAGCTTATAGAAATTAAGTGTTTGAAGTAAACTAAAGAAATGTGTCGTATGTGACGAACCATTGGGATTGACCGAAATCATACGCGGACAAAGTCGCGGGTAAAGCTAATATAAATAAACGTATTTGTATAACTCAACTGCGTTGGCACATTTTCAAACAAAGATATTATATGGATTCCTATTTAGAAGATAAAGGAAAATATTGTATTACCCATGGCAGACACGACGGCGTTCCACCGACATCTCATAAATTGAACATTTCTTAGTAAAGGAGGAGAGTATACAGTGATTTAGTTAATTAAATTTATTAATTCATAATTAAGGTAATATTTCATTAGGAACACTGCTAAATAATACTTTAATAATTGACTGTAACTTTCAAGACAAAATCCTTTGAACGTCCAATTAAAGGTAACTTAGGTTGAAATGTGATAAATATATCTATTATATGTAATATGTATCTAGATATTTATGTATTTTAGTAATCATGCAACTAGCTTCAACTAGCAAGAAGAAGCCTAGGTTACCTATTAACTTTTTTCGTTTTTAATTGATGATGTATAATGCTAAAAGCCTTACTAATTAATCATTGTCCATAAGCCTTTGTAAGCATAATTTCATAAAACTTAACATCATAATTATGGCCGAAACCTGTAAGGCACGATAAGCATAAATAAGTGACAAAAAGCATAATTTTTGTTTGCCTCAATATTCAGAAGACACAATATACACAAAGCACACTTACATTTAATAAGTAAGCCAGTTCTTAATTAGTTAGTCCTAATTCGAGGAGGGGTGAATTTTCCTGTAAAGGCGTTATGAGTAATCAAAGGGACGCGCTTAACTGAATTGTCCACACACAACAATTGGCCGCTGCTGAATTCTAATCTATACTTAATATTATAAATGCGAAAGTAACTCTGTCTGTCTGTCAGTCTGTCTGTTCTGCTTTCACGCCTAAACCACCGAACCGATTTTGATGAAATTTGGCATAGAGATAGTTTGAGTCCCGGGAAAGGACATAGGATAGTTTTTATCCCGGTTTTTGAAACAGGGACGCGCGCGATAAAGTTTTTCTGTGACAGACAAAATTCCACGCGGGCGAAGCCGCGGGCGGAAAGCTAGTAAACTATAGAAACGAGCGGGCCATTGTATTAATTTCCCCTTCCACTGAAACAAGAAGCGGTTTCATATCAAAAGTTTCATCCTTTCCGTCAACTAATAAAGTGGCCAGTTGTCGTCGAGAGCGCAACTTTGACAACGAAACTTTATTTAGGCAAAAAGGTCCTCACAAGTGTTCGTGATAACTTTTCGATCGAGACAGCTATTAGGTCGATCTTCATTGCCAGTGAACCAACAACCGCAGTAATCTAATACATTAAGATGATAAATTGTTATAAGCTGGCTCCCATTCTGCTAAAAGAATAACATTAATTATACGTGATGGGAACGGACTTGTAGCTAATGTGGTTGATTTGTCTTTCGTGTAGGTCTTTTAGTGTTCTTTGCTACATTGTTTTCAGACAAATGTTTTCGTTCACTATAATGTAATTTCATAAAACAATAGCAAAACAAGTACGAAACTGCCTGACATGCATGCACCAGTAGAAAATCTTTTAACTTTTTGAAAAAGTTACTACACTACCAATCTTGTACTTCATGTAGGTACTCCGATAAATGAAATTTTAATTCAGTGCTTAGTTTTAATTATACAAATGGCGTGGAGCCTAAATATAGCCCCAGTTTCCGTTAACTTCTCCGTCGTAAAAGTGCTCTGGAAGTGCTATAATAGCTATAATAGGGTACAGGAAAGTAATCCGAGTGGCTCGGCCAATCGTGTAACGATTCCCCTCACGCACTTCTCAACCGGCGAAGTGAATTGAAACAGAAAACGAGCGGAGGGAATTCCAGATCTGCAGCTGAAGTGTGTTATCGGCTTTACCCAGTGCATTCTATTAATAAACTTAGCCTTCACCTTTACAAGTCTTGCAATAAAAGTGACCTTTCATATTTTTTGGTGACTAAGAGCCTATAGAAACAGGTAATTTTCATTGAAGTGGTGACGTCACGTCACCACTTCAATGAAAATTAGACGTCACTGACGTCTCTACTATATTTAATTGTTATCAGAGAGAGACGTATAAAATTCCTTCTTCTTTTTGAATTGTTTTTCATAAACTTATACTTTTACTAACTAACATGTTTTTATCATTGACTCTACCGCCACTTGAGAGAGAGGTTGGTGAGATGGAGGTCAGTGCTGAACTTGTAATACTCACAAGTAGGTACAGTAAACTTCAGCTTTTGTTATCTAGGCAGTTTCAATTCCATACAAGTTAGTCTATGACATAGACATAATACTTACTCAAATATTGCTTTATCTTAAATGAAAAACCATGTACGGTAATTGTACAAGCTATGCAAGATGCCATAATATTTTTCGAAGAAAGTTAGACGTCTAGCCACGACGCAATAACACTAACGTAAGTGCATTCTCTTGTAAGTAATACAGTAAGAAAACATTTGCGAATAAAAAGTGCATAAACCTAGGAGTAGTTACAATAATGCATGAAGGCTTACAATACCTTTAGTATGTATCTACTTTTTTTGCAATATATCATTTACCTGTGTGCTTATCTTGAGTTTACGTTAGGTGCACTTGCTAGCGAGTACGTCAAAAAAATCTATGAAGATTTTATTCCTTAAAAGTAGCCGCTAGGGGCGCTGCACAATACGTCAAATAATTAATGTAATTTTTTTACGCAGTCGCTAGCGAGCACACCTAACGAAAACTCATGGTAAGCACACTGAAATAAAGTGAGACTCTACCTTTTAGATCTTGAAAGGTGTAAACAAAGAATTTTAATCCCTTCTCAAAAAGGCTTTCCCTCACAAGTAGGTAGGTACAAGTCTCTCATCTTGGTATCCGTTGAATGAGTTATATTTTATTTCTTGGCGTGAAAAACTTAAGTACATTCTTTCAGAGATTACTCATAGGTATGTACCATGTACGAGTACATACGGTGCGACAAAATACACTAAAAATCTGGATGCTATTTACAAGTTCATTGCTCAGAAAAGAACATACTAAACGTGAAGTTTTTACTCAAGCTAAGTGCCCAATAGAAATAAGAGATAGTTTTTGGTCACATATAACATTATCACTTATTTCAGGCATAATAAAACTTACAGAAATCAGTTACAGATTCTAATCGTTTTGTCAGAGCTATACACACTGTGATTTTGGCCCAGTAAAAGCAAAGAAAAATAAACTTTTCAGAACCAGTTAGGGCTCTGAAAGCTCTCCGACTAACTAATAAACTCCGGTTTTAATCGTACAAGAAGTAGATTCATGTCTTTATGTAAAAAAGATTTAAACAAGAGTCTCCTTTCTAATTTAAAATAGCAGTGCTGTTTCTTATCCACTCTGCTTATTTCGAATAAACGTCAGCGTATCGCCGCCAGGGCAAGATAAACGAACTTGTTACCGTTGGGTATACTGTTTCAAGGTTCTTAACTGTGATATTAAGGCTGGGTTGCACCATCTTACTTTGAATTTAACAAACGTCAAAAATCTGTCAAACTCCATACAAAAACACCGGTTACCGTTATAAGGTCAAAGTAAGGTGGTGCAACCCAGCCTTACTGAACAAAGTTTATATTTTCTATTGTCTTTCAAGTAAAATGCTTTTTATGAAGTAGACGGAAATCTAATTAGAGGTTTTAGCTGCTTTTGTGTATAAAAATAAATGTTTGTTAGAACTTCAGTCGAAACTTTTAAGGCTATCTTTGAGCATTTTGGTAAATTATGGTGCCAAACGATAATGTACAAAGAACTTTCTAAAAATCTATTGGTGCGAACTGTCGATTGTAATCTTGAAAAAAATAATAACGTAGGTAGGTTATATTGACACCCCTCCCTTACCCTCTAACTTATACATTATTCTCTTAAGTCCTGAGTGGCTATGACCCAATCTTTGATTGCAAAATTAAATTATGTTGAGAGCACTCAGCCAAATTAAGTATAGTGGTGACACCTACTCTTGAACTGAGTAAATGTACCTACTTATTCTATATTAAATACTAGCTTTTGTCCGCGTGAAATTCAATTTATCATTGAAAATATCGACATACTTATCGTTGTAATTTTGCCAATTAACTCGGTATCGGTATACAATACTATAGCTTTAAAAAAATACTTACCCCCTTACTAATAAAAAGTTACACAGTTGTTGATCACTGTTTTAAAATGACATTTCCATACTAAACGTCACTTTAAAACACTGATCAACGAGCGTGTATGTTTTATTAGTAAGGGGGTTAGATTGTAAAATTGTGAAAAACTTGAAGGGCTGAACAGAATGAAACCCACACGGTCGAAGTACTTAGCGGGAAAAAACAGGAGTTCAAGCTTCTTTCACTATATTTACTCCCCTCATTTATCAGTAGCTTCATACATGAAAGACCCACCATATTCAGTACCTAATGAAATGCTAACTCCATGATTAAGCTGCTACACTCCATCAGTTTGCACTCCATTTCATAAATAAATATTTTCCTCACAGGTCGATGCACTCGTTGACGTCATGTGTTTTTAAAACGTCTGTGGAATTTATTATATCGTAAACCCATATACCTACTTAAAAACTATATCAATAAAATCACACGTAAACAAACTTCTTTAAATCTAATCGAACTGCAACGTAAACACAAAAGTCGTAAAGAAAGCATTTTAAAAGAAATGCTAATTTTGGTACATAGGAACACGTCGGAACCATTTTTCCCGCGCCTCAAATTACAGACATTCTTCTTGTCTTCCTTTTTCCCGATTGTGTCAGTGTAAATGCTATTTTCTCTTTCCCCTTTTTATTAGCATAACTATGTTATTAAGTAGTAACTACTTGCGATTACTTACATTCAAATTTTGCCACATAATATGCATTGTTGTTGTCAATTAAGGTGTCAATTGTTTTGTCAATCAGTCATCAATTAGAAAGAAGAGAGAGAAAAGAGTTGTATTTATTTTAAGATTTGATGGAAGGAAACAGGTGAGCATATTTACACATTGACACACGTACTGAAGCCAGAAATTACAAAGCTTAAAGCACACATTTATCTACGAAATAACTTACCATAAATAAAGAGAAAAAACACAGCCACTCCAGTTAAAATATAAAAAGTTATTCTGGTATAAAATAAGGGCCATCCATCGTGCCCCAGTTTTGGGTTAGCTGGTTTGACTATCACTACCGTTAATGGATATACGAGTATGACTCGCTTAAAATTTTTCAGCGCTGATACGCTGATTGACAGCGTCATTTTACACCAACATAGATACAGCAGTAACGACCTGACGTCACGACGTAGCAGAGAAAAATGGACGCGAAAACACCCTTGATGCGACCTTGACAGGTGATTTTTCAAATTTTCTCTTTCGCTCCAACAGATATTAAAACTTGAACCTTATTTAAATACCCATTTAATAAACTATTTCATTATAATTATAAGTTACAAGTGAAGTCACCATGACGAATTCAAAGTGTAATAAGTAGAATATTTTCCGCAATAAAACAAATAATATAAGTTAAATTGGTAGGTACTCGTAAGTCTTGTTGTTGTTTGAACACACTTCTGAAAAAAGCCCTAACATTAAAGAATATTAATACCGCCTTTGTTTAGAAAACACAGAAAAGCAATTAAAACAATATCCGTGCGCCTTTGCCTACCTACGTCATCTTGAACAAAAGCCGAGTGTTTAGAATTGCGACCACGATCTTAGGGCTTCGCGCCCCAGTTTACCCACGTTTTGTTGTGAATGCGGTAATTCGTCACAAATTTGCGACGTCTTGTTATTGTTTGCTTCGTATTAACTAAAAACGAGAACGCAATAGAGCATTTAAAGTAAATAAAATATGATTACATAAAGCTTATAAGTTTGTTTATACATGAGTTTGAATAGAGCTGTAAGCGTTACGAAATAGTCTTTAGGAGCTTTAAGTTTACGGAGGGTAGGTATATGTGAATCCTGTAATATACGTTGTATTTACTTAATATGTATACTTATGTATTCAAATTCAAAACATTTATTTCTTAGAAAATTGTATTTAAGTCTAATACAAAAGAAAGTATCTCTCCGTTCCTAATTCATTCGTAATTTATTTATTGTCACTTCTCTGCTCCTGGATACTGCCCAGTGGAATAGAATAGAGATAGTGTCACCCCATTTTACCCTAAATTAGTTAGGAAGTCGAAAACAAAAACAGAAGGAGGTTAACTTATCGGTTGTAGGGACTTAGTAGGCGCGCACACCGTTGATTTTTAGTTGGCCGATATAGTAGGGAATTTAGTGCAATGATTTGTATGGAGACCCCTCCACTTTGGTATAGAAGGCTCATTTTTGCACCAGTTGTTCTTTGGGTGCTCCTGAGTAGATTTCCGTCGGTAGACATCGGGAGCCCCCCCTGTGGTAGCAGGGGGAGGGGGGGCAAGTTTCCTTCTGCCGCGCTTCACTTTAAGGCCCATATCTTCAAAACTATGGGTATTAGGGCCAGTGTGGTGTCATTTTCGGATAATTAAAGGATGGCGAATTCATTTCTAGAACAAACTTTTTGCCTTTTCATACAAAAAAATAGAAATATTGAGTAAAATTCACAAAAACCAAAAAGTATTTTTTTAAATAAACGTCGTTTACATTTAAACCATTGGAGATAATCTAATGAAAAAAATATGTCCTGAAAGCTACATTTATCTAAAAGTAGGTGAAAAAATTTTTTTCTTCAGAACACAGCGGGCGAATTTTGATGCGCGTCGGAAAAAAATATTTATTTTATCCAAGAATTCATACTATTTGGTTCATAAGCAAGAAAAGATTATTATTTTACAATTTATTTAGAGTTCCTGGCACATCATGCTACCATGATTTGTATTTTTCTTCAATTAATTTTGAACTCTATGTGTAAGTCATAAGGTTGAAAATAGTTTAAATACATTGTCCAAAGATTTATTTATTATTGTACCAGTGATTTAACGGAAAGGTAAGTGTGAGGAAAGTGAGTATTGATATTATGTATCATAGTACGGGAGATTATTTTTAGCACAAAGGCTACGGCTGTGACCATTATAGTTGTTTTTTTTTTTTCAGACATCACCAGCTTCTGCACTACTTCTTGCACTAGCATCTCACCTTTTCCAGGCAAGCTTCGGCAGCTGGTCAATTGATCCATGTAGGCTCCATGTTGCTATCGACTCTGGTCCACCCCCAACCAGTCGCGTAAAGGGAAGACTGAGTCGGTTGCTTGCAACTGATCCTATACGCGAACCCTTTGAATTACTGCCAGTAGCCAATGCTGATACAAAGCTGTCTGGGTTATCTTATGTAAGGCCACACCTAAACGTAGTCCATAGCGACCCATTAGGATCTTTATTCTCCCTTTTTTGTTCCCTATTATTCAAAAAAATCCTATCCATTAGTTAGGTGAATTAAGCGTCTGAGTGAAAGCCACCTAATAGTCTTCTGATGCCGGATATGCTGACCCAAGCAGACCCATCCTTACAGTATTAAGTGTTTCATGGACCCCACATGTATTCCACATGCTCGAGAGCTTCTGTTATTAGGCCCATTTTGTGGGACATGTGGTTCGTTTCATAATGCCGAGTTTGCGTACTTGTAATTGCTTGGGCTTACCTTTGATAACTTTTCTCCATGACCCTGTATTTCCCTTTAGGAATGATTTGGAGAGGCTTATATCGTTGGAGCTTTCCCATTCAGCCCTGTGCTTCTTGGATATGGCCATATTATGGCCATAAGGTTCCTATGCTTTTAGATAAAGGTACTATCAGTTGGGTATTTCTTCGGAGGCAAAATTTTCGATGTCTTTGGGTATAGTTCAGTAACCAACTAACAAAATGGCATGCAATATTTTTTTTCGTATAGCTTAGCTATAGCCCTATCTGGCGCAAATTACATTTTTGACATAATTGCTGTCTTTATACAAATTAAAAATATTTGAAGTGTGATTCTCTGATTCATATGGTGTGTCCGTTAGCCATTTTCCGGAACAAAATGGTTGATGTAGCATTTTCCTTTTGATATATCAATATAAATTAAAATTATTTCGAAAGCTAATGAGTTGTCCTTCTACAAAAAAAATGTCTCATAATTTTAATTAAGTTAGTTTGTTCGCAAAAAAATAAATAAGCAGTGTCCGGCATAAAATACTGATTCATATGGCGTGAGCTGTTCTTGATCATAACTGGTCAGGTTTTAATCATGAGAGTCTGGTTTCTGGCGTAGAGGCAAGCCCATCTTGCAACGGATGAGCTAAAAGGCAGACGTGGAGCTGGTTGGCTTAGAACCCGGTGTGACTAAGCCAAATACTTGATTCATCTGTGCTTGGTTCAGGTGGCATGCTGATTACAATGCCTACTTTATAAAATTATATTATTGCATTAAAAATCTAATCTGTCTTCCATGTGATGCTTTTGGGTTATATATTCATGTAGAAAAATGACAACACTGTAGTTTGTATGTATGACGAGTTTTGCTCGATTTCAGGCAAAAAACTGATTCATCTGTGCGTGATTCATATGGTCAGGGCCCTATATGAATCATAAAATAAATTAGTTTTTGATCTATCAAGCACCAAAAATGTTTTTATTAGCTGAGAATGATATCCCAGACTGCATCTCACTTAAGACCAGATGTGATTGCGGTTTTGTTATGAATAAAAAAAAATCATCATCATTTTTATACTATGAATAATGTATGTTTAAACAGTAAATAAGTAGTATATCCGTTAAGCTAGGAACCATAACACAAGCATATTTGTTGCTTAATTTGTGGCTAAATGGCGCTGTATGAAATTGCCCAACGATTAATTATTAATATCACATAATAATACTGCTGAGCATAGGCCTCCAATGATTTCGAGATTGACTGATTGCCATTGCCACAACCTCTATAAGCTCATCTCACCTTCTTCATTTTGTGGGTGGACGTCTTAACAACGATAGCTTGGATAAGTGATACAGCTGGGTAGAGTCATCTAAAATACCTTAGTGCCATAAGATGAAAGTCTACATCCAGTGTGTGTTATCAGTGATGACATATTGTTTTGAAAAGCGACCTCTCACTATAGGCTTACGAACCACAAAATTGCATACCATACTATGGAATGGACTATGCTTGGTTTTTTATGCAATCGAATCTGAAATGAGGAGATCCATAAACGGTCTAAAGTCGCATGGTGGCATAGTCCGATGTTTTAGCAAGCTGAAGTGATAATGGGCAGGACACATAGTATGCAGAACTGATGGCCTAGATGACCATCCAATGGATAGCAAGTTTCTGGAGTGGAAGCCACGTGCCGGAAAACTCAGTGTAGAACGTTCACTCACAGGAAGGCGCTGGATGCAGTACGCTACCAACTGGTCATTATTGAAATCATTGGGGTAGGCTTATGTTCAGTAGTGGATCTTATGGTTAAAATGATTATGATGATGACAAAATATTATGGATGTATACTAAATTTTCAGAAAAATGTTTTTCACGATTTTTTGTGGAATTCGTTGCATTTTTTTTTCGTATTATTTTGATAACTGATATTGTTTTCATAACAGATCTTTTTTTTGTTATAATATGATTATTTTCTTAATATAAAGCCAATTGTACATAAAGATTTTAAATTTTATTTCTATTTTTGATTAATATGTAACAAATTCTGATTCATATGGGCACAAAATATTTAAACGTCGATATCTTGAAAACTGCTTTACAAAAACCAGTCCCTTATCCAAATATATGTTATTGGGTGTACCTATTTTCATATGAGTCTATGTTACAGACCTAAAATTGAATTTGAAATTTGTCCATATGAATCAGCCGAAGAATGCAATTTCGAAGAAGTGCCCAGTTCTGACCCAATAGGTATCGTCTCTGACCCTTGTCTCGCTAGACTGTCGGCTCTCTCATTGCATTCGAACCTTTACTGAGGCAATGGCTTTGATTGAGTGCTGCCTGGCTGTGGCCCAGGATGTAAATATTGCGTTTTTACACCCCTGTTTTAATAAATTATAGCGTAGAATTCAGCTTGAAATACTGTAGCAAACCTCCTTAAACGTTCACTGTGTTCGTAGTGTTTACAGTAGACTCCCGGTCCCGTTCCCAAGGCCAGGCCATCTTGGCTTGGAGCTGTCAGTAAAACAGATTAGGCTGTTCTGTTGGGATTTTGGTCCTCTTTTCTAGTTGTCCCTTGTTCAATATCTATCCACTTATTAGCTCAATCCACTGTTTTTTTCCCACTTATCATATTAGTCCACTAGTATTGTTTTAGATCAAGTACCTCCTACTATTACTACATGCTTGACTATGAACGAGTGCTGTAAGTGCCCACCAACCTAGGCAGTTTTGTATCAGTATATCAAGGGCAGTAATTATGTCCTTATGATTTTTTTAAGTTATTTAAAATTAAGTTGGTTCAAGGGGTTCGCGTATAGGGTCAGTTGCAAGCAACCGACTCAGGCTTCCCTTTACCTGACTGGTTGGGGGTGGACCAGAGTCGATAGCAACATGGAGCCTACATGGACCAATTACCCGTAGCTGCCGAAGCTTGCCTGGAAAAGGTGAGATGTTAGTGCAAGAAGTAGTGCAGAAGCTGGTGCTGTCTGAAAAAACAACTACATATAATGGTCATAGCCGTAGCCTTTGTGCTAAAAATAATCTCCCGTACTATGATAATATCAATCCTCACTTTCCTCACACTTACCTTTCCATTAAATCACTGGTACAATAGTATGTAGAAATAAAAATGTTAATTAAAATACTAATAATAATCATTAGACGTTTAGACAAATTCAAGTTCTTTATTTATTGCTTTCTTCTTATGATATTTTCAATAATAAAATGTATTTAAACTATTTTCAACCTTATGACTTACACATAGAGTTCAAAATTAATTGACGAAAAAATACAAATCATGGTAGCATGATGTGCCAGAAACTCTAAATAAATTGTAAAATAATAATCTTTACTTGCTTGTGAACCAAATAGTATGAATTCTTGGATAAAATAAATATTTTTTTCCGACGCGCATCAAAATTCGCCCGCTATGTCCTGAAGAAAAATTTTTTTTCACCTACTTTTTTCGAAAAAAGTGCCATACAATGGTATATATTTATAATCCTGATAAATGTAGCTTTCAGTGCATATTTTTTTTATTAGATTATCTGCAATGGTTTAAAAGTAAACGACGTTTATTTTAAAAAAATACTTTTTGGTTTTTGTGAATTTTACTCAATATTTCTATTTTTTTGTATGAAAAGGCAAAAAGTTTGTTCTAGAAATGAATTCGCCATCCTTTAATTATCCGAAAATGACACCACACTGGCCCTAATACCCATAGTTTTAAAGATATGGGCCTTAAAGTGAAGCGCGGCAGAAGGAAACTTGCCCCCCCTCCCCCTGCTACCACAGGGGGGGCTCCCGATGTCTACCGACGGAAATCTACTCAGGAGCACCCAGAGAACAACTGGTGCAAAAATGAGCCTTCTATACCAAAGTGGAGGGGTTCTTGCACTAAATTCCCTACTAATAGTTGTGCCCGATTTCAAATTGTATGAAGAATCGGCCAAATCGAATCGGCGTAGTGTGCGCACTCCCATACATGCCCATACTGATCAACTGCCCGACTCAACTATCGGCCGACGAAAAATCAACGGTGTGCGCCTACTCTTACTCGTATTGTTTGGAATTAACCATATTATTTTTATTCGTAAATATTTATAGAAATCCTCAAATCTAGTACAGGGAAAGCAGTTTTCTTAGATTATACATGCGATACTAGCCAAGGGAAATGAAGGGTACTTAACACTTTTACTGTGCTTTGGCACGTATACAGTGCTGATGGTTTTACTTAGCAAATTGGAGTGAAGCACATTATTTTCCGTCTCGCTCTTGAAAGTGTCGCGACTTTTAGGACATCAATATTCAGATTTTGTTACTTCATGGTTTGCTGAATTGAAGCAAAAAGTTTTACTTGACTTATGGCCTGCTTTATTACTGACTAGCTTTTTCCCGCGGCTTCACTTCACCAAAGTGAATTTGTCACAGATATTTCACTACGAGCGGGCTTCGTGTTTACTACCCTTTTAAAATACCTAGTTACCCTATCTTTCAATCTATCTCTATGTCAAATATCATCTTAAATCGGTTGTGTGATCGGTGTGAACGTGAAAAGACAACGCAACGTTACAAACAAACAGTACCTACAACAGTCGCATTTATTAAAATTAACATGAGTTTTTCTCTACTGCTTCATAGCATTACTGATTCATAGTACCTACTATCATTAATACTATGAATCATTGCCATTCATGAATATTTTTAGCCAGACAGCAATCAATTGAGGTTTACTTATTATTCATATTATTGTTAGTATTATTTGTGGCTACACTTCTAATTGATGACGTCATCAACCCACAGATACTGCAAGCTTTTAATTATATGAAGAAAAAAAGATACGAGTAATATGAGGAAAGTTAAGGTAATAATAACAATGCAATATCATAATATTGCCTTAACATTGTGTTACTATGCCATACATGATCGTGTCATTTGAAATGTGAATACAAGCAATAACATTACCGTTCTCTACTATGTATCCCACTAAAGCTTTGCATAACATTTTACGATAAGAACCATTTTCTTCGCTTTTATTTAGTACAATTTCTATTGCATGTTTGCCTTTCGTTTCTTTGCGTGTCTAGCTGTCCGAAAAAGGTAAACGTTGATGAAAGTCACGAGTAATTGGTACCAACCTGTGGCCTCATTTTAAATGGTAATTTCTTTTATTTGTAGTATGTTCTGGTTTTAATTTCCCTTGGCTAATATTATTTTTAATAATAAGAATTTGTCCTTTTAACCCTTCCAGCTAAAGTTAAATTATATGCTTGTGTTGTCTAATAATGGACGACGGGACTCGAACTACCGACCCTCTATATTTGGCACTCCGATACTGAAACCGCGTTGTCCTATTTTCACCTTAAACTTCGACGTATTAAAAGGCTAAAAATCTATTACTGATCCACTTTTTCTCAAAACGTACGTCGGTCAATGACCTCGCGTTTCAAATACAACTATATGACCTAAACTATAAACTATATCATAACAGAAAATCACAAGTGGTTGGTTAGATGAAAAAAGTTGGCACTGTAATAAAATGTTGGACTTAGCCAACGGGTCAGAAGAACTAGGCCAAAATAACTTTTTCAATATAGATAATTGTTCAACAATAGTGTTATAAAAGTATCTTTTTCGTTATGACAACTTGCACGTATTGCGAGGAATATTCTTCCATTTGCAGAAAAGAAAACTGGCCATAAATATACGACTTTTATGATAGTTTGAATGTGGTTTTGATTACATATACTTATTTGTATATTTTTCTTATAACAAAATGGTAATGTGGCCGCTATCTTTTCTATTCTCATAAATAAAAAGGGTCGTAGCTCCGTAACGCCGTTTTCGTAGCTTTTTCGTAGTCATTATTTGTAGTGCTACGATCCTATTTAAGACCTCCGCCTATCGAGAAGCTACGAGTATAATCTCGTAGCTTAAGGTACTACGAAACCTAAAGGAAAATGCGCCTCCTTTATGGAGTCTGCATTGGAAAAATCTTATGATAGAATGGGTACCTATCTGATATAACCGACATTGACCCGACAATGTAAAGAAATCGAGAAGCCGAGACGTGCTATCGATGTCACAGGGTTCAACATGCTTTTGATCTTGCTTCTGAAAGATACATACTTCGCTTCCTTTTCACTTCCCCTAGAGTTCAATTTCCTCTCGTAGCACTTATCGGTACTTGCTATATTGATGTTTCGTATTCCGTCATTAATAATATTTTTTAAACTATTACCTTTTAAACTATTATAATAATATTTATGAACTCTTTAACTACAACACATACTAGAAATTATTACTACTTTACATATTAATGGAGATAAAAGATAATGTCTACCTTTCAAAATAAAAATACCCCTTTAAAACAGAATGAAAGCATAACGTCCCGAATATAGCTTACCTTGCCACCTTTCTTCTTTTCGGGCCAACACATTGGCTTTATGATAAAAAATGGCGCACAAAAGGTAGTCATGACTTCGGCTTTTAGTTATTAAGTTATAAGAATACAATAAAGGCCTATTTCCAACCTCGAAGAAAAGAAATAAAACAACTTCGTAATCTCTCATCAACATTATAATATAGATTTTCTTATGGACTGTAACTACTGGTTACTACTAACCAGTTTCTAGCACGGGTCATAAACCATAGTGACCTAAGACTGTAGCTGGCCATAACGTCGGTAATGTATATGCTAATGCCCAGTAAATGTTCGGCGCCTTGTCACGACTACTGTCGTAAACTCGAAAACTATAAAATACATCAATAGTTATAGAGCACTTAATCTTTTGGTGTGTTGCTTTGTAAATGATTCACGGCGACTCGTGTGTTATAATCTTAACAGCACAATTTAGGTTTTACCTCAGTCTAGTATACTTAACAGATCTATTTTACAGAAAAAATACCTTGAACATGATGTGACATGGCTGTCTGACTAGACAATTATATGTCGACTAGCGACCGCCCGCGACTTCGTACGCGTGGATCCCGTTTTACCCCCTTAGGGGTGGAGTTTCGTAAAATCCTTTCTTAGCGGATGCCTACGTCATAATAGAGAGACTTCTCTAAATAACACACACACGATATGATGATCGTACAAGTACTTATGTAATAAATAAACCTAAGTTAAAGCAGTATTCTAAACAAATTGTATAGGTCCGAAGTCTTCGTACCTAGAACTAAGATGCTAGAAGTATAAAAACAACTCCCAATACCTAAATATTAAAACGCTAATTGGGAAACCTTCAGCTTCATTACATAATCTAAAGCCTTAACAATAACAAACAACTCTAATTAAAGTTTACACTAAGGAACTGTACACAAACAACAAAATTAATCTATCGCTGTACAGTCTGAGCTTCGGTAACATGTAAACATTCGAATTTATACCTCAAGGGAAATAAGGAAAATAAGCATACTAACACGATCCATATACCAATGTATCTAATCTGTATAATTTTTGGTTTCCAATTTAACTTCTTAACAAAGTCTTATCTCGTTATCACGTAGCAGGATCTTTCCGAAGTTCCAAGATTGACACGTGACAAGCAAAGTTTATTATTTTATTCCAACTTACGAAATGAGATTCTGGATAAAACATATGTCAAATATAGTATATGACGTACATGAGCGACTAAATTTATCTTTATAGGTTATTTTTGCCGAATATTTTAACTTTGCAGCATGTTTTAAATAACAGTTCATTTCAGGAATAGTTGAACTTTCTAGAAAGATCGAAAGCAAAAGAATTAACACAATGGTTAATAATTTACCCGTCCCCAAAGGAGAGTAAATCTAGAAGAATCGACTGCATTACCTCTAGTTACCAGAGTAATCAATGTTAATTTAACCGTAGATTAGCGCCTGAACGGCCGCGGAACTGTAAAATATTTAGGAGTCTTTAACTCGACAAGATGAGGTGCCAATACATGAATAAAAGTGTTACAAATGTATTATTCGGATGATTAAACGAGCCGGTATACAACAAGTCAATGATTTTGAAAAAGATTATTACAATTATCACATTCACGCCTTACCACTTTAAGGATCAAATACTGAGAAATAAATAACATAATTACCTATCATGAGCTTTATTTAGCTAAAGGGTTCTGAAAACATATTCAGAGAACAGTACACCCTATAAGTATTGTGATTGCATACATCTGCTAATACTTTATGTATATTACAGATTTATAGAGTTCTACCTATACATTCCTACATTCCACAAATTATCCTAAGGTTCCTTGTTACAAGAACAGCTGATTTGTGCGCTGGACCGGCGCCAACATCCGAGTAATTTGGTGCAATTTCGGCGAAGATACTGTACTCAGAACGAACTGTTATTTACGTACTTCCTGATATGCACAATATTCTCGTATAAATGCTTAGAATTGTAGACGTAGGCGTCACTCTCAGAGTTTTATTTATAGAACAAACTAACTACAGGAGACCCAAAACACAATCAAATATCGTTCTCGTTTTATTTGACTCTCTCACTCTCACTCATTCATCGTACTGAAATACAAACATACACGAGTTTCCAAACATATAAATATTTATATCTAAAATAGCAGACGTCGGTAAAAATAGAAATACGGTTCAGATAATATTCCCACTAAGGAGTTAAAAATAGCATGTGTCTGTCGTCGTGGAAATCATTGGGGGACATAGGCCATGTCTAGCAGTGGACGTCCTATGACTGAAAATGATGATGATGATATGTCTGCCGTAATGAAAGTTAAATATTTACTACCTTCATCAATTCTATCTTCAACTGAAGATGTATGTAGAAGAATATAGAGCAGCACTTAGGTTTGATTTTCGCTTGGGTTTTCCAATGCATAATTTTTCCGCGATCCAATTCTTTAAGGGACGGAATCCCGAAAGTGGGACCCGTCCTTGAAAAAGTTACGCGATGGATGTTCCTTCAAACTTCGAAACCAAACATACAAATACAAACATATAACATACCTTTTCTTACGGTTTTATTGGCAAATAAAAGTAAAAAAAATACGCTTTATGTGGCACAAAATAAAAATAACAATAATAACAGTAACAAATTACAAATTCACCTTGTGCCAAAAGGACACCCGCTAAATGCGTGGCTGGATACTGTGTGGATTTTCAGCGGACACCTTGGACATAACGTAATAACTTGAACTTGAAAATATTATGTATCAAAAACACCATATACTGCTACAATATACCAAAGATGCGTTAAGAGCGTTGTAGCAAAAAGTTGGCGTTCGAATATTAGGTTTTTATTGCTTGACGTCGCGTAGTGAGTGCGCAAACTGCATTTATCAGTACAATTTCAACGCTGCGTCGACTAAACGATCTTAATCCGTAGTTGTATCGTACCTAAGACAGTACATCATACATAATAATAAAGAAATAATGTATAATTTACCTATTTGATTTTTTCTCAGATCAGACTTTTAGCAAAATCAAGTTACGTAAGTAATGTATTTTTTACACTAGTAAATCCCGCGACAAGTTTTTAATCTTTAAATTGAGTAAAGTAATAAGTTGATGGGTTTGAAAGAATTTATGTTTTATTTTATTCTTTTTACAGCATCAAAAGCTTGTTTATGAAAAATATTTACTATTAAAATTTTACTTTTGACTTTTTAGTTTTTATGATGCGGGATGGAAAAATTAAAATTTATTCTGATTTTGTGACGTTTCCGCACATAAATATGGATAGGTTAAATAAATAGAATAAAAAGTATGAAAACGAGCGTGCCATTTTTTAAACGTTATCTATACTTATAATAAATCTGTAGAGAGGTCAATTCTGTACATGAAATATATTTTCAAAATAACTATCAGGGGGTGATTAGTGATCGATACTGATGCCAAAAATGCAATCAGTAAAATTTTTGTCTGTCTGTCTGTCTGTCTGTCTGTCTGTCTGTCTGTCTGTCTGTCTGTCTGTATGTTCCTTATAGAAACAAAAACTACTCGACGGATTTTAACGAAACTTGGTACAATTATTCTTCATACTCCTGGGCAGGTTATAGGATACTTAGGAATTCCCACGGGAACGGGCATTAGCGGGAAAATCCTTTTGTATGAAAAATCTAAACCGCTTAAGTTAGATGCTTGAAATTTGACAAGCAGGTACCTTAGTAAACTTAAAGCTTAGTTACAACAGGACATTGCAAAATTCTCACGGGAACGGGAGTTAGCGGGAAAAAACATTTGTATGAAAAAATCTAAACCGCGTAAGTTAGACGCTTAAAATTTGGCATGCAGGTAACTTAGTAAACTTAAAGCTTAGTTACAACAGGATATTGCAAAATTCCCACGGGAACTGGAATTAGCGGGAAATTCCTTTTGTATGACTGACTCACTGACATACCCACGCACAGCCTAAACGGCTAAACGTAGGCACTTGAAATTTATAAGGGACGTAGCTTAGGTACCGTAGAGGTGCACTAAGAAAGGATTTCCCGAAATTCCCACAGGAACAGGAATTACCTGGAAAATCCTTTTGTATGAAAAAATCTAAACCGCGTAAGATAGATGAAGGGGGTAAAACGGGATCCACGCGTACGAAGTCGCGGGCGGCCGCTAGTCTATAATATCTGTGTCCATCAAAGAGCTCGTAACTAAACATCGTAAGCGCCATTCACATTATTATCTAAAAGTTAATAATAAATATTTAGTTTTTGTTAATCTAAACAAGTCAGGAACAAGTTTAAACACTCATTATGTTAAAATAATTTAAATTGAAATGTTTCTCAGGAAGTGAATTATTGTTAATTCTTATGAGAAATAAAGTTCTTAAACCGTAAACCGTCAGGAAATCAAAGAGGTAAATACTGATATCATTGTGATTTTATAGAATTTATTATTATAAACCACGGTCGTATAAAGAGGTAACTTTAAGATTTTTATCCATAGAACAAAATTTATCTAATCGTGTTTTTAAACAGTTATCCCATTAGGTACACATGCGTTCTGTAATACAAACCCATCAAAAACAATACTTGTCAAAAAACCAAGTCTCACTACTCAGTTGTTCTACGGTAAAAAGTTGTGAGATCCATGTAATACCAAGTCCAGTCCAGGAAATCATTAACGTTTTACATAAATATATTGACTTGGCCATCGCATGAAAACACGTGTAAATTAAATTATTTAGTGCGAAATTAAACGAAATTTTGCATGCCTGTGTAGACATGCAAAATTTCAGCTCAATGGGAAAACGGGAAGTAAGTAAATTTTAAGTTGCAAGATTTTACAACTCCAGTTGTCAAAGAAAATAAAAGCTTGTAGATAGCTTTACAAAGAAATGAAAGATTTATGAAGAAAATAAAAAGTACTGTCTACGATACATTTGTTAAGCCGTGTTGCACCGTCTTACTTTAACATTGACATCAAAATTTTGGATGTCAAAAATCTGTCTAACATAAAACACCGGTTATTGTCAGTTAGGGTCAAAGTTAGGTGGTGCATCTCAGCCTTAGTGTATTTTAATTAAATTTAATACAAATAAGGATGACGAAAATAATCGATAAGTGATCTCACTCGAATATTTCTTATAGTAGGTAAACAAGATGTCGAACAAATGGTTACTTACTGAAAAAGTGCTTCATGAGACCTAGAAAACGGCATCAATAAATGTTTAAGAACGAACTGAATATATTCAAAAAACCAATATTTCCAGCTTTCATACATTTAATACAGTTACAAACAAACACAAAATCAATGGTTTCTGAGAATTCTGAGTGCCTTAATGCCGTCCCCTTTATCTGTTTATTTAGTATTTATTAATTAGTATCTCTTGACGATATTGTAGCAAGTTAAACCTAAAATCATGTTTTCCGTAAATAATTTAAATAAGAATGCAATTTACGAGTTTGTTGTTCGATTATTATATATGACTCAATTAAAAATTTAAATTTAAAAAATTAACACTTCTAATATGGTAGGTATGACTGGCGGCATACATTTAGTATGAAATTCGGAAACATTAAATTTTCGCATAGATCCAGTTTATTCTTTGACCTATTTATTGTTATTGTTTTAAAGAGCTCATGAAGCACTTACAGGAACAGTAAACAGTTTCTCGATATCTTGTATAATTAAAAATCAAGTGAAATCACTTATCGTTTCCACCCTGTACCTATACTTTTAAAAATAAACTCATTTTATACGTTCATTTGTATAAGTATCTACAATACAAATACCTAACCAACTTAGTTGACGTTTTATAAAACTATTTGTCTAAGTGTCATCGAGCGACCGCTGGTGGATTTGCCATTTACCTGACCTACCCCTTTATTACTAAACGTTTAATATCAGATGAATTCTTTCGCACCAATTTCTTGCATTCAGTCGTCAGTAATTGAACTTTCGGAAAAACATGACGAAGCATTGTGTGACCATACAGACGCTATTCAACTTTTATTAGTAAGGAAGAGTATATTTTGTTGGTAGAAACACAATAGCATAGACTAATGTTTTGACAAGGCTAGTATATTTTAGCTATTTTCATAGTATAATGTCATACGGCATATTGTTGTGGGGCTCAGCCGCGGACATTGAAACTGTGTTTGTTCTGCAGAAGAGAGCAGTGCGGGCCATTTATAACCTTGGACCCCGATTTTCTTTGAAAGATTTTTTTAAGGAAATAAACATACTGACAGTAGCTTCACAGTTCATTTATGAAAACCTTTTATATGTCCGCAAAAATATAGAGCAATTCACGAAAAAGAGCTATTTGCATAACTTTAATACAATAAACTTGCCGTTCCAAATTTCAGATTGCATAAGATTGGTAATTCATTTATGGGAAAATGTATTAAATTCTTTAATAAATTACCACAAACTGTTGTAGAACTACCCATTCATAAATTCAAAGCACATATTAAAAGTACTTTAATGAAAAAGGGCTACTATAAAGTCGATGATTATTTAAAAGATAAAAATGTTTGGGATACGTTACTGCCTAGCTCGCATAAATATTTATAACTTTGTACATTTTAAAGCATGTAAACCTTTGAAAAAGAGGCTGACAATAGTGACTGAGTTTCTTGCGCTGCTTCTTCTCAGCACTGGCCCATTTATTGTCCTGAAGCAGTGGTAGGGTTAATACTGGGACGTGTAAAAGTGCTTTTTTTAAGCCTATTTACAGAAATAAATGAGTTTTAATGAGTTTTTTACACCCTGTTAAAATTTTTATTAGTCATTTATTTTTTCCTGACCAAACAGATACCATAATAATATCTTTTGTCTATTCTACCCATATTCTGTAAGTAAAATAATAAAAAGTTTGAAAAGAAAGAAATTACAAGTCCGATTTACCTAAACAAATAAATTAAAAATACTTGCGGATCAAAAGAACTCAATCATACTACAATTTACGAAAAAATCACGCGTGACGCATATACGTCAGTGGGCAGTCAACTGACATAGACCCGGCGTCTACGAGTGCCAAAGCACGACTGATTTATGGCCATTTGATGCACCCAATTTTATAGTATTTTCAAATTAATTTTTCATTTGAAGATTGAAGATAGATATTTTTTCTTTTTCACACAATAATAGTACTATGTTTCTTCTTAAGTATAAAGTAGTTTATGTTGCCAAATGACTTTTAGATTATGAGATGTGACCTGTTTTCTTGCAGTAATTTTCTCGAATTTTGACTATCTTGCTGACATGATAAAAATGCATTTTAATGAATTAAACATCAAAATTTTCTCAATACACTTTCTTCTTCAGGGTATGCTTATTCTAATGAATACATTCTATCTTCTTATTTAGAAATAAATTTGTTGTAATATTAGTTCAAAGTTGTGCCTTCGCGAGTTACCTGGAAATCGGGCTTTCGAAATTCGCTGTTTTTGTAGGCAAAAATCCAATTTGAACGAGATTTTGTCAATAGACATTCCGTAAAAACGTATGATAATTACGATGATATAAGTCAAAAGAAGCTATAACAATAAATTATATGACTAAAATCATTTCGAAATCTGCCAAATTCTCGATTTCTGCATGAAAAATGTGACAACGCTCTTAAGTATAATACAAAGTAGTTACGCAAACCCCGTTCTGTCGTGGATTTATGCTAATGAGGCAAGCTAATTAAGAACGAAGGGCGCTTATGCCGTTAGTTACAGTCTTCGTAAACACGTAGGGGTTCGTGGCATCCAATCAAGGGAATGTCTGAACCATGGAAGAGGATAGTCATATTAAAAGGTTATTATTAAATTAACATTTTGATGAACATTTTGTTTGTAAAGCTTTTAATATTATTCAACTATTCTATTCTAAAGTACCTGCTCATAGTTCACAAAACCAAAATAACATATGTAGGTAGCGTAACCTTTAAGTATTTTCATATGTAGGCTAGTTTAGGCGATTCCTGCAACTCCTGCTTTTTTAGTAAACAGATTTTGTACTATCTATTTCATTAAAGCTTAGAACGATACACTAAAAGTAAAGATAAAGAACACTACGAGTATATCTGTCACAAACTTAATATACAAACGTAAAATAACAATAACACATACAGACACCGAAAGATTAGAAGATTTAGTTTAATATTCATAGAGACTGGTATCGGTACAAATTCAAAAACGTGCTTCGATTCAAAACTATGTTTCTAACTAAAGTCAATTTTTTAGAATAACTATTGCCGAAGGGAAATCAACCCAGATGAAATGCGGGTTAGTATTAGTTAGTAATCAATAAGTTCAGGTAATAAATCTATATATATAAAAGAAAGTCGTGTTAGTTACACCACTTATAACTCAAGAACGGCTGAACCGATTTAGCTGAAAATTGTCAGGGAGGTTTAGAGCCAGGAGAAGGACATAGGATACTTTTTATCCCGTTCGAAATTAAAAAAAAAGTCTGCTTATTTATTGCCATTAAGGCGGAACAAAGTTCGCCGGGTCAGCTAGTTGTTTATCGCCCCGGGTGCCAACCCATGCTACGCCGCCACTGATAGCTCGTAGAGACGATGGCCGTTGGGGCAGGAAAGTTCTCGAGTGGCGACCACGGGCTGGAAGACGTAGCGTGGGCAGGCCTCCTACTAGGTGGACCGACGATCTGGTGAAGGTCGCGGGAAGAGCCTGGATGCGGGCAGCGCAGGACCGTTCATTGTGGAAAACCTTGGGGGAGGCCTTTGTTCAGCAGTGGACGTCATTTGGCTGAAAACGAAACGAAACGAACGAATGGTTTATGTACGAGTATTTACGTTTACTACGTCATCATTTACGCACACACGTTTGTTAAATAGAGTGTAAAAACAAACTATCGTGCATTATATGCAGAGAGGGTTCTGTGCTTCTCTAACGCAATTTATTTTGATTTTTGTAATGACTGTATTGTGTGACTGAATGAATATGAAGTTGACAGCAATTTTATAGATTGGCCTTACTTATTTAAACACTGAAAATCCTCGGTGGATCGACGATCTGGTGAAGGTCACTGAAAGCACCTGGATGCGGGCAGCGCAGGAACGATGGTGGAAATTCTATGGGGAGACCTTTGTTCAGCAGTGGACGTCTTTTGGTTAAAACAACGAACGTTCTTCGAATACACAGAATCGGAACCAGGTTAGTGAAATCTTATAACAACTGAAAGCAACCTTTTTCAGTTGCCATTTCTGAAATGATCTTTCTTCCATGTTTGCTCTCGTACCCATATTGATTTCAAAATGTACTCGTATCAATGAATAATTGATGATATCCGGCTCTACGGACTCCATGATTGAATTTTATATTTGTATTTGAGTTTGCGACCAATACATATGTAGCTGACGATATTTGATATAATAATCGATTTACACTTGTCGCGATGTTAGGTATTAATAAACCAACAATGTAATAGATTGCTTGCTTAGCGTTCGCTTTTTAATATTCTGGTTTGAAAAATGATTCCATAATGCGTGCGCGTGATTATTCAAGATGCACTACAAAGGCTTGCCGACGCGCTGATAATTTTTTATTGGCACTTACCTGCACCTAGTATTATATTATCTGTGCCTGCACCATAGTAAAAATACAAGCAGTAGGTGCGCTAATCACACAGAACTTCCCAATTTCGAGTTCTTATTAAACAATTACGTTCACTTATATCACTTATAGTCTATAAGAGTTTAGGTTACGACCAAGAAGGCAATATCACGCGCTCTCAAGAGCTCTCTTATTCAAGCTTATATCTGAAGGACGCGCGCTCTTAGGCAACTGTAATAATATAGGCGCGCTTCTTATATTTCAAGAGTAATTTTGCAAACAGAACTACAAATTCAATCAGGTTTCGTGAATTTGATGAACCTGCATTTACGCAAGAAGCAAGGCAGACGTACTTCTCCCGTATTACGAAATGAAACTACATTCAAGAGTAGGTAAATGCAAGATAACCTATGCATACGATTTTTTTAAACAGCTGGATTGAGTTTTGTGTTTCATTTGAGAACACAACAAACATGTTTAAGCAGCTAAGCTTTCGTCACAGAATAAATAATAGTCTACCCTTAGCCGTTGATTGTCTCTACATCTTCACCAGACTGTCTTGAGTGCTAAGCATTCAGTATGTTACTTAGGTACTGCGCGAATTCTAATATACCCACATGAGTAGGCAAAGGTTCTTCGTTCTGACTACTTACACTGTTTTTATAATCTAGCGGTCTGATTATGTAGATAGGCTTTTTGATCGTACAGGAAATAAGTGTAGTTTTCGTTAATTTTCTACATATCAGTGACTCAAACATATGTTTTTTAATATTTTTTGTGATATTTCAAAATATAACTCAAAAAAACAGACCAGAGAACCCACTGCAACATGCATTGACTCTACACAGGCCATTGAGCCTCCATATTTCTCGATAAATGACGCTATCGCGCGCGCAGCATATTAATCACTAATCACTCTTCGGATACTGATTAGATTCTAGATTATACCACGTCATTAGCATCAAAAACCGACCTTATGCTTTTGAGCTTAAAGCTCACGGAAATGCAATCACGTTTCAGTGGCGTGTATAGTATTAAATTCTGTAGATAACTAAACCCGTGTTTCGTTTCGTTATTGGTAACTGATTGCTTTCAAGTTGGGCGAAATAGACTATTATTTCAAGTTGTTGATTCAATTATGATGCTCAAACGGAGAGACAGCTCCAAATTGACTTAACCTCAGACCGTTACTTGTCCAAATTAATTCATGCGAGTAGTGAAAATCCTAAGGCTGAGTTGCACCACCAATCTTTGACCGTAACTATAACGATAACCGGTGGTTTTTGGATGGAGTTTGACAGATTTTTGACGTTCGTTACAGTCAAAGTAAGATGGTGCAACCGAGTCTAAGAATTTAATTTTAATACTCGTATAACCACAGAATAATAATAAGTACTACGTACAGAAGTTTTACTTCGCGAAGGTATTTAAAAAAATGTATGCTCAATGTCATTAACAATATGGTGTAATTTAGCTTGTCTCAAGAGTCAAGCAAGTTTGTCAGAAGTTTTGTTGACAAACGTCAGTGATCGGTACTGCGCCGAAGCTATAGGGCTGACTTCGGTAAAATGATGTGACGTGAGGTGCCAATCTGCAGAAAATGGCGGAGGAAATACATGATTTAGCATGAATTATCATGAATAATATTAACTACTTATTTACCTCTCAGTGTCTTGAGGCAACTTAAAAAAGTACATTCTGTGTTTTTATTATTATTTAGGCAGTTAAATACTGCACAGTATTTAGTACACCATTTTCTTTATTTTTTTCCATCATACACAAGAATACGCGTGCGTGAGTCAATGTTCGCTCGTATGTGAGGCCTTGTCGAATAGTACTCTTGTAGGGGGCAATCGTGCGTGTTTTGTTTTCGATGTAAACTCGCGGAGATGAACAGGCCTGGTATAACTTACACTCATAAATCTCTCGGGACATTAGAAAGGCATTTAGATAATAATATGAAGACTTATAGCGCCCTATAATGTAGGTGAAGTAGTACAATGAAGAAAATTACCTGTTTCAAAACATTTTATTAATATTAAATCACATTTTGAACACACCAATTACTAGAATGTATACCAAACTCATGGGTCTTATTACACCAATATAACTCACCAATCTAAATTAAGTATAGTAATAGTACGTATAATATGTCTTATGAGTTAGTTATGAGACTACATTCTTCTCTAAGTGAATAAATGATCAAAGTTTTGCGCGATTATCTATTATCATAATTTTACACAAACAATGAGTTTTCTACGATTTCCACGTCTTAATTACCATATTAAAATTATGGAAGTTCAGGCTTTACCGTAATTTGGTTGTTATGCTAAACGACAGCCCCAAACGTACGACATACGTTCCTATACATATATAATTAGTTTTATCATTTTAAGAGATGATTTTACTGCTCAAATCCAACAACAACTTTTTGGAAAGTCATTTATTCCAAAGATATAGTACCTTACTTGAAATAGGTACTCAATCAGTTTATAAGAAAAGGTGTATTTGATGTTTTAAGATGCCTCTAAAAGGAAGTTATTTAATCAAATAAGAATTAAGATCTTATTAGGTCCTGCGTTGATCTTTGAAGAACGATAAAAATAAACTTCAGAACCTCATTGATTGGCTGTATATGTGGCCCGTTCGCTAAAAAAAGGAAGCTTAAAGACGTTTTTCTTTATTTTCTTTCGTGTCCGTCCAATTACCGGAAATACCGGAAATAAAAGCGTTGATTCTAAGGTTAATATTTTGCATCGCTTATTTCGATAAAATACATTTCTTAGGTAATGTAAGTTACACGGTGATATAATACTAACACATTTTTGAATACACCTCTAAATCAACATGAATATTTAGATTATACACAATACAAAAGTCTACTTTTCATTCTACAATACTAACGCTACACTTATACATACATGTAAAAGTGTTGACATTATATTAAACGTTCAAACCGAAAAATTATGTCAATGTTCATTAGCTAACAAAATATTTGGTAAAACACTTGATGGCTGTCTTAACTAAAAGTCCGCGGTAGGATGGAACTTTGATTATAAGCAAACACTTCATACGAATTCAAGCTAATAATTAGAACAATATCCAGCCACTGTCGTCTGGTTGAGCGGAGCGTCTTCCTTTCTTGGCTTCTTTCTGCAACAGCAGTAGCAGAATATGTATATCCCTACAATAGTTCCTAGCAGTGCCGGCATCCAAATATACACAGGCACTCCAGAGGGCTTCATAGTTTCTGCATACTGCTCGAGCAAGGAGCAAGGCACGATATGTCGCTCCCTGTTCAACGTCAAGTTGTGCCAAATCACGCATTCCTGCTCCCTTCGCACTTCTAGCTCAGTGTCATTGGCTGTCAGAAACGGCTTCACATTAACATGCGACGCCAGTATATCAAACGCTTCAGATTTCTGCGTTTCAGTCTGATTAGGCTTCGTTTGCGATAATATCTCCAACTTTGTCTTATTTGTAGGCTCCATAAAGGACGACATCATGAAACAAGGAAACTTTGTCTCCTCGAAATGCGATCGATCGATGATTTGAAGCGAGCACTTTTCGTCCCTGTTTGGCGTGTAAACGTTTGCATCGTGATGAGTTCCACAGCATCTTCCGAGGTTGTAGAGGGCCAGTCCTGTTAACAGGCCGCTGTATCGAGTGCCGGATTCCCTGTACACGTAGACGTATGAAGGTGGGGCGCCGTGGTACACAGGGTAGGTGGCAGGGCTGGCACAATGGCGGCATATGAATTTGATTTGATTGGGCGGATGGTAGGAATAGTGCGCATGTCGCGCGCTGACGTGATGTGAGGATATCTGAGCAGATCCGCCGAAGCGTCCGTGAGGTCCGCCACTGATTTTAGCACAGGTTAGGGCACTGGTTAACGCGAGGTATACACAGCAGAGTTGGAAGGAAGGCATAGTGCGTGCGACGGGCGGGTCCCGACGGGCGACTGGCGTCGCATCGCGGGGAGATGGCGCTGGCGCCCTGCATCAGACTCGGCGGCGCCAGGCGGCCGCCCGAACCCACACAAGATGAATAGGGCGGATTCTTACATCTCTAGATAGAGCTAGTTATGTTGTAGCTAAACGGGGGGTGATGCTCTGTAATTCTTTGAAAGTTGTTACATTCGTAGTGCGAACTTACTTTAAACTTAGTAAAGTAACATCTAAGTAACGGATTTTACATAAAATTATTGATAACTGTATTTATAACAGAAGGCAAACTTTAAGTGACTATGATTGTCGATTTCAAAAAACATGAACATTGTAATGTTCTATCTAATATTCATTAAATCAATTTAAAAACTCTACTTCCACCTGAAAAATATTGTAAATGGGTATAAGAATGCACGACAAATATAAAGCAAAAAGACATGTCACGATACAACTTTACGTAGTACTTCTGTCACTTGGTTCTGAGATTGTTAACCAAATTGTGGCAAAAGTTGCCTAATGAAGTTTCGAGTTTCCACTTATCCCGGCTATTTCGTTCGTAGGCTCTTATAAATTGTGGCCATAGGAGACTAATTTTATTGCCCGCAATGTATGATGGGTAGAATATGCAGAGAATGTTAATTAGAATGTTTGAAATTTTATCCGTTCTATAGGCCTACCAAAATGTTTAGTCTTAATTATTTTACGCGTAGGTGGAGGAGGTTTAGATCCTATAAATACGTACTTAAATGTATAGGTACTCTTGAATCTGATGCTACATTCATCCCATCATTTAATAAACTATAGTAGAGACATTTTGAATCTCATCCAATTCTAACTTTCTTTGACTTTCACTTTGACTTAATGCAAGTATTTACTTAAAGTATACCGTTGAACTTTTTGTGGTAAGGCCCAAATGTTCTACACAGTAGCTCAATACCACAGACTGTACAAATAGTAGAATCAATTCAAGTTGACAAAGAAATATCCATTGTTGCGCAAGTCCTAAAACTCAGAGCAATATCCTCTGTAGTGTGAAGACATATGAGGATGACATAATGCGCTAACGAGCCTGAGCGTGTTGCTCAAGGACCTCACAATGCTCAGGATGTGGTCCATCTCGGTATCGCAGGAAGCAGTGTGGGAGGCATTGTGCGCACGCGCGTTTAGCGTTTGCAGGTGCTGGTTATATTTTACTTGATATCAGCCACTGTATTAGAGCGGTTACCATCCTAATCCGAGAAATGTATGTAACAGTACCTAGTATTACAATTTGGGCAAAGAGTTTTAACGATAAAATGCAAAGCTCAATGGTTCCATACAAATAATACTGCTGCTACTGTGTACCAAATTTCTTGGCTTTCGGATACAGTGCGTAATCACCCTTTGGTGAGAGGCAACAGAAGAATCATCCTAATAGACAAATCCTTTTAGGTACTTTTAAAGTGCTTAAACGTATTATTGTACCAAAATTTAAAAAAGAACACCCTTTACCGTTTCATGTAACTAACGTTCTTAGTAAACTATCACATAAATATGGACCTGTATGCGACTGTTAAAATGGAACAGCACAAAACGCTATAGTAGCAAAATTTATGATGCAGGGTTGCTAAAGGACCGGACAATAATGAAGATTTACGAAACAAAATAAAAGAATTCCCGTCGACCATGATTTTTTCCCGTACATTACACGATGTTTTAGTGTTGTTTCTCATAGAACCGCACTTAATCACTTTTTGTCTAAGGGTGTGTTTTTGCTAAAATGTCTCAATGCAATTGATTGATGGCGGTATCTGAAATATTGCGAGTTGGTCATCATGTTCGTACTTAGTAGGGGAAATTTGTCTTTCCCGATTGCTGTAACAGTATACTATACTTACAGGTCGTCATAAAAAAATATTATCTTCTAAATATATAAAAGGAGAAACTGACTGGCTGACTGACTGACATATCAACGCACAGCCTAAACGGCTACACGAAGGCACTTGAAATTTGGAAGGGACGTAGCTTAGGTTTCCGTAGAGGTGCACTAAGAAAGGAATTCCCGAAATTCCCACGGGAACGGGAATTAGCGAAAAAATCCTTTTGTATGAAAAATCTAAACTAAGTTAGACGCTTGAAATTTGGCATGCAGGTACCTTAGTAAACTTAAAGCTTAGTTACAACAGGATATTTCAAAATTCCCACAGGAACGGGAGTTAGCGGGAAAAACATTTATATGAAAAAATCTAAACCGCGTTTAAGATAGATGAATGGGGTAAAACGGGATCCACGCGTACGGAGGCGCGGGCGGCCGCTAGTCAAAAATATTATTATGAATAAAGTGTTCCAAATACCAACCGGTCACCATGAAAATCATTGGGGAGGCCAATGTAGAGCAGTGAACGTGATGATGATTAAGAAAGTGTTCAAAATAATATGTATATCGTTACACTTTTTAAAACGACACGAGTACACGTGCCTTAGTATGCGACTTACCCTTATTTTGGAACACCTAATACAGGTGGCTCACGTGCCTAACATTAGTCTGAAAAATGGGTGACCTAGATAGATTAAGCCTGAATATTGAAACTGTACACCATGATAAAGCTCTATCATTACCTGTCAACACGAACGTACGAGTAACATCAGTTTAATATAAATCACTCACTACGTACGTATATCAAAACACAACAATGGTGATACAATATAGGTAGTATGGTTATTTTTACTCGTATGTAGAGATAACAGATGAAGTACTGAACTGACTATCGCACCACTATCCAGTTAGCCCTAACTAAAATAAACATAACTTGACTTATGGCATTAAGCTCGCCTTTTTGTACGGAACATTGAACAATAAAGTCTTTAAATCTAAACTAATATTAAAAATGCGAAAGTAACTCTGTCTGTCTGTCTCTCTTTCACGCCAAAACCACTGAACCAATTTTGATGAAATTTGGCATGGAGATAGTTTGAGTCCCGGAAAAGGACATAGGATAGTTTTTATCCCGGTTTTTGAAACAGGGACGCGTGCGTTAAAGTTTTTCTGTGACAGACAAAATTCCACGCAAGCGAAGCCGCGGGCGGAAAGCTAGTAAATAAATAACTATCATTCGTGTATCGTCGTAATATCACTATCCAGTTAGGGCTAACTGGGTAGTGATACGACGATACAAAAATGATAGTTATGTTTATTTTAACTACGGAAAAAAAAACTGGCCCCAGTTTTTAGTTAAAATTAATTTAATAACTATTATTCTTGTTACGAATGGCTAAATATTAATTAATAACGACAAAATTGTACTAAAAGTCAAGCTAACCATAGTAACCATTCTTTAAAATTACTCATTTTGCTGATATTTAGTTTTTGTTTTAAATGAAATCTATAAGAATGATTTCATTAGTGTACGATTGAAGGACTTTATTACAATGCAAGCGCTGGTAAAAAGGCGCCTTGATCAAAACATTTGGAGAACTTTATTACCCTTGATTGCTAATTTGTTTTACATTTACTTTGCAAACGGCTGCGACGCATTTTCCAAGAAGCATAAAAGTTTTACCCCCTTTAAAGCGGGCATTTCCTCAAATTCTTAAACATTTCCATTAATTAACTACCACGTTATTTAATTTATGAAAATCAGTGCGTATCTTATAAATAAAGCCTATCGGCCTAAATTCAGCTCCATTAATTAATATTTTTATTTCGAATTTACCTTTTACATGTACAGTAGAACGCCGATTATCCGAATTAATTGGGACCGGGGTCGATTCGGATAATCGAAAATTCGGATAATCGGACATAGACTGGTAATAGGGAAAAACCAACTGTCACACATAGAATAAACTTTTTTAATTACTTTAACAAACACATATATTTCCTACTTGGCGTTATTGTAGAACTGCCACAATAACGCTCATTTGAAATATATCCGAATTCCAACAAAAAAATCAAAAATTACTTGGTTTTAATTTTTTATAATACGCTTCGGACCGATTCGGATAATTGGCGATTCGGTTAATCGGCGTTCGGATAATCGGCGTTCTACTGTAATTTAATTTAATTATACCCAATGGAACTCTTATATTCCGAGAAAATTATAAGACTAGCTTCTCACATTTTGTTATTAATTAACTGAATTTCTCCAGAGGCTACTTATTATACGACATATGAAGTATTAGATGAAGAAAATCATAAGCTTACATATATTTTTAATTACAGCCCTGTAGATAAAATGTTTCGTTTGACTCCATTTATTATCATACCATAGCATATTCCATAGATAGTTCTAAGTAAAATAATTAAAGGCTCTAAGCTTAACGAGAAAGTAATTATACGTAAACACACTTATCTTTTCAAGAAATGTTATTCCAAAATCATAAATTTTCCTCAGCATTATGAATGAATCGGCTTGTTATAATTTATAATTTCACAGGGATAGTCAGATAATAAAATAGTGATCTGAAGTTTAGGTATTATAACTTATAGTTAAGTCATGTTGTCTGCTATCTTTGCAGGCCATTAATACTTAATTCATCGCTTTAAAGTAGAATATCATTTTAAACGAGCTTTTAAAGCTTACGTTCTAATAGTGTTAATCAAAGATTTCCAATTCAAAGTTCAAGTTTAGTCGAACTTTACTTCGGGCCAAATCAGGATAAGTTCATAACAAGATCCCAAATCCTTGGAGAGGACAGCACCTGCAAAGGCTTAGATATAAATAGGCCCGGTCTATGAAATGACCCTCAAGTACGAATCTACTCTCAAGAATAGGTTCAAGTTTGTGATCTGGCTATCGGAAGCTTACTTAAGTTTGAATCAAGTGTTGTTGTGAGTATTGTTTTAGCAGGAGCCCAACTCGGCACGGGGCACACTGAAAACCAGCGTCGTGGCCTCCCTCACCGGGGGCCACGGCATATGCTGAGTGGGGTCCCATTGCGATGGGCATCGCTGTGCGACAGGGTGGCACTGCTCAGTTTACTTTCTCTTCCATTGTATGTTTTATGTCACCTCTGTCTTATTTGCTTTTTTTTTATTTACCTCTTTTGTCTTTTGTGATGTCCATGGCAATAAATGTTTCTTTCTTTCTTTCAAAGCAATCGATTACATGATCAATGTTAGAATCTCAGATCATAGAAGGGAATAGATGTGAAACGGGGGCGTGGCGCGTGTCTCCGCGATATGCCCAGAAACGAACATCGGCCGCGTAGCTAGGTTAGTCGCGATTCAGTCGTACTAAGGAAATGTTCTCCGATATTTTGGATAATGCGTCGTTACGTGCAATAAAACAAGTGAAACAAAGAACTACAGGAACAATGGAGTCATTTACTACATGTAAGTATTGCAAATCCATTGGTATTTTGCTTATAAATAAAAAAAAACCAAACATTTTTACGAACGAATTCAGTGCCGTAACAGTTACTGCGATATCGAAATCAGTGGTGATAAAAATTCTAATACGCTTGTACATTGACGATTTAGTTAGCAACCACTTTATGTCATGCTCAACTACTGCGCAATGTATTTAATTTCTTCCGATATCCACTGTCGTGTGAAAATACACAGTACGGCCGCATGTGCCGGTCGTAACATAGTGCCGTGCTCGTGTTCTAATGCGGTTTCCGATTATCGATAAATAGAAGTAAATTATAATTTTCTATTTTGTAATTTTAAATAAAAAAATGATGTGTTACTTGCGATTATAAGATTTTACAAAAAAATAATAACAGTAGAAGTAATTAGTAACTGTCAACTATGTAATTACTATAAGAGCTAGTTGAAAGCCTAATATAGGCATTGTTTTTGATAAACATATGCGGTACGCAGATCGCCATAATTAAAAAATAAATGCGTGATAGTAGTTAATAATAACGTATAATAATAAAAAGGTTTTCATACATAAGCATTTTGTGAAACCAGTTTCGAGCCTTGCCCCTAGCGATTTAAAGTATCGATATCTTGTCGACTCCATTTTATCTTTGTTCTCTCACTAGCGTTTTCTATGTGTGCGTCACGTCACGCGGCCATTGATTGGCCATAAGGCACGCCTTCTGGCCAATCACAGCACTTTTAAGCCGGTTGCACATGTTGTCGTAGACTCTCAGTCGCTTTGTTTTTACACAGTTGAATGTGTGTGTGGGAGCTGTGGTGGGGGATATGTGGGGACACTGGTTCTCGTTGTAGTTACGCGCGACTTCATATCTATTCTCTTTCTATGATCTGAGGTTAGAATATAATTATCTTTTATCTCGCCCCCAACCCATTAAAGACTAAGTCTACAAACTAAAGATATAAAAGTACTTAATAGCAGTAGCTCTTTGCTACGAAATAAACGTTCTTAGTCCACTGAACTTTTTGTAGGGCTGGTATCAAGCCACGAAGACTAAGGCTGAGTTGTACCATCTTACTTTAACTTTGACAGACGTCAAAAGTCTGTCAAACTCCATACAAAAAGCACCAGTTATTGTTAAAGTTACGGTCAAAGTAAGTTGGTGCAACTCAGCCTAAGAGCGCCATTCCAATTAAGATAATAGCTTTGTCAAGGACACAAATAAGCGAAAACGTTGGAATTGTACCGCTTGATATATTGTAGATATCCGATTTCTGTTATAGTTATAGTAAAGTAAAAGGAATATTGACATAGCGTTTATAAATATTTGTCCTTCCAATTTTATTCTTCCAAAGATTTTATCACGCGGAAATTAAATATCGATTATTAAAATTAGTAATAAATATTCTCAGGTCCTTACGTAGCGGCTTCGTCCACATTTTGTGTACAAAGTAAACACCTGTAAAACATTCCTGAAAGTCCTGTAAAAATAGGTGAAATGCTACAACCCATTTAACTAAGCTTGTAAAAGTAGTAGTAAAAGCGCTAGAAAGTTTTTGAACTCATTATCATTTAACGGCAGAAATAGTAGGTTCATTGCTGTAACAATAGTACTTTTATGACAAAAAGTAATCGCATTACGAGATTCTATAGTATCTGTCTTTCAAAGAGCATACAAACAAGATTAACGTAAATTCACAGTAACAACTGAACAAACATAAACCAATTGCTATTCTGCGGAGTAATTGAATGAACGTGATGCGAGGCACCTGGCCCACTACCTCAATCATATCATAGTCGTACTGTAATGGATATGACATGCATTCTTGTGCCGTGTCTAATAGAAAAATTACCGAAGAACTACATCTTACAAGTTCTAATTCTTTTTTTAAAGTATGTAGAGTCTTTTCAGGGCACTTTTATGCCTCAAATATCATCTTGCTCTACCATCATTTCTTGAGTGATTGTTTCAAATTAAATGTAAGTGTCCTAAATTCTACGTACCTACATATGAGTAAGTATAAAACGTAGAACTTTTTAGGGCACCAAGCCTGAAATTCATATAACTAACTGTACCATATCACCACTGCATGTATGATTCCATAGTCAGCATAACGTGTCGAAAACATTTATGTGGTTGGTACATGTAGTATGTACTAACCACATAAATGTTTTAGAAAATCCTAGATATCGTCTATTTATGCCACAGATAGTCTATAATTAACTTCAGGTGAGATTGTGGTCAACCACCTGCATAAAGTGGTCGTCGTTTATTGTCGACTAGCTCTCCGCCCGCGGCTTCGCCCGCGTGGAATTTTGTCTGTCACAGAAAAACTTTATCGCGGAGTCCCTATTTCAAAAACCGGGATAAAATCCTATGTCCTTTCCCGGGACTCAAACTATATCTATGCCAAATTTCATCAAAACCGGTTCAGAGGTTTAGGCGTGAAAGCGAGACAGACAGACAGAGTTACTTTCGCATTTATAATATTAGTATAGAAGTATAGATTTGCCACAAAGTCGATTCGTAACACTTTTGTAAGTTAATAAAAAGTACTTTGGTGAGAATAAATAGTTGTTATTATTATTACCTACCGTTACTTTTAATCATAAATGTAGATATAAAACAATCTTAGGTACGGACCACGGCACTTCTAGGCAATCAATATCATGATGTATTTTCTATACTAAGTGTATAGTCTGCTGATATCCTGCCAATTGTAGGTTCATATTGCTACCAACCACATATTGGCGGTGTTACCACATGATGGATGAATGATAAACCACCCCAGATTGGTGACAATCGTAACAGAATACAGACTGCCTGCCTATCGATCCTGATAGAGCACAATATTCCATTATGTATTTTTTGATAAAGTTACTCTGAACTAATTAATTATTATGTATATTTCGATACTAAGATGATTAATGCCAGTTTTCACCATTAATCCCTAATTTTTAAGTGATCCATATGGTGATAAATAACAGGAATTTTGTTGACATAGGGGTCACATAAAAATTGGGATTGATGGTGAAAGCGGGCATAAGTCTGGCATGCTAGATTTACAGATTGCTAAGCTTATATACTACAGAAGTAAATAAAAAAAATTAGGCTAAATCGAAATTCTCTGTTTAGGTAATGTATTATTATATTAACCTTGTCATTAAGTTATTAAGTTATCGCTGATAATGCATAAATCGAAATACTTTATAAAGCAAGCAAAACATTATCTTCGATCAAGAATCCTAACACGACTTTGCTCTGGCTTTGAACGACATTGATTGATCACGGATCGCTCAAACAAAAGAAAGTTCACCCTTCTGTGTTAAGATAAGAAAGCCATTTGACAAGGGTAAATTAATACTGAATACATAATGAAATCACCCACAAAAAGTATGTGAATTTCGGCGGCGACTTTTCTGGGGGCACGGCAGTGCCCCCACCAAGTCGAGCAAAAAAGCGGCACGGCCGTACCATCCTTTTCTCGAAGCAATTCAGGCCATTTTCGACCCCCTGTAACTTCGTTGTGGATAAAACTAGGAGACTGAATTTTCAGTAACCATGCAGGCATTGTAAAGACACGGTATATTTCAAATTTCATTCAATTTGAACCAGTAGTTTAAGAATTATAACGGGTCAAAGTTTCTTAATTTTGTCACTCACTGACTCACCGATCATCAAAACTCTAAGGCACTTCTAGCAGACCTAGAAGCTTCAAATTTGGAATATAAGTAGTGTTTGGTGTATGAATCAAGGAAAAACTAAAATATTTGGGGGCACGGTAGTGCAACCGGAAAGTCGAGTAAAATTTTTCAATTTCGGTCCAGTTTTCTAGATACATAACTGCTGTCTACAAAATACAAAAAGAAATGAGATCCCATCAAAAACAATACTTGTTAAAAAAACCAAGTCTCGCAACTCAGTTGTTCTACGGTAAAAAGTTGTGAGATCCATGTTATACCAAGTCCAGGCCAGGAAATCTTTAAGAGCCATTTCACAAAAATATTCCGCGCGAATTTAGGTAAAAGCTGTCAACGCAACGTCAAAAGAGTAAAAAGAACGCTGAAATGGACAAAAAAATCTTGAGCCGTGACCGTATTAAGACTTGATTTAAGTTATTAATTTTAAGGTAGAATGAGGTATTCAAACTTGATAAATTAATTTAAATTTTTAATAGAGTTTAATAAGTCTTTTATATTTCGATTCATAATGAAACACGAATAGGTATAATATGTAAAATATATATTAAGTACAAAATAAAGACAGTCACATAGTGAAAAAAAAATCTGCCCCTTTACAGCTCCATCATCGGGCCCTGGATACGAAATATTCGTCAAGGCGAATCACACAAGCCCAAACTCCATAGGGTTCTATTGTTTTGTTACGGAGGTGGCCATTGCATCTCCTCCAGATCCATTATCAGACAGAGCTAAGAAATAAATAAATAAATATTATTATAAGTAAACAAATAACTAAAATAATTCATCTTACTATCTTACTTCTTACTAGTCTTACAAGTTCCTATCACAAGACCTTTGGTTCACTCAGTTCCGATACGACTCTAGTGCTGTGCGTAATTATTTTCGTGAATACACTGAATTTATTAATTTCTACGAGTGGATTTCATTTTGCCTGAGACCTACGCCATGAACCCTGAACCAGAAGACCCTGTCGCCAGCGACAGCGACGCTCATCCATCCCTGGCGTCGACCAGAATAACAATGTTAGGCTATAATTTATGACGATCTGTGACAAACTGAATTTCAAGCGGGTGAAGCCGCGGGCAATACTACATATTTCATACTAGCTTTTTGCCCGCGACTTCTTCTGCGATGAAGTGGAAAATGGTTCTAATAGAATTAAAATATTCTAAGAAAATTAATTTTAATAAAATAAATGATTATATTTTTTGATATAAAATCTACAAATTACTAGCGGCCGCCCGCGACTTCGTACGCGTGGATCCCGTTTTACCCCCTTTTCCCGAATTTTCTTTGCTATAAACCTCACGGAGCCCGAGACCTTTCCAACGAATGCAAAACCGTGGAAATCGGTTCGTGCGTTCTGGAGTTATAGCGTCAGGGAGGAAAACCCGACTTATTTTTATATAGTAGACTAGCTTTCCGCCCGCGGCTTCGCCCGCGTGGAATTTTGTCTGTCACAGAAAAACTTTATCGCGCGCGTCCCTGTTTCAAAAACCGGGATAAAAACTATCCTATGTTCTTTCCCGGGACTCAAACTATCTCTATGCCAAATTTCATCAAAATCGGTTGCGAGGTTTAAGCGGGAAAGCGTAACAGACAGACAGACAGACAGACAGACAGACAGAGTTACTTTCGCATTTATAATATTAGTTGGGATTATGTTTAAATATTTGAATACTTACAAAATTATGAGATCTTTCTAAAACAAAATTAAAACACTACACCTGCCGCAGATTTCTTTGTAAACAATGTTTTTTTGTTTTTCCTTCAGGTGCTAAAATCACCAGGCTATTGTGTGCGCATACTCTGGAGTATGCCACATACAACTGGTCGTCGGAGAAGCATAGATTTCCATTAAGTCTACTCCCGCTACCATATGGAACTCCGCTAAAACTCGTGAGGGCGCCAACACTTGCTTTTTATCGAAAATTAGTATGAGCAGCTGCGCACGCGGTTGCCCGTTGCAGGCTCTATGCAACCACACTATTTTAAACCGTGGTCCCTAAGCATGAGATGGGAAACTGCACTCTCTTGAATTCTCTTGAATTTGATGGTGTTAGGGGAATCCTAGGAATGAATACAGACTTTCCAATGGGATCTCCTCATCAATATTGCGAAATTGCGAGTTGCAATGCAATGTTACGTTTTCACTTGTTATTTTATTGTAATCTGACCTTGATTTTTCAAACACGTGTCAAAAAAAAATTAAATCAAAAATACTAAGGAATATTTCATTGATATCACCTTAGAAACAAGCACAGATCACAGAAACTAAAGGGAAATGTGACAGGGGACAAATTGGAACATATTGCTTGTGAAAGCAATGATGACAGTAGCGAAACCAATTTGTAAACAGTTTATATTGCTTGCATAGTACTAAAGATTATTCGAACGTTGAATACTGATACCGCAGTGGATAATGAGCACATAATTTGATTTCTTTGTGTGTGTGAATTTCTAATACGACACTGAGTTTCGAACTCAGCGCATTACTTAGCATCTCTCTATATTTCTATGGTACCAAGTTATCTCCAAAATAACATTCCACACCTTTTTAACATAGTCAGGTAATAATTTTAATAAAATACGAAGCACGTCATCTATCAATAGGATATATGTATATTTTAGAAGTTAATAATTATGCATTAAATATAAACACTAGAAGTTTAGTTAAATCGTAGAATTTCTGAAAAACAAGTACTAAAATCGTACTGAAAAAAAAAGTATTAATATGTTATCTAATTTATTTATTAAACGTCGAATTTTATCAAAGATTTTGTACTATAATATAGTTTTTGAAAATATTTTATAGCCTACATAGAAAAAAAATTAGGATTCTAAATCGTGAAAGAATTTTTTTTCGGAGCTATTGCCTCCAAACAAACAAACAAACAATTATTATTTATTTATTTATATTTATTTAAATCTTTGAACAATTTCACAGCGCCATCTAGTCCAAAAGTAGGCAACCAATATGCTTGTGTTAAGGGTGCTAGCATAATGGATATACTTTTTTATAATTTATTTATTAAATTAAATACATGGTACCTACATATTATACATAGTTACACCCAGATCCGTCAAAGAAATTAAAATTCATCATTTCAATTTCTGCTCGGCCGGCCGACTCGAAACAGCCTCTCGGCATAGTATCAAATGTATTTGGTCGCCGTACAAATCACCGCTTTACGACACGAACGCACGTAAACGTCACGGCGGGAAAAATGACACAGGTCCTACCTTGACGGGCGCTCGCGCCATACTAATCGATGTCGGCTTGCGCATTGTAATTTATACTGATATTCACATCAATATTTTGACAAAGTGGTTACTAATATTTAAGCAATAACTGTAGAAATCAATTCTACAATGAATATTCTTTATTTTGGGATACTTTTATTGCAGTTATTGCTGTGTTTTTAAACCAAAAACCACGATCAAAATGTGACGTTAATCTTCAAATTTGCCAAATTATTTTTAGATTTTACTCAATAATGGTAATGAAATTCAAGAATCTATTTCATTAATGGACTACAAGAATATATGTCCGATGATTACTATATATTTTTAAGCTTATTATATGAGCATAAATAATAGATACAGGACTTTGAAAATGAGTCTGCGGCAATTTTTCCGTAAAATGGTTGTGGGAGATGGGGCACTGTGAATTAAGCAAAAGAATTTTAGTAAATCCGTTTCATTAATGGTCAACACCAAGGATTGACCTATCTTTCGCAGTTATTAAATAATCTCTGGGTGTTGCTTAAGATAGTAATTCATGCATCCAAAATCTTAGAATTTCGCACGAAAATGTAAAATGGCTCTTAACGTTTTACATAAATATATTGACTTGGCCATCGCATGAAAACACGTGTAAATTAAATTATTTAGTGCGATGGCCAAGTCAATAATTTATGTAAAACGTTAAAGATTTCCTGGCCTGGACTTGGTATAACATGGATCTCACAACTTTTTACCGTAGAACAACTGAGTTGCGAGACTTGGTTTTTTTAACAAGTATTGTTTTTGATGGGATTTAACTTTACGTCTAACTTTATCTGTATACCTACATCAAAGGAAAGGTGTGCGTCACCCCATTCAAATCTAAATTCGTCGCCAATGTCTCTCTCTGCAATATTAAACGGGGGATAGAGTCGTAACAATAGATTCGATTTTGGATTTCCACGATCACTGAAGGCAAATAGAATAGGCAATCTTGCAAGCAAATAAAGCCACCTAGTGCTGCCTAACTTTGACCCCGGGTTATCTATGTCCCTAAAATGTGGACCTCAGTCTGTTTAAAAAAGGATCAATCACTATTTTATCCTCTCCATGCTTTTTATAGCATGCAAGTATTAAAATTAGTTAATTGCTTAAACTTGTCAAAATAAATGTAAGTAGCACAAAATCGCACATTAGTAATATCATTCCATTCATTATGTTAATATAAGTTTCTTTTTTGTTAAAAGTACGTAAGTATTAATATCATAAGTTACGCTTCCGTGACCGCAAAGTAGGAACGTATGTACAATGTAGAGCCTTCAACTAACAATACATAAATATACTTACAAAAACAATATTACCAATATAACAAAATAAAAAATAATGTAGATAAAATTGAAATTTTTCATTTACAGAAAAGGACTAAAAAGCCAAAGTGCAAAATACTACAAAGTTCGTAGCGCCGCATCCGTAGCAACTGCTACATTACCGTATGGAGTACTCAAATAACATTCTTGAAGCCGTAAACGCGCTTTGAAATCTAGTTGAAAACATTGCGTCCCAGCATTTTTAGGGCAGTAAGTATCTATGTACTTTACTGTACAATTATCTAACCACATATTACATATCCTTGGACATTTTACATTGCGCCTATAGTCCAAAAAACTGTCCAAGGATATTTGCATGTCTCTAGATAGCAGGGTCTACATGTTTCTACTATGGCGTCTTGCTAAAATACACATAGGTGTTTGAATATAATAAATTATCAATTAAGGTTTGTAGCTTAGCTTAGGTCGGGTTCGTCAAACAAACATTTTACCCTTGCGGAATTAACATTTTCCGCGTTGAAGCCGGGGCACGATCCGCGTAAAGGAACAAGAGAGATTTTTTGTTAAAAATTGCGAAGACATTTGTTCAAAGCAATGCTACTCGTACCATGATCATAAGAGCGACAGCGAAACGACCTTATTAATATTGCACAACTTTATTCTGAAAAGCGAATCCAGCCGTGGAAATACACTTTCAGTAAAGCGACTTTTCGAATTACGCCTTTGTAGTCTTGAGCATTCCTTTTGTTTTTCAAGTTACGTACTTAAAACTTGGGGACGCTCAATTAGGTTTTTATACGCCGTCAGATGTTTAGTACTGTGTATTGAAAACTTCCAAAATACTCGGAACTATAGTAACTCTTCTAACTTCTAAAATTATGCCGTGTGTACACAGTTCTTTTACCTGCGAATAAAACTGTAAGCTATTTCAACTGTAATAAATAAATCCTAGCAATCTTCGAATATACGACTCGATAGTCTGTTTACGTGATGATAGATTAATGTTTCCCATAAGATTTAGGCAGGTACACCTGTTTTAAATGGATTAGACACATTTAAAAGATGAAGTACCAACATAGTTCTGCGACGTAAAACATTACCTAGTTGAAAATAAACGGTTTTTTACCAAAAAAATAATGGTAGCCTTTATGAAAGCAAGCAGGTAAGTGCCTACTATTCCAGATGGCTAATTAAAATAATGTAATCTTATATAATTTTTTTATACATTTAGACGTAATTTATGCACGCGTATTGCGTTAAAACGTCATCAAAACTATTTTTAGAAAGATCACTGAAAGTTATTAATATGAATTTAGGTCAAAGCCCTCGTAAATAAGACGTTAATGCAATTGTCAAAATATAACTAGAAATTAAAATATGAGTGAAATTTTCCACGAAATGAATCTCATTTCAACTTTATATTTGTTGTAACGTCGTAACCAACCCAGAAAGGTACAAAAGTTAAAAGAGGTAAAATTAATATTAAATTAGTAATTAGGTTAATACCTTATACCAATTTTACATCTAACATACATTATAATTTTTATAATAATTAACAAACTTTGCAATACAATACTAAGATTAATTGGTTAAGGTTAAACTGATTTCTTATGAAAGGTGTATCATTATGGTCCTGATCTTAAATACTGTTTTATCCCTTGTTTGGTTTAAATCTCATGGAGATTTTGTCGCGCGAAGCGTAGCTATCTGCTCTTCCAATTTGTTTTCAGTGATTTCATTACGAATTCGATGTTTATTCGTGCGTATTTAAAGTTTAAAGTCGTCGAACATAATTACTTAAGTAAACTAAGAACCCCAAAACTGCGATAGGACTAAACCACAAACAAATTATTTTCCAACTGACCTTTCGATTCGAAATTCCAATCATGGCTGATGCGAATCACTAATGGCTATGTCCTATGGCCTCACTTTCCAACGCTAAATAACTTTGGATTTGTTTGCCGCGCCAATAATGGAGTCAGTTAACGGTAGGTTTAATGGCAAATCGATGGTTATGACGTCTTTGGACTATTAACTATTACTACCCACATGAAACCATGTATGCAGGAAGAGTGCGAAAACATGTTAAAGTTGACAACACGTATAGAAAGAAAGACTGCTTTAGGTATAAAATAAAAACCATTAAAATATTATACACGCTTTGTGTGTAACAAATCAACAAGTCCTCGATATATTTTGTGGGAATCGTCGAACTCTATTTTGGACTTTATCCTGGACGAGTATTTTTCGGGAGTTGCATTTTTTAATTTTGTGTCGTATTTTAAATGATACAGATTTCTCTTTTCAGCCGAAAGTTTAATCTAAGGTAATATTTATCGCCCGACTCTATGAAGAAATTCTTCTTCTTTGGCTTGACACTGATGCGTATGTATCATATTCTTGCACACTGAGATAACTGTGATTTATAATACCAGGACAGTTGCACGCGTAAGTGCCTACTAAATTGCATGCATGTTTCTACTGTTCAATCTCTAGCATCCTCATAGAGTTACTCAGTTACTCAGGATGTCTGAGTAACACAGCATGGTGAGCGAGCATCCGACATCCGTGGATGAATAATCTTTTTAAATTGCACGTTTAGATAGGTAGGTATCTTTAATTAACTATTTTATACTACAGGTATTTTATTTACTCGTACTTATAACTTAATGAATAATATAATTAAGTATTCAATTACCAACCCAAAGTAGTTATCACCTACCTACTTAGGTACTTTGCGAAAAGTATGAATGTGTAATAAAATATGCAAAATCTTTTTTTGGATTTGAATTGCTAATGTTTTTTCACCTTAAGTTTATTATTTTTCATATTGTGAGCCTACGATTTATCAAACGCCATTTAAAAGTGTGAAGGCCACGATAGCCTTACACGAGTTGCTGTTACTTAGCCTTAGGATAGGTTAATACTTCTCTACGAATCGCCTATTAAGTTTTTAATTTAACTAGAATTTATGTGTGCACTTGTTACTTTTAATTTTCTATTTGGTGATACTATTTCATTTTACATTAATTAGTACAAGTACTATTACTAAATAAGTAATAGCCCTAAATGGGTAAGTTGACTTATAAAATAAATATAACTAATTACAAATATTATCAAACATCGATTTTCTTTGACCCTTAAAGTTATAACTAAGTAGGTATACGACGTACCTATTCGTTTTTTGCAGCAGGCACTGAGTAATTTAGTTAATCGCTTTTTTATTATCTCCTGAAACGAACTACCTACATGCATCGGTAATAGCTACTTGCGGTCATTTAAGGAACTGATGCCCTGTGGGCTATTGTATTCAAATCATCATTGACGAATAGTAATAAAACTAAGTAGGTATTGACCTCAGCGGAAAGATAACTGCCAAATAGAACGATATATTGAGCGTGTCTTTAATTATATCAATAAATTAAACATCGTAAAAATAAACCAAAATAACTCTCTGATAAGTGATATTAACTTACCAATTGCCGTTTTAGTGCGGACATTCCTTGAGTAGCACATTGGGTGAAGAATGGCCCAGTAGCGGTCCACCGAAACTGCGACCAGGCAGAAAATGCTGATGGTACACAGCATCACCAGCAACGAGACGGTGAACAAACACGCGTACAGGTTCCTCGGCAGGCCCACTGAGGCCAGGATAGCGAACGGTATCCCCAGTAGACCGACGAGGAAGTCGGCAGTCGCCAAAGACACTATATAGTAGTTCGTGCGACGTCGCAACCGCCGGTCGCGTCTGAACACATAGATCACCATAGCATTCCCTACCACTGCCACTAACGCCACTAAAATCTCCAGGGTCGTATACGCCGCGTGGAGCTCAGGAGTGGGAGTCCTATGAGGAGCTGGTGCCAACGTGGACACCTCTGCAGTCGTCGTGTCTTCAGCCATAGCTCGACACACATTTACCCCATATTTTATTACGTATCAAACTTTTTGAAGTTTAAAATCTTTGATTTTTTGTTCGCTCACAATCACAGTTGAGTTTTAGAAATTCCATTTTAGGATGAAGATTAAATTAGTTATTATTTAGTTTGTCGAGTTCGTGTTCGGTCACTGATCGGAGAGGACAGATCGCAGCAGTGTCCCGCCCGCGACGCGCGCTTCCCGCCACTGCGGCCGGTTGGCGCGAAACGGCGAGCGCCGGGACGCCCTACGCCGACGCACCACTTGTTGCGGCCAAGTGACACCTTACCCTTGAAAAGGAGTCCGTAACGTGATGCCGGTAACTAGTAAATAGAGGCAGATAGTTATCGCTGGTAACTAACGAAGGTCCGACGCGTAGATGATAAAATAGAACACTTGTAAGCAATACTCTCGCACTGGAAGTCCAGGGTTCGAGTGTCATTCATTATTTTTGTGTATCATTAAGAAAAAGTTGTGGAAGTTGCATTCCAATTTATTAGGGCTTGCTGACAACTGATTGCCAAGTTGGTTCTATTACCTATTCAGACACATAATTTGGTCTGCTCAGAAAGAAAGAGTCTCGATTATCATCAATAAGATCAGAGACTTGAAGAGGGGTTATCGCTTATCAATAAAACAATTAATAATTTCCACACAAAATAAATGCGTTTATTTTTATTATAGGTATTATGTAGTTCTACAAGAATACTTATTTTAAAAATCTATTAATTTAAAAGTTAATATTCATTAATACAATAATAACTTTCTGTTATTAAACATCAAGTAATATTTGAACAGAGCCACTTATAAAAACTGAAATAGCCAATAACTGAAATAGTTTAAATAATAATAAATTGCAAGAAGTGTTTACATTCTTCTAAAGATTTCAGCAACCAACCATTTACATTTCATATTGACGTCAGGGAATTCCTTGTCAGTCTAGTTCAAGGTTTTAGTGATATGTGTGGAGCAAAACGTATAAAATGCACCCTGTTTAATGGCATGATGGTTTATTAACAAAATATGTCAAGATATTAATTAGGTACTACATGTAAAGATGAATGATAGATAGGTACTTAACTAACATCTATTCTAAAAGATATATTATAAATAAAACCAATGAGAATTTCCTTAATTTTGTTCAGCATTTGGCGCCACTGGCGACTAAGGTCCTATCACTGGCCAGTGGCGTCAACGCAATTATGGAAGCCCTCATTCCATTCCCTCATAGCATTACAATATAATCATATTTAAAAACTAGCGGCCGCCCGCGACTTCGTACGAGTGGATCCCGTTTTACCCCCTTAGGGGTGGAGTTTCGTAAAATCCTTTCTTAGCGGATGCTTACGTCAAAAGAAATTATGCATGCCAAATTTCAGCCTGATTCGTCCAGTGGTTTGGGCTGTGTGTTGATAGATCACTATGTCAGTCGATCAGTCAGTCAGTCACCTTTGAGTTATATATTTAGATGTCTTATATACACACACAGTCCCATTAAAGGTCTGTAAACAATTTGAAATTTTTGTAGACAATAAATTACAAATGACGTGAGGACAGTTTCTGCACAAAATCTTCCTATTTTAACATTCGCAAAAGCATGCAAAAGAAAATCAATACATTGTTTTTGCTAGCAATGGTGGAGGCTATGTAGCGACTACGACGATGTTGTTGCGACCACGATTGTGTTTTTACAGGTGTGGTTTTTTTTTTCAGGAAAAGAGGCCAATCATGACTACACAAAACTAATAGCAATTCAAGAATTTGTCCATAACTTTTGGCTACTTTTAGCATTTTATATCCATTAAATGTTTATATCAAATACAGTTACAAGATATCCATCATTGTCCAATAGAAATACTCTTATTCATATAAAATGTTTATGAGATGACTGTACTGAAAAGTATAAAAATCATTCATACCTTTATATTCATATTAATATTATGTTATAATCTAGCTTGGATCTGAATGAAGCCTGTCTACTAAATGAAGTGGGATTCCTAGATTCAACAATGTTGGTCTATCTAGTTCATGTAAATTTGGATGCAAGCTAAGCATAGCTTCCCAGCATATCTCGCTTAGCTTTGGTATGCATACCCACACTTTATACATAGTATTATTCCTATCCACTATATCGTCGTTCGGCTCTATACCTCCAAACATATACATACAACCGTATGAAGTGACGGATGATCCATGAAAATATAATGGACGAGGCAAAATAGTCTTCTGCATTAAATGCCATTGCAGTTTATTGACATCTAACATCCAAACATCATCAAATACTAACTGACCATCTGAACCACCTGCCACAATCACCTGCACCCCATCTGGTGTATCGATTTGGACTGCACTGTGGCATTTTCTTGGCGAAGGAGCCAGTGGAAAATCCGTTCTGTAATCTGGCCTTGGGAATAGTAACTTCCATGTCTTAGATTTAAGGTCATACATTGGCATCTCCATGAGCTCAAACGCCCACTCTCCTGTGCCTCCACCGATAATATAAAATTTATTGTCAACCGTAGCTACTTCATGCCTGTAACGTCCGGGAGGCTCTCCTTCCTGACCAGTGCCTACATAGACTTGCTCCCATGTCAGTGACCGAAGATCAAGTCTGTAACAATAAGTGATGATATTAATTTACAGCACCAAAAAATAATAATTAAGAAGTAAGTTCATTTCGTTTCGTTCGTTCGTTTCAGCCGAAAGACGTCCACTGCTGGACAAAGGCTTCCCCCAAGGATTTCCACAAAGACTGGTCCTGCGCCGCTCGCATCCAGGCACCTCCCGCGACCTTCACCAGATCGTCGGTCCAGCTAGTGGGAGGCCTGCCCACGCTACGTCTTCCGGCTCGTGGTCGCCACTCAAGAACTTTCCTGTCCCAGCGGCCATCAGCTCTTCGAGCTTTGTGCCCCGCCCACTGCCACTAGATTATAGCGATTCTGCGGGCTATGTCAGTCACTCTGGTTCTCCTACGGATCTCCTCATTTCTGATTCGATCACACAGGGAAACTCTGAGCATAGCACGCTCCAAATTAATTAATAAGTATCATTACTTACCTAAAAATATCACAGTTATAGGCAAAGCCATTAGTCCCTCCAATGGTATAGAAATACCCATCATGACAGAACACAGACTGTCCATATAATCCAGGAGGTTTAGTCCCTGATACTTCCATAATCTGAAGTTTTTTTTCACCAGAGTATGCACGCCACAGAAATACATCATTGCTGCATTTATTGCCGAAGGGAGCACCAGTTCCGCCAAATATCTACAAAATGAAAGAGTGTAACAATTGTAACATATGGAAATTAATGTGGATAATAAATAAAACTACCTAATTAACAAAAAGTCACCAACCATGAGATATCTGCCATACATGCACATAGCATTCGATGCTAGTTCGTCGGGCATATTTTCTATGACCTTGTGCCGCTTCCATTTCTTTCTAGCGATAGAAAAACTCCATAGCTCTTTGAAGAGTGGTCGCGCCGGGGTCCATGTTGCATTGTTTCTTTCAAATCTCGGTAAAGGTAATGAAGGGTTATAGCCTCCAAAGCAGTATATATTAGCATCATCACAAGCGATCCTATGACCACTTCTGGGTCTGGGACACCGATTATCTCGATCTCGATACTCTACTACGGTAACCTTAAAAGGCTCAAAAATATAATCTTTTCGTGGCAAAGACATTCTTGAACTTCACAATTCCTAAATTAAATTTGTAAACAAACGTTGTTTAATGAGTATCAATACTAAGTTTTACAATTTAGATCATAAAAATGAATTAGGTATCCCACATTTTGCTAGCGCTAAAAATCCTTGTAAAAATTTATTGATTTATTTGACAACACTCAGCTGTTTGACAGTTTACTTTTTTTTTGTTGGTTGGTAGAAAAAGGCATAATGCCATATAGATGACCCACGCTGAACTGTCCCGCCAAACTCAATGACAGGGGGGCGCTACCATCGTTCAACTTTATGGTTTCCAACATGGCAAAAATCGGAACCAGCGATTCGGTATTGACGGTGGCGCCCCGCTGTCAATGTCATCGATAGGACAGTTCAGTATTTTGGAACTATACAACCAAGTCTTAATTTTTTTTATTTTAGTAAATAAAAATCTTAGAGAATTAACCATTAATCCTCTGTGCTAAACATTAACCCCCTTTAATATGGGCATTTAAATGGTAGGTATGGTCTTAGATTAATAAAGCGGTATGGTGAAGTCAGTTTGATATCACCATTTTTTTTTTTCATATAAAATAAATTTTATAATATCCGATTTGTATGAAAATTAAAATAAAAATAAAGATATAAAGGACAATGACCAAAAATGTATGGAGTGTGGTCCAAATGTCCACCACGAACGAGACCTATGTAGTAAAATAGTCTACTAAATACTGATTCATTATAACCAAACCGCAATCAAAAATATGCTGTCAGTAAAAAGTTATGACTGAATAAAAAGTCTGTTTTTTACCTTTTCATCCGAAAAATGTTCTTGATATCATTCTATCCATTGCATATTTTGGACTAATCTACGCATGTTATGTCATGTCGCATGTGGCGTGGGCAGCGTTGCCAGACGTCCCGATTTTGGCGGGACGTCCCGATTTTTAAATCAAATTTAAATGTCCCGCGCGGGACAGGCTCGGTCCCGCTTTTCGGAGAGAGACACTCACTTCACCAGACTATTGTTTGAAACGCCATATTATTCTAAAGAATAAAACTTTGTTAATTTCGATTATTGTTTTTTTTTCTTTTTTTATTCTAAAGATGAATTTAACGATAGAGTAATTCTGTACCTCTAGCATGAACAACTTTCATCTTCGAATCGTTTGCGTATTCGATAAAATTCGATAGGTACTCAACCTTCGAATTAAACGATAACGTGACAATTTTGATTCTCAAAATAAGTTTCGTGCAACCATTTCTTACACTAAGTTCACTTTACGACACGTTCACAAGGGCGCTGTTGTAGTTTTCGTACTAAATCTTTTGATGGCGATTCGAGTACGCAAACGATTTGAACTTTTGAAGTTTTTCGTGCTAGCCGTACTGATTTAAAATATATATTGTTTTTTGTTAAAATACATTTTCTATGGCTACTTTTTCTATCTATTGTCACGTAAACGTAATTTTAAGTCAAATAAAAAGATAAATATTTGAAAACCTTTGATTATATACGTTTTTTTACTATGTCCCGCTTCTGACGGAAGAATCCCGCTATTTTGACTCAAAAAGTACCGAAGTCCCGACTTGGCGAAAAAAAAAACTGGCAACGCTGGGCGTGGGGTCATAGATGAATTTTATTAAATACTAGCGGCCGCCCGCGACTTCGTACGCGTGGATCTCGTTTTACCCCCCCTTCATCTATCTTACGCGGTTCAGATTTTTTCATACAAATGTTTTTTCCCGCTTACTCCCGTTCCCGAGGGAATTTCGCAAAATCCTGTTGTAAATAAGCTTAAAGTTTACTAAGGTACCTGCATGCCAAATTTCAAGCGTCTATCTTACGCGGTTTAGATTTTTTCATACAAATGTTTTTTCCCGCTAACTCCCGTTCCCGTGGGAATTTTGCAATATCCTGTTGTAACTAAGCTTTAAGTTTACTAACATACCTGCATGCCAAATTTCAAGCGTCTAACTTAAGCGGTTTAGATTTTTCATACAAAAGGATTTTCCCGCTAATTCCCGTTCCCGTGGGAATTCCTAAGTATCCTATAACCTGCCCAGGAGTATGAAGAATAATTGTACCAAGTTTCGTTAAAATCCGTCGAGTAGTTTTTGTTTCTATAAGGAACATACAGACAGACAGACAGACAGACAGACAGACAAAAATTTTACTGATTGCATTTTTGGCATCAGTATCGATCACTAATCACCCCCTGATAGTTATTTTGAAAATATATTTCATGTACAGAATTGACCTCTCTACAGATTTATTATAAGTATAGATTATACTAGCTGTGCCTACGACTTTGTACGCGTAAAAATAGTTTGAATAATATTTCCCATTTTTACAACATTTGTGTTTACTGCTCCGCCCCTATTGGTTGTAAGGTGATGTTATTTATCCTAAAACCATCCTTGATAAATGGGCTACCCATAACAAAAATAATTTTTCAAATCGGACCAGTAGTTCCTGAGATAAGTGCGTAAACTACTACAATTTTTAAACAGTCATAACTTTTTACTGACAGCTTATTTTTTTTTCGTCCCATACTGAAAGTTAATCTCTATTTAATGGACTATAAGCCAATATAGGTCTCATTAGTGGTGGACATTTGGACCACTTTTGGTCATTGTCCTTTTCTGACTTCACCATACCATTTATATGCCCATGTTAACGTGGGCTAGTGTACCCATATACTCATTTACCTAACATCCTGTATAATTAATCACTCCAAAACAAAATGGTAGATTATAATATTGTGAAAAATTTTTTTACGGTACCTACATCCATGTAGATAATGTGGGGATGAAAATTTTTTTCATATTCTACCCCATCGTGTGTATCGTTGGATAGCTCTTTTAAAATGCCATGGGGTTTTTCATGATCATTTTTCGATTTAGGGATCCGTTTGCAAAATGTTACAGTTTAATTTAAAGTGACAATTTTTGTCCGAGTAGGGCGTCCCTCCCTCTAAAAACTAAACTGTTGGCTTGAAAAATCTGGAAAAATTCATGATAATACTGCTTTTTATGAACTTTCAAGGAAAACTAGTTAGTTTAAGAGTAATATCCGTTTTACTTATGTATTAAAAAAATTCATAATTAATAAAAATTCCTTGAAAATATTATAAGTGACTTTAGATGAAATAATTGCTTGCTTCTGAAATATATTGTGGTAACGAAGGACCACTACGGAACCCTAGACTGCGCGTGGCACGACACGCATTTGGCCGGTTTTTATTTTATTTTGCGCATTGCGCATGCATCTCGCGTTTATGTTAAGGAAATAGAAAAATAAAAACAACTTAGAAATAGAGCTTTAATAAGTAATATTAATATTTTATAATATTCAAGAATAACCAGGCACTTCTACTAATATTCTTACCTAAGTAGGTAACTATGTCACATATCTATGTAATATTTTTAACACATTCTTGCACTTAGTAATATTATTATGTAATTACTAATATAAATAAACTTAATAATAAGTTAATAATAATACGCTAATTCATTTTCTTATGCCCGCTAGATCAAATAAACCCAATCCAAATCCGTCCAGCTGACCCACAAAATTTTGATGAACATCGAAAATCTTGAGATTGAGACAGTTGAAGGACGGGTTTGCATTGTGATTGATTTATATAGTAACCGGGCCTATAGAAAGCAGGCGTTACAAAAAACATATATTTTGTTATTACAATTAATTCAAAGGACTATCTTAAATAAATAAAAATAAAGAAAAAATTAAAATTCAAAGTCGTCGCTGCTGGGTGTAGCGACTCGAACATGCATCTCCGTTCCAGTCTGCGAAGGATTCGTTAGTTCATGAGCAATTTCATTCTCTGGCAGGTATGTTTTGGAAGTGTCTGGAAAAATATAATTATGTAGGTTCTATTCAATAGGGTTTAAAATATCTACAAAGCAATTTGTAATTCTAATTAATTTCTTACCATCATCAAGCGTCGTTGTATCAGTATCAGGAACTGTCGTACTACCAACTTGAACAGTCAAAGAGTTGGGTTGCTTGAAAATCGAGTGACTTTGATCTGCAGAATTCACAGTTTCATCTACTTGTACTGGAGAATTCTGATTTGTTTCGTTGGTAGCGTCAATGCAAATACGCGCTGCTTTCACTAAGCCGTTATTAAGTTTCCTTCTTTTAGGCGTGCCAACTAATATAACATTCGGGTTTTTCATCGCCCGTTTTTTGGCCTTAGAATTCTCACTTCTATCAGACTTAGAGCTATCGTCCGAGTCACTGGCGCTTTCATCAGACAAATCAATGTTCAGTATTCTTTTGATTTTATTCTTGAACCTCATCAGCTCTTGTTGACTTATTTCTTTCGGTTCGCCGATTGTTCCTTTGTACCTATTCAAAAAACTGTATTTAGCCAGGCGCTCGGCTAGCGGTAACATATTGGCATCATCTGCTTGTTGATAAGCAGCATCTAAGCGCTTTTTATATTTTGTGTCCCTGGCGGCAATTCTTGTAGCCTTTTTGTTGGCATTGTACGGTTTCAAATTTTTAGGAGCTATCCATGCTCTTGTGGCATCGTAGGAATCGAAGAAAACGACATTGTAGTAAGTCTGGAAAAGATTAAAAATAGTGATGAAACGGCCTAGGGCTACTTTAGGGTAAGAAGTGAGAAACTGACGAAATTGTACCGGAATATCAGAAAACCCATCAAGCCAATAAAATTGTTCCGTGTCCGCGCAGTCTTCGACCATAGCCGGCCACCACGGCCAGCCCGCAAGCCGAGCCAGTACAATGGACCCTGCCGAATATTCGCTGTGAATCAAATCTTCTTCGCCGCGCAGGCAAATTGGCTCCTCAGGGATTGAACAGTCGGCTGCGGAATGATCTGAAAAATATTACTTAGTTACCAGTTAATTTACAAAAACCAAACATAATCTGGAGTTCTGTATTCCATTTATATTGAGTTTGTTGTAATTATTTTTAGCCCAGACAGAATATAGAATTAATTATGTTTAAAATTTAGAAATATCTTTATTAGACCTATGACCATGTAGGTATGTATCTCAGATCATAGAAAGAGAATAGATATGAAGTCGCGCGTAACTACAACGAGAACCAGTGTCCCCACATTTCCCCCACCACAGCTCCCACACACACATTCAACTGTGTAAAAACAAAGCGACTGAGAGTCTACGACAACATGTGCAACCGGCTTAAAAGTGCTGTGATTGGCCAGAAGGCGTGCCTTATGGCCAATCAATGGCCGCGTGACGTGACGCACACTTTGAAAAAAGCAATTAGAGAGAAGAAAGATAAAGTGGAGTCGATAAGATATCGATACTTTAAATCCTGGGGGCAAGGCTCGAAATTGGTTTGAAAAATGCTTATGTATGAAAACCTTTTTATTATTATACGTTATTATTATGTTCTTTAACGATTTTTGCATAAAGGAGTCAGTTCCATTTTGTATGGACGGAAAACTCGGAATCAATTATTGGGACTAAATATTTCACATTTTACCCTAACCAAAGCTCAATGTCGTTTCGTTATCAATGGAGTATAGAAGTTATAGACTGACAAAGTTTGTATGAAAGGTCATGGGTTCAGTAGGTACTTGTGATTTTTACCAGTATTTACAATATTGGTAATATATTATTATTTACTTTAATAATAATAACAGGATCACTATAATTATTATTAACTACTATCGCGCATTAACTTTTTAACTATGGCGAAATTCGTACCGCTTATGTTTATCAAAAATAATGCCTATATTAGGCTTTCAACTAGCTCTTATAGTAATTACATAGTTGACAGTTACTAATCGCTTCTACTATTGTTATTGTTTTTGTAAAAACTTAAAAATCGCAAGCAACTCATGATTTTTTCATTCAAAATTAGAAAATAGAAAATAATAATTTACTTCTATTTATCGATAATAGGAAACCGTATTAGAACACGAGCCCTGCACTATGTTACGACCGGCACATGCGGCCGTACTGTGTATTTTCACGCGTCAGTGGATATCGGAAGAAATAAAATACATTGCGCAGTAGTTACGCATGACATAAAGTGGTTTCTAACTAAATCGTCAATGTACAACGTGTTTGAATTTTTATCACCACTAATTTCGATATCGCAGTAAATGTCACGGCACTGAATTCGTTCGTAAAAATGTTTAGTTTTTTTTATTTATAAGCAAAATACCAATGGATTTGCAATACTTACATGTGGTAAATGACTTCATTGTTCCTGTAGTTCTTCGTTTCACTTATGTTATTGCACGTTACGACGCATTATCCAACAATATCGGAGAACATTTCCTCAGTACGACTGAATCGCGACTAACCTGGCGTCGCGGGTGATGTTCGTTTCTGGGCATATCGCGGAGACACGCGCCACGCCCCCGTTTCACATCTATTCCCTTCTATGATCTGAGGTATGTATCATCCATTTATGGTAATTGAGTTTCTGGCCACTGCGATACAAGCATTTGCTTCGCTTAGTGCAGAGACCGCTATTTATTAAAATTATACATTACTAGCTGACCCGGCGAACTTTGTTCCGCCTTAATGGCAATAAATAAGCAGACTTTTTTTTTATTTCGAACGGGATAAAATGTATCTTATGTCCTTCTCCTGGCTCTAAACTACCTCCCTGACAATTTTCAGCTAAATCGGTTCAGCCGTTCTTGAGTTATAACTGGAGTAACTAACACGACTTTCTTTTATATATATAAGATTTGTGTCATTTTTGGAAATAAATACATTTTTACTTTAATTTAGCTTGCTGTCAGTATTTAGTTATTTTAATTTCTAACTCAATTTGTGCAGTTCCACTAAGTAAACATTATTGTTTTTAATTTTAACCTACGCTGCTCTCACAATAGGTAAGTATCAAAGCATTCCATCCTTTATGGCTGAGGCCTTTGTTGCTTACAAAAAAATCCCTATCAATATTCTCTAAGCATTCTTTGAAGATTAATCTATCTATAATATAAAAATGAATCGCAAAATGTGTTGGTAAGCGCATAACTCAACAACGCCTGGACCAATTTTACCAATTCTTTTTTTTTAATGTTTGTTGAAGTCCAAGGATGGTTTTTACAGCGAGAAAAGTTTGAATAATTTCCGGGTAAACCCTAAAAAACTCGAAACTTCACCCCTAAGGGTGAAACGGGGTCCACGCGTACGAAGTCGCGGGCGGCCGCTAGTTAAATATAAATATTAATTGTATCATTATGATAAATTGGTAATAATAATAAGATTTTTGTTTTTATAATGTATTTTTATTTTTTGATAATTACATTGTAAAAAGAAAAAATTAAAAATAAGAAAGAAAAATTAATAAAGAAGATAATAATAATAATAAATCTTTGGACAATTTCACACAGCGCCAGCTAGCCCCAAAGTAAGCAACTTAATGCTTGTGTTATGGGTGCTAGCTTAACGGATATACTACTTGTATACTTTTTTTTTTTTTTTTTTTTTTTAAATACATAAATATTATACATAGTCACACCCAGACCCGTCACAGAAATTAAAATTCATCATTTCAATTTCTGCCCGGCCGGGAATCGAACCCAGGACCTCTCGGCATAGTAGTCCGTTCTGAACCACTACACCAAACGGCCGACAAGTGTTTAGTTTGGTATACTTATACCATAGAAAATACAAATCTTATATTGTCTGTATGTATTGTGTACCTGGGTTCATCCTGCAGTACCACTTCTTAGGCAGTTCCGTGCTGTCTAGCACATGGGGCAGATACCGCCAGCGATCGCAGTCGTCGCACTGCACCCAGAGGCCGGTCTTGTGCCGCTTCTGAAGCCACAGGAGTCGCTGTTTCTGCGTCATCCCCGGGCCTGGCTGGCTTAGAGCATCTTTGTAGGAACTGCATACCATGTGTGAAGGGAACAATATTAGATTACTTACCTATCTTCTTTACATTTTATCAAGACGCTCACGCTATCTATGCCCTTAGATCTTTTAAACTACGCCACGGAATTTAATGCAGTTTTCAGCAACAGGACTGATAAAAGAGGAAGGTTTATCATAGCACCCGTGCGAAACCGGGGTAAATACCCAACATAGAAATAGGTTCATTGGGTAAATATTAACTTATACTTATTCGATTGTTGATTGAAATAAGTACAAAAAAACTTCTTACCTTTTTTTACTACATTGGGAAGACGATACCTCCGAAATTTGTGTTTCAGTCGGTCTGTTGTTTTCCAACGGAGGTGACATTGTTATTATATTCTGAAATTAGATAATAATGTAGGTATGAGAACTGAATATAATCTACTCTAACTAGTGTCGCCTTGCCATATTGAATATTTTGAAATGCAGGTAGATGAAGAAAAATATCAGTAACCCATAGCTGTTTTTCTAATTACAATCTTTACAAGAATTTAAAAGTGCCCGTAATTTAAAAATACAAAAGGTAGGTAGGTACACATACTATATTTTTATGGCTAGCTAAAAAATGGTTTATCTTTTATGTATTTGATTATTTTTAATTATCTATTTATTACCTTAGGTTGCCGAGCTCCTTCTTTGGGTTCTTTAGCAGATTTTTCAGTTGGTAAATCGCCTAACAGATCCATACTTCAAAATTAAAGTGAAAGGAAATTCAGAAAAAAAGGCGCCACTACGTACGAACCGAAAAAAATCTATGAAAGAAAAAAGGGTAGAGTCAAAATAAATTTTCGACATTTCCCGCCAATTTCAGGTAGATACTTCAATATGTCAATGAATTCAGAAATACATATCCTTTATTATTTATCTACAAAATCATCCCGTAACTTATGAATTATTATTATGACAAAATTAATATAAGTAATCGAATTTAAAATTTTATTTTAAAAATCTAGTAATAGTAAATTTAGAGCCATTAATTAGTTTTTACTTGCCACATTTATTGCAGATACATATTAAAATACCTTCAAATTCAAAATATTAGTCATGTCAATTACTTAAAAAAGAACACCTATCATTTTAGACAAATTAGTAAGGAAAGTGATAAAGCAACTAGTAAATAAAATAAAACAAGATTTATTTGTTTAACTAAATAATCAGTTGAAAAGTAAATTTATATTAAAAATAATATTAACGGAAGTGCGCATCTAAATTCATCAGGCTGGCTGCCGGCTGGTCGCCATATTAGTGGCGAGCGAGTTTTGGGTTTTCTACAAAGAAATTCGTCGGTGGCGACGAAAGGGAGTAAATTGTACTCCCTTTTCTGTGTTGAAGTGATATCTACCTTTATTACCCGTGGGTATAGCTTTATATCAAAGGAAAAGATATTTTTTCTTTGTTTCGTATTATAAACATGGCTTTCTAAAATGTCGGTCTTGCACGTAATATCGTTATCTCCTTGCGGAGTATCCCGCTCAGCTATTGTTGTGGATGTTGGAGGAATCCAAAATGGACAAGAAATCTTCGAACCGATCTTCTCAACCACAGTCGAGGGCTTCAGCCATCGACTGTAAAAAAAACACAGGTGAGTGAATAAAGGTCAAGTCACATCACTCACCTCTCAAATCATTTGCGTGACTTGTTGCTATTCATGAAGTTACATTAATCCCAAAATTATGTTCCTAGCCCTAACTTATGAAGTTCCCAAATAATTGGCAATTTTTGCATGAGTAACCTTGAAATTTGAAAGAATATTTTGTAAACACCTGATGCAATTTTGCAAGACACACTTATGAATATCCAGTAGTGGTACACATAATCCAACATTGAGCGCCCAACTCACCATTTATTATAATTTCTCCAGATTTGACGCATAAACCTTGGCCTCGGAATAACAAGAAACGTGAAGGACCTGCAGGTGCTCCCAAAAATGAACCATATCGCAAGAATGTTCCAGCACAGCGTGGAAGGGGTGCAGTTGACCGGAGACCACGTCCTCGTCCCACTGGTTTCAATGTGGGTGGAGCGCAGAACACCGGGTAAGTTGTATATTGTATTTATTGCGTTTGATTGTCCTTTTTACTTATAATAAGTATATTTTTTTTTATGTTTATAATCAAAGATTACACATTTTAGTCTACAAAGCCTGTGATATATTAACAGGTTAGAAGATGATCAAGAGCCGGAAATCGGCTCGGTTTTTGTGCCTGGAAGCAAGAAGCAAAATTTGAATCATTTGCTGAACTTCACGTACCCAACCCGCCGAGAAGCCGAGCACAGGGGACCACAGACTCAAGGCCGCCGCCCTCAACAACAGCGCGAAAGAGTTGTGATACGTCACGAACATGATCTCTACTTACGAGCTTAGTGAGTAATTGGTATTTTTTATTTTTATAACAATTTATTATTTTTAGTACTAATCATGATAAATTAGGTCAACAAAAAAGTCTGTCAGTCTGTCAAGTCTGTCTGTGAAGGAACACTCGCACAAAAAAGGCTTTCATGAGTCAATAATATTTAGTATAGGTGACAAATGTGAAAAGAACTCTGTAATCATTACCCAACTGCGCCAAGAGGGTTATTTACCTTTGCTAACTAATTTTATATGTCTATTTCAGTTGTCAATTTGTGATGAAGAAGGGTTGGGATTATAACGTGAATTTGCTAGATCCTGACATACCTGTGAAGTGGGAGCAAATTGAGGAAATTGTAAGTAAATTAATTATACATTCTGTCTGATTAACATTTATTTAACCTGTTGAATGCCAATGGTTCTTTCAAAGTAACCCTGTTGTTTTATGCAAGAAAATTGCTTATTTGGAGTCTATGATGTCATCACATGACAATGATCATAACTGTGCTACCAACCTTTTATTGGTTCAGGTGTAAGTCAAAATGAACCATAATCATCATTTCATCATACAATAAATATGTTTAACAAAATGTCTCAATGGTCAGGAGGCACCTATTATGTTATAATAACTATGTCTCTTTTAATTCAAAATAAAAAGTTTGTGACTAGATAGTAAAAAGCACTGCTTTACTGTTTGAGCGTGCAGGTGGCTGTTTTTACGCGATATATCAAAGAGAACCGTCAATTTCATTGTTATCACACTAACAATGTGAAGTAAAACATTTTTTTAATCACCAGGTAGTGAGAAGCACTGGCAAGTCGGAATGTCCAATCTGCCTCGGCGCGCCAGTGGCGGGGCGCGTAGGCCTTTGCGGCCACGTGTACTGCTGGGCATGCGTACTACACTACGCGGCAGCCCACGAGAAGCAGCCGCCACCCTGTCCAGTGTGCGCCGCGCCCATGCACGTGGCTGACATGAAGCCCACCCGCATGGTGCAGTGGGAGTCCCCGACTGAGGAAGTGAGTTATAACCAGGGGCCTGTGAGGCCACGTGTACTGCTGGGCATGCGTACTGCACTACACGTTGGGGCACGAAAGGCAGCCGCCACCCTGTCCAGTGTGCGCCGCGCCCATGCACGTCGCTGACATGAAGCCCACCCGCATGGTGCAGTGGGAGTCCCCGACTGAGGAAGTGAGTTATAACCAGGGGCCTGTGAGGCCACGTGTACTGCTGGGCATGCGTACTACACTACGCGTTGGCGCACGAAAGGCAGCCGCCACCCTGTCCAGTATGCGCCGCGCCTATGCACTTGACTGATATGAAGCCCACACGCATGGTGCAGTGGGAGTTCCCGACTGAGGTAGTGAGTTATAACCAGGGGTCTGTGAGGCCACGTGTACTGCTGGGCGTGCATACTGCACTACACTTTGGCGCACGAAAGGCAGCACCGCGCCCATGCACGTGACTGATATGAAGCTCACCCGCATGGCGCAGTAGGAGTCCCTAGTTGAGGAAGTGAGTTATAACGAGGGGTCTGTGAGGCCACGTGTACGCAGCGGCGTACGAGAGGCAGCCGCCGCCCTGCCCGGTATACTCCCGGTCCAGTCACTAGCTAGTAGCTAAGACAGTAGCGCCGGTAGGGAGACTCGTAATTCCACTTACTAGAGCTACTGTAGAGTAAGAACCCATAACACACTAGTGGTGCCAACTGGTGAGGATGAATCCAGGATTTGAAATGTAAGTGCCTGGTTCGAGATAAATCGATTTGATAACCTCTTTTTTTTTTATAGAAAACACCTGAACTTTAATTATTTAAATTGAACCTTATTTACAGGTAACTATGCGCTTGGTGCGTCGTCTTAGAGGCACTACGACGGTCGAGATCGCCCCACCGCGTGGGCAGTTAGCTCAGAATCCACCAGAACCTGTGCAGCCTCTTGAAAATGTCAACAGTGCACCATATTCAAAGTTCTTCATGGCTAATAAACAACAGGTAACATTCCTACATCATGAATTCATAAGATTTAAAATAGTCCTAAGATTTTCATTTTAAACTATGGAAATTTCTATAATATCTAAACTGCTTTTTTGTGCAGGTGCAAGAAATATTGGCAAGAGAGCGCAAAGAAATCCAAGACCAGATAATGGCGGAAATTGATACAACTGAAATTGTATTCATGGAGCAAGCCCTAGACATGCTCAAAACTAAGGAGATGTATAACGAAGCCCAAATAGATGAACTTACTGTAGTTGAGACACCTGAATGTACAATACCAATTGTTTATGAAAAACAGGAGGTGAATGAAAAGAAAATTGACTGGTTTGATGTTAACGATGAAGGCGCAGCCAGCATTGAGGTCCTTCAAGATCAGATGCAAGATCTTGAAATAGGACTAGACTCAAATCTAAATCCAGATGCCCCGTCCTTTGTCCATGGTGACTTGAATGATAACCAACCTGAGGAGTTCCCATTGATTGACTATTTGGGTCCTGAAAATGAGAACGAAATTAATGAAGATGACAGCCCAACCGTCACAGATGTAGACAAACAAAATCAGTCTAAATACTTTTACTTTTATCAAGGTAATTAACCAAGTTCTTTTTGTTACATTTAAATGTAATTATGTGGTTGTAACTGATGACTATTTGATTGTTAACCAAATAGAAAACTATAACAAGTTTTAACATAGCAACAATGATGACTTCTGAATATATAACTTGACTTTTACTTCACAGCTGAAGATGGACAGCAAGTGTTCCTGAACAGTTTGAACGTGCGTATTCTGAACGCTTCATGGGGAGCGTTGGCTGCAGCGCCCCCTATAATCCGCGGCAGAGTGCTGCATCGTGAAACATTACCACTTACTGCACAGGTAAATGATAAAATTACATAAGCAAATTGATAATTTTGTCCAATGACCCCAAGCTACCCATCCTTATCGCTCGCGCGTAAATTATGTTGCTGTCGCGCTCGCACACTCACTGCGACTATACATAATATTTTAATTTAAAATGTACTAAATATAAGATAAATGTTCTAAAAATATATGTACTTGTTTTTAGACTCGAAAACACATGCCGTATACATCTCACTTGCCTCTAAATTGTTCATTCGACATAGTTGAAATGGACCTTCAACCACCCTATGTGACAACTACAGCACTGAAGTGTTTTGCAGGTTTGTTATTAGTTATTTCGAACATCACAATCATCAGCTATTATTTTGTTCTCTTACTATTCCTCAAAAGGTTTGCTTTGAAATTAAAATAGAAATGATTACATAATGAAATTATGTTTATTTTGAGAATTATTAGCCAAGCAAGAGTTAATCTGGAAGATATTTTAGAAAGAAAAAAAGAAACATTTATTGCCATGGACATCACAAAAGACAAAAGAGGTAAAATAAAAAAAAAAGCAAATAAGACAGAGGTGACATAAAACATACAATGAATGAGCAAGTAAACTAAGCAGTGCCACCCTGTCGCACAGCGATGCCCATCGCAATGGGACCCCACTCAGCATATGCCGTGGCCCCCGGTGAGGGAAGCCACGACGCTGGTTTTCAGTGTGCCCCATGCCTACTAGTTGTCATTTGTGATTCTATAGAACCTTCAGTTTACACTACAGATTTGGATAGTTTTCAAAGCAACCCAACCACCCCTATTTATTTACTAGTCCCGTATTTCCTATTGCAGAAGAGTTAGAACGTCGCGCCCGGAACCGTGCGCGTCACGAGCGCGATGAAAAGCGTCGTGAGAGGGCATTACGCCGGGCCATGGAGGGCCCGCCGCGGCCTGACTTCTCCTCCGAGCTGATGTTCCCTCCCGCGGCCCTCGGCAGCCCGGACCCTCCTATATCCACGTCTCTGGAGGCCAGTCCATCCACCAGCGCTGTATCGCCGCCGAGTTCGGGACCTTCGTTTGCTAAGGTGATTGTTATGCCAGAAAAGGACTACATGACGGAGCATCGGGGTCTTTTTAGTGAGTACGCCTCGGTCTTCTGACTTCTCCGAGCTGATGTTCCCTCCCGCGGCCCTCGGCAGCCCGGACCCGCCTATATCCAAGTCTCTGGAGGCCAGTCAGGCCACTGCAGGAAGACCAAAAAAATCTCTAATTTTACCTACACTCCTCACCCCAGCCAGACGTGATGGTCTATCCCGTCCCGCCTATTCCAGATGGAGCCTGATGATCGAATATTTCTCCTTTAGACGCCTCTAACGACAATAACGGGATGGTTCCATTTTATTTATTTGCTTTGTGGCGAGCTGTTGGTGAGTAGCGACACCACGGAGCCAGTTGTTAATCCGAGTGCTCCCGAGAGTCGGTCAAGACCCTCGTCTTCGGCTTGCCGAAGTGGAATCCGAGAGGGTCTGCAGGACTTTCACCTCTGGCTTGCCTTAACCGGCCGGCCAGAGTGGAGTCGCTAGAGCTATATGCTCCAGGGGTGGAAGTGTTAAAGGGCATAACGCCGCGAGTAACCTCGGAGAAAGCGCAGCACACCTCTCTACACCCCTGAGCTGGCAGACGCCAATGTTGCCCCTCAGTCCGGTCTATACGACTCATGACGCCAGGGGGGGGGCATTTAGTCGCTGGCTAGTCACCGCCTGCCATTTTTTCAGTCAGAGACTATGAACCAGGCAGGTGTCCCGTAGTCTCCATCCATAGCCCAGCAACCAGTCCCTCCATCCTTCATCCATAACCCTAGTCCATTCTTCAATAACTGCAATAGCTCCTGTGCACAAGCTGGGGATGGTCTCTGGCTACATCCCATGATATAGTCAGAGACTAGATCCAGCATGTGCACCACTTTCACTTTTGTCGATTATTTGGCGCTTAAATCGGCCTCTACGTGTTGGATCTGTATCCCCACGCAAGCCTTATAAAGGACCGGGCCACTTTTGACCCGTGAGCTCCAAAGCGTACAAACATAATAATAATAAGCCTTTTATTTCCGAAACATTTTTACATTTTACATTTGACGCTTTCTTAATTTAGGATAACACTTATATAGAACAAATGCTTTACTTAAAATAACTTTCACAAAATGTCTAAGATTTCGGTGTGCCTATTGGCAAAGGCCTCCTCCAACTCCTTCCATTGCCTTCTGTCCTCCGCCACTCTCATCCATAGAGGTCCTGCGGTCAACCTCAATTCATCCTCCCATCTTAAAGCCTTGCGACCTCGATTTCTCTTGGGTCCACACTGTCAACCGTTTACACCACTTCTCCTTTTTACAGCGTAGCATATGTCCCGCCCATCTCCATTTGAGTTGATCGATGCGTGTCAGGATGTCTGTTAGTTTCGTTTTGCACCTGATATCTGTATTTCTGGTCTTGTCCATTAGTTTCAATCCTAGCTAGGATTGAAACTAATCAAAAATTGGTATGTTATAAATCCAGATGGCGAGTGCGAGCGGCACGTGGCGCATACGCAAGGCAGTGGAGCCGCCGCCGCCGCCGCCGTCCGACTCGCCGCCGGCGCCGCGCGCGCTCTGTCTCAGCGACGCCATCGAGGCTGCTCTCCACGCCGCCCCCGCCGCCGCCGAACCCAAAGGCAAGAAGAAAAAGAACAAACAGAAGCTCCTTTTCGCTACTGGCATGCAGCAGCAACACTGGGCCGGAGCCCGTGAATAATTTTGTTTTAAACCAACATATTCACTCAATGATCGAGGTGTTGTGGCCAGCGAACTTTTGTAGAACCAAAGCCGACCATAATCATGATTTCTCAACCCCAAAAATCCGCTGGCAACAATGTTTCGCTCTTTACTTTACATACTCCCTCTCGATAGCAATATTTCGTTTGTCGTTTGTCTTCTGTCCCTCATTTTATTCGGAAAAAGATATAGGTAGACACATCGCGACATGGCTCTGCATAAATAAATTGAGGCAGGATATAAATGGAGTCAGTTTTACACTTTGATTTTAAATAATAAACCAACATTAACTAGTGGCATCAAATTTTAATTTCCTGACTCGAATCAAATATTTACCAGAATCATCCTTTCATCATCTGGTTAGTTTCAGTCAGCGATGTATTTCGAATCATGTCGACGGGATTTATGTAACCATAATTTTGTCTTTTATCCTTGTAACCTTGTATCTTAAAATGCCGTTACACTTAAGTTTATTACACACTTATCACAATGCTTGCGGCACACGGCATCGCAACATTGTTCTGGCACTATTGCAGACATTTTCATGTGGATTGTGGACATATTTATCATATTGTATCGTATCATATTAATTATGCTCGAATACAAGTTGCGAGCCATGTACCGCAGCTTTTGTGAAGTGTGTACAATACTGGAATTTATTGGTATTTTGAATGTATGTCATGGAATCCATCCAAAGTCGTAGAGTGAACATTAAATATGAACAACTATTCATAAGTTAAGGAACGACTGATTAGCCTCGCATACTGTGCTTTTGTAACCATTACACGCGGGCAAGATGGAAGATTTTGCTGTCTTTGTGTTATGATTTTTTTATAAATCAGATGGATGTATAATGCTAACTTGCCTCTGAACCTTCCACTTCCCTGGAAATAAAATTATACTGTAACACAAAATTTGATAGCAGAATCCAAATAATTTGACACTATGTAAAAGCAATTAAAATAAATCCCTGCTTGCCTCTTGAACTATAAGAAGGTACTAAAAATATTACATGTAGGTATATTTTACTACCAATGCCACCATCATTAAAATTATGCAATAAATACTTTATTTTATGTATGTAATATGTATAGACTATTTTAATATCATAACTCATTGTGTGTTTGATTAATTACGTTATTCAATAATTGTAAAATGTAAAAACTGACAAAAGTGAAATGTTTTAAAAAGGGCTTAAAGGGAGCTAATTACTTTTAAAGTATTCATGATAACAATGTTTGTTTTACCAATGTCTGTGACTGTGTACGAAATAGCTTTGCAGAACATGTAAAAATATATTGGTAATAAAACTTGTCATGAACATTGTTGTTTTATTATTGACATGTGAACCCTGAGACTTGATCACAGCATTTAATTTTGTCGTTTTAACTTGGGCACTCCATGGTAAGGCAGGTTTTAACAAGGTTCTCCAGCAGCTGAGCTAATGTGATTATTATTTTAAACAACATAAAAGAGCCGAGACTTTTCATTCATTGGAAGGGACATTGGACCAAACACCACCCTCACTGAGCTAAATTCTTTGGATTGGTGCCTTGGATCCACTTCACCAATATGTTTACTGTAGTGTAGATCGGTCTTGAACAGTTATTGGGCATATTATTATAACATTGCGTCCAATAGCCAATGTCTACTCCTCTTTAAACACGAAAAAAGGCAAGGGGAATGAAGGGGTGGTTTATTCCCGTTGTCCCCACCAGTTTAAAATAATCAAAATTTATTACTTATCCCTTTCAGACCCGGCTTAAATAAGCGTGCGCATTGACTTAAAATAAAAATTTGCTTGGCAAAATTTTGTTTTTCGGAACGAAATCGGTACGCGGGGATCGTGCGTATTATGATACTTTTAATAAAAAATATAGGACCCTCTTGCGGGCAGTTGGTCGCCGGATAGCGATTGTGAAAGTTGTCAGAATTTTTCGGCGCGAACTCCCGGAGAGGTACGTAAACAAAAAAATAGTATTTTGCTAGTATTTTTGTTAAAATGTTATTAATTATTAAGTAAACATTGTATTCTAATAAATAAATGAAAAACCATTAAAATAATTTATAGTATTGCTTACTTAAAACTAACTTAAATGTAATACGCACTATCGTAACAGTTCGGTTTAAATTCATTTTTAAAGGGATAAAACGGCACGCTCGTGCGTATTGTTTTTTTGGATATTTAATTAAAATAATAGTCATTTTTTAATTTAACTCTTTAATGCAGCAGTTTAATTATCAGAAAACATTATCTTATGCTTATTAGGTGATGAAAATGACTCAGACATAAAAAAAAATCCATACGAAAGGTACCTTCTGCACCATTTAGAACACAAGAAGGAAGTAGTATGAAATGAAGTTATTTTATGCCAGCAATCCATTGATTTGGCTAGATCTGAGCCTGCAGAGCCATCAGGGAGTACCAGTAGTGCTCAATCCTCCGTAAAAATAACTTTAACATGTATTACGCCAATTGAAGAGAGAAAGGGGCTAGGATATGGAGTCAAAGGGCATATCTGTAAAATAAATGAAAGATATTGATAGATAATCAATATATTCGACTGTACAGACTCCAATGAAGTACTTTGGAAACTTCCTTGGCCATAATTTTATAGACTAGGAGCCAAATGCTTCAATAACTACTACTTGAGAATAACTGGGCGAGCCGTTAATACCTCCGTTGATGAAATGTGTGGTATGCTTTCATACATGGATTTTTTTCTTTCCCCAATTGTATCTGTTCTGGTGACTAAATATACGATAAGTAGTCATAGGTGACATTCTGAAGACGTTAGGATTCGCAACTTTGCAAAGCGTATTGAATTTTGTTCCCTATGATCATCCTACTTCTCTAGAGGACATACCTTTTGTGGAAAGTACAGCCTTCAAAGTCTTGCAAGCTTTTCAGAAAATGGATAGAGTGTCTAATAGTTACTAAATAGATGAGTAACTGTTATATAATGAGTATATGTTACTGACAGATGCAGGTTGTAAGAAATGAACCTTGCTCTGTTTGGCTTTTAACAGCTGGAAGACTGATGCTTGATTTCAGTATTTATTTGGATGCAAGTACAGCTTTTGCTGAGCAAGTGCAGGGTATTGGTGCACTAGTAATTATGTATACATAAGCGGTTCCTCCACACAGATCTATATACATCGATAGTTATTTCACCAGCGTCCGTCATGTTATTAGAAATTTGACAGTGATTGCCTTTGTATGGAACTAGCACCATTATCATGAATGGTATTATTCAACGAAAAACGGTAAATTTCATGTCTGACCATAAGATGAAAAGAGGAGAGTCCGAATAATTCGTGTTTGATGACTTGGGTCTCTTAAAATGGAAATACAACACATTTGTTATGACAATCTCCAATTGTTTCACCAGGAGCTCATAACACTTCAATGGTCATGAGTTGGAATGGTTTTATTCAAGTAAAAGCTGATTATTATTAATTTTTAACAATAATATCCAAAAAAGTGAGTCTTTTCTTATGGATTTCCTCTAATTTATTAATTATGCACGAGCGTGCGTATAGTGCACTTAGTCCTAACACGCACGATAGTGCGGGTACTTTTCTGAAAAATTGGAAAGTCGGAAAATTTTTATATTATTTTTCTACTCTTCCTTATGGACCAAATGTTACATAAAATCCGAAAAAACATAAATTTTGTGGAAAAAAATTTTCAGGTCTGAAAGGGTTATAGGTGTACCAGAATCTCATGGCAAATGGGGAAAATAAACTTTGTTGAGTGCAATACTGGGGAAATTGGATTAAACGATCTTGATACTTTTTATTTTTTTATTTATGACTTTAATATTAATGAACATGAAGTACGAATGGCTACCTATACATTTTATATCTTATCTGTATACTTATAACTTATCACTTCATTCAGAACTAGAAAACGATTCTAAGAACTCCACTTCCATTTCTTGTTCTTCAATAGATGATCAAGTTAAAGAGGTTTATTATACAGGGTGGAAAATGCCACCTGGAGGGAAAGTACTCTTAATACTGTAGATAGAAAATTTTACTGAAAGGAAACATTCCTTAATTTTTGAAAAAAAAAAAAGAGAACTGTATTCAAAGATTTTCGATTTTTTTTCGAAAATTCACTACTATACCATACAATTTTCTGTAACATTATCAAAATAATTTAAGATTTCATGGTTTTCCTTTCATTTGATTTATCAAGTTTGTTAGAGAGATTTCATCCTTATTATACTTAACCCTAACGATCGATGTAATAAAAATACAGGATGTAATTCCACCCTGTATAATATAAATCGCTCTTTCAGCATTTCAATTACTCAAACTAGCTTGATGAAATCTTTTTCAATTTTCTTTACATGGTCATAACTTTTTCACTATTCCTCTGCACCAATGTATGAAAATAAAACACCTGAAAACCCCGATAAAGCAGCTATTAGGTAAGAATAATTTAAAAATAAACATAACCCACCCTCCTTCTGACGCAGTTAGGTAATAAACTAAATGTATCAAAACATTTCACTCCAACCTACTGTCAACTCAACGACGCGCTTTAAAATCAAAGATTGAGTTTGAATTATGCCCTATTTTACAATACACATTGAAAACAATATGATTTGCTTGAGCTTTTTCGACTTTTTCACAAAAATAACAAATAGGCATGAAGAGATTACAAAATTTCTGCAGCGGCTGACAGATCTCTTGATTTACTTTGACAGGTGACAGTAAAGCCATAGACAATGGCCATATGAAAAACACACTTTTCCAATATTTTTGTTTGCCATGAGATTCTGGTACACCTATACTTGGCCTAGGCCAACTAATAGTCAGTAGTCTGCGCCTAGGCTTATTCCCCACCTGCCGGAGCAGTGGGGACAGTGGGAATAAAAAAGAAAGAAACCGATGGGGACAATGGGAATAAAACGAAGTTTAACGAAGGCCACCATACCACCACAGACCAATATTTCCTATAAATAGTTGTACACCTTTTGTAGAGGGTTAAATATGTGAGCTCGACTCGTATAGCTCAAAATTCATTCAAAAATACAACTTCCAAAGCGACGATAATTTAAAAAAAAATAGCCACTGACAGCAAAAAAAAACCTTGTCTTTGGTTCGCGAAAAGTGCGTGAAGTAATTTTTTTGTGGAAATTTGGTGTGTATTTCTATGAAAAAGATTAAAATGTAGAGTTAAATTTAAGAAGTACTTTATCTGAATATTTTGTTGTGTTTCTTTACAGATATCGGTGTAAACAAATTACACCAATGGCGACTATATCATTCGCTAAAAGTTTGGTTAACCCAGGTAAAGATGCATTAATTGCTACAATTACAGAGATTTCTATACAATAATTACGTAAAGCTTACAGTAATTAACTAATGCAAAGTATTCATAGTATTGTCTACACAGTACCTATCAGTTTTCGTAATAAAAACGGGCATTTGGTTATCTGCTATTGGTATTATGTAAAAGCCCATTGATTTAGTTAAAACCTAAGCAAGGTTTACTATTAATAACATTCCCTGCTAATCCTGGGTCTTTTCTATGAGCTCCACATTACAAGTTGATACAACAAGTTTCTTGACAGAAAATCTTATTGAGGTTATCTTTTATTGATTAGACTGAAATTGCTGTTATTGAAGGTTACAACAGAAGGAAGGCTTCTAGTAATAATAGTACTTTATTTACAATAAGTTTATAACTGCAAATTAAAATCTCCACTGTAGTCTGTATTTAACAAAGAAATAGCGAATTCATTGTGACATGATACATACATTTTTGTTATTTATTTTTTAGCCTTGAATTTGGTGTTGAAGCAAAGCCATTGCTCACATTTGAGATGCTCAGCACTCCCGACCGTGACCCCTTTGAGTATTTTGTTGAGAAGGAACTATGCAGAAAAACAAGTATTTGAACGGACAAAACCTCATTGCAATGTTGGCACCATTGGCCATGTAGATCATGGCAAAACTACACTGACCGCAGCCATCACCAAAGGTAAAGTTGCATAAACATTTAGCGTAAAATATCATAATAAACTAAATAATGTGATAAATTCAATCTTGTCTTCACTTTTATAAATAAAACTTCACTTTTTGATTTACAGTATTAGCAGATCTCAACCTAGCTCAGAAGAAGGGCTATTCAGACATTGATAACGCTCCTGAAGAGAAGGCCCGTGGTATTACTATCAATGTTGCCCACGTTGAGTATCAAACTGAGGATAGGCATTATGGACACACAGACTGCCCAGGACATGCTGACTACATCAAGGTAATCAAGATCATTGTATCAAAAAAGTGTTGTTATGTTGCAGATTACCTAATAAAACAACTTTTTTTCAGGACTTACTTTTCCTGAAGTAGCCAAACAATATTTTTCTAGATCTAAATATTTTATTGTGCTTGCTATTTACAATCCTATTAGTAATAGATGAATAATAACAGGGAAGCGCTGGATGCAGGCCGCTACCAATCGATCAACGTGGAAAGCATTGGGAGAGGCCTATGTTCAGCAGTGGACGTCCTATGGCTGAAATGATGATGAATTAATAATAGTCTTATTATTCTTTATGTAACCACCATTCTACACTCTCTTTCCAGAACATGATCACTGGTACCGCCCAAATGGATGGTGCAATCCTCGTTGTTGCCGCCACTGATGGTGTCATGCCACAAACAAGGGAGCACTTGATCCTTGCCAAGCAGATTGGCATCCAACATGTTGTGGTGTTCATCAACAAAGTTGATGCAGCTGATGAGGAGATGGTAGAGCTTGTCGAAATGGAAATCAGAGAGCTTATGAGTGAAATGGGTTATGATGGAGACAAAATTCCTGTTATCAAAGGTAAAAATTAAATTATCATCTTTTCTAATTCTGCAAATTGTATAAAGATTCTGCTCTTTCTCCCTCAGAGAAGGGGATTTTAGTCAAAGACTGCCTTTGATTACTTACTGATCATATAAAATTTTACAGGTTCTGCTTTATGTGCCTTGGAGGGCAAGAGCCCTGAAATCGGCGCAGAAGCCATCACCAAACTATTAAAAGAAGTGGACACATTCATCCCAACACCCGTTCGAGAGTTGGACAAGCCTTTCCTCATGCCTGTCGAGTCTGTTCACTCCATCCCTGGACGAGGCACTGTCATTACTGGACGTCTACACAGAGGTAAATACAGATTAAATAGAGCTAATCACATATTTTTGTCTCTTTTATTGAGGTGCTAATGATATTTTAACATTACACAGGTGTCTTGAAAAAGGGAACTGAATGTGAAATTATTGGTCATGGCAAAATAATTAAAACAACAGTTACTGGAGTTGAAATGTTCCACAAAACTCTTGAAGAGGCACAGGCTGGAGATCAGTTGGGTGCCCTGGTCAGAGCTGTCAAGAGAGAACAGATCAAGCGTGGTATGGTCATGGCCAAACCTGGAACAGTGAAGGCGCATGACAATATCGAAGCTGCTGTATACATTCTGAGCAAAGAAGAGGGAGGGCGATCCAAACCATTCACCTCATTCATCCAACTACAGATGTTCTCTATGACTTGGGATTGCGCGTCTCAAGTAACTATTCCTGACAAGGAGATGGTTATGCCAGGCGAAGATACGACGTGAGTATTTTGTCTCTTTCTTACATTACTATCTCTCATTTTACTAATATTTAATAACATAATCAGTTCATTCATTCATTTCGACAGTTTCAGTTCAAATCAGTAATCATAATCTATTATTACAGATTACAGTTGAGATTAGTGAAACCAATGGTGTGTGAAACAGGACAGCGCTTCACTTTGCGTTTGGGAGACATGACTCTGGGCACTGGAGTAGTTACTAAAATCAACAAAAATCTGTCTGAAGATGAAAGGATGAAACTAATGGAAGGCAAGAAGGCGCGAGAGAAGGCCGCGGCTAAGAAGTAAATATTATAAATTATTTAGATTAGAATAGTGGTTCCCTTATAATTGTATGCATTTAAAATTAAAATAAACAATATAAAAACTACATTCCTTTTTATTTATTCAAATCCCATTTAATTCTTAAAACTTTTGACACCTATTGATATGTGAAATGAAGGTAGGGAGATTGGTTATACCTACCGCCAGGCCAGATCTATTTTTCTCATACCCCTAGGTGAAAAGGGGGTGTTTCACGCGTAGGTACGAAGTCGCGGGTTATCTTATTTAGGGCCGCGCATGGGCGCAGTGCACGTCGACCCATTGGGATCTTTTGTGCTTACCTATACCTTTATCCCCCCTCATCTGCAAAGATCCTATCCATATAGTGAATCAAGTGCTTGGGTGAGGACGGATAAGCCGACCCCAGGAGACCCATTCTAGTTCTAGCTAGCGCGTCGCATTCATGGACTCCGCCAGTTCTCCACATGCTCGACAGCTGTCGCGGGTTAGATAGATGTACTCGGGCCCCGGCCAAAGATTTTATTTCGACAACCACTCAACTTGCGCTTGCGCTATCGTATCGTAACCTATCCCTTCGCTCTCGCAGCCACAATCAATTGTTGCGTTTACACTGCGCGGAAATTAGCCAAGTCAAAAAAACAGGAGTGGGGATGAAATTCATTCATAATTCATCCCCACTCCACTGTTTTTTTGACTAACAGAGGAGTGGGGATGAAATTCATTCTTAATTCATCCCCACTCCACTGTTTTTTTGACTTGACTTGGCTAATTTCCGCGCAGTGTAAACGCAGCAATTAACATGGAATTTTGTCTGTCACAGGCAAACCTTTATCGCGCGCGTCTGTTTCATCCGAATAAAAACTATCCTGTCCTTTCCCGGGACTCGACTATCTCTATGCAAAATTTCATCAAAATCTGTTCAGTGGTTTAGGCGTGAAAGTAACACGGACAGACAGAGTTACTTTCGCATTTATAGGTAACTAGCTTTCCGCCCGCGGCTTCGCCCGCGTGGAATTTTGTCTGTCACAGAAAAACTTTATCGCGCGCGTCCCTGTTTCAAAAACCGGGATAAAAACTATCCTGTTCTTTCCCGGGACTCAAACTATCTCTATGCCAAATTTCATCAAAATCGGTTGCGAGGTTTAAGCGGGAAAGCGTAACAGACAGACAGACAGACAGAGTTACTTTCGCATTTATAATATTATAGGGTAAACCACCCAATCATTGGCACTCTACCAATTTATTGGCATGCTCCAGTTTTTTAAGAAAATTAAGATTTTTTGTAGCCAAACCTTATATTTTTTAGTAGAAATTGTACAGTAATATCATTTATCACTGAACTGGCAACACACGTTTTTTATTTTTTCAAACATCGCGGCGCATCAACCATTTGTTTGACAAACCGGGACCTAAGCGAAAAAAACAATCGAAATATTCGTTTTTTACTAAGGTAAGAGCTATCATAATCTTTGAAAAAAATGCAAATCTACCTTGTTGTTCTTATACATAATCATTTTTTCTCATTATTGAATATATTAACTGCCTTTTTAAAACATTATTTTATAATTTAACCGCCAACTTTTAATTATTTGTGGTGTGCCAACATTTGGTATGCGTAAAATCTGTTTATCCATTTTATTGGCACACATGCCAATAAAAGGGTAATTAAAATAATTTGAGTTTATTAAAAATTATACCTTGTTTGTCTCAAAATTGAGTTTAAATTTCATTTAAAATATTTTCTAACGTTTTGGATACACCAATCCAAATGTTGGCCCACTGCCAATTATATAAAATCCATTTATTGGCACGGGTGTCAAACATTGGTTAAAAAGGTGCCAATAAAAAAATATTATCTTTTTAGCCACTTTCAAAGCCTTTCAAAGTCTTATTCCACTAATCCCCATTGACAATCCCCGTCAACGGGATTAGTGAACTTTTTGTTCATTAATCCCCGTTAACGCCAATGGAGTTTATAACGTTAAAAATAAAATACTAATGTAAGAATCAGGTACCTTCTATTTATTATTGGATAATAACTCACTTATTATTTTTATTATCAAATTAAATTAAATTTAAGACTGAATACAATACTTTAAAAAAATTAACACTTACCTGATTAACCAAAAGCACTATGGATATTGAATCGTTATTCCTCATTCATCATTTAAAAGAAGATGGAAACGATTACATACAAATTTGGCCCAAAATCTAACAAGATAAAAATGGTGTAAATTAATAGCTTTGTAATCAGGCTTAAATTTAATTTAATTTGATTATAAAAATAATCAATAAGTGAGTTGTTATCCAATAATAAATAGAAGGTACATGATTCTTACATTAGTATTTTATTTTTAACGTAGTTTTCTGAATAAAGAAAAATAAAATAAAGTAATAAAATAAACATCCTGATCATCGCTCTAAGACCGGTCCGTTCACAGTTTTAACTGACGAGGAAGAACAGCTTTTTGTTGACGGGATAAAATAAAAATCAGTAGCAAAAAAGTATTTCCGAAGAGAAAAGAAGATTTGATAAAAGTGTTTTTGGAAAGTTTAAAACCATATTTCAAATATAAGCGTTTGAACTGATATGGTATGTTCCTATACAAATAAATGTTACTTTTCTTATAACAAAGGATTTTATTTTGTTTATTTCTATCATGAATCTCTTTAAAACCTCTACATAAGACCTAGCAGCTATTTTTCAGTCTTGCGAGAACAGTGCCAATAATAGGTAATTATCACTGCCAATAAAAGGTTTGGCTATGCCAACAACTGGTATTTTGAGGTATTTTTTTAAAAGGTACACTATATTGAATAAATGATTTAATTTATTAATGATTAGTACTTTATAATATTCTGCAAAGATTACAATACCAATATAAATGTTTTTATCTTTGATAAAACATATTTTTACATGTAAATTTTACCGGTTTTGTGAAGTAGCTGCTTAAAGTGCCAATAATTGGGTGGTTTACCCTAGTTGGGATTTGTATAGTAGATGAGATCCCAGTCTCTTACCTCTTGAATATTTTTTTTCAAGAATGGTAAATAATTTAAATTTAAATGATTGGTGTAGTGGTTCAGAACGGACTACTATTCCGAGAGGTCCCGGGTTCGATTCCCAGTTGGCAGAAATTGAAATAATGAATGTTAATTTCTGTGACGTGTCTGGGTGTTTTCTATGTATATGTATGTATTTACAAAAAAAAAGTATTTAAGTATGTTTATATCCCGTTGTCTAGTACCCATAGCACAAGCTTTGCTTAGTTTGGCGCTAGTCCCAAACTAAGCAGCTTGTGCTATAAAAATGCGCAGTGCGCAGTGTAAAAATGTCCAAGGATTTTTTTTAATATTTTTATACAAAGTAAGTATAAATAAGAGATATTTTAGGTTTCCATCACAATTTATTTAGAAAAAAAAGCTGGATGATAAAACAAGGAATTGATAAACAAAATCAAAATACAGTTTTAGTACATAACAATGGAATAAGTTTCACTGGCGTTATTATGTCATTCATAACTTGAAATTACTACAATAGTAAACTGCTTATATCTCAGATCTTGCTGACATTATTACATTAAGAATAAAGCAAACATTTTACAAATTTTACAATATCAATTGTTCCAGAAAGAAATTAATGTTACATGCGCAACATAGAAAATAATAAAAATGGATTAGTCAATACACAAATTTCAACAATTGAACCTAACTTTCATATATCTGGAACCTAATGGAATGAAAGAACAAATGACACAGTGTGTACATACAACTTCGGCTTGTTTTCCATTGAGATCAGATCAAATATTAACATAAAAATGTAAGACTATTGTCTGTGATGCTATCGATCTAATTTCATTGGAAAACTTACAACTTTTAAATAGTAAGAGGGCATTAGGAATTTATTAACAATCTATATTTACAAGTCTTCATCCTCTTCTGGTAGAGCAGTATCTTGGGCTTCCTTGAGATCTTTCTCGATTTGGTTCTGCCATTGAGGGTCCATGGTGACTTCTGGGGGGACCAAGGCGGGCATAGCAACAAATTCCAAGTTGCCATCACCAATTAACTTTCTAGCTAACCAAAGGAAGGGCTTCTCGAAGTTGTAGTTTGACTTGGCGGAAATGTCATAATACTGCAACAAAACATTATGGTTTAGTCAGATAATCACAGTTATCCACTAGTTTGCCTACATAAATAAGTTTGCTTACAGTTTATAACAACAACAAGTCTCTTTCATAAAAATGTGCAATTATTATTAGTCATGTCATACAGATAGTTTATGCAGGGAATATCAAACCAAGATAAGGTTAAGTTAAGTTAACCAGGGAATATCATACAAAATGAAGGAAAAATGTAAATAAATAATTTCCCTCCAACATTGGCCACTCTTGGACAAGTTAGGTTAGGTTTATGTAGAATAAAACTCACCTGAAGATTCTTTTTCCTGTGGAAAACGATTGTTTTCGCTTTGACTTTTCTGTCCTTGATGTCAACTTTGTTACCACACAGCACAATGGGAATACCTTCACAGACGCGCACCAAGTCTCTGTGCCAGTTTGGTACATTTTTGTAGGTGACTCGGGAGGTTACGTCGAACATGATGATAGCGCATTGACCTTGGATATAATAACCATCTCGAAGACCACCGAATTTTTCTTGACCGGCCGTATCCCAAACGTTAAATCTGATCGGTCCTCGATTTGTGTGGAATACTAGCGGATGTACTTCAACACCCAATGTGGCGACATATCTTTTCTCGAACTCTCCAGTCAAGTGCCGTTTCACAAATGTAGTTTTGCCAGTACCACCGTCGCCTACCAGCACGCATTTGAATGTGGGCATATCATCAGTCATTTTGAATTATATCTGTTTGCTTTATACCTGAAAACAAACCAAAAAAAGTTATGAACAATAGAAACCAATGATTGCATCTATGACTAATTTATACATTTATTTATGTCCGTTACTTTGTTTATAGTTTGATCCCTGTTTTAGAACTTTCAACAGGGATTTGGCTTGCAAATTTATGATAGTTGAAGTTGTAGTAAACTGACACAAGTTAAATTTGTTTTAAGTTTTCACCGAATGGCGCTCAGAAAAGCTCACAGGAATTTAGCTCAGGGATACCGAACACTAACGCGAATTCCAGCTGAATTACACTCGGGACCACTTAAATATTACAACAGACGTGAGGCACAATATGTAGAGAATTAAAGCACTTGATATAAAAACGTTATTTACCAAGATTGGCTAAGAAAAACGAGATTATACTCGATGCACTTAAAAGTCGTTACGGCTCACAATGGCGTCACTTGACTAAACGGAAGAATACTATGACAGCTACAGGCGCAGTGACTTTGGTAGTCAGTACAAGTACTTTTAAAATAAGTTATTTTTATTTAAAACCACAAATACAAGAAATTAAATATTTGTAAATTAAGTAAAATTAATAATCTAGGGTTTTCATCTAATAATTTGATACGAAGAATACTGTTATTACTTAATTAAATAAAATAGTTTTTGTTTTGAAAGTGCTGCTTTACCGACACTATTTTGACGTCATTTTCTGCCATAACCGTCGGCAACGCCATCTACAACTCTTTGAAAACTGACACAAATGAGACGGCTAGCAAGTTTAGTTTCGTTCGTTTCGTGTGTATCGATTTTTTGAGTGAAGTGAACGTAGTGTTCGTGTCCTTTAGTTTAGTGACGTTTGATAGAAAAATATCTGTGAATGGGATTGTGTAATAAGATAAAACGTTTATTTGGTGTGTGATATTCTGTAAAGGATGACGAAGGACAGGTTAGCGGCGCTCCAGGCGGTGAGTTGACTTTCGTTTCTTCTCAGCATTGCTCTAACCAAAGGTCTCGTTGGTGACCTCGAATTCGATGGATAGCATTGAGTTCATGTTCAGTAATCGGGAAACTTTTTGCCAATAAGACTTTCCCCCAGTCAAAATCTAATGTAGAATCGTGTAAGAAGTTTGTTTCCTGTAATTTCTTGAAATCTGATCGCCCCACCCCTGGCTTGACACCACTTGAATGATAGCTGTCATTGGAGCGAGACAATTTGTTGCGTTTCGTCCGCCGATTTACGAAACAATCGCCTTATCAACAGTTAGGTACTATTGTTTTTCACTTGAAACACCTTGCAGAGGCTGATTTCACACTTGAATAACCTCAGTCATAGGAAACAGCTTATTTTAACTTTATTCATTGTGTAGCAACCCTGAACACTTGAATACTTCCAAGGTAGATGTAGTCAAAATTAAATACCTATTAGGTATATGAGAGATAAAAAACTTTATATCAAGCTGTAACTGAATGTGTGTGTGTAACTGAATGAGTGGCAATACTTCAGTATTGCCACGGAGAATACTGGATAACCGAGTCACAGTTCATTGCGTGTAATGCCTACCCACAAAACTTAAATCCGGTTGATCCTATAAATGATAAGCCAATTTTTATTACAATGTCTCAAGTTGTGAATATTATAATTAATAATTTTTTAACTGAAACCATGTTGAAAAGAAAGAATTATTATTTTCAATTCTAAAAGCTTTATTGTTACATAGAACCATTGAGTCTGAATTTTATTATAATTTTTAAGATTATGGTTTAGCTATTTCTTAAAAAAATAGTTAATAAAAAAAATCATAAAAAAACAGTCCGCTTCAAATTTTAGTTTATTAATAATTATACTTTTGAAGTTAGAAGTTTTGTGTTTTTAAATTAGGTAAATAATCAAATAAACCATTATTATGTTTATCCAAATTAAATATTATAGCTCTCATTGATCAGTCCAACTGAATCTTAATCCATAATTTTGTATAATCAATTCAGTTCACTGTTACATAAGAATAAATAAAGTAATAATTTATTTTATTATAAAAAAAATATTCCTTTATTATTATTTATTCATGTTTTAAAAATTTTATAGCTCATAAATGTTTCCATAAGTTCTTCTTTTTTAGATTCTTTCATAAAGGAATTTTATATGAAATTTCTTATGGTTTTCAAATTTAATTAAAAGGCATTTAATAAAAAAAAATACCTATTTAGGGATTCTTATAATTTAACGAAAAAAATTAGGAAGTAACAATTTTCAACAAAGGAATGTATTTTTTTTACTTATTATTGAGCCATTATTTTTTTTATTGTTATAAATAAATAGCAATAAAATATTCACAATAATTCACATGTTAAACTTAAATTCTATTGAACATCCTACTATTCCTATATTATAAATGCGAAAGTTTGGATGTTTGTTACTCTTTCACGCAGAAACTACTGAACGGATTTTGATGAAACTTTACAGTATTATTGTTTATAACCCAGAATAACATATGTACCTAGGCTATAATTTATGACGATCTGTGACACTACATTTCACGCGGGTGAAGCCGAATCGATCAAAATCTCTCTATTTTTTCCAAAGTTCTTTCGAAACATTCTTCATATCTAATGGACACAAAACAAAACCATAATTTACTTTTTTAACTTTGCAAAAGTAAGCAAATTCGCGATGTAACAGTACTACTTTTGGTCTGTTATCAACGAGGGCGTCATCCGGCTCCGCGGCCTTCGCGCGTTGACTCATAAAAACAAATGTTGGCCGTCATACTTGCATCATCAATCTCGGAGTCCCTTTCGTGTGTTGAGTCCATGAAAAAGCCCGTCCATTGCAACCGGACATTAGTGCTGCTTTTGGCGTGTTATCTTTTTGTACATGTTATCCCATCAAAAACAATACTTGTCAAAAAAACCAAGTCTCGCAACTCAGTTGTTCTACGGTAAAAAGTTGTGAGATCCATGTAATACCAAGTCCAGGCCAGGAAATCTTTAACGTTTTACATAAATATATTGACTTGGCCATCGCATGAAAACACGTGTAAATTAAATTATTTAGTGCGATGGCCAAGTCAATATATTTATGTAAAACGTTAAAGATTTCCTGGCCTGGACTTGGTATTACATGGATCTCACAACTTTTTACCGTAGAACAACTGAGTTGCGAGACTTGGTTTTTTTGACAAGTATTGTTTTTGATGGGATCTCATTTCTTTTTGTATTTTGTAGACAGCAGTTATGTATCTAGAAAACTGGACCGAAATTGAAAAATTTTACTCGACTTGGCGGTTGCACTACCGTGCCCCCAAATCTCATTTCTTTTTGTATTTTGTAGACAGCAGTTATGTATCTAGAAAACTGGACCGAAATTGAAAAATTTTACTCGACTTGGCGGTTGCACTACCGTGCCCCCAAATATTTTAGTTTTTCCTTGATTCATACACCAAACACTACTTATATTCCAAATTTGAAGCTTCTAGGTCTGCTAGAAGTGCCTTAGAATTTTGATGATCGGTGAGTCAGTCAGTGAGTCAGTGAGTCAGTGAGTCAGTGAGTGACAAAATTAAGTAACTTTGACCCGTTATAATTCTTAAACTACTGGTTCAAATTGAATGAAATTTTAAATATACCGTGTCTTTACAATGCCTGCATAGCTAATGAAAATTCAGCCTTCTAGTTTTATCCACAACGAAGTTACAGGCGGTCGAAAATGGCCTGAATTGCTTCGAGAAAAGGATGGTACGGCCGTGCCGCTTTTTTGCTCGACTTGGTGGGGGCACTGCCGTGCCCCCAGATCCCTCATTTGGCAAAGTTTGTACCCTAAAAAAGTTACTAAAAGTCTAAAAGTTTGCCTATCCATATCCATGCCATGCCATATCCGGGAGATGACTTATTGCGCAAAATTGCCTGGAAGAAATAAAATGTTTAATATCTTAATATTTCAATAAATTCCAACCGGGGCAGGAAAGTTCTTGAGTAGCGACCACGAGCCGGAAGATGTAGCGTGGGCAGGCCTCTCACTAGGTGGACCGACGATCTAGTGAAGGTCGCGGGAGGTGCCTGGATGCGAGCGGCGCAGGATCGGTCTTCGTGGAAATCTTTGGGGGAGGCCTTTGTCCAGCAGTGGACGTCTTTCGGCTGAAACGAACGAACGAACGAAAGTTCAACCACCATATATGTACCTACACATTTGCAGATACGTAAGTTTATTTGCGCGTTCATTCTACCGCAACGTTAGTCGTATTTCTCAGGCAGGATATTCCAAGTGTAGAAGGAAATTGCATATTCTGCATTTCGCACTACAGGTACTGTAGGGAATAGGCTATATTATTTAATATAGGCTATATTATTTATCACAGCCTATAAACGTACCCTAGATTCTTTGAATTTTGTTGCCCAATAAACCCAAATCGGTTTTAAATATTTAGATACATACATTCGTACCTACTTCACCTGCAATACATCTACAAGACGACGAAAAGGTTGCTTCGTTATCGTCTGGGTAAAAAGTTTGGTGCCTTCTTTTAATACAATAAGCAATCTGTCTTGGTTCCGAAACGGGTTTTTGTCAGTTTTATCTTTAGGTAAAACTTCGTACAGTTTGATTGCAAAAGAATTTCTTCCTCGAATTGTAAAATACTTTTCCCCGTATCCTGTAAAAGCAAAAGCGTACGTTTAAAGGATGTCAGCATCAGTGTACTGTACATTCTAATTTCTTTTGAAGCGGGAATAAAATATGCTTTACATTTAAAAGCGGGCGTAAATGTTGTTTGATCTTAAAAGGAGCAGCACCGATGCCAGTAATGCGATGTCTTGAAAATGTGGTTTTAGGGAGGGCATTGTAATAGCTTTGACGTCATTTGCGACAGCTGACTCATAGCCATGCATAGCTTCTATTCAAGGTATATAGCCCGTCTCGTCTTGTCTGAGTCGGAGAGTGAATGAGACCTTTCTTGTAAACAACAACAACATTTTTCGTGCAGAATGTATTCACAAACAAGTTTTTTGTAGCCCTTTGTCATTTGGATACTTATAGATCCAAAATCCAAATATTATCCTCTATATTTTTCTTCTTTATTATATTTTTAATATCCGTTGTGCTTGTGCATTACCTAGGACAATGTGTATGCGCTACTGCTCATCCTCATCTTGTTTGCTTCTTGGTCCGATGATGACGTTTTAAATAGTATTGAGTGTTTGTATGTAAGGCCTTGTTCTTGAAATAGATCTAATTGATATTGCGGAATCTCTGGACATACCTACCAAGTGTTTTACAAACTTTATTTGTAGTATCGTACAAACCACACGTCATTTCTGCGGGATCATTCATAAGTCGCTATGCCACGTTAATTTGTTAATTAAATCTGAAATATGTACCATGGGCGTCTGCACTGGGCTCTATTTAACACATCATGCATGTTAGCTAGAGTCACAAGCGGCACTTACAGATTCTCTTCAATAAATCCTTATTATAGCCTGACCAGGAACATAAAAACCCTGGCATGGGGGCGCGACAATTGCATTTGATAGTGCAACACTGAGTACAGTCGTACCTGTGTTAAATTAATTGGCTAACTTTATGTATCAGGATTCAGGATTACGGGCTAATTTGATATTTTCATAAATTAACGAAAAAATATTATTATAGGTAACTGGTTTAAATAAATTAAATGAAACCATCAATCGAGCTAGTAGGATTTATATTATTAATCATGAATAATCAAATTCAGAACTTGAATATTCAACTGCAACTGCAATGAAGAAGTACCGAGTTTGATGCGTTCATGAGCACATGAACGCATCAAACTCGGTACTTCTTTCCCAATTCCATAAAATTCAACACTTAGAAAGTGACAAAAATTTTAAAATAGGTAGTTGAAACAAACCACAGCTAATTTTCATAGTGGACTGTACTATACGATAAACATGTCAGTCAATTTGACAACCTTTGTCGGAAACATTATTCAATGAAAATATTGTCCGAATCCTTAGTATTTCTCTTCGACAAATACTTTAACACATTGTGAACCACTTTTCTTTCACGACTATAAAAAGATTTTAGCAATTTAATTCACAAAATCAATTGCGCACATTTAAAATAAAGTTTGTTTACACTTTGACAGCAATAGACTGACATGCAAGGTGACATGTCAATGAAGTTTTCAGTTACTGTTGCCATTAAAATAAATTAGTACCATTAGTTTTCCGCAACATGGCGAGGGTTTTTATGTTCCTGGTCGGGCTATAGTTTACTAATTTCAGCATGTATGTCAGCGTCAAATAGTTTGTTCGTGACACCTAAAGTGGCCAAAAAGTTGACAATGAACACAACCTTATTCCAATTGCAAGAAAAACGTATTGCGAACTTTTTGACTACTGTGGGTGTCATGAACTATTTGACGCCGCTGACTGAACCAGATATTTTCAAACTAAATATGTAATAATATTTCTCTTTTAAGTATTTCTTGTGTGTATGTCAAACAAGCATGCCTAGCAGTAAGCACAATACCAGCGTCTAGGCGTCTGTGAGTTCTGGGACTAGAGATATTTGTGTTAATGTTACTGGCGTATGTCCAAATCAAGTCTGCTCTCAGCGGGTCGCCTAGGGTCGATGCGACGCTTCCGATGCCAAATTATCCTATTCACGATTTATTGATATCAAGCACGTCGTCGACCTAAGTGGTTAGTTTTAGATTAAATCGATCGGTTCGTTCAACCAACTCAGTTTAAGAAATTCCAGTGCTATTTTGAATTCAAATCTAATTCTAACGACATCAAAGTTTATAAATATCAAGTACGTCGTCGACCTATTCATGGGTGTATGTGGATAGGTTAGAATGGGTTAGATTAAATCACTCAGTTCATTCTCTTAACTTAGTCTGAGATCTTAATTTACGGTTTTGTAATGCAGTTCTACGAAACAATTCTGATTTTAACGACAATAAATGATCGTATTCTCGATTTATTGATAGCTAACTGTTCGATTTAATCTTCTAAGTGGTTAGATTAGTTTAGATCGAATCATTCGCCGAACTCAGTTTCAGAAATTCCACTGCCGTTTTGTAATGCAGTTTCAGTAAATCTAATTTTAGCGACAGTATCACGGCAGACGTCGCATCGGAAGTTTATACATTCTATATTGTGCAGTCTACGTATACGAGGCGCCGTGTTACATGTGCAATTCCGGCGAGTTCCAGTTTCGAATGTACGAGTATTGCTTGCTGGGGCATAAATCAAACTTTTAAAAGTTTTCATTTTAATTAAATCGGGGTCGAATGCAAATGAAAGGTTACTTTATTATTTATAGGGGTTACTGGTGATTGGTGTGATAGAAGTTTCCCACGAACTTTATTTCCGTTCATTCCCGCAACAGTTTCATCCGGAGGCATCTGTTACTTGTTAAATTGTATGAATCAGACGCAACAGACATTGTAACATTTGATTTAAGTAAGATTGTTGTTTGTTTCAGAAATTCAGTGACTCTTTTGAACTCTTTTCATAACTTCATTTATACTGGAAGATACAAAATATAATTTTAATAAAAAGTCTATCAAGATTACAAAAAATACAAAATTACAACGATCCAAGCAAGAGTACGGGCGTATTTTTAATAAAACGTGAACCTAACGTCTTTGTCAGTTCGCAAATGACTTTCCTATCTACATCGAATTGCATACTAAAACGTATTAAAACATTTTGGAATCTCGAAACGATGTGAAACTTTGAGCTAGCGCGCTCCCATCTTATGAGGCGTGAAATAATTCCCTAAGAAAATTTCGCTGTATTTTATTCATATAACTTTAAAATATCTTTAGCGAAGTTTCGAATAAAGTTACATTGGAAATGTTTAGGAAACGCGTAGCAAGGAAGCTAAAGATCAATGTTAAAATTTCTTATTTTCATAATATACATACAGCTACCTACACTCTTGATTCTGAAATAAAAAACTGTAAAAATAAATAAAACCCCTATCCTTGCATTACAATACGGAAGTGATAGCAACGTAAACAAGCTATGTCATCGTTTTATCAACTACACCCTTCTTCTTGGAACAAAAATAACATAGTTTGATAAATCGGTTCACCATCCAGCTACAAAGCGGAATAGGCGTTTGTTATTTCCTTGGTAATTAACTGTAAACAAGGGTGCATGCCCCGCCTTGGGGATCTGGGCGGATTCGTGACATCGTTACATAGGTTGAATGCGGAAACAACACAACACTGTTATCACACGATTCGGGTCGCTCTAGCTTTCACCTTTCCATTTCAAAGTGTCCTGTATTTTCTCAAGCCCTAAAACAAGAAGAGCTGATGATTGTAGAAAAACACATTCAACGTTCGATGTTTGCGTAACGTAATTTCGTATGTGTAATTTAAACGTTGTTCGCATCACGAAGTTAAGGTTTTCTAAGGCTATGTAAGGTTTTATTGTGAATTTGTGACGTAAAAAGGTTTTCTCTTTCATGGGTTACGTCAGACGCATATAATATTCACAAGGCGCGTACTGGAATTCTGGGATGATGTCCGCAAGATTTGTCACCCTTGATAGACGACGTCCAATCCTTTATGTCTAATCTTAAATCGGATAAAGTAGAATGGATACACAGTACATTTGTTAGGTCAAGGTTTATGGGTTAAGTAGACATCATAATTGCAAATAAATTTCTTTCTGCTTTTGTTTGTTCCAAGTACATTTTGATAATTGCGAAGGTCGGATTTTCTGGCGAGGTCTGCTAATTCGATACGATATCGGTTGCAATAATGCATGCGGTTGTCTAAGCGGCCGCTCGCGGAACTTCGGAAGTGTCATGGGGGCGTAGCGGAGCCGCAAGGGGGTTGTGGTTACGTAACTTCCATACCATCCGCATCAGTCTTCGATAGGGTTGCAGATGTCCCAATAGTGAATGGACATCTGATGATAAACGATTCCCACGCGATCCCATTGCGGGCACAGATAGTAACAAAGTAAGAAATCCTCTCTTCGTTCAAGATAAATATTGCCTTTATGCTATACTAGCTTTTGCCCGCGGTTTCACCCGCGTGAAATTTAGTATTTCACAGATCGTCATAAATTATAGCCTATATATGTTAATCTGGGTTATAAACAGTAATACTGTAAAGTTTCAACAAAATCCGTTCAGTAGTTTTTGCTTGAAAGAGTAACAAACATCCAGACATCCAAACATCCAGACATCATGACATCCAAACTTTCACATTTATAATATTAGTAGGACTGATGAATAAGCTAAAACACTGTAAAGTTCCATCAAACTCCGCCCAGTAGTTAGGAATAAATCATAAAGGATTAAATTAACATTTTCAAAAAAATACATTTATTTTTCATTCTATTCCCTTTCATTTTGAACTGCACTGTAGAAAATTGTGGATGACATCTGCCGCGTTTGGAACTTGCACAACCCTAGATCTGTCTTGCTTCGACAATGAACACCGTGGCGCCTATTGTCGACGCTCACACGCTTGCTTGCATTACGGCTTAGCTTTTTTATTGGCCAACGGTGCACCGTTCCAGCAGTTATGAAGCTTTTATAACACCAAGTACAGTCAGAAGCATACCAGACTACGTATTTTTGTGGCAAAATAGCACATATTGCTGCTACTAGATGAGTTGCCATAGTCTCGCGTGATATGCTGTCGTCTGTACATACATCCTTTGTTCCATCCAGCTTCGAAAAGCATGTGAGGTTCACACAGATTTCTGTCCTTTATAAATTCTTTAGCAGGCATTAATCTATGATGGCTGTGGGTAGTGCAATGCGGCTGGAGGGAGCAATCTTTGGAGAGCTCTTATTTAGAGGGTCGTAAATAAATGTACTAGCGTTAGCAGCAGCGGTCTGCCCTTCAGCTTTACGACTGGTCGTACTGTAAACAGGCGTACCGCGTGAACCTCGGCTTTGGTGCTGTCAGCCATTTTGATTAGTATCGCAACATGAAATAGGTCACGATATGTTCGCTGCATAATAATAACCTTGTAAAACAGTCGATATTTCATAGGAACGCCACTAACGACTTTGCGATACGACAGTTTCATATTTAAGGTTTAAATAGAAATACGATGAATTTTTTCCTGCCTTTCGTATGGAAAAATAATAATAGACTTTTCCTATTTGGGAATATACATCACAAATTGTCTATAAATTATACAAATACTTTAACAAGGAAGGCTTTTGGGAAAATCTGCTGGCCAGTCTAACCGAAACGGTTGGATCCCAAGAGACCAATAAATATTTTGGGGCTAATGATACTTAGAAGTTTCGAGATAACCAAAATTATTAGCTTATTAAAATTTTATTTGTGTAGATAACGCAGTAGGTAGGGTACCCATTCGAAAAGTAATAATTGTTGATTACTCTCCCGTTCACAGGTTCGAAAGTATCCGATATTATCGGATATATCTTGATATTATCCAATTGAATATCCTCGAACCATGCTTACGTATAACGGGAGGTTATCACCAAAAATGATAAATGCTGATTATCTTTGAACTTTTATCGTGAATCGTATTTTGTGAAATTCGATTACTAAATCACAGATTCATTCCTCCATTTGTTGACGCACAAAGCCCTTTTAAAAATGTAGCGTCCGCAGAGTTTCCAAGTGGGAGAAAATTTTGAGCAACAGGCGTATCCGCCAAACTGAATAAGTTCGCAATCATTAAAATTGTTCAAATTAATCTCGCCGCTGTTTTCAAGGGACCAAATAGCGAGGGTCAAAAGTTGTACGTGGATCGAGCGATCTAGATGCCACACCACGCGTCCCGCCTGTAATTATGTGCCGAGATTTAGAGATTTCGTTGTGTTGACCCAGATCTGCTCGATCCCCTTGACAGCCGTGAGCCGCGCCAGATTCTGTATTGTTTCTGCGGGGCCGTAACGACCGCCCGTTGACGGTATCCATGCCGTCGTAGTTCCGAAGAAAAACCATCACGAACTTTTTGTCCCGAATCGAAGTGCTTTTCGCCGCGGGAGGCCAACAATGCCAGTTGGCAATATCCGCAAGAATGCTAAAGTTATAATTAAATTGTTTTTCTCGCAGCTAGTTAATGCCGAATCTATAAGAATTATTGTAAACCCCCAATCCTATCCTACATGTGCTTGACCTTGTTCTTGTCTTTTTAGCGTTCAAATTATGACTATATCCAGACCTTCGGCTGAATGAATTGATTGACATTTGAACTGTGCCCTTTTACGATACTCATTGTCCCGAAATGTCATATCACTGAATTTTATTGATTGTATGAGTCAAATGAAAACTTACTGATTCTAGAATATTACGTGGTTTAGTAAATGTTAAAACAAAAATATAAAAAAACACTTTATTTAGACTTTATTTTGCTTTACTACAATCTTAGTAAATTAATGTATGATTGATAAATATTGAAATAAATACTGAAATGATTATATCTAAATTTACACAGTGGGCTTATAGAAGTAACGTTGAGGCGAATTTAGAACCGGCCGGAGATAAATTTGTGTTACACGGCGTTCCCCCTGGGTCCGCCCGAGGGAGGCTCCGGTCGGGAAGGTGAAGGCCGAATTATTGTTCGTTGCGTAAGTACTCGAGTACGCTATTCTGCAGGAGTTCGGCGTTATGACTTATCGACAACCGTTTGTTACCCTTCACAAAATCACTCGCTCCGAAGTTTGTCTTTGGCGCTAAAAAAGCCAATTAATCATGTTGCGACACTTGTGACTTTGCGGGTGCTTCTTTTGAAGTTATCGTAAAAGAAACATTGTTAAGTTATTTAGATTTTTCACGGACATCCATCAAGCTACCAGCTAGATGCGATGGAATAGGCTTTCAAGTTGCCTGAAAAGTGGGTTTGGACTTTGAAACATTATCAGATTATAACTTATTAAATACCCACTATGTTGTATTTTTAAAGTACAAAATTGTAGGTAGCACTTTAAATAATCAAAAGTAAGCTCTTCCTTGATTGAAATGAGAACTTAAATAAAAATAAATAATCATGATAAAATAGGTTTAATACACATACAGAGACAGATTGCGGAGGATCGCCCGTGTCGCTCATTCGTTTTAATTGAAACACATGTCCGGATTTAACTGCTGAACCCAGATTACCGTGTGACACCCGGGTAGCTGGCGGCGTCATGCTTGTACCTTGAAAGTGGAAACTGTCTCGGTGAAGCGTGACACAATGAAAATATTTAACATTCACAAAATACAACGCAAAGCTGACTATTAAAAGGAAAAGTCGCAATTCTCGATCAGCCAGAAAATTGGTTTTTGTTTGTAATGCCAAGGTAAAACACAATTTGAAACTTCGAATAGATGATTTTGGAATTAAAATTGTGAGTCACCTTTGTTCCAAATCCAATACTGTTAGGTCAACAACACCTACTTTAATAGTTAAGAAATGTATTTCAATTCAGCTACAATTCCTTTCAGCGTGTTTAATGTGTAATAGATTTTATTAACTCCACAAAGATTTTCTTGCCACTTACGCGAACACGAAGCCATATAGAAAATTATTAATGTTCTTAAAGCGATATTTGTTGGCTACCAGCAAGCCAATACAGAGTCATAATACAGAGTCATATATTGTGGTTCGATTGAAATACGTGACCTGACTCCCGATGCGGTGGCTTCGCCCCAACACTCGACAACATGTTGAAACGGTTCGCCCCACGACCCGGCTAGGGATGTGGATACATTTTGCGAGCGAATAAATGAGGGTCTTACAAAAGCGACTCTGTCATTTCAAGCGTATTCCTCCTTTTATGCCTGTAACGCGTTTGAATGATATTACCTTCAGAGAAACGAACATGCACTCAGGCGAGGCATTTCAATCTTAACTTTTCCACTTAACTTTTTCTCATTGTGTGCGTTGATTTTGGGATAAGATTTCTTGAAATTGGGATGAAAATTAGCATTATTTTCGACGCGGCTTACATTGATGACTTACTTGACTTAAGGCCCTATGTCCCCTAGATGGGACAGAGGGCGTCCACAACAGTCCTCCATCGCGTTCGGTCTTGAGCTTCGCGTTTGATCTCGCTCCAAGTATTGCCGATTTTCTTCGCCGGCTTACATTGATGATCCTGCTTTACTGTCTCTTCAGAGAACTTTTCTGAACTACTTCTTGTTTTTGTCCCTTGGAAGAGTATTTTTGAAATAGTATGTGATTAAAATTACCACATTGAATGTTCTCGCATGAAAACTCATCATCGCCTGCTACCTGAATTATCTGATTACTTTCTTTGTAATGCTTATACACAATATCTTTTTTATTGTGTTAAAGAAATCCCATCACTAGACCGACGAATTAGTGCGGCTTTAATTAACTATTGCTCTTTTTCATGTTGTACCTCCCCACGAGCGTTTCGTGTTGATTTCGCTTACGTAATTAAGGTGATTAGTCGAATTCGTGTTGTTATATTTCGTTTATTTTCTAGGTCCATGTGTTACTATTGTTTCAAGTGTAACTAACTGACCTCGTAAGTTCTGCAAGCGTGTAGTTTGGAAACGAGGAGTCTATGAAGCCGATAAACTATAAATAATAGTATGTAGCGACGATCTGGTAAAGGTCGCGGGAAGAGCCTGGATGCGGGCAGCGCAGGACCGTTCATTGTGGAAAACCTCGGGGGAGGCCTTTGTCCAGCTGTGGACGTCATTTGGCTGAGATGAACGAAGTAGTATGTACAGACAACAGCATATCAGAACAGGATATCAGTTTTGCTGCAAAGCGTTTTGTTATTTATTTCATTCTGAAGCACGCGTAGGTGTTCTCTCCGATCCGCGCTTACCGCTCGTGCAGCGGAAACCACGAAACTTCCGCGGCAGACATGGTAAAAACCGCTCTGTGAGTTTGGTTCGTGCATTTTGTTCCGTATTTTTGACCGGAATAAATAGGATTCAAGTCTTTTAAACTATTCTACTCTTCTTTGTAAAGTATATGTAGATTCTTGTGTTTATCTTTCATTAAAAATCATTTATTAAAGTTCATATACTGAAATAACTCAAAACTTGATTCAAGCTGAAAGGATAGCCTGTGATTGGATATCACATTCATTTTTGTGATTCATATTCAGCTCTTGACTTCATCCCCCATTACAAAAAATGAAACTTGGGTTGAATTCTGGTTTAAATTGAATGAATTCATTTAGTATGTATGGTAAATGTCACCTAATAAAACCAGTGTTCGTTCCGGGTTAAACTTTTTTGTAATACGGGGGTTGAGTCAGTTGAGTGCAGATTCGTACTCAAGTGTCATTCCTTGATACGGCTCTAAAAGCATCTGCACAGTAAAGACTATAAGAGAAAGGTTATGAAAGTGGCCAAGGCAGGGATTGCGGACGAGGTATGGTAATCGGTGACGGCTCTTTGTCTGGCGGCTCGGCCGCGGCCTTGACCGATTCGGATCAGAATTGCGCCTACTTTTCTTGGATTTCAAGCTAAATCTCCGACTATAATAAAATGTTATACTTTTTGCAAGAGTAAAATAGAATAGTTTTTTATCGAGCACAAAGATAAAGCGTATAAAAAAAGAACTAACAATAAATGTTTAAAAAATAAGTTCTTGTGCTAAACAGTTCCGATTCCGAACTTCCGAGTTTTCTTTAAACTCTGCAGGAAAAAAAATATACTTTTGATCCTTTGGTTAACTACTTTAATAGATTTTCTAAAGAGCGTTGTTTTTACAGCAAACTTGCTTATTTATTTACAAACTAGAAGATTCGCGAACTCATAGTCATGTCCTATCGGTGGAATTTTCTAGTAGAAATTTTATCTTTGCCTAATAATGTATTTATTATACCAAGTTCTCAGAAAGCTTCGTAATAATCATGAATACATTTATTACGTTCCCAAATAGATTTACTCAATATTACACTCCCACTTATTCATAACAAAGTTTTGTTAAACTAACAGTACTGTAATCGCGCGGAGAACGTAAAAATACATTTTATCTTATCACACTGGGAAAATGTTATGCTTTTGAAATAATTTATGATAATACCATTTTATATTATGAATATGTTTAACCTCCTACATAGTTTTCTCAGTATTAGTATTACTAATAATTACATTTGTGTAAATATTGAGGAGGTGAAAATAATAACGCAACGACGAGTTAAAATCCTTTACTTGCAATAATAAATAATATTCTTATTACAACTTTCGAGTTATCTTATCATTTTCGCTTCTTCACTCAGTATGTCACGCTGCTGCCGTGGTCATACATCACTTTATATTTAAATTAGTCTCAAAATAAAATACCTATATTGTATGAGTCTCACGAGATACGGGAATCATAAGTTTAGTATTAGCACTACCAGTATTACCAAAGCCTTAATCGTCGTTTAGTATGACATTTAGATCTCCATTATTTGAATTCATCAGAGACTCTTGGGAGAAACTGTTATCTTTAGAATATAGTTAAATAGTTGTGTGGTATCCTCTCCCTTACTTCTTATCCTTTTTTGATGATGATTTGATGACACACCACTACCATCAATATCACCAGTATCGTCATACATTTTGGAAGTGATGATTTAATGTTCCTATTTTTGCTTAATTTGTTTGAGTTAAAATATATTGCTTAGTTGCCGTTTGATGTTCATGTTACGGGTGTAGGACTGTAGGCTTTTATCAGTCTATTTTAAGATCAAAGTGGCACGTGTCAGGGTATCGCACTGCATATTTTTCCACTTGAACTTTCACTTACAAAGTTAGACGAAGTAGCTCGTTAGATCAGCCGTGTGTGTAACGCATCCATGTTCTTTCCACCTACAGAAGGGTATTAATAGTTCCATTTGACTCCATTAATACGAGCAGTTTTAATAGGCACAGAGATTGCTGTGATGTTAAAGCTTGTTAAGTGCTATCGCAGGATTACATTTACGAGTTTAAATTAATTACTATCAACATGCGCTCGGTTGCGCGGGTTAATTTTATTGAGAGTCACTGGATTAAATCTTATAAAGTTGTTTTTACTGCGTACTCTAGTTGAAATAAAAGAGCGATTGACGATTTTGACTGGGTACATCAACTATCTTTCACACACAAAGACACAAAATATGTAGATAAGGTTTAAAACAAATATTGCTCCATTTGTGACATCAATCTAATCTAGGCCCCTAGTTGACACGCCGTCAACAGTTCATTAATATATTTCATTTCAGCTCACTAAATGATTGAAATATTATGATTGTTCGCGCCTGTTCTTATTCAGAGGTTAAAAACTCGACAGTCACCGGTGCTAATTATGACGAAAAGTGCTGATAATTGGGTCCACTAATGGATCTTTGCGTCTAACGCTTTCTGAATTAATGGTTCCACGCATTATCGCGCCAGGCTGTCTCCGTGACCCATATCGATCCGGAGAGCTGGCTGACCGCAGGCGATGCACTGGTTGAGCTTTTAGTACGCTGGAATTTGAGGTTAACACTTCTTAAATGGTTCCAATTTACCTTATCGCACCCCGAGCTCTCGTAACTGTATTCTTCCCAATTACTTTCGGACCTTTCGGCGTTAATGTTATTTCAAGTCTGCGTATTTCTTAACAAAGGTTTATTCCCCCGGCGCTATGACAAGGGCTCACACGTAAAGTCGTGTGTACATAAGTCGATAGTTCCACTTAAGTTGCGTGGACACGCTACTACGGCTACGGTAGCCACCGCCGCCCAGATGGATCGGGTGTCAAAAAGTTATAACTGGTGAAGGACCGCAAATGCTTATACATTAGCTGTAGGGATTATATCTGAAACGTGTACACTGTACAGTGTTAAAGATTTTTATCGTATACTACTTATTCGTTTCGGTATTATTCTAATTTGACAAATTCTTTGATAGCATCTAAAAAAGGGTCGTTCTCGGCTCGTTTACTTATTCATTCCACTCTACAGACATCAGATATGTACTCACTCTCAATACTATGGAAAACATCTTGACCGCGCAATTAAATTTCCCCGGCTCTCAGTCACTAGACATACTCGTAAATGTGTCCGCACTCCAGGGTAGGCCTTTGTGGCGAATACGGACTTTCTCGGTAATTGAATAACGTCCGACTCAAAGTTGATTCTGTTGCTCACCGTACGTGCCGTGCTTCTGTTACAACACGAACGAGTATGAAAATAACATCTACAGACCTTTTTAGATATAATTTAGAATTACGCAAAAACGATTCACCGTTCACAACGTTATTATGAGGGGAAAACGTGCAAATTATACCCACCGCTCCATATACTGGATATCTGCCAACGCACTTCAAGCTAAATTGTTAAAACCTAACATAACCATACATTAGGGGGGTTTTGTGAGGAACTGAGAAGTCATTAATTAATGTCTCTTAGCAAACTTTCGAGTGTACTTCTCAAACGTAGCCCGAAATTCACCATTATTTCTTATCTACGTCAATATTGTGTTGTGTTGGCTTATTAACGTTTTCGGTTGCGGAATTTCACGGTTGTTCTGAATTGGATATGACGAAAGTAATTTGGGTTGGAACATGAGGGTTCCTTCCAATTAATAAGAATCAAAAACATCCCATTCTTGTAAAACATAACGTACATAATTATAATTGGCAGCAGTTTGGTTTCTGATATTATAATATTAATGACCAGAATTTGTACCGGATATTGCAAATAAATGTCTCATTAACAAAAACCACTGAAAACGCGCGGTCGCGGTGGTTATCGAATCCCGCCAAATAACGTTTTTGCTATCAGAATATTATTTATCGACGTTACGGTACTTACGGTATTATTTGTATGTAATAAGCTCTTATGTTCATAATACGATAAGCTTTAACTATTTATTTATACTTTATTTTATTTTAATTAATGTGCTTTTGTTACAGGCGCAAAGCGACGATGACGACGTCGGGCCCGACGATGTCAACGTCGCTGTCGAGGGCGGCTACATGGATGAATTCTTCAGTGAGGTGAGCTCTAAATACTTTTACAAAAGAGTCTCCTTTGCTTGATGAAAACCAATCTTCTTAGGCATGCATGGCGGCACGCGACTAGACGATCCACTTGATATACTTACCCATACATGAATTCAATGTTCCATTTTTACCTGACGATAGAATCATGACATGACTAACATGAACAGTGTAATATTCCTACCCTTGTGTGGGAGTATGGTTTCGGGAAACCTGAACCTTGTTAGAAGTTCTGTGTTACACTTTTAAGCACCTGAAACATACTAATAAAATGTTCACCTCCATACACTACTCGACAACGAAGTTTAATTCAAACGAACTCTAAAAATAGGGCCTTCATTCTCGCACGCAACGGGAGCGAGCCCTGCGGCCTTGAAATATCAGCAAAACGTAATCCCGTTCCCACGTTATGTAAGCTTATTTAAGCAATCAACATTTTATTAACTTGGTATAAACCTATACTATACTACCAGACCCGTACTGACTGCGATGACTGAATATATTGACTGCGACACAAACTGCAGACTGTGGGCGTTAATTAAATTAATGGTGTTAGCGGCGGCTCTAAATTATGTCTCTTTATAAACAGGAGCGAGGGCGCGCAATATTTTGTTACAAAAACAAAGCAGTTCATTAAATATTTTACCCGGTAGGTCCACTAAATTTGCCATGCAAATTGCTTCGGCCATTGGGTGTTTCAATTCAAACACGGTCACCAATTGAGCTTAAAGCTCCGCGCACGGACGCACGCTCGGGCGGCTAGCTACTAATCCATTAGGAATTCTCTCTCCACAAAGGATATAGCGATGAGTGTCTACAGGGACATTATTAGGTCCAGGATGTTACAACTTCTTACATCTAATCTCCTTTATTTCATGTCTAGTTTGGGACTGGAATGCGATTGTTTGCCAAATTAATTTTAAGCTCTTAATCCCTATAAGCAGAAATAGAAACTGGAAAGTTGTACTTAGTTTACTAATTACTAACAACGCAGTCTAAACAGACCATAGCAACTTGTGCAACTTTCAAAAAGTAACGAACAAATAGATTCTACACAACTTTTTCTTCGAGCGTGTTCCAATCCAACTCAAGACAAGCGGTGTTTTAGAATAAACACAAAACAAAACTCCGCATGGTGCAGAGTTACACGACACCGAACGGGTAGCGAAATGTACATTCTATTGAATATGCGCTGCATTCATAAAAGTTTCAGCTTGTTGTGCTCTATTGTTTAGCCTTTGTAGTGCGTTCGCAATCCCCGATATTGCTAGGGTTGTTTGATCAACGTAACTTGTTTATGTGTATTTGCATGGACATGCCGGACGGCCGAGCACGCTCGGCTGTGGACACAGTTAGGCTTTTTACACGAACGTACGTTCAAAAGCTGTTAGCGTGAAAAAGTGCCTGTCTATAGGTCACCGGTTCGTTGCTATCGAGTGCTCAATCCCTTTGATCAAGCAATTCCTAATCGATTTAACTTACGGAGTATCCGTTTAGTTACAGAATCACTGAGATGGTGATATTATTGCCAGGTGACTTCTTACTGGAGGCTGCATTTTGTGTTGTCGTTTTGCATAAACATCAGGATGCTTAGTTCGAGTTTGCATTGAACGTCGTCGCTAGCGAATGCGTCAAAAAAATCTATGAAGATTTTAGTTCTTGAAAGTATCCGCTAGGAACGCTGTCATTCTTTACGCAGTTGTTAGCGATGAAGTTTGGTGTAAACTCGCACTAAGCACACTGAATTTCAATAACGTACATCTTTTGAGGAATGAAATGCTTAAGCAAATTATTCTGAAAGTGGAATATGTCTAGATCTGACAACCCTAGCAAAGTATTTATCGACTGGCAATCTCCTCTCTAGCTATTTTATCGTGATACCTCGGAAATACAGAGATAACAGTTTTTTTTTTTAAACCTATCAAAAAATACAAACTGTTATCTCTGTATTTCCGAGATTTAGGCATTTTGTTTGCGGAACGTATGCGCCCTCTCCATCTGATAAATTGGAGTGTTCCGACAACGAATTGCATCGGATTTTCATTTTGACTCGGGATAATTCAATTGATTTCACACGTGAATAAACAAAGAACAAAATAAATACAATGCGTGCAGAATACAATGGACTCACTAACAGCTGATAGCATTTTGTAACTTTCTGATATAGGTACCTAGTATTTATGTCAAACAAAATTATTGCTATAATTATACTGCATTTGAACGCTGTAATCGTTTCAAATGACGATTAAGACATAATATTGTACGATTTTTTGTATACTATGATAAAACAGAACTAATGTTAATATTATAATTTTTCCTGTAGAAATCGCGTGTAGTTAGCGTTTGCCGTTAGGTATACGAGTAAAAACGGGAATTGATATTTTAGTATTAGAAGTATAAAATGCAACCATTTGCTAAGCTCGACTCAAAGACGTCAGATATATTACTATAATAAAAATGATATTCAGTAATAATAAACATCAACGTCAGCTGCAGGCGGGCAAACGGAATAAATGCCTTTCATATTCGCTCCCCGTAGCCTGAGGGGTTCTCTTGGAACGTCTAAAGGAACGAAGCATCAGGAAGTCAAGAGTCGGGAGGTAATTGGACAGAATGGACGAAGAGGAGCCAACTGCTAATACACTCGACATCAAATAAATCGCACCTCCCGCGACAAGCATTTTCAAACGTATGCTTCCCCACTTCCCACCAATATTGGCAGCATTTGAAAGCCTAGTTCTAACCTTCATTTCATTAAAGGAAAAGTTTTTATCCCAAAAATGTGTCTTTAGAAGGATCCAGAGTCACTTCTTCAAAAAATAGGTAGTTACGCTAGAGCCAACTTTTATGGCTATAAAACTGTTAAGTTGGGATTAATCGCTATCCATCTGTTAGGGGGCGTCCATAAATTACGTGAGACAATTTTGGCCATTTTTCAACCCCCCCACCCCCCTTGGTGAGATTTGGTGAGATTTTGCCTGACCCCCTCCCCCACCCCCCTAATCTCACGTGATAATTAAAATTAAAATGCCTATTTTGCAATGTCTACGCTTCGAGTCTATTAGATTTATATGAAAAAATCAGTAACCCAGTGTCGTGCCACGCGCAGTGCAGGGTTCGTTCCGTAGCTTCCCGTCGTTTAGTAAGACAAGCAATTGCTTCAACCTAGGACCAGTTTTTTGATTCATAGTTAAAATAACTAATTGTTAAATTTTGCTACTAATGGTTAAATATTAATAAAATGTAAACTAATAGTTAAAAAATGTACTAAAAGTCAAGTTAAACATTGTTATAAAAAACATTGTTTTCTGTTATTTAACCACTTGTCATTTGACATCATGTCAAATTTGACTATTGGTTACTTTAACTACGAATACATAATATTTTCATACGTATGTAATGTCATTTTTTAGGGTTCCGTAGTCCTGACAAGGAACCCGTATAGTTTCGATATGTCTGTCTGTCTGTCCGAGGTTTCGCTTGGAAACTATTGGCACTGGGGAGCTGTAATTTTGTGAAGGTATGTATATTAATCACGCTGACAAAACGGTAAAATAAAATTTTGAAAAAAAAAAATTTTTTTTTCTATGGTAGCTCCCCTGCATGTAAAGTGGGGATTATTTTTTTCAAGGAAAACTATAACGGTTAAGATACATTACTTAGTTTAAGAGTAATAGTCATTTGACTCGTGTATTATACAATTTCTTAACCAGTAAAAAATCCTTAGAAGAAAATATGAAAAGTGACTTTAGATGAAGTAGCTTGCTTCTGAAATATATTGTGGTAACGACAGACAACTACGGAACTCTACACTGCGCGTGGCAAGACACGCACTTGGTCAAATTTTTACGCAATAGCGATGCCGATAACGTTTTTTTTTTATTTCGAATTTTCTTAATTTCGACATTTATTCTGCATCTTTAGTGTTCACAAATGCAAATGGAGGCATTTTTAGTTTAATTTGATTTAGACGGTTTGGAATAAATTGTCATTATCATCATAAAAAAAATCATTTTTTTTTACTTCAATAACCCAGTTTTCTTGCAATTTTACTCTATTTCTTGCGGGAAAAATTACGTGATATTTTCCGAGACCCCCCCTCTCCCCCACGTGAGATTTAGTGAGGTTTTCGTTGACCCCCTCCCCCCCCCCTAAAAGTCTCACGTAATTTATGGACGCCCCCTTAAAGAGGACACGTGAGATCATTATTTGGTTTTATAACCATAAAAACTGGTCTAATTGATCCCATAGGTGGGCCCAAAGTGAGGTATTTTTTCAAGTCACATTTATGGTATATGTTAATCATTTATTAAGAAATTAAATGTGTTTTTCTTTAAGGGTATTTATTGGGCTTTCAAATAACACCAATATTGTTGGGCCACCATGATTGTGTCAGAAGAAAATCGTTAAAGTTCGCGTCGCGGAAGGTGCGGTTTATTTGATGTTGAGTATATTTATTGAACACGTACTGCCGATGTGAGTGTCGCGTAGTACTAATATTGATTTGGAGGATTGTTTTGATACTTTTGTTCTTACGACTTGAGCATTCCGTGCTCTGTTTGTAACGAGCATCATATTTTTCCTTGGTCGTGTCGTATTGTGACGACAGCTTGTATCTTAGGCGCTGCGAACTGCAAATGACGGTAATTTTCTACCCTATTTAAACGCGACGAAGCCTCCTTCGCTGTTTGCTCGTTTTATTAAACATTTTTTTCGGCTTTAAGCTTACAATGGACTTACATTATTTTGCTTTTGCTGCTGTGGATTTTCACACAAAAAACTATAGCGCTAATCCCTTAGATTTCCTCGGGAACACAAAGTATATTCTTTATCAGTCAAATAACTCCAGTGACGGATATAATCTTATCCGCCTAACAAATATATTTACAAACAAAAATAACTTATGTAGATAAAAATGAGTTATCATTTTGACAAGTGTGTAACAGAATTTCAAACCACGCATAACTTCTATTTAATAAATACTTTGTTCGTCTTTAGTAATAATAATTGTTAAAATTAAACATGCATATCCACAAATAAGTACCGCTATCATAATATTCATGATTCGGTTTAATCCCCGGATGCATTTGAACTCGCAAATTAATATCCAAGTTTCGACTAATCCAATATCTCCAGATTAGGGGACGCTTGCGTTTTAGTGAACTATTACATCGGCTGTGACTAATTGATAATTCAATTATAACATGGCACATTGTACCGTATTTTCACACGTCAACCTATTATATTGGTGATATTGGCATGTACTCGTATCTCCCAATTGGAATCTGTAGCTGAATTTCATTGAGGATTTCTCAGATCTTAGTTATCCGCGTATTTTTGAACCATTCACTATTCATGAAAGTCACTCCGACGATTGGAATTGGTCAATAGTTCCAAAAATATCCATAGGCAATAATAGTGCACTTCGTCCTATGGACTGTTCGAACTCCCGACATTTGACAGTTCCTATTCAGATTGTACTCCATCAATTAGGGATTCGCAACAGGTAAATGTAAATGAAGTGTTTTGCATATAACCTTTTATCTATCTATCTAAAGAAAAGCTTTTTAGTTTATAAGTATCGCTAATTTTTCAAATACACCACTGTTTTTTGTGGAAAAATAATACAACTAAACCACAAATCTCAAACAAATCACTTGTGTGATTGTTTCGCGCGAACTGAAATGGCTACATTTACGTCAGAACTTATCAGGAATTGGTTTGTTCGACGAACTTTTTCTATGAATACACAAATAATACACATACAAAGATGGAATGATTTGGACTGTAGTGCTAAATATGTTATCAGCGAAAGTTTAATTGATGTTTCGTGTTCCGTCCGTGTTATGCATTATTTTATAGAGGCAATCGATTAACTGTACTCGTATGCAGATTAATGATTATAATGTAACGCTGATATCAATCGATGCTTATAAAATTCTTGTCGTTATGATTTTATGTACATATTACGTTTTATAATCGACCAAGAATCTCTTGTAGTAATGTTGGGGAAATACGAAAGTAAGTTATTACTTTTTAAATACAAAAGATGAGGATGTTACGGATTGAAGAATGGTACACAGATAGACAAACTATCATCTCGAACTCGATACCTGAAAGAACTATCATTGGCAGCATCGATACCGCATGCAATCAGCAGTACATAATTAGAATAGAGTTCCATTTCGTGGAACCTCGTACTTATGCACGGCACGAAACGACGACTGTTTCGATCGTAAACAAACTTTGATTCTTTTCGGGGTGTTTCACGACCCCAATACGCATGACGTGTTTCGTGCCTACTTGTGTTAAATACTCATTATTTATTTATAACTAGTATTTATCGACACTATGTAAACTGTCATTGTGGCCGATTGATATAACAATTATTTATGTGTAGGTATTTGTAGTATTTTCTGCATCAAGAAACGTTTCAAATTGTGCGTGACATAGATTTCCGCTATTCTAGATATTTTTTATATTTTGACATAAATTAGGTTGTGCGCTTTTGTTTTAGTCCAGTCAATGAATGCTTTAACGACGGTGTAGAGAGAAATCCCTGGAACACAATTTCTGACCTCGGGACTTTATTTAGACTAGTTGGGAGGTGAACATAGCAAAAGTCCCCGCCCTTAGCCCTTGAGCCGGCGGGGAGAGGGGGGTTTAAAGGTACCACTTTTCGGTTTTTCGCTTAATCCTCGGAAACTATGCATCCTAGTGACATGGCTACTATGAACCAAAAAAAAGCTTATTCAATTTGCTACAGGTCAGATAGTCAAGTTTTTCTATATCTTGTATAATTTTCACGGTATCTGCTCTAGAAGGTCTGTAATATTGGAAATTTTAATTTTATCTTACATATTCCCATCAGGAGAAAATCGACTGAATCAACATTGAGCTAATATTCTAGACATGCGGGAGCATGTTAAGCCTAGTTCCAGGGAGGGGACTGCACCGTGCGTATATTTAAACGAACCAATTGGAGCCACTTTTGACTCCTTATTACTCAAAAAGTACTGTGCATTAACACTTCAAATTTGGCTCATGTGTTGAGACTTGCAAGATAAACATTAGCTTCAAATTTCATAAATGGGTCATTCTAAGTTAAGAGGTAATGTGTTGTATGGAGCGACGGCACGGCATTTTTTTAAATATTTTTACTTAAGTATATATCTGTTTTATGGAAACCTTTAAGTTGAAAATGTTTACAAAGTGGCCAGTCAATTTGTTGGTTTTTTCTGGTTTTATAAGCGACCAGGGTAAATACTCAGTCCAGGGTAGAGACAAGGTGCACAGGGGAGGAAACATTATGGACAGGGAAGAGACATAGACATACTAAAAACAGTGTTATTTTTAGGAATCAACTTTATTTATTTATTTTAATTTTAATTATGAATTATTTATAATAAGACTTTTCATTTTTTAGCAAACTTTGTTAACAAAAATGTATTTTAAGCCTAGGTACAAAACATAAAAAGGTTCTTACTTTTACTTTCCATCAAAACAATTATCAATAGTCAATAACGAAATAAAAAGAAACAAAAACTTCTCTGAAACAGTATTGAACTTTTCTTGTACTTAAACAACCATTTGAATTGAGAATTTGAAAAAATCTTTATGTAATACCTGCGTTCAAAGACATCAATAGATTCATTAAAGCATAAAAAAATGCTGCCCTCTCAATTTTAACTTAGGGTAGGGTAGTTTATTTAAAACCTGATCCCAGGAGATTAAAGAAACATCATCATCAATTATTCATAATCATTATTTCAGCCATAGGACGTCCACTGCTGAAAATCGGCTTCCCCCAATGATTTCCACAATAGCCGGTTGGTGGCGGCCTGCATCCAGCCCTTTCCTGCTACCCTTATGAGGTCGTCGGTCCACCTTGTGGGTGGACGTCCTACACTGCGCATTCCGGTACGAGGTCTCCACTCCAGAACCTTGCTGCCCCATCGGCCGTTAGTTCTGCGTACTATGTGTCATGGCCATTGCCACTTCAGGTTGCTTGATTGAAGACTTTTGTCTATAGGCACTGAGGTATTTTGGACGAAAAGATTTTGCGTAGCTTCCTTCACAGAAACAAAGACTTTAGTAGGTGTTTATGGATAATCCAAAGTAGGTACCCAATTCAAAATGATGACATAACTCTGGAGTCACAGAAGCATCTCAAACTTTTTATAATGTCAGCCAATTAGGTATAAATACGCAACCGGTAACATGGTGAACCTTTACTGTGCCTAAAAAAGTATTTATTATACCTTCAGTAGAACCAAATGTTGCTGCTTTTTCCGATAGTATGTCTACGGTATATCTACGGTGAAAGTTTTCATATTCGGGCAGGTTTTCTCAAGCGCTTTAGCTTTCTAGATGCCATTTTTTCTGTAAAAAAGTAATATTAAATTGTAAAGTTAAGATATACATAATGCCAAATAAAGGTTCAGAGAAAAATATAGAAGTATTCATGAAAACGCATACAAATGTATCTTCCCTGGACATTAAGAATCTCCCCTGCCATCAAAAAAGCCAGGGGAAATACGCCAGGGGAGATACATTTTCGATCAATATCTAAAATAGCCGTAAAAGTGTTTCTCGTACGCAATTCACAACCAAACGTAACAATGTATGCACTATTCATAGTAAATATTGAAGTTTACATTAGTATTTTAACAAATAATTGCTAAATAAAACTTACCAGAGGAAAGACTGCATTCACTCAACACTTCTACACCCAGCGAGCGGCGTGATTGAAATGGCGGTTAAAATGACTTCGCAGTCGGCTTATGCGCCTCTTGTTGATAGCTTCACGTTACATCCTATGCACTAAAGGCCACAACTTCCACAAAATAGTAAAACAAAACTGATTTTTAAACAAAAACAAAAAGCCAGGGGACGAGACACAAAATACGGAGGACAAATTTCGGCATTGATATTATTTATGAAAAATTTGAATTTATGTAATTTGACTTATAAGACAGTGTTCCTAAGTTATTGTTCTGTATAAAATTAATGATGATGAAGTAATTATTCAATTTTAATACATTCATAATAACTGGTTTACAAATAAAGTCGGGTTTGGGACAGCCCAGGGGAGTGACTTTTTTCTTGTATTAGAACTTATTGTGACTAAACTGTGTACATTTCTGTAATAAAATTAAGTGAGCATGTAGAAGACATTTAGTTTTAAGCAATAAATAGGTTAATTAGGTAGTTAGAATTAAAAAAATGTACTTTTTTGCCCTTGCCATCGAAAGTACCTCTTAACTTAGAATGACCCAAATATATCTCAAACGGTTATTTAGGTATTGACGTTCAAAAATCGACATTTAGGACACTAAAATCTATCTATTACCTGTGAAATGTTAAAATTTACTGGTTTTTTATTTGTTCCTTTGTATTTACACAGCTACCTATCTGGATGCCAAATTTGAAACTTCAAGGTCATCTGGAAGTGGTTAGAATTTGGTCTTATAGGTCAGCCATGTAGATTTTTAGACGTCGATACCCAAAGAACCGTTTGAGGTATATTTATGAATTTTGAAGCTGATGTTTATCTTGCAAGTCTCAACACATGAGCCAAATTTAAAGTGTTAATGCACAGTACTTTTTGAGTGATGAGGAGTCAAAAGTGGCTCCAATTGGTTCGTTTAAATATACGCACGGTGCAGTCCCCTCCCTGGACCTAGGCTTAACATGCTCCCGCATGTCTAGAATATTAGCTCAATGTTGATTTAGTCGATTTTCTCCTGATGGAAACATGTAAGACAAAAATAAAATTTCCAATATTACAGACCTTCTAGAGCAGATGCCGCGAAAACTATACAAGATATAGAAAAACTTGAGTATCTCACCTGTAGCAAATTGAATAAGCTTTTTTTGGTTCATAGTAGCCATGTCACTAGGACGCATAGTTTCCGAGGATTAAGCGAAAAACCGAAAAGTGGTACCTTTGAACCCCCCTCTCCCCGCCGGCTGAAGGGCTAAGGGCGGGGACTTTTGCTATGTTCACCTCCTGACTAGTCTAAATAAAGTCCCGAAGTCAAAAATTGTGTTCCACGGATTTCCATCTATAATACTTTATTGACTGGACTATTTTCATTTAAATGTTTTTATGGGTGCTGACCTAATTCAAATCTTTCATTCAGTAATTTCACAAATATTATTAAAAATGTACACAAAAGGCTAAGTAAGACCTTATTTATGAATGAAAATTTGCCCTTTAATCGACAAGTCACTACTTATGAAAGCTCGGGTCGGCTCTCATTCAATGAAATATGCAAGTTGGCTACCGAATTCAGGCCCAAGCATCAAAACTGGTAGCTAAATGGTGCTTTGTAAGCGTATAATATAAAAAAGCCGTTGAATTCCGATCATTGATCAAACATGAATTATGAATCGCGTATTTTGATAAATACTTTTAACTGAAAATTATAATGAGATTTAAGGAAAATTATCTATTAAAATTCTTAGTATTCCACTCATACTCATTATACGATTGTATTTACAAAATCACATCGAATAATTACCTATGTTGTGTCACAGAAAAGTATGTTTGTGTTTAATCATCACATGATCAATAATAAATAAACAGAAACCGGTATTTATAACTGGTATTGTGATCTAACACGCAATGATATTACTATGTCAACACAGTAATGTTTCTACCTACAACAACTAATCCACTAACAAACTTTAGCCGGAATAAAAAAAATGATCTGCGACATAGGTGAAAGCAAAAGACAATGCCGGAAATTGGCGTCTTTTTTTTTTCGCGCGGCCATCGACCAAACTTTGTTTTTTGATTACAAAATAGTATAATAAACCAAACTTACTATGACATGTATACCTCTAAACTCAGTCTGAACTGAGTTACGAGCATTAGAAGTTTAATGATTTTCATACTAGATTTGCTTTTTGCGCGCAAAGTTTTGTAAGAAATTGCAACAAAATAGTGAGATTGTATGTATAAACAAACAGTACCATCCATTAAAGGCTCCAGACATCAGTATGGAGCAGAATCAGCGCAACAAAAAAATAGCGCAATATTTTGTTGCAATTTCTTACAAAACTTGCGCACAAAAAGCAAATCTAGTATGAAAATCATCAAACTTCTAATGCTCGTAACTCAGTTCAGACTGCGTTTAGAGGTATACATGCCATAGTAAGTTTGGTTTATTACACTATTTTGTAATCAAAAAACAAAGTTTGGTCGATGGCCGCGCGAAAAAAAAAAGACGCCACTTTCCATACAAAATCTGGCATTGCCATTTGAAATCCAACCAGTCAGTAGTCAACTCAGCTTAGTACTTACTACAAACGCACAAGCTTTAAAACCATTTTCACGTTTTTATAATCCTCGTAGAGCAGGCAGGGACAATCATCGATGCTTGCTAAAAGCTATATTGGAACAGTATTTTCGTTTCATTATTTTGCCTATAGACTTTTTAGCTTCAGGCTCGAAATAATCAAGAGTACAAAACAAGTACAATATGAAATTTCCAGTTTGTTCGATAAAAGCTCCAGTTTATTTGAATAAATAATGTTATTAAAATAATATTCTGTAGGCGTTGCTCTCTCACGCCAACGTTTATTTATTTTTATCGTTTAATCCAAATGCTAACGCCCCCGGCGCATTGCGCTTGGATGACCCGTAAAGTTAAAGCGATTTCTGAAATAGAATAGAAATCGTTAGGACTTATGAAAATTGTTTACCAACTCCCCGAGACTTTTTCACAGAGTGTAAAAGCTTAGAGCACATTATTTCTTTTTTATCGCTTCTACGATGATACCTCACCCTATAAAGGGAGACAGGTTATTTCAACCTCTTTCGAATATCATAACTTGCTACAATCTACAATGCCTAGCTTGGATGTGCTGTCGTCAGTAGGTCTCGAGTTCACTATCAATGTAGATAGGTACAGTACACCATTAGAACAATTGAAAATCAACGTTTATGCGGAATTTGTTTTCTTAAAAATCTAATTTCTCAGTTGTTCTAGTGTTCTGCCAGAATAAGCTAAAGACGACTGTATTAGCTTTAATATTTACTTTAATGCAGACAATGCAGTTATCCGTTAGCTATAGATCTGTCAACTGTTAAAGCAATGCCATTAAAATTATAGACATTATAATAGATTAGTATCACATACAGAACAGCAGGTAATTTCCAGATATTCCCACGTTAGCCTCATACGACAAGGTCCTAGATGAAGTCGATACCGCATTATACACGATGCTACTTAATTGTGGGAATGATGCTCGTTGCATTGTAGTACACAGTTAAAATTAATTTCCTTACTTGTACCCAAGTAATAACCCTTTCTTGTCTGTGTTGCAATATTCTCCTGCTTTTGTAGGTTCAGCCACAGCGAGGACTTCTTTATTTAATCAATATGTAGTTACATTTTTTTACTCTTATTATCGAAATGAACTCGTTTAAATTAATGCTTAAAGAAATACTTATGAAGTGATGAAAACTTCATCACTTCAAAAGGACAGACCATTGAAAGGCAGACAAAGGCAAACAGCCGTGAGTAGGCAAGAGGTAACAATGGAGAATTGCATACAGCCTACCGAGCAACTCCTATAAGTTTGCAGAACTTATAGTTTTATGGGTTTTCTTTGCCCTTTTGCCAGCACAATGAAATAACGCGTCCCCGTTTGCTTTCGTGACGTGAATACATCGTCCGTTTTTCATTTAATCCACGGCACAACTCGCTCAACAGAACCCGGCGCTATAAATATTCAGGCTGCGCTTGGTATTCATCATAATCGTGCAATTCATTTACATGTTATTATGTGTATGTGAGGGAGACGTGCTTGCTACCATACGACGCGAGCTGCCGCGCTCATTACGAGAATATGTACTAAGTACCTCGTGGATATGCCCCATTTGAGACTCCATTCGGGCTTAGATACCCACCATCACAATGCCTACGCCCGGGATTAATGGAAGCTATTTTCTTTTCTTTTATGGTCACGTCTGAAAGAGGAAACTATTAATGGATCGCCCATTCGATTCGAGAGCCACATAATAGACTTCAGAGAGAACATCGAAAATCCAATTTAATTGCCGTCAAGTCACGAACTTTTCAGGGTGCTGTGAGAATGTTAATATTTTCTTTGTTGCCTACAGGTTACGTAATTATGCCGAAACTCATTCTCATTCCAGAAATAAATTCAACAACCCGCCGGGCTGATTTAACATAAAAGGTGGAAAGACCTTAACCAAGACTTTATCGGCAAACACATAAATCCGTACATTTGTTTTTAGGTTTACTTTCCTTGTTTCAGTTCGTATCGAGGTGCAAAGCTTTCGAATGCTTACACGTCGAAAGAGCAAAACTATGCAATCGTAAAAATTCTCATTTCCCGCTTTTTCACGGGAATTAGTTTTTGTTATGCACGTACTTAGTATTTTACTCACATTCGCACCACATTTTCTGACGGAAAATGGCGGTATTCGTGTTATAGTAGGCCCTGCAAATATTTTTCCTTTTGCTAGCTTATTATTAGGGTAAGAGCGGTCGACGATTGTGAAGAATTGCTGCCATGGAACAAGCTCCCAAGGGCAATTTACTTTTTAGATCTAGTATTATTACTTGTTTTGGATAGGTTTAATAATTGCTTGTAGATTTGTGACTCTAGGCACAGACCTGTACGTATAAGATGGCAGATAATGTCATGAGTCAAGTAAGACGTAACATATTCTGTACAATTTCGAGTTGATCTTAATGATCCATCTAAGAAATGACGTCACCCTTTTGGCAAAACAAGATCTAGAGACTCAAAGTTTGAATGAAGTAATTTGTACAATGGATATAACCAATGTCAACGAAGATGCACGCAAACAGTTTTATTAAGCACATTTGCACAAATTGACCATACAAGCGGGTAATACCGTTTCCGAATAGTAAAAGGTGCATCAGCTTTGGACAAATATCTCTAAAGCATTCGAAGATACGAATAAGCTTTCTATTGCGATTAGACTTGGTAATTGTTAGTCAGGAATAATTTATCATCGCATTTCATGTTAGAATATTTTGATCGAAAATATTGCAGACGGTTGCAGCTTTCGAATTTGCCATGCAAAGAGCTCTACAACTAAAAGCCACCTCAATGTAAAGCGAGGCGAGTGCTCTCAGTGTAGGTAGACGTCACAAAACGATTGGCGAGGTATCGAGCGACCGGACGATAGCGCTTATCGCCATAATCTGATTAATTGGTGAGTCATAGTGTCGCGAGAACGACCGCCTACTATCGAACCGATACCACAGTATATATATGAGCTAAAGCAGTACGGAAGCTTAGCCCTTTCGGCGAGTTAAATACCTACACTTCAACTGAGTGTTAGGGTTGGCACTCTTAATCTTTATAAAATTAATAAGGTTCTTACTTACTTATTTATTATAACGTTTATTTAGGTTTTTTATTATCAAATAACTAATGGAATAAATTAATTGACTAAGTACTTAACAAAAAAATAAAACGTTAATTAGGTTCTAATAATGATCGAATACATAATCGAATAAATTGATTAAGTACTATTAGAGGCCGGTAGAAGATCTATTCTCATAAATAAAATACCGGATACTTACTTTCACATACCTATTGCCTCATTTTAAATACAGTTCATCACTTAGTACAAAAGCGTGCGGAGCAAATTACTTTATCAAATAGAACACATTGTTAAAAAGCGTAATTACGTAATTTAAAAAGAACTATTACAAAATCATAAATGTAAGCACTTTACTTAAAAAGTAATATTTAATCATTTTTACAATTCAGAATTATTACGAAGTTGAAAGTTCTGGTTTTGAAGATGCCGAGTTCAAGCAGCCGTATACTACGTAATAGATATGTCAACGTGAAATTGGGAACTTCGTCAGTTTATAATAAAACGCGTGAGATTGTAAACTAACAGTGGGTTAGGTTAGGTTAGATTGTAATCTAACTACGTCAAATTATAATCTAACGGAATTCACAATTTTACGGTGACAGATACACATACACTCGTAGCATGTTTTTAAAAATACAGCGGACAGTGCATGCAATAAAATTATTACTTAAAACACAACGCGCGCGACACTCGCGACGGATGGACTGCGAGGTTCGCTTAGAGCTCGTGTAAAGCGTGCGTCTGTGTGCGTGAGTCTGATTTCGAGCGTTTGTATGAAGCTTCCGTACTGTTTGATTTATCTACTGTGCCGATACTCTCCGGCCGTGAACTTCGCTTGCGATTTGTACCTGATTATGGTACATACGCTAAAAAAGTATGTTGACATTATAGATGTGGCTGAAGAACCGTAGCGTGTAAAGCAAAATGTTATGCATGTTGCTTTAAAACTAAAATACACCCCAGCGCACGCCAATTCGATATTTTAGAAGACCCGACTTATTTCACAAAGTTCAAAATTGAGACAAAGTTACTTTTTGTTTATCCAATAACTTGCTTGCTGTTCCGTCAATTGGCTTCATTTACCCAACAACTTGAAACTTTATCGCGCTGTTTATACAAACAGCAGGTGGATTTTATGTGAGTCATTTTCTGTGATTAATCAATCATTCTAACACCAAACTTACGGATTATTTTTACTGCACTTAAAGAACAGCGAAGTACATTTATACTGATTTTAATCTTCAAATTAGCATATTCACATGTTCCTGTCTATAACCATCGGACTTACATATTATAAGGAAATTCGGTTTAGTTCAGAATAACTTGAGGGCCTATTTCAATCCCTATTAGGTATTAAAATTGTTAAGCGAAGTTTAATTAAACAAAGAGCGTTATTGCTTTAACTTTCTTAATTCATTTGATACTGATCTTTCAATCTTTTTTTTTTAATATGTAGGTGTATTCGTTGTCGAATATACATATTTGTTTTGGTAACATAGTTGGTTAACAAAGCGTAGCAAAAGCGTTTGCTCTGTGGTTGGCCTGTTGCCAGTGAGTCCACGTACCATATTTAATGTTGTGTAGAGCCAGTAGAACCTCCGAACCGCTGACCTTGTTTCACCAGCTATTAGGTTAAGTAATATATCTATTTACTATTTCAAAGAAATCGCAATGATATTATCGAGTATTTTTTCTTCGCCCATTATGTTTTGGTTCGGTGCCTCCGTATCTTTGGCGAACATCAAAGCTTAACGTCTAAATAGCCTTCGAGGTGAAACATTTATGAGGACGCGGGTGCTTCGGAATCATCTGAAGTACCTTTGTAATAAAAATCTAGTGGTATCAGGAAAAATAAGGACATTGGAGCGTAATTTTATTCGGTTCATTCATAAGATCGACATATTCTTACTTTCTTCATAACCGGACAGTTAAATTTCAAAATAGACATAATGAGTACTGTTTTGCATTACTTAATTAAACTCTGTTTGCTGTTGTGAACTTATTTATAACCTAACTATATGTTGTGTGCCCCTAACTTTCATCGTTGTTCCAACAGAGTCATATTAAAACACATAAATTGTCTACAATTTATTGGTTTTCGTTCGTAACTCTGTTAAAGCGTTAAAACTCCATGTACGCAAAGTCGTTAGCAACTTATCCTATGCACGACACAAAACTTGTTTAAACAGCTTTTACGAGGAAGCGAAGCGCTTGCACAGTAAATATTTTTTCTCGCAAATCTCGTCAACTTATGAAGTTGTGAAGATACTGCCGCTTTTTCATCCAAGTTATTTAAGAGTCCTCGCATTTGTTTCTAAACTTTTCCATATAACTCGGAGGTGGTTGCGCTGGCTCGCTGCCAAGACGTAGCGTTCCGTCTAGCCGCTCTAAGAACCGCCCTCTAAGCCCGATGTGGAGATAAACACTGAACTGCATAGCAGCAAAAAATCGTTTCAGGCTACTGCAATTAACTACCAACCGAAATCATAGCTAGCTTCGTGCGGCCGTTATTTAAACCCAACTCGTAATTAGTTTCAAGACGATCCAGCACTGTATGAGCCGGTATTAACCCAATTAATAATAATATAGATACCCGGAAACCATTCAACACATCATAAATGCATGCCCATTACTAACCCAAAATGACTACACACACCGACATAACCAGATCGCTCACTATGTCCATCAGAAATTAGCCATTAAACATAAACTAATCCCCGAAAAATCAAACCGTACTACAATATGAGCCGAAGTCTGTGCTGGAAAGCCCCAGGTGCAAAATGTACTTTGACCGAGCCATCTTGACAGACCGCACCATTCACTGCAATAGACCCGATATCACCCTAGTAGATAAAGTAAATAAGATTGCATTTCTAATAGATGTAGCAGTACCTAACACCCACAATATTAAAAACACTATTTCAGAAAAAATACACAAATACTCAGAGTTAAAAGAAGAGATACTTAGAAATTTGGAAGTTAAACAAAGTGTACATTGTGCCACTGGTGCTCTCCAGCACTGGAGTCATACCCAACCATTTGCACAATAGCCTGAAACTTATAGATCTCCACGAAAATAGCTATATCACGATGCAGAAAGCGGCAATACTGAACACCTGCCGCATCGTTAGGCGGTTTCTACAGGATGAACCTACAAATGTACCAGTAATTTTATAAACTTATAGACCAGATACTTGGCTTGGCCCGTATCTGGTTTTAATCTTACCAGCACTAAAGCTGAGATAAAATATACAAACAAATAATAATAATAATAATAACTTCATGGCAGACATCGTAGCGACTTAAACCAAACTAACGTCGACAAAAGTGCGTCGAACGAATGGTTAAATCGTGGCGAACTGTTCCCAGAGACAGAAGGTTTCATTCTAGCAATACAAGACCAGGTAATAGAAACAAGGAACTACCAAAAATATATTATGAAAACTCACAACCTACCTACAGATTTATGCAGGAAGTGTAATAGTGCCTCTGAGACTATTCAACATATTACAGGTGCGTGTAAATCCATAGCCCAAACTGATTATAAACATAGACATGATCAAGTTGCAAACATCATTCACCAGAAGTTAGCTTTAATGTTCAAACTGTTACAAGGACCCCCAGTAGCTTATTATAAATATACTCCCTTAACAGTACTAGAAAACAACACCCATAAACTATACTTTGATAGAGCCATACTGACTGACAAGACCACGCATTACAATAGACCAGATATAACAATCGTTGACAAAACTAACAGAACAGCTCACCTTATAGATATCGCAATCCCAAACACCCACAATTTACAATCAACAATAGCTGAAAAGTTAAGCAAATATATTGATCTGAAAGAAGAAGTTAAAAGGATATGGACATTGCAAAAAGTCACTATAGTCCCAATAGTCTTGTCTACAACCGGAATAATACCTAAGCAATTACACCAATCTCTGGATACACTCAATCTCTCAAAACACACTTACATACAATTGCAAAAAGCTGTCATACTCAACACATGTAGGATAGTTAGGAAGTTTTTACAGGTTGAAGAAATTACCCAAATCCGCCCACCACCAGTACAAAGAAGAACTGTTCCTGAAACTGGAAATATCAACACGGACCCATAATAATTTTACACTATTGAAATTATTAGCTTTAACCAGATATCACTTGGCTTTGGCCCGTGCTATCCGGAACACCAGCTTAAAAACTGAGATAAAAATATTTAAGAGAAATAAAAATAATAATAATAATAAGCCTTTTTATTCTGAACTTGGTTACATAATAGTTACAAAATATGATAAATAATAAGATCTGTGTTATAAAATATCCCGAAGCTCAGTTTGCCTCTTGGCATAGGCCTCCTCCAACGATTTCCATTGGGACCTGTCACGTGCTACCCTTCTCCAATAGTGTCCAACTGTGAGTTTTAGGTCGTCTTCCCATCTTGTTTGTTGCCGACCTCTACTTCTCTTTCCATCCCTGGGATACCAGTCAGTGACGCTTTTACACCATTTTTCTTCTGGGTCCCGGATCATGTGACCTGCCCATCTCCATTTTTGTTGGTCTATTCGGGTAATTATGTCGACAACTTTGGTTTTCTCTCTTATTGTGCTACTTCTCACTCTGTCCTGCTTCTTTATTCCTATTAGGCTTCTCTCCATGGCTCTCTGGCATCGTTCCAACTTTTCTCTGTGGTGTTTGGTGAGGGCCCAGGTTTCGCAGCCATATGTGATGACAGGAAGATTAACCCAATTAGCAAATATCTATTAACGTCTTTCGTTCGATCTTTCGTTGTAGCCTTTTATATTCCAACCTTTTAATCCTATTAAATGATTATATCTACTCGGAAACAATATGCGTATAAAGTAAAAAGTGTTGGGGTCATTCCATCGTTTCGGGTGTTACGTTCGTACACACATATTCAACAATTTCTTGTATTTTGAAATAGTATTTTAATAATATTAGTGCCTTAATCTGTCCGTTTTTAGTTGTTTTATCTAAATAATAAAGTTTGTGCAGCTTAGAATGTAGGGTAACGAAAATATGAGTCGAAAAGTGTGCGTTTCGGGCGTTACGAGATTTTGCCTCTATGTTCTGACTGTTGCTGCATTTACTCGAAATTTAGCGAATTTTCTTAAGGAATCATACCTAAAACTTACAGGACTTCTAAAGTATGAAATTTGCAAACCATGTAACATACAATCACTGTTACATAAAACGTTTTACTATTTTTTTATAATTTTTTTCTTTGTTTCGGGGTGTTACAATGGTTCTGTTTCGGGTGTTACGAGTACGAAAATGCAACGCGTTTTATCGATAAAATCGGTGTTTTATTAGTCTCTAGGTACTACAAAATAAGGAGTACAACAAATAAACACAAATAGAGCGAATTCTGGTTTGAAATTACGAAGCAGCTTTTCTTAAAAAATATACAAAGTTCAAGTTTAATTTTTCCTCAGAATATAGCTTTTTCTATTGTTTTTGGCTTGAAATAGCATTACTTTAATTTCTAATTACGATATTTAATGGAAATGTCAAACATCGAGACTTTTTAGCAATACCTTAATTTTAGTGTTAAGTCGACATTTCAAAATTGTCTTACATAGAGAAATATGACTCCTTTTCCGACGCCAGCGCTAGTGGGAGGTCGAAGGACCCTCACAGTAATACTTTTTGACTTCTCCAAGCAATATACACACATTATCGACATATAAATAAAAATGTAATACCCGAAACGTTTCGGGTGTTACAGTTTTTAATCAAGAAAGAAACATACTAAATTAGTATCATGCTCAGATATTAGTTAGTATTTGAAATCATTACTACCATGACCTTACTTTTACCAAATATTGTTATCCTAATCCATGTGTAAGGTACAATAATAAAACAAATACCTGTTTTTTTGTTTCGGGTGTTACATCGCCGAAGTAACAAGAAAACACACTTAAAACTTGATGATTATAAATTTTTTTGGGATTATGGCGCTATCTACCAATACTATGATAAATACCCTCAAATCATATAGTGGCAAAACGTTTCACAGATTGATAGTTTTTTTTTAATCGTATTACCAATAATTAGAGAGAAAATGATCATTCAGACAGTTGACTTAAGTATAGACTATGAAGACTAATAACTTAAAAATTACTTGTTTCTTGCAGATTTTTTTTGTTGCACATTATAATTTGGAATGTTTACTTTCAAAACTCATCAGATTTAATGCGAAAAGAACATATTTAGTTTTTTACCCTCGGTAACATTTGTCATGGAATGACCCTGTTGTAACGAAAAATTAATAAATGTTTAGGGACCTTTTCAATAATCTACCATATTAAAAATTCAAACGAAGACTTTAGGCTAAACGATTTTCACCCTCTTTTGTGCACATGCCGGGAATCGTGATTTTTATACCCATAGTTATTTAGTCGACTCTACATTTGACCCGCAGCTTTGCTTGGATAGATTTTGGGAAGTCCGGAAAAGGCGTCGTTTGTCTATTTTTGCCAATTTGTAATTGGGACTGTTTGTTGCGGTAGTCGTCTCTTGTGTGAACTGTGCAACTTATAGGTCACCTGTGTCACTCTTGACTTGATGAGCCTAGGAGTCTGAAATGGCTCAATCGGGTTGACGGCTCATAATATTCGTACTTAGATGGCTTAATGTGTACGGAATCCTATGTTATTTTCATTCGGACGTCATGTTCATGATTCAATACTCAAATCATTTGTTCAAATGTACAATGACCTAACGAAGTTTGGTTTGGACTAAACACACAAGGAGATTTAACACTAACTACGTGTAATCTGTTTCCCATCTGTCAATTTAAACCAAAATTACTAACGTTGAATAGTAATTTAGGAATAGGAGTTTTGTGTAATGATCTTCATAAGATGATTAGCAAAAGGAATCTACCTCTTTATAAATTAATGTTGGTATAGCTAGATTAGAATTATGTAACTCTTCCCCCTTCAGGTAGATGCTTTTTATGTGCTACTAATTCTTGTGGACCATGAGATATGAGGGTAAAATATAATCCTGTCTAAAGGTACTGTAAAGGAACCATTCCGCGTTAGAAATGAGTTTCATAATATGAAAATGTGTTTTCATGAAGCTTTACCCTTTCCCGTACTTAAAATAAAAACATAACTCAGATTATTCACACTTTATGAGTTGATGGTTTGTCGTAGCTTTGTGAATAGTAAAAATGTTTTTATTTTACTGCATAATATGAGCGAAAAGCTCACCTTCTCTTTTATTATTTTGTACCACTTGTATTCGAACTTTAAAGACTGCGAACTCTCTTTGCGATAAACTACAGAAACCGTAAATTTTCAGACATTTCTCATTAGGAAAACGAAGAACGAAGAAATAAGTAAAAATAGGTTCTGTAGCACGGGTACCACGAAAAATCCTCCGTCAACTACTTAGTTTATTTTGATTCGGTAAATTTAAATGACTTTTTTTATTATTTCAGGTGGAAGAAATACGAGAGATGATAGACAAGATTCAGGCAAACGTCGAAGAGGTAAAGAAGAAGCACAGTGCCATCCTATCCGCACCGCAGTCAGATGAAAGTAAGTTAAAACTATTTTTATTTTTGATCCTCATTCGGGGGACGACGCTGTCTGTATTGCCACAAAGATTAAAAAAAAATATAAAAAAGAAGTCTCTTCATAAGTAAAGGTCATATCCCGAAAATAGAAATAAGCCTTGTTGTTGTAAAATGTTTACCAAAAAGATTATATCCCATTTCAAATACTAGCCGATATTTCACTAAGTTATAATGAAAATTTCTATAAATACCAGTTGTTTGCCGTCTGATCGTCTCGTCTTAAATAATATGTGGCGTAGGTTGTCCGAAGTTAGTGACATGCCCACACATAAATTGAAGGGCGAAGTTGGTGGCATTTGCGCAGCCAGACGATTGCGGGGGCGGCTCGTCTGTCTTCATGGGATCTTGTGAGTTGTGACGTCATTGCTCCCTCGCCATACAGCCAGAAACCTATCATATGCAAATGCGCCACAATGCAAAATTAGACTAGATTACTCGAGTGCCTTAGACTAATGAGAATTCTGATAGGAGAAGCAATTATTCAACGAAATGCCCTCCTCCTCATATCTAAACTAAATATAGCCGGGTCAATGAAACTGGCCTGGCGGCCACGGCTCCGGTGTTCATACGTAATTTTCGGGGCTTACCATATTTAGATGAACATTTCATTTGGCTATATTTTACTGTACACGATAAAGTCTGAAATATACCGGAGCTATATTTTTATGCGGGGTTTATGGAATAATGCCCACAGCTTTGTTTTATCGAAACATTTATCGTTTTGAGAGCTTATGTATGTCAATGTGGCTCGCGTATTTCCTCTCTTTTGTAGAATAATAAATTGCCTCAAATACTTTTAGATGAATTAACATTAATAATTTTTCCTCTGAGACTGAAATAGTCGGATTTTCTTCCAATTTTGGCGTCTTCAAGTTCAATAAAAAGTCCTTGGAATATTTTAGTTCTTCACCGATAGCATCAGTCTTTGTTCCACGAGCCTAAGGGTTGTTCTACAACATGATTTAGTCATAAACTTGAAAGGGTATAAAAACGCGACTATATCAATAAATATCATAATGTTGTTGAACGGGCACCCACTTGGGGCACGGTGGACCCTGGCGGGACGTCACGAATAGTCACGATTAGCCATTGACCCGACCTAAATAGCTCGGAATAAGCCATCGACGGCGTCGTTATATTGAACAAGTTCACGATAACGTTTTATGCGTCTATTAATAATAAAATGGGCCCAGTTTGTACCCTTGAAACTATGTAATGAGATTTGTTATTTACCTTTATTGAATTGTAGTGAAAATTTTACATGTTTTTGAGGCTAATAACTAATTTTAAACAGAATACATGGTACGCCCCATTTGATGGAATATTATTTAATCAATATTTTCTAGGAAATATCATTGGGATTGCCCAATGATAGTTCCTAAATCAATGGATTTATCTTACAACGTGATCTCATCATGTTGGGATGTGTATGCGAGGAACACTAACTCGGTATTATTGGGTAGGTAAATCGGTTTTTATAAGATGTCTATGTTTCCTCTGACTCTCTTGTGATTCATGTCGTTAACGTTTGCTAATAGCTACTTCCTTTGGTTGATCGATTAATTCTACCAGTATAAGAATGACACACAGGAAATTCTTGCCTCATGCTTGTCTCATTCTTAGTTCAATGATTCGTTCAGAAATTGTATACGTATATAATTTATGAACCTAGCAAGAAAACCACTTTATCGTCCGTCATCTGTCCCTCAGTCGTAGTCTTTGAGCGATTGGAGTATACTCAGCGACTTTCTCGGCAGAATTAATGAAGTGGTATTCTGTAGCAGACCTTCATTCATGAATAATTTAAAAAGTATAATAATTTTCATTCATTTATAATATTAGAAAGATCCACTTAAAGCCCAAGTTCAGCTAGTATCAGAAATCAGAATCTATATTTACCTTGTTCAATCTAGCGATTCGGCTTTCCTTAAATATTTGAAAGTAATTGGTGGATTCGTTTTAGAAATCAATGAAAACCCATTAAATTTCCCTTCGGCGAAATAGAGGGGATCAACTTTAACATGAATCGTGGAGTGGTGAAATTGGATTTTATTTCAAGACTTTTTTCCTCGTCTCGACTTGGCCTGTCAGGCAATTACTTTCGGAGTGCTGCTTGCTTCAAATGACCCCGTATAGTACCTCAAAGTTGGAAAACAGCGAGCACGAATGTTACACTCAAACGACCCAAATAATGCAGCCATTATGTGCAGTTTTCCTTCTCTACGTAATCGTGTTGTATTGTGCTGATGTGACGAAGCAAAACGTCACATGCTTTCCGACGACAATCAACGAGCACGATTTACCACTTTAGAATTCGGTTGTATGTGACCTATTAACTTGCTCGTTCATCTAGTCTTGTATTCTTTGAAGATTAGTCTTATCATCAGCGTTTATGTCATCGCTAATTATAGCTTGAAACTCAGCATCAGAATTCGAAAAGATCTAAACGTGTTGTTAACTTCAGTGTGATTATTATTCAAGACAAGTCACAAGACTTTTCCATCGACCGAGACATTTCGATACAATTGCCACTCAACATCACTTTATTTAATTCCATTACCCACCCAGGTGATAATAGACTGACTTCTATCCTAAGCTTCAACTTAATTATTTACGTTGACAGTAAATTATGGTTTTGTATTCGACCTGATCGTTCAATGAGATTGAATGGAAGCTCTGAATCACGGCGATGAATAAATCATTAAGTTATATTTGTAACTTGTTAACTGTCAGTTCGCGTGATAAATTGGATTTAGGGCCTGTGATACAGTTATTTTGTTATTTTTTCGACGTTGCTAACGATCGAAGGATACGCCCGTATTTGTTTCCTTGTTCGTTGTTATTCTGAACTCACTTGCCACAATCAGACCGAGACATTCGAAATTTTCGCGCAATCTCAGCCACAATGGCCGAACGACCGTTTAAAATAGAACGGTTTGGTACTATACCTTTGTTAAGGTTATTTTATTGCAATGTTGTCATTTCCCTTAAAAAGTAAGAGGTGTTAAGGATGTTTAGGAGGACGTGTGAAAAATGTAATAACCAACTCGCGGACAAATAATAACTTTAGCTTTCTTATTTGATACTGGACTAGTAAAATTACAAATCAAAAATGTGTGTTGTGATTGATGACTAAATCAAATTATGAAAGCAGTCAATTAATGTTCCATCCATATTGATGGCAGTAAGTATTATTTTTGACAAACTAGGTGAAATAACGGCCTTAATTAGTCGTGTCTTAACAAACGCGTAATAAAACCACTAATTACTCGTACATCTGGTATTCCGTTACGTATTCTCGCCCAAATAACACGCATTTGTTTACAAACACTTGATTAGGATTGTTCTCACTCCAAATAATAAATTCGCGAACTCATTGCATAGAAATGATGCTTATTAGCGCGTCATACCGAATCAGCTTAAAATATATTATCCTCAGTGGGCCTGTTTATCCTCAATGACGTTAATTACAATTAGGTAATTACATTACGACTCGTCCCCTTGATTAACATAGTAGAAAAGAAAAAACGCCGGTTGTATTTGTTGTCTCTCTTTCTCTGATAAGGAAAATGAACAAGGCGACGTAATTATTCTGTTCTATAGTTGGTTATTTAATAATTAACATTGTTTGCGATAATACTGGATGATGACTATTGCAGCTAGGTGTAACTTTATTAATCGGCGTTAAAACCCTGTTGTTTTCTATAATTACTGCTTTAATTAGACAAAAAGAAACAAAATTATTTTCCGTTACGTTTTAATCATTGGAAAAGGTCTTATTAAACGTGGAACAGCATATCATTCCGCATCGCTAGTTCATTATTAAAATTGCATTTTGAACAAAAGCTTAAATCAGAAGTTGGAATAATCTATGTGATATTTTGGACATGTCATTCAAAATTCACCGTTGTTCACGAAATATATTTCAGACAATTTTCGACGCGGTCATGATTACTAATACGTATAATATTGTATGGAAACTCGATGTACTCGGTAACGAGTGGCAAAATTTATACACCTACGTGTTTCACGTATTGTCGAAACATTATTTCACAGTTACAAAACAAAGTTACTAATGTAGTTACAACAGATAACGACTACATACGTTCACTTGAGAAGTAATAAAAGCCATGATACATTGTTAAAGTTCCACGGAAATAGGCGCATAATATCGGAATATTACCATCCTTTGAAAAGGGTCTGAAAGAAAATGAAAATCTAAAAAGATTTATTGCTATTATAAACCTCAATTATGGTAAAATGAAATAAGCTATGATTTATTCAAATAAATAATACGTGCGAACTGATATAAATTGGGAAGCTAAATTGTATTTTCTAATTAATGATATCCATCAATCGGATAAGCCGTATCATATTCCATTTCTGGACTTAGTTCTGATTATTCCGGATCAATGATAAACTGGTTATTATTCAAAGCTAATTTCATATTGCATTATACTCTGTGGTGGATGATCGATCGATAACGTTAGCGTAACTTCTCGCTGCTTATTATCGTATTCCCATGCATATAAGGCTAATTTAACTTTGTTCCGACGCCAGGTAAGGCAGTTAAACCGTAAAAGGTAGATTTGAAGTCGTAAAGAGTAGCTATGAAGTAGGTATAGTCTCAACACAAAGGTCCAAGAGTAGTTCCTTCTGTTCACTTTGTTACTGTGTTAATGTCCCTCCAGAGATCCCATTGCGAAATAACACTGTAACAACAACGATCCTAACTCTGGCACGTTGCTTGGTTACAGCCTTATACATATGAAGGAGTCTAAGCTTGTTTTTGTGTTATCCATTTATACTATTGTTTTATTGGATTCCAAGAAGAAAAAGCGCCTTAATTTAGCCAGTACCAACACCAACGAGTGAGCTTTGTAACTATTACGTAATACCAAAAAGATATAATGTCAGGTCAAAGAGTGCCAGTAGTAGCTACCAACCACATGACGGTTACTCCAACAGACAGTTTTTCATTTCGAAATTTGCAATTTGTAACTTCAGATTGTAGGTCAAACAACGCTCGACTATCAGTTCCCAGAGTTCATAACAAGAGAAGACTGGGCTTCATACTTCACGGTTATCTCGTGGAATATCCGCCGCCATTGGAAAATTATCCGCTCGTTTGTGTATGCACACTCCAAATAGTTTATGTAAATTTGAAGCGGGTTATTCGCTGATAAACCGTGGGCTGAGCGGGTAGCCTCTTTGCATGAAGTAGTGTTAATGGTGAAATGTATGCCCATTCGTTAAATAGGGGACCGGCACTATCCCGGAATTTTAAGAATTATTGCGTTTAATTCGCTTTATGGCTCTTAAAGCTGGGTGCGGGCGAGTCTATTACAAATGTATGAAATTAATAAAAATACACAATGTATATCAAATTCCCTAGAAACCATTTCGAAAAACAATTTAGTGATGTTATGGTGTGACATTTGATAAGGTGCTTTTATAGGAAAATCCAATAATGTGGTTTCAAAGAATGATATCTCGGGGAGTTTTTATGCTTTCACCGTTGTTTCTAATTTCTATTATTGAGAGGTCAAACACCAAAGTAAAAATTGGTGAGGTCCCATATTACAAGAGGCTTTTGGATTATTACTATGTGTGGAAGCACGTGCTGTAATCAGTGGCTCCACATCGGGCCGATACGTCGCCTGCCATAGGAAATGCAATTTCCTCTCCCGGCGTATTCGGGAAATTTACTTTCCTTGTGAACATTGAACAATCAGAAATGTTGCGTAGGCCTCATACTTAAGTGGATAAAGTGCAAATTAGAATATTTATGCTATGGATCATAGTAAAATTATAGAAACTGATCACCACATCATAGAAACTGACCACACTGACCGTATGATAAAATATTTAAGTTGCCATGTGACGTTGATAAAAATTACGTTATTTTGAAATAATAATATTATTTCAAAATAACGTAATTTTTATCAACGTCACATATTATGCAAGATTACCAATCTTATTGTCGCCGAATATAAATTATATCCTGGCCTTTGCCCTCATAGTAATTAGTATCTTTGCTGAAATATTTTGCAGCTTTTATCGCATTACAATCAAAATTGACCCGTGTGCAGTTAGGGCCAGGTCAGGGTTACAATGAACCGTTTGTAATCTGTTAATTAAATAACATGGCTGCCGCAATCAACGCAGTGTTGCCGTTTTCCCTTAATACTGCTACTATTGGACGCATAATTGCAATTTCTGCAGTCCGATATGAATTAAGTAGGTCTAGATTTAGATAACGAACCTGTCTTAATCTTAGCCTTAGGAAAGGTCCCGTGACCGTCCTTTCTAAAATCTTAATTTTCTTATAATTGCCGCATCGTTTATGTATGGTATGACTTTTCTTCTCCTTATCTGTTTGCCACAAAATGCTCTCAAATAGTGCGTGTCAATTGATTCGTCACATTATTTCTTCTACTAGACTATCGTTTTCATCTAAGACTATCTATTGTATCAAACATACATTTTCATTAGTGACAAAATGAACAAAGTACTAATTATTGTACCGCTCTCCGTTAAGCGCTGTAGTGTAATCGTTTGGGTAGTTATTAAGGCGATTACTTCTTCGGCAACTTCGCCCATAGAAGCCGCGTGCTGCTTGGGTCAACTCGTAATGGACGAAGTTCGTTATCACCGCTGCCAGCGCCACTTGGCTCGTTGTTTACCGTGCAGATTACTTGATTGCCAATGTTCGGTTATGTTCGATACAAACTGTTTGCCGGACTTCTATTTTGAGCTGAATTCAGTCAAACCGCCGCTGCTATATTGAAATGGGTAGTTTGGGTTGCTAACTAGTTTTGGGAGATTGGTTGTTGTTAAGTATTGGTTAGGTATGTGTTCTGCTTATGAATATGGACCATGTTCACTAATAATAGGTATAATGTATTTCCAGTAAATACTTTTTATCTGATTTTAAATATTTTAAGTTTCTTCAGTACTTTCTAGCGTCATTGTAAAAGTAATCATATTCATGAGTAAAACACTATTTTACCATCCATATAGTTAGAATAAAATGGTTTTAAATAGAGACTTCCTGTATTTTACGACAGGAACTGCTTTATCTGCGGGGAAAGCCTGTGGGTTAGTAGGACTCTCCCATCAAAGGATTTCCCCTCTATCAACCAGTTAGGCTTAATAAGGTTCTATCCAGTAATTTCAAACCGTTGCTAATCGAAATCGTTAAATTCAACGATGAGATCACTGCGTAGAAAATTATATCGCCCACTCAAAATATCGGCCACTATTCCAGCGTGGGTTGGACAGTAATTTTATTAATAACGGTACTTGACTCGCTGATTTTATGAAATGGCATTTCATTGCAATATCTAACCAGAGTTTTTTTGTTCATTTCAGAAACAAAGCACGAATTAGAAGATCTCATGGCTGACGTCAAGAAAACTGCCAATAAAGTCAGAGGAAAATTAAAACGTAAGTTAATCTTGTTTAGTAGAAACCACTGCGAATAAACTTGCAGCATTAACTTGATAAATAACTTAGCACTGCTCAGATTGCAGTAGCGCGAGACTAATAATAATACAAAACATCATTGTTATTTTCCTGTTGCACACAATTTGTCACTTTCTGGCACTCTTCTATTTCTGTTGTTACGATTTTCCTCTCTAATGACTACATCTGTTACTATGACGTATCTTTCATCACCTAATAAAACATAAACTAAACCATTATAAACCAAAATCCACAGACATAGAGCAGAACATCGAACAAGAGGAGCACTCTAACAAATCTTCAGCGGATCTCAGGATAAGAAAGACGCAGCATTCCACGCTGTCGCGCAAGTTCGTCGAAGTGATGACCGAGTACAACCGGACGCAGACCGACTACCGGGACCGCTGCAAGAGCAGGATACAGCGGCAGCTGGAGATCACCGGCCGCGCCACCACCGACGACGAGCTCGAAGAGATGCTGGAACAGGGCAACTCCGCCGTTTTCACCCAGGGGGTAAGTGCCATTTTTCCATGTACAGTTTTTTTAAACAAAGCGCTGTATCGACTGCTAGGACCGCTCCAAGGACAGGATACTGCGGCAGCTAGATATCACCGGCCGCGCCACCACCGACGACGAGCTCGAAGAGATGCTGGAACAGGGCAACTCCGCCGTTTTCACTCAGGGGGTAAGTACCATTTTTTCATGTACATCTAGTTATTGAAAACAGACTGAGTCGACCACTGGGTTCGGACTCGCTGCAAGAGCAGGATACAGCGGCTGCTGGAGATCACTGGCCGTGCCTCCACCGACCACGAGCTCGAAGAGATGCTGGAACAGGGCAACTCCGCCGTTTTCACCCAGGGGGTAAGTGCCATTTTTCCATGTATAGTTTTTTTAAACAAAGGGCTGTATGGATGTACTACTGGGATATGTGCAAGAGCTGGATACAGTGGCTGCTGGAGATCACTGGCCGTGCCACCACCGACCACGAGCTCGAAGAGATGCTGGAACAGGGCAACTCCGCCGTTTTCACCCAGGTGGTAAGTACCATTTTTCCATACATAGCTAGTTTTGGGAACAGGACTGTGTCGACTACTAAGATTGCTGCAAGAGCAGGATAATGCGGCAGCTGGAAATCGTCGGCCGCGTCACCACCGACGATGGGCTCCAAGTAATACTGGAACAGGGCAACTCCGCCGTTTTCACCCAGGGGGTTAGTACTATGATATCTCCTTGCACAGCTAGTTTTTGAAACGGGACTCTATGCCGACTACCGGGACTGCTGCAAGAGCGGGATACAGTGGCAGCTGGAGATCACCAGCCGCGTCACCACCGATGACGAGTTGGAAGATATGCTGGAACAAGGAACCTCCGTCGTTTTCACACAGGGGGCTATTACCATTTCTCCATGTACTGTTTTTTGGAAACAAAGGCCCGTGTTGACTTCTGAGACCGGTGCAAGAGAAGAAAACAGTGTCAGTTCAATATCTAGCATAATTTAAGTGGTGAATACTGCGAAGATACAGGCGAATACAAACTATGATAGCTATCCTGTTTTATTATCGATCCGGTTTTGGAAGGACTTTATAACTTACTATTAATGTAGATCTTAGCTACACAGGAGTTGCAGCGGTGAGAACGAGAGGTGGGAATATTCCCGTATAGACCAAACTACGACCTATTTTTCTGACTGTCAATCGGTACTATCATTCAGTAGAAGCACAAATAATGTAATCGCCAATTAAAACGTTCCAGATAATAATGGAGACGCAGCAGGCCAAGCAGACGTTGGCGGACATCGAGGCGCGGCACGCCGACATCATCAAGCTCGAGACCTCCATCCGCGAGCTTCACGACATGTTCATGGACATGGCGATGCTCGTCGAAAGCCAGGTCATACAACCTTTCCATACTATCCATACATTTTACATGAAATATTTAAAAAACTTGAATCTAGTAGACTCTTTTGAGAGTAATAGGTAGTATTTAAAATACCTTCCTATGAACGCAGGGCGAAATGATCGACCGCATTGAGTATCATGTAGAACACGCTGTGGACTATGTCCAAACTGCCACACAAGATACAAAGAAGGCCCTTAAATATCAGAGCAAAGCTCGACGGGTAAGTTGCCTTGTACCAGTGCAGAATCATTCGTTGCTAATCTTTTGTTTTTTGTTTTGTTTCTCCCGCCCCGACACGCATCCCGTCATCCGAATCCCGAATCCTGCCATGTTTTGTTACGTGAACGTTTACGATGTCCCGTCCACCATTTTGTTTACGTTGATGATCCGGTGATTGGTTCACACCCATGCCTTTATGTTTATTTATGTTTTTCATCGCATCACAATAATTTCGCTTTGACTGTCGTGTTCTAACTGTTCATGTTGCTCCAACTAACACTGATGGAAATGGGCTTTCTACTCCCGATCTGTCTGATTTTATGTTTCACTAATATATAACTTCATTGGTGTGTGCGTAATTTGCCTTTTGCATATGTTAATATTGTATGTTATCATTCTGTTACTAACGCTTCTAAAACTTTGTACTGTGTAACAAACCTTCCGTCGATGTAACTATCTAACTGACAATGGTACTTACTAGGGTAACACTAAATGTCATAAATGTAACACCATGTTCGTTGTGTCGGAGTTTTATGTATATTTTATTCTTTTTTGATTTAATTGACCTTGTAATACTGTCCTCTCACTGTCTAACATTCTTAATCAGCATCGATTTGGTTGGTTCCTGTAACTTACCCGTGGGAACTGTGTAACTCGTATGAACCAATCGGCCGCATACGTCCCGCCCCCTCCCAGCGCCATTACCTTAGGCGAGCAGGGCGAACTGATAGATCGCGTCGAGCATCATGTCACGCAAGCCGCCGAGTACGTGGACACCGGCCACCACGATATCAAACTGGCTTACGGCTGGTACCAAAAAGCCCGAAAGGTAAAGAAACCACGACCCACCAGGCTTACGGGTTGATACCACTAACAGAACTATGACTCTAAACACTTCACTGAAGAAACGAAGCTAACAAGACATCTATCATACGCTACGGGGAACTCGAATATGGTGCTTCCACGCGTAACCCAAAACCTGAGGCTATATCTGCCGCTATATCAGTTATCGAACTTTTATAAGTCTCTTGTCTTAAGTTTCCTTCATACCTTTTATCAGTTACATGCATGCTAAGCATTTTGAGTTCGAAGTTTGCATCGTGTGGTCTTTGTGATCATCGGCGTATAATCGAAAAGGTCCGTTCGCTTATAAATGAAATATAATGCATGTTTTATAAAACGCACAGCTTTCAGTTATGCTCATGCACATTGCACACCCATCATAAATGCGTCATAAATAACGCCATATATGTCGGACCAAATGCTCTACCGCCATAATATAGCGCTTGGCGAACACAGATACTAAAATCATTGACCACATGAAGCTAAAAATTTTAGCTAAACCATTGGTCAGTGGTTTCGTTCGTCTGAAAACAACGCCTTGACGCGTTGGACGGGCTTTAGTGTAAATTATGTACATTTAAAAACCCCACTATTTTTAGAGCTTGTTTATTAGTTTTGTGATAAACCATAATGTCACTGGTTGGTTCATATTCTATGGCTGACGAAATGACAGTGTGTTTAAACAACAAAATCAGAAAATTTAAAAGATCTTCGAGACTCAGCGAACAGTATTATTTTTTGTACACCATTGTGGTAAAGGGACCCTTGCTTTCGATGTGGTTGTGGATATTGCATGAATGAGGTTACAGGTGAAGTAACTTTTTGCATCATAACAGCTTACACAATAGTCTAAAATTAATGTTTTGAATTTATGTGCAAAACTGCAAATCAATACAGTATTACAGTTATTATTAGAAAATCAAATGCGTAATTTACTTATTTGAAAATACGTCAGTTGTTATGATGAATAAGATAACCGAATACAAGATCTTTTGAGTTTTTCAGTTCTAGCTAGAATCGAATTAATGCTCAGATAGTATTTTGAAATCCTTTTATTAACACAACAAGTTAGAAAGATTCCCAATAAGCTATTGATTCTTTTATTTTGAGTATGAAGCTTCTATTTTTTTTAATTTCCTGTTTTTCTTTATCAAATGGCTAAACAAGATAAGGATTGGAAATCGTGCAATTGTCTTCTCGTTTTTCTGTCACTAAATGACAAATATACTTATTCTATCTCTATCTACTTAATACCTTTGTTGTTCCAGTCATTGCTCAATGCTCATACAGTTTTCTGTACCTACAACAAGTAAGCAAATTACACGTTTTCTGTATGTATCTGTTACAGAACAGAATCTAGCAATGACGATTGAGTGAACTAAATACTAATTTGAACTTAGAATACTCATTATTGGCACCGGTGACCTTTCGACACCTAATATTTTTTTTATCTTGTGTCTCGCCTTAGTCAGGTCATCCCCATGACCTACCTTAGGTTATGACTAAAATAACTTTTTTAATATTTTGATTAGTGTAACGGCCTTGTTCTTGCACTATTTCCAATCATATGCTTTTAATAGTAGCTAGACATATTAATTTATTACAAAACGAAATTCATTAAAATTGTAGTAATTTTACCCCCTATTTTAGCTTCACCGTAGTCATTATGCTCACATTTCGGCGATTTTATTTTGTTATCGTTTCTCCTTTGTCATTCCAGAAAAAAATCTTCATCATTATATGCCTGTCCGTAACGCTGGTTATATTAATAATAGTGCTAGCGACCTCGCTGAGTTAAGCGGGCCCTGCCGACACCTGGACAGTACGAATTCACTTGGTTGCCGCGTACAATACAACGTGTACATTCGTCTGTATACCATTAACATAGTCGTATGGATGTTGCTTGCATTTCTTTAATACAGCGACATTTTTGTTAACAATTGTCTACATAGTTTATGCATGACCACAGCATTATGCATTGTACGATGTGGCATTGAAATAGGCTGTGTTATGGAATGGGGCTGAGGTGATTTAATTGTCACAAGTCATTAAAACAGATATTATTACCATAATAATAAAATATCATTGACATTGTCCAAGAGTAATTGTTTAATACATTACGAAATTATTAACTAGTTTTATAACACAGTCTGAATGTATTAGATTTAGTGTATTTAATAATACATGTTTTGTTTCATCAATATTGCTATTGAACAAATGCCGTTATGGCTGATAGATTAAACAAAGACAATATAATTGTAAAGTGCAATAAATTGATTGTGCTTTAGGATATTTTATTAGGTCCCTAATCTTCAATATATTATGTAGCTTTGTTGGATATATCGCGCTACTATATACGATAAAATTATGTGTACATAAATTATACCTACACTTAAATTTAATTAAACAATCCTATGTTAAGGGATAGAATAATCACAAATAATGGGGGCACCACACGTTTCTAGTACACAAATCGTTAGTTTAAAATTTGTAACCTTTATTACAATATCATAAAGCTTGTTTTAGTAAGATACATTTATTCTAATCTATTTTCTGTTGAATTGAAACTACAAATAGTACGAGAGCCCACGACCAAAATTTTTGTCTCATAGCAATACGGCCAAAACCGCATCAAATCGATAGATACGATTATCCTGAACTCGAAAATACCAATATCAGACATTTTCCGCGTAGCGTTTGATCTGACCGAATTTTCAAAATTGTCAAAGAATTTTACCGAACTGCATCATAGCAATATGTCTGATTTGCAGACTGTAGTTGAATGATAGTTCTGAGATACCGGAAACATTATTTTCAGACGTTAGTGGTGTAGCGCAAACCCGTAAAATCACTTAAAAAAATTAAAAATGAGACAAAAAAAATGTCTCATAGCAATACGTCTGAAAATCTTTTTTATTAGTAAATTTTGGTTATTTGATGCGAACAAAACAATTTTCAGACGGAAATGTGAACGCATTAAATTTTGAGACCGTTTTGAAAATGTTAACAAATTTTACCGATCGGTATCATAGCAATATGTCTGAAAATTGTTGGACATAATAAAATAAGTTGTCCACATGTGCAAAAAATTTATATCAGACAAATTAAGTGTAGCACCTTCTCTATCATACAACTTTTTGATACACTTAAAGTGTCTGAAAACAGGTTTTTGGTAATCATGGCAGCAATACGAAAAGTTAAAAAAAATAATTATCCGTATTGCTATGATACAGGTCGGCTAAATTTGTTGACATTTTCAAAAATGCGCACAGGCTATATGCTACGCGCAAAATGTCTGAAAACAAACTTTTTCGTAATACAATTATAAAATCTATGTACATTTTCACTATCAGACGTATTGCTATAATACCGACTGTCTTTTTTTTTTGACACAGCAGAAATGGCCTCCCACTCAGTTGCTACACTTTCGACCGTTACTACACACCTAGTCGGGTTCAGAATCATACAATCTAACGATTTTATAGGGTTTTTGCCGTATTGCTATGACACATGGTTTTGGTCGTGGGCTCTCGTACTAAAATTGATTCTGTAGTTATCATTTTATTCAGTTTCAATTAACTCTCTTTTCTAATTTCATGGAGTCCTAGAAAAATAACAAAATGGCTGACTTCAAATAAAACCAAGTATTCAGAAACAGGCTAATGGTGAAACCTTATTAATTTACGAGGTAATTAAACGGCAATCAGTATTTTACCTAATTTAAGTTGTCGAATGATTTATTATTTGCTTAGTTAGTAAAAAGTAGACGCACATAGCTATTCGCAGAAAAACCCTGTTGCAATGCATACTTTTACATGCTTAGTACATTTAAGCTTTTCTTAGTCCTTGATATCGAACGACTATACGCGAGTTTGTATGGAAACAAAGATGCGTTAACGTACCGCCAGAGGGCGCTATCTAAATTCCATACAATTCTCGTTACTCGACGATGTTATGGATCGATAAGAATTCACGTTGCCGAAGATTAATACGTCAATCTTTCGAATAGAGATAAGGCAAAAAGATTAGGATAGCTACTATTTTGAAGAACTTTGACTTTCTGTCATTACTACAACATCACAGAGCTTTAAGAGAAATAATTGAGAAACTAATTATGATTTCAGAATAACGCCTGAAACGATTTTATAAAATAAAAGGCTTGACTGTAAAGTGACGTCATCACTCTGATTTATATGCCTTATAAAGTTTGCAAAGAAAATGTAGAGCAAAAAAATTATAGAATGCCTATTCTCTGTTCTAGAGGTTGATGATAATTAATTATTGACGGGTATAACGAATTGTGACACTCGAGGGGTGTACTAGTTAAGATCTGTTTATTTTCTGTTGAATAATATTTAGTTTGTAACTTCAACCAGGCATCTGCCATCTTGTTTATTAGCAATATTTTGCGGAGGCTGTCGTTAATAAATCGAATATTAAACGTATAGCGAGAGTCTTAAGTAGTTAACTACACTTACGCGACGCGACGCTACATAACGAGTGCCGTCGATATCACATAACGGGTTATTTATTATTGTTATAAATTGCCACAATATAGACTCAACCAACAGTATTGAGTTGCATTTGCGGTAGTCTTTACAGTTACTTTGCGTAGCGTTATGTCGCGTGTCGTCGCGTTAAAAAAGTAAAAACACTTTTTTGCAGTATTTATGACGACAACCTTCTGTTTTATAAACTGAGCAAAATATTGTCACAGTGTTTTTTATCTCTAAGATATTTATAGTATTTACTCATTAATATGTGTGTAAACGGCTTTTTCTTCTTAAATACAATTGCATTTAATTAGTAGCATTTCAATAATTAATTATTCCGCAAATTCTTACATAACTGTTTGTTAAATGGTATATTCAGTACCTTATTCATATTTATCACATGTTTAATATTTTACTAACTGTGATGGAATACTTAGAGTAGGCGCACACGGTTGATTTTTAGTTGGCCGATAGTTGTGCCCGATTTCTAATTGTATGAAGAATCGGCCAAAACGAATCGGCGTAGTGTGCGCACTCCCATACATGCCCATACTGATCAACTGCCCGACTAAACTATCGGCCGACGAAAAATCAACGGTGTGCGCCTACTCTTATTGATGTTATTATTTATCATTATAAAATAAACTGTTTAGCTCAATAATGTTGGCATAGCATTATAATAATGTCCCCTATTAGCTTATTATCACATTTAATTAATCAAAAGACTGTGAGATATAATTTTAATGCCATTTTCAATATTATCGATTGTTAATTTACTTAATTACGTTGAAACCTCGAAAGTTTTTTTTTTATAGTAACCTAATAATTAGTGTTAGTTTCCCTTAAAAAGAAAGGGTGTTACAAATCGTTTATAAAATGTACCAGTAAACCTTACTCGAGATGTAAATATGTTTATAATTTGGAAAGATTACATTTATTTATTTTATTTCGATTTTATTTCTTTTTTTTACCTTCCAAGGCAAATGACGCACGCACTTAAGAGTACGGAGTATTAAAATGTACTGTGTTTTTTATGAGAGACCGGTAGTCTCTGGTCGAGGATATGTGTAAAGCGTACTGTTGCATGCTCGGCGCCAACAGAAGAAGATCATGATCCTAGTGTGCCTGCTCATACTGAGCCTGGTCGTCGTCGGCTACGTATCCAGCATGTTCATGTGAGCGGCCGCTCGCGTGCCGACCGCTAAATGCTCAAAGGTAACTGTTCGCTCCGGCGGGCGGGCGCGGGCCGGGCGTTGGAGAACAGTAACCAGTTTGTAACGCTTAATTGTGACTTGTTTCGCCGTGTTAATACTATTTCCAGCCAGTGCTAGTCTGTGAGTATCTAGGACTGACTGGAAATCATAGACCTCCAGATTTCTGCGTGAAAGGGCCAGACCAAAACAAACTGCCAAACTGGCCCTTCCACTTATTCAATGGAATTAAGATAACTTTAAGGCTGCTCCTTTCTGCTACTGGGTTAAATTTTGATGGTTAATTTAGCCATTCAATTATAATTTCTGTTGTAGAAATGATCAGTCAGATGAGTCGAAGGTGTTATAATTCTTTGAATAGAAACATGGTGGTCATGCACGACATTTTGCAGTCACTTATCAGCTTCAGATTGGGCAACTCGCTTTTACGAAGAAGAAGCTATGCCAATCTTGTAGTTGATGTGCTATGTCGTGAATGGAACGGCACGGCGAAACGTTTGCAATAACGAAACTGTTTCTCGGACGCAACGGACACCCACGGCCGCCCGCTAACCAATACTAGTCACTAATGCGTGTTGTGTTTGTCCATTGTGCAGAAGAAGATAATGATCATGGTGTGCCTACTCGTGTTGGGCCTGATCGCGACGGGCTACGTGTATAACACGTTCTTCTAATTACCGGGGGCAGGTTTGAACTGACGAGTACCATTCTGGGCTTCATAGAACGGCATATTAGTTTACAATGTCGATTGCGTAGATGGCAGTTGTTTTACAATCATAATCATAAATCTAGAGCCATTTCAGAACATGAGTAAGCGCATTGATTCGATCCAAAAGTATTTTTCGGTAATTGAAATTCGATTGGTTATAGAAATTTGCATGGGTCCAATACACTTGAATGTACGTGTATAAAGACCAAAGCTAGTAGGGCCTTGTAAGATGCTGATTTAATTGTAATCTTAAAGTGGTAGCAGAAGTCTTATAAATGCCAGGTTCAACAATATTCGCATTATATCCTCACTCACACTCACGTATTTATTGTTATAATATTTATAAGACATCTTTTTATCCCTATGCATGATTTTGTAGTTAATATTATTTGTGTATTGAAGTATATATTTTTTTATTCATAAAACACCCTGGTTTCCATTGTGACTGTTGCTATAGTTATAATGATACGCCTCAACTCAATTATCTGCAATATAAGGCACAATAAATTATTTAATTGAGATTGGAGGCAGTCAGTATAAAACTATAATCCTACTATAAAATTGAATTCACAGATTTGAAATTAATATAATAATTATGAGGCACCAAGAGAATAATCGATAGCATATTTATTGTGTACCTTTTGCTGCTGTTCCCTGAAAATTAAAGATAAGTATGGGGCCATAAAGGAATCAAATAATACAAATTTATTAATATTACAGTGACAGATTATACTACAAATATTTATTAAAACGATTTTGTTGTCATCAGTATTTATATTATGTATATTTGTAATCATTATTTATTCCATAAAATAAACAAGTGCCTTCGTCGATTACTTGCATCAGTATTCGGAAAACCGGGGTATCAGGCAGAATTATTATTAAATATTTACGCTAGACCTCTATTTTCCTTTTGAATTTTGTAGTATTTATAAAGATGTCTAGCGTATTTACTTAGTTCTTTTTCTTGGGTTGTCTAATTTATGAAAAAACAATTTAAACGTAACAACACGGAATAATTGTAGTTTTTTTGTTAAAATTAAAGTACTTATGAACACAGAACATCTAAGGTCAAGAAGATAATTATGATGTTGAATTGTTGATACAATTATTAATGCTGAATGAATCCTTTCAATTGTTATTAAAATTACATTCATGTTTAGCACGCATTTAATGAAGCAGCATGCAGAAGTCAAATCTTCGATCAAAAATATAAACTTAGGATGACACAATGTTCAAGTTGATTTGAGGTCACTATATTACATAATTATTTTCATATAGGTTTTTCTTATTGGTCGAAGATGATAAACCAAGGTCCGTATTTTGAGACAAATCTCAAAATTCGATTCAATCTCAAGCTTGCTTAAACCTATTCAAGCCTGTTATTGGTTTCAGTATCAAGCCCAATAACAAGGTTTTGAATTTATGTATTTTTGAGTGTAGATTCGAAATTGGGTTCTGTCTCATAGTACGGGCCTAAATTATTATATTGCTTCCTACACACATGGCAAGTATAAATTAGACAACCCTTTTATACCCCCACATTATTTTCTCTTTTAGCACCCTTATTTAATTTTTCTTATTAATTATATATTTTTACTACAGACTTACTAATGTAGACATATTTCACTAGGAAGTTTTTTACGTAATATTGTAATTAGGTACATACAGACAACATTATACAGCAAAGTATACATAATTTAACAGATATTTGGACCCTATACAGTTGCTAGATCTCGTGATAGAACTGACGAGTATACAATATTAGACTTATTTAATTTTACAGTAAGAGACGTATTCCATAGCCTTATTGATAGATTTATTAATTACTCGAATGTAAGTAAGTAGATTTTATTATACGTTTGAAAGTTTATTTTGCTAGTTTTATAGTGAACATTAAATTTGGTTTCCAGGACAGTGAAACAAAGAAATATCGTCGCATTCATAACGGTGCCTGCATTCTGCCTGGCTCGGAGCCCCCGCCCGCGGTCCCGCGCGGCGCCACCCATCAGGGCCCGTTCTGCCACCTTACAGTTGTTAAATCATGAGCATTCGCTTATACTGTTCATTTAATCAAATTATTCTAAGACGCAATAATCCATGATGTAATTAGTAAGTACAATATGTAGACATTAATAACAATACTTAGACCGTTTTCGTGAATTTATTCTTATAACTGAAAGATCTACAGATAATAATCTATTCGTTTAACGGATAAATCCGCCGACGGAATTAGTAATCGTATTATTAGTGTAAACATAGCTAAGCGTGGAAGCTTATAATCAGCCTAAAGACACGACACTTAATCATATTTATGCAACAACTACAATGTCATTTACTATATTTAAATAATATAACTACGCAAAACATATAGTAGCATTTTCAAAACCTACGATCTTTAATTAAAACGGGTAATATTAAAGGGCAGAAAGACAGTACAAGTTATCAGTATTCGAATCGGTACAGCGGTACACACGGAAGAAAGGTTCTACCTCACCTTATACGAGTAATTCGCAGCGTAACTGCAAGTGAGATTACTTGCGCCAAAATAGGTATGATGTTCAGCCGAATGTTTGATTTTGGAAGAGTGGTGTAGCCGTAAGGTTGCAACCTGCGCGCGAGGCGCCGGCCCCGGCTGTCGCGGCCCTCCCTGGCACGCAGACTGGCCCCACCGGGCCCCACGGCTGGCCCCCGCGCAGCCGGGGCCGGCGGCTTCGCCCGCTCACAGCATATCGCGCCGGCGTGCCGACGCCGTAGCAATAATGTTCGATTACAATTGTAAAATTGTTTTAACTTTCGAATGTGTGATAGTAGATGCAGTTGTTGTTTAGTTAACTTTATAATATAATGAATTGTTATTGTGAGTGTAACTTTTAATAAACAGTAAGAGTACTTTAAAAACTTTTCAATATAGTAATACAGTCATACAAATTTGGGGCTTTTCGATCAGATTTATAGTTGGATGAATTATTGAAATTTAATTTCGTACCTTTTAAGACGCTCTTCGTTGTACAGTAAGATACATAATGTAGCCGTTTTAGCTAGGATAAATTTTTTAATAAATTTGGAGGTACCAGTCTTCAGCAATATAATAATAGTTATCGAACAGTATTTTACGTTTGTAATATTACTTACATTTTCGTAGAGAAAATTCACTCGAAAATTTAAGCACCAACATTATATTAGCATTTTCCTATAAGAAAATAATTATATTTAATGATAATTAAAAGATATTTGCGAAGGTTTAAAGTAGTCATCATAATGGCATATTGTTGAAATGTGGATATTAAGGATTTGAGAGGAGCGATGCGAAAAACGGCACTAAAGCCCTGCCCTCGCCCCGCGTCCCGCATATAAGAATATGAAGCAATGTTAATTTTAACATTTATAGCATAATTAGATTTTTATCCTTAAATGTAGGATTTCATCTAGTTGCCTTCGTAACGGTAGAGAAATTAGGTGATACCTTTTCTCTCGGTAGCTTCATTATAAAGTGAGGTCAGTCGCAATTCCACTCGCCAGTCAATTGTTGCTTGTCTTCCGAGCAGGCGCTAGTCCCCTCGCTGCCGGCCGGCGTCGCCGCGGGCGGCTGTCGGGATGGACTGTCGCCTGGACAGCATTAGTACTCCGGCACTCTTAGCGCAAGGCTGCCTTTCAATAAATTAATTGCTGCATCAAACAGCTTCAAATTGGCGTCAAGGCAGATAGCGCCACCGACTCCCGGAGAAGTCCAGTACCTGCAATAAACGCAATTTGCGTATTAGAGTACGAATTACAACGGCTATAACGGCTGTACAGACCAAACTCCCACCTAATGTTGTCAATTACGTACATGATTCACCATGTGCCGTTGAATGAATTTCGCTGTTGTATTTCTTAGTTAAGACAGCCTCTAAGAACTGACTGAATGCAAAGATGTGTTCTAGAATTAATTACGTTTAATGTTTAAATATGGACTTGCGCTAAGATGCTTTGGAGATCAATCCCTAGTCGGCATCCAGCGGCGACGCCTTGCCCAGTGCAGCCTGCATTCGGCGCGCACTCCCGCGCTCATCTCGACGTCATCGCGCTGACACTAGCTAGTTGCATCTAACCTCATCGTATTTCTAGTATAAGATTAACTGGTCTCGTTGCGAGACCGCGTACCTGACACCAATGTATCGTAATGGTAGGAGGAGCCGCAGTGTCGCACTGCGAGCGAGCCCACGGGCTCGGCTTCTCCGAGAACATTCGCACAACGCGCGGAGCAAGCTTCCGCAGTCGGCAGGGGAGTTGCGATCGCTTACAACGACCGACTCCCCGCTCGAGTTTATTTGTAAAATAAAGTGTTAGAGTAGGCATAACAAACTTCTAGTCAGCTTTCAATGATCTCTTATTCTGATAATCGTAATAATATCGCAGTTATAATCCTTCTGTTACTAGTGTACATAAGTGAGGTCCCGTGTTCAAGCGTCCGCGGCACACGTGTGCGGATCGAGACGCGCGTTCTAACAAATCTCAATGTTATCGTGAAACATAAATAGATATTTTCATAATCAATAGTATTGCATAATGTTGATTGGATTGCTAATTTTGTATAAGTACACAATTAGTATAGTTTATATACTTATGTGTCAATTCTTATAGCGTTTTATTACATTACCAGATGATAGCTAGTAAGTGTTAAACGTAATCCAAATACATAACTAACAGTGCTGTTTATTAAGCTTATTCGACAGTTTTTGTTCACATGATAATGAATGAAGATATACCCTTGTAAACTCTATCAATTATGAAACACTATTTAGACTTTATAATCAAATTCAATTCGGTAGATCCGTAACTGTTTATACATAATAAAACTGTTTAATTATCTTCTGGAAATTATGCTTGTGAATTTAAGAAACAACGAACATTCAAATGTATTTGTAAGATAATAAAATCATGCGTTTTGGACATTCCATAAATTCCAATTTATTAAAATGAGAAAGGAATTTATATTTTGTGTGGCTGTTCTATCTATACGTTTGTTTATCTCGCAAATATATTCCCCGCAAGCGTATCCTATAACATAGCATTCTGCTTGCTGCAGAATACCCTAATAATACGTGTAGGGTGTCCCCTACTTTATTTGTTGTGATACCGGCAAACGTCATCTTGCAATCTCATTAAACAATTATATTATAATATCCTACTGTTGTAAGTGTTATTGATTCTTTACAAATTAATATAATATAGAATTTACTGTAGCAGTTTAACGATAAATGGGGTAACCAATTGTGACTTCGTCTTAGACACATTTTAAAACTTAAAGTTTCAAATACTTAACTCTCTCACCAAATAGAATTATCATCTCTCACAAACCTAGAAGATTGTTAAAACCTTATGTGATTGCAATCTGGCTGACTGCCCGTGTGATTGGCATATAAAATTTTACATAAAAATGACCTGTTGCTGGTATCATAGCAAAATTACAGCAATGCCAACAGCTGCGTTGAATAATCCCGCAAGTTTATTGCTGTACCCACTGTTAGTATACCCGATCATATTGCCAGTAGTCAACGGTAAACCTTTGCCAACACACTGCTTAGGGACATCAGCAACCAACTCAAGTATTCGAATCCCTGTGCTCCCCGCTTAAAGGGTAAATATTGTGGCAAGGCGTTGGCGGACTGGCAGTGTGGCCGTGTATACCTTATAATATTGTTTATTGGTAGAGTCGCTAGACTTCGATTGTAGTTAAATGTTCGTAATTAACAAGTATCCTCAAATTGTGCTTTGTTCTTTCAAACTATTTGATGTTGCTTGACGTTAAATAATGTGAAACATTGAAAATATTAGAGTCTATTATTTCATTTTAAATCGTGTTACTTTATAACATTTGTTTAGTTTAGACGAAAATGTTGAAATACATAGTTTAGTATGGTTCTACGAAAGTTTCTTGTACCTATATAAGTATTTCAGAATTTATATTAAAATTGTATCCCTCTTTATGATAAATTGTCTTGTAATCTTCTTATAAAGGAACACTGAAAACTAAACTATCATAACTAAAGTATTGTATTACAAATTAACAGTGAGATTCTGGACACACAATGTAAAATTCAAGTTAGATTGGTTTTATAGTCATATTCTGTACGTAGGTTATCAATCTGAAATTCTCTCATAATTATAAAATAAACGGTGTTTTCTGCTGTAAAATTTCGTTTTCATGTAAATAAATCCCTGTCCTGTAGGCCTAAGATGCGCGCCGTTATAACTATAAATATAAGATGGCGTGAAAACCGCCTATCACGGCGCGCATCTTAGGCCTTCTGAATCTTAGATCATCAAGCGAGTTAATTCCACCACATATTACCTACTAAGAAAATTCTTCGTTTTTGCCTATCTTATCTCTTCTTTACAAAATTGCAAATAGTAATAAAAAGACAACATGGAATTGAGATCGCCATTTGTACTGTTGAGTGCGATGGTCTACTCTAATTTTATTTTGGCCCAAAGGTTAACTGGATAAGAATGCCATTACAGTATTGATTCCTAAGGTAAAAAATGCGGTAAAATTTGAATTTTGGCGCCTCGTCTCGTTTCATTAAACCATAGAGCAAAATAATCCTATACCACAAAGCCACGCTATTGGCTAATCTTCGTTTTTGTCACAGATAAGGATTTTGTAGGTTTTTGTATTTCTTCTTTTTTGATGATGTTGGCAATACACGTCGAGGTCGACTTGATTTGTGCCATTTTCAAGTTTATAGGTGATACGAGTTACAAAATGAGATCAAGTACTGATATAATGAAGGATGATAGATGAGTTTTTGTATTTTAAGAAGTATAGATGACCCACGCTGAACTGTCCCGCCAAACTCAATGACAGGGGGGCGCTACCATCGTTCAACTTTATGGTTTCCAACATGGCAAAAATCGGAACCAGCGATTCGGTATTGACGGTGGCGCCCCGCTGTCAATGTCATCGATAGGACAGTTCAGTATTTTGGAACTATATATCATTTATTTGGTTGGCAATGAAAAAACTAAAAAAGCCTTTCTTCTAATGACCACCAAGTATAGTTCCAAAATACTGGACTGTCCTGTCGATGACATTGACAGTGGGGCGCCACCGTCAATACCGGATTGCTGGTTCAGATTTTTGCCATGTTGGAAACCATATAGTTGAACGATGGTAGCGCCCCCCTGTCATTGAGTTTGGCGGGACAGTTCAGCGTGGGTCATCTATAGCTCATTTTAAATTTAGCATTGTAGGGTTGACATTTCAGTAAATTAAAAAGTAAAATGTCAAATAATGACAGTGACAGCTGGACAGGATTGGCGTTTTTTTCCAAATAAATGCGGTGTTGTATTATTCGTGCGCAATTTTAGTAGATTTCTTCAAGGATTGTTGCTATTTACTGATCAAAAATGAATGCACCGCCAACCTTTGAATCGTTCCTTCTTTATGACGGAGAAAAGAAGTGAGTACATGGTGCTTAGTTCCATTTTGTTACTTCTTGTTTGTATCATGACTGGATTTCATTGATTTTCTATCTAACAACATTACATTTTCAGAGTACAAAAAGAAGAGGACACCAAAGTTACCAATGCTGCGATATTTACCGTAAACAAAGAAGACCACACGCTCGGAAACATGATCAGACAGTATGTTATGTTCTAATGAAATAAAACTGATCCAAAATAGAGATTGGTTTAAATGCATTATTTGCAATCTCTTGTTATTGTTGCAGCCAACTGCTTAAGGATCCTAAGGTACTTTTTGCAGGCTACAAAGTACCTCATCCGTTGGAACACAAATTTGTACTGCGCATTCAAACAACCTCTGACTATACCCCACAAGAAGCATTCATGAACGCTATTACTGATTTGACATCTGAACTGTCTTTATTTGAAGAGAGATTCAAGGTAGGCCAATAAATTTTATAATTTTAAGAAATACTATTTCCAAGTTTCACAAACTTGTTTAGAATAAGTAATGCTTTATTATATTTTTTACATTACTGTATATTTATGCCATTTTAACACTGGCTTTGAGCTTAATGGTTAGTTATTTATTTTATTTTCCGTTTTTATACTGTTTATTATCCTAATAAAATTATTATTAAAATAAAGAAACTCTAGTTCCAACATGCACATTGTTATATGAGTTACATTATGCACTCACAGCTTGACATTTCGGCTGCTATGCTGCAGCCGTGGTCCGTGGTCACAAGTGGTCTGCTTGTTTCTCTATTTTACTTTAAATGGAACAAGAAAGTTTTAAATCTTATAATTATTGTTTCAGGAAGCAATCAAAGAAAAGAAGGAAGGATTGGATTAATTTAGAATTAATTAGAATAATTATATAAGAACTAGGTATAATCAAATACATATTTTGCATAAATCAAGATTTTTTGTAATTTGTAAAAACCTTCCTAAAAATAAACAACTAATGACTTTTGAGAGTAAAAACTATTTGTGATTTCATAAAAGACCTTTAGCTAAATAATGAAACACATTTTATATTAAATTAATTTTATTACTTATAAAAGATTATAATATTTTGGTGTTCATTTTCATTGCTATGAAGTAAAAGTATGTAGTACAAATTGTACATAAGGTTAAAACATGATTGTGATGAAATAGATCAGTTTGTGCCATGTGATTACATAATTATATCTTTCTCAATGTGCATTATGCCAGATAATGCAAATGAAAAAATAAAAACCATTCACCTGATTACTATAAAAATAACATGCAAATATTTAATTTATGATAAAAAGATCAATTCTTCTTATTTACAAACATTGTTTAAAATATTAAACTAGCGAATAACTGATGCTATTGCAATGGTAAATATTAATAAATAATTAATACCTACTGAAACAAGAAACAACAACAACGGTAACATTAAAACTAAATGATTAATAAATAATCCTTAAAACGTTTCTTCTTCATCACAGTTCTCTGTTGCATGACCGAACACTGAAACAAAAAAAGAGCACATAAGTTTACCAATGGAAACGTGGTTTATTAGAAACTATTCGGTTTTTAAGTTGAAAATGCAGTTAGTAAAACATCTGAGTAAAGCAAATTGCTTTTATTTTGTAAACGATAAACAAGCAACCTGTTTTGCGCGTTCTCTTTTAGCTTTATACTATAGAAAAAAACATAGTATGTATGTATACTATACAGGTTGCCGTATCGAATCCACTTCAAAAAATATAACGGAGATACGATTATATCGCGTTTGGCTGAACCGATTTTGATTATACACTCGACATCAAATAAATCGCACCTCCCGCGACAAGCATTTTCAAACGTATGCTTCCCCACTTCCCACCAATATTGGCACCGTTTGAAAGCCTAGTTCTGACCTTCATTTCATTAAAGGAAAGGTTTTTACCACAAAAATGTGTCTTTAGAAGGATCCAGAGTCACTTCTTCAAAAAATAGGTAGTTACGCTAGAGCCAACTTTTATGGCTATAAAACTGTTAAGTTGGGATTAATCGCTATCCATCTGTTAAAGAGGACACGTGAGATCATTATTTGGTTTTATAACCATAAAAATTGGTCTAATTGATCCCATAGGTGGGAGGCATTTTTTCAAGTCACATTTATGGTATATGTTAATCATTTATTAAGAAATTAATGTGTTTTTCTTTAAGGATATTTATTGGGCTTTCAAATAACACCAATATTGTTGGGGCACCATGATTGTGTCAGAAGAAAATCGTTAAAGTTCGCGTCGCGGAAGGTGCGGTTTATTTGATGTTGAGTATAGTTGGAAATCAGAAAGTTGCATTTCCTTTTCTCATTTTATTTAATCTAGAAACATAACAAGCACTTGTGTACCTTCACAAATATCGCAGTAGGGTCGTGGCGCGGGTGGCGCCTTTTTGGCGGCGCTTGGCGGCGGCGCGTCGCTGTCGGCGGCCTGGCGCGGGCAGTCCTCGGTGTCGTGGGCGTCGAACACATCGCAGATGTCGCAGAACAGACGCGGCGCTACGGCGCGGGGCTTGCGGCCGTTACTGGATACACATAAAAATATGAATACTGGATAACTTTTATTACCATCCGGAAAGTTTTTCTATATTTTACAGTCGACAGCACATTCAGACTATACATTCATATTGTAACTAAGATGGTAAGATGCCAGTGTTTACTTGATAATGATATGCTGTCGTCTGCAACATACGATGCTTAATATTTCAAAAAAACTCTGCGCATGAGTTAATAGTTAAATAATAATAATAGAAACAATCCCAATGTAGGGGCCAGAAGAAAAGAATTTAAAAAGGATCTGATGCGCAAAATAATTTTGCATTATTATAAATACACTAGCTTTCCGCCCGCGGCGTGTGGAATTTTTTTCTGTCACAGAAAAACTTTATGCGCGCGTTCCTGTTTCAAAAACCAGGATAAAAACTATCCTATGTCCTTTCCCGGGACTCAAACTATCTCTGTTAAATTTCATCGAAATCGGTTCCATCAGTGGTTTAGGCGTGAAAGAGTGACAGACAGACAGAGTTACTTTCGCATTTATAATATTAGTATAGATTATTATAATGACAAAAAAGATACGGATCTGGCGCAAGATCTCTTCTTTCAGAAAACAACAGTAAAGTATGTACGGTACAAGATCAAAGAACTCACAAGACAGGCGAGTCGTTGACGAGCGAGCCGCCTTCCAGGGCTTGCACTCGCGCCATCAGCTGCTCGTTCTTGCGCTGCATGTCCACGATCACGGAGTTCAGGAAGCTCACCTGCCCATCAAGCATCTCCTTGTCTTCGGACCTGCACACAAATTAGTCAGGTCTCTACTATTCCTATATTTTATCAATAGTTTTCGCCCTTTATTCACAGTCGAGAGGAAAATGGGAATATAAATTCCCAATTGGGTTTGCTGGACGTTCGTTCGTTTCAGACAAATAACGTCCATTGCTGGACAAAGGCCTCCCTCAAGGATTTTCATATTCCGGTCTTGCGCTGTCCGCATCTAGGTTCTTCCAGCGACCTTCACCAGATCGTCGATCCACCTAGTGGGAGGCCTGCCCATGCTACGTCTTCTGGCCCGTGGTCGTCACTCGAGAACTTTTCTGCACCAATACGAGCTATGTGGCCTGCCCAAGGTGCTGTACGTAACTAATTCTAAATCTACCTCTAATTTAGACTATCATTTTCGAATTTTTATTCCCATTTGCCTTCGAAGGCAATCTCCGCGGGGCGACTACTATTAGTTGATTTAAATATTAAAAAAGTATTTGAAGTGTTATTCAAGCATATTATAATGCTATAACTAATCAAGAATGAACTTACTTTTGCGTAGGATTGTCTCCTTGACCCAACACGCCCATTGCGTTGTTATCATTTTTGTCTCTAATATCATTGCCCTTCGACGCCAGTTCCTTCTGTAGTAACACCTTTTCTCTTTCTGCTATTTCGACTTTGGCTTTATTAGTCTGAAATCAAATAAAATATTTAGTTTTAAGAAGTATTTTTAACTCAATCTAGACTAAGAATCTAAAAATTTTTCATACCTTAATCTCTTCCTGTAATCTGTTAATTATATCTTCCTTCAGCTTTAAATCTTTTAGTTTGTGTTCGATGTCATTCTTTAGGCCGTTGATCACAGATTCGCTATTTGCTAAAGCTTCCGCGCTCGACTTCCGAGTGGCTTGTAACTCGAGAGTTAATTTTTCTAACTTTGAGTCCCTTTCTACGACAGACGTCTGCTGGACTGAGAGCAGTTCCAACTTCTGAGACAATTCTAACACTTGTTTTTCTGCTTCACTTAGTTTGGATTGAAGATCACCCTGTTTAGTAATTTCTCCTTTCAACTTTTCTTTGGACTCGTCTAGCCCTTTCTCATATTCGTGCAATTTGACTTTGAGATCATGCTTAACTCGTTTACTTTCTTTTTTGTATTCGTCAAACTGCGCCTGCAACTGTTTGTTGAGGTCTTCGTAGTTAGATTTCTGTCCGTCATTAATGTTAGACAACTGCTTAATGTCTTGCTCAGACTTCGTCAATAGCTGCTCCAACTCAGTCACCTTATCCTTGGTTTTTTGCAATTCGTCCAATTGTTTCTCTTTTTCGGCGAGCGTGCTTTGTAACGATTTGGTTAAATTATTCAGAGATTCTACTTCATTTCTATATTTCTCATTGATTTGAGCATTCTCTTCTTGTAACCGTTTTACAGTTTGCTGCGTTTCATTGGTTTCCGTCTGTAAAGAGCTATTAACTTTAATTAGCTGCGCTTCTCTTTCCTCAACTAAAGCGTCTTTGCTAGTTATATCTTTTCTAAGTTGACTGATTTCTTCTTCTAACACCTTTATCTTATTTGATTCTGTTTCGCTTTTCTCATTTTGAGATTTCAACGTAACTTCCTTTTCATTTAAAGATTTCTTCAATTCACTATTAATATCAATATGTTCCTGTAGTTTCTTGGTAGCACCTTCGTGTTCTTCTTTTAACTTGTTCAATTCATTTAGGCCTTCAGTACATTTGGCTTCTAACGTCGATTTATCTTGTACAAGAACAGTTATTTCTTTTCTTAGTGCTTCTACCTGACTCAATTGATCCTTTAATAGTGATTCTTCGGCTGAAGAATTAGCTATAAGGTTTTCGTACTTCTGTTTCAAGGAGGAACTTTCCATGACTACATTATTTAGTTTCTCCTCCAACTGTTTCTTACTTTCTGTAACTTTATTTAACTCTTCATTTACTTGTACAAATTGGCGATCTTTTTCATTTACTATTTCTAAATTCGATTTAATATCAACGTCCAGCATTTCTAGTTTCAATGTAAGTTCTTTTATAACATTTTGTTTTTCTTCTAGCTGTCCTTGTAGTTTAGTTTCTTCCGATTTGAGATTATTCGTTTCTTGGTTAGCAGCAGCTATTTGACTTTGGGCTTCAGATAATTCTTTTTCAAATTTAGTTTTTTGGTTATTCAATTGTGTGGTCATATCTTCCAATATTCTTTGTAAGGAATCTTCATGCTTTCGTGCTTCCTCCAATTTATTATTAAGATCATTTTGCGCTTCTGTCAGCTGGTCTACTTTTTCCATTAATTTTACTTCGGAAGATTCTCCATCTGCTTTCAAAATATTAATTTCTTCTTTATATCTCTCAATATCCACTTCCAGCTTTTTACGTATGCTTTCGAATTCTCCGTTAATTTCTTGTTCTTTTTGTTTTAGGGTCTCAATTTCTTGTTTGATGTTTGTATTCTCATCGAGCAATTTATCGTTATTAACTTCCAAGTCTTTAATGCGGTTAGTCGCTTCTGACATTTGTGTTTCTATTTCTTTGATTTTATTTTCCGAATGCTTGACCTTTTCAAGATGTTCGTCAACAGATTGTACCAGTTGTCCTCGCTCTGCAGAAAAGTCTTCTTGTAACTTAAAAAGCTTTTGTTTTAGTTCTTGTTCTATTCTTCCATGATTATTTGAAGCTTCCCTGTGCTTATCTTTAAGTTCTTGGAGTTCCTTCTCAGTTTCCTTCAAATGTTGAGATAATTGATTAAACTGTTCATTAGAATCAGTTGCTTGACCTGTGAGGTTCATGTATTCGTTTTCAATCTTTTCTTTGGATTTTTGGAGTTCGTTACATTTCTCGATATTACTATCAAGTTGACGTTTGTGTTCACCGATCTCCAATTCCATGGTGGATATTTTTGCTTTCAGGTCATTATTATTTTGGGTCAGCTCAGCTACTAATTGTTTTAACTTTTCATTTTCTTCTTTCAATGCCTTTAATTCGTCAGCATTTACAGTGAACTGAGAATTAAGGGAATCTAATTCAACTTTACTTTGGTCCAACGCTTGTTTATGAATTTTTATTTCGTTCATTAATTCTTCAATTTTAGAGTTACGGTCATCGATTTCTTTTTTGTGTTCTTCTGCGATTTTACTGTGTTTTATATTGAAGTTTGCTGTAGCTTGTTCATAATCGTCTTTTAATTTGATTATCTCTTTATCTCTTTCAGTAATAGTTTGTTTATATTCAGTTATAAGTTTTTCAGTAGAACTGTTGGAGACGTTAGATTCTGATAGCAACCTTTCATAATCTTTAGTTTTTGAAGAAAGGTTTTTCTGTAATTCGATTATTTCGACTTTATTCTTTTCATTTTGTTGCGACACTTCATTCAATAATGATTCGTATTCATTCACTTTGTTCGTATATTCATCTTTGACACGAGTTATTTCTTCTTGTAACAATTTACAAGCAGCTTCTTGTTTCCGCTTGGAATCTTCTAATTGCTCTAAATCTAATACTTTGGCACTTAGTTCCATTTTCAGTTTTGTTATTTCTTTGTTTAGATTAACTTCGTGTTCTTTGCTAGCACCCATGACTGGAAAAATACAATTTATTTTAGTTTAGTATAATAATTATGTTATGTGTAAAATTTTTCGTAGATAACTAAGTTAGTAACTTACCTTTATTTAATTCAAGTGTCTTATCATCCACCGCAGCCTGGAGCTGTGTAAGCTTAGTATTAAGATCTATAATAGTTTGGCCATTTTCCTTATTAAGTTTTTCTAAATTCTGTTTTTCATTTTCAAGTTTCGATTCTGCGAGTTGCAACTTCGCTGTTATAACCGACAGTTGCGTTTCGAATTCCGTTTGGGCGATTGCTATCTTCGTTTTGGCTTCGTTTAGCGCCTTTTCTGAGTCAGTCTTTACTTTTGTTAGTTCTTCTGACATGCTTTTTCCTAATGAATCTTTTTCGTGCTCTTTTTCTTTCAATAAAGCATACGCTTCATCCAACAGTTTTTGTAATTCTGAAGACAAAGCTGAAATGAATGAAAAAGGAAAATTTATAAGATTGCACTTCAATTATTATTATGCAGAAAGTTTATTTTTAAAAGAATGTTCTTTAGTCAAGTTTCTATCGTGTAGTGTTACGCGCGCCGCTTCTTTATAGCGCGTGTAGCACGGAGGCCGTAGTCTCTGTAGCGCGGTACTCACTGTGGGCGGCCGTGAGCTCCTCCTTGTGCTGGTCCTGTAGCGCGGCGCTGCACCTCTAGCACGTGTAGCGCGGAGGCCGTGGTCTCTGTAGCGCGGTACTCACTGTGGGCGGCCGTGAGCTCCTCCTTGTGCTGGTCCTGTAGCGCAGCGGTCTCGGCGCGGCGCTGCTCCTCTAGCGCGTGTAGCGCGGAGGCCGTGGTCTCTGTAGCGCGGGTACTCACTGTGGGCGGCCTTGAGCTCCTCCTTGTGCTGGTCCTGTAGCGCGGCGGTCTCGGCGCGGCGCTGCTCCTCTAGCGCGTGTAGCGCGGAGGCCGTGGTCTCTGTAGCGCGGGTACTCACTGTGGGCGGCCGTGAGCTCCTCCTTGTGCTGGTCCTGTAGCGCGGCGGTCTCGGCGCGGCGCTGCTCCTCTAGCGCGTGTAGCGCGGAGGCCGTGGTCTCTGTAGCGCGGTACTCACTGTGGGCGGCCGTGAGCTCCTCCTTGTGCTGGTCATGTAGCGCGGCGCTGCTTCTCTAGCGCGTGTAGCGCGGAGGCCGTGGTCTCTGTAGCGCGGTACTCACTGTGGGCGGCCGTGAGCTCCTCCTTGTGCTGGTCCTGTAGCGCGGCGGTCTCGGCGCGGCGCTGCTCCTCTAGCGCGTGTAGCGCGGAGGCCGTGGTCTCTGTAGCGCGGTACTCACTGTGGGCGGCCGTGAGCTCCTCCTTGTGCTGGTCATGTAGCGCGGCGCTGCTTCTCTAGCGCGTGTAGCGCGGAGGCCGAGGTCTCTGTAGCGCGGTACTCACTGTGGGCGGCCGTGAGCTCCTCCTTGTGCTGGTCCTGTAGCGCGGTGGTCTCGGCGCGGCGCTGCTCCTCTCTCTAGCGCGTGTAGCATGGAGGCCGTGGTCTCTGTAGCGCGGTACTCACTGTGGGCGGCCGTGAGCTCCTCCTTGTGCTGGTCCTGTAGCGCGGCGGTCTCGGCGCGGCGCTGCACCTCTAGCGCGTGTAGCGCGGAGGCCGTGGTCTCTGTAGCGCGGTACTCACTGTGGGCGGCCGTGAGCTCCTCCTTGTGCTGGTCCTGTAGCGCGGCGCTGCACCTCTAGCACGTGTAGCGCGGAGGCCGTGGTCTCTGTAGCGCGGTACTCACTGTGGGCGGCCGTGAGCTCCTCCTTGTGCTGGTCCTGTAGCGCGGCGGTCTCGGCGCGGCGCTGCTCCTCTAGCGCGTGTAGCGCGGAGGCCGTGGTCTCTGTAGCGCGGTACTCACTGTGGGCGGCCGTGAGCTCCTCCTTGTGCTGGTCCTGTAGCGCGGCGCTGCACCTCTAGCACGTGTAGCGCGGAGGCCGTGGTCTCTGTAGCGCGGTACTCACTGTGGGCGGCCGTGAGCTCCTCCTTGTGCTGGTCCTGTAGCGCGGCGGTCTCGGCGCGGCGCTGCTCCTCTAGCGCGTGTAGCGCAGAGGCCGTGGTCTCAGCGCGCGCCGCTTGTAGCGCCGCCTCCGCTTCTAATTCGCGGATACGTTGCAAATGCGTCGCTTTCTCTTGCTGAAATGTGTATTTCATTGTAGTGTTAAAAATGGATTCATGCTTTTACTTAATTGCATTAATTTCCCACGGGATCAACTACAGAAAATTGTTAAATTCACATCCGCACATTAATTTATCATTCTTAGTCTCTGTCTAAAAATGAATGAGATGGTGGTAGAAGTATAGTAATGTTTGTTCATGATAATAAAGTAGGTAAACGGCCTAAATTATTTTGGTGAAAACACGGAAACAAAATGCTTCGTTACATTGGTTCGGAATATAATTTTCGCAAGTCATTTTACAGCTCTATTCCGGTAATTTGTTGTTATATGATTATAGTGCTAGAATGTCTGTAATAAAGTAATTGTATTTATTATATTTGATAATGATCATAAGTATGAACATTACTCATTTTCAGTCGATAATATCAACACTAGAACATGGCATTATATTTGTTTGTAGTCACGACAGACAAAGAGGAATTAGTTAGTAATAATTTTTTTTTTTTTTTTTATTTCAGTCATTAGTAAACTTAGTTTTATTTAGCCTATTTAAAGTTAGACATCGAAAAAAAATTAAAGTTTTACTTACTTCCATCGCATCCTTATATCGCTGAAAACAAAACAATAGGCGTTATTAAATCTTGATCCAATTTAAAAAAAAAAAAGATATTAATCATTTTTTAGAAAAAGTTTTTCACTTACATTGTAATCCTCTTTGTTGATGTTTTCCTCCTCATTCCTGAACATGAGGTCCTCGACCTTCTGCCTCTCATCATCCAGCTGCTTGTTCAGTCTGTTCAGTTCGGCTTTCAGTTTCTCGTTCTCGGTGCTCGCCTGAAACATTTACAAACGGTATATTTTAAATGGTTTAATTATGCGTACCTACCTTGGGTTGGTATATTTTACAATCTCAGAGTAGGTACTCCATTTTGGGACCTCTATTGGGCAAAAAATAATGACACATTGTATAGCCCTCACCTTTTAAGAGAGAGTTATTGAAATATACTTTTTTTAAAAGGATTTGGAGGCGAGTTTACGCTTCTAATACGTCGCCATGAGTAGAGCCGGGGTTGGGTAAAAGTACAAAACGTAGAGCTACCTCTAAGATTATAATTTACTCAGGGGCATAACCACTGCGTCATGAATAATACGGGTCTACCGAGCTACAACAAATTTTGTTACAGGACCCGTTTAGATCACTGGTTTTAGTCTTAGGTAGGAACTTTAAATTCGTTATGACTTACTCCCTCGATACGGATGCGGGCGGCGCAGGAACGGTCTTTGTGGAAAACCTTGGGGGTGGCCTTTGTCCATTTTGACCCATACTTTACCTTTGTGGCTTCCTTCTTGAGCTGGGCGAGGGCGCTCACGGCGCGGTCGGCCTGCAGAGACACCTTCGCGACCTCAGCTCGCTCCAGCATCACCTGACTGATAGTCAGGTGCCTGACAGCTCGTAGTTCAATCTATTTGAATGGTACTCTACCTCTGTGGCTTCTTTCTTGAGCTGAGCTAGCGCGCTCTCGGCGCGGTCTGCTTGTAGAGACACCTTCGCGACCTCAGCTCGCTCCAGCTCCCGCTCTCTCATTAGCCGCTCCAGGTGATGCTGCTTCTCTCGGAGTAGTTCCTATTTATAACAAGGTCTTTGTGAAAGTTGACGGATTTCATTGAAAAATGCTGCTGTGTATTTGTTAGAATTCATTTAAGTCGGTAGGTACATTTAAAAAGTATTTTTTATAATCATGTTCCAAAATATACCCTTAACAATGCGAATGAAGACTGTCCTTAACCAAAATCCTGTATACTTTCAGGTTCTTAAAAATCCAAGTAATATAAAAAAGTTTTCTTCAGATTTCACCATTATCTTGAATGTTGTATCTTCTTGCAAAGGATGTCCATAGCTTGCTGCAGCAATGTAGAGTTGTCGCAGGTCAGCATTAGCTATAAGATAATCTTAATGCATAGTATGTGTTTATTAAGCAACCCTGCATGCATTTTTGTTATAATAAGCCACCATTTACTATCGATTCAATTCGATTCCCTTATCCAATCTTCGGCGATCCAGAATCGGTTGAAATAAGTTTGACTGACTGATTATAATAAGAAATATTTGAATGACATTAATTAAGGTAATAATTATCATTATCTATTTAGTTACCGAATGATGCTGAATCGTTCAGAAGATAATTTAGTGAAATAGCGAAAGTAACTGGAGTCTCTAGGTGAATAAGTATCAGTGTACAAGCTTTGCTTGGTTTAGGACTAGATGGCGCAGTGTGGAATGTCGAAGGTTTCATTTTGTTGAATACAGTTTAGGGATTAGTGCCGGCCGTGGTCAGCTGTATTCGTCGCGCCGAATCGATCACAGCTGAACCGCTGCCAAGGTCGGCTTCGCTGGCAATTGGATGAGCTATTCCGTAAATGTAGAATAACAAACAATATTTTCAAAAACCACAACCTTATCCATAAATTCCATATTTTAATCCATAATTACTATAATTAGAGGTAGGAAGAAGGTAGGTACTTCAATTCGAAAGGAATTCTTCGATCTGTTACATTTTAATGCATAACCAGAGCTGTGCCGATTTTTATAGAGACAGATGGTGCAAAATTTCATCCCCTGTAAGACTTATTTTTGACGTTAAAAATGTAATCCATCTTATTCTTGGCCCCATCTATCTTCAAGTAGGTATGCCTAAAATCCATCAAAATTGGTTCCGTAATTTAAGCGTGAACACGGAATAGACCGAGTTACTTACTTTCACATTTATTATGGTATACTTAGTATGGATATGTATAGAACAAAATCATAGGCTCTATAATATCATTATCCATAGAGAAAACAGAGGAATACGCGTACAGAATACTTAAGCGACGACCCCAGCATAACTAACTCTACTTATTACTAATTTAGCAACTTCTTACGTGATATTCATTTCTAGTCGTCCAGTCAAACAAAACTTCTGTTCTATATGGGATTGAGTTCATTAGTGGTAACCAATATACTGGACGCTCGGACTACATCTTGGGATCTTCATTAGGTAGGGGAGACCGGGGCTGAAAGTGCCGGGGGTAAATTGTTCCGATGCAAAATATCTCGACAACAGAAAGAATTAGATATGTGATCGTATTATTTCGTATAATGCCTAACAGTTGGCCACATGCGACATAATACGATCACATATCTAATTCTTTCTGTTGTCGAGATATTTTGCATCGGAACAATTTACCCCCGGCACTTTCAGCCCCGGTCTCCTCTACTTGTTTCAAAGTATAGATATAGGTAGAGTAAAGAGATGTACATTAAACTAACCTGTGGTGCGATTGTCTAAGGCAATCGTATTCATTTGACAGTTCATAACGTACGTTATGATGTGTCAAACGGCTAATTCTAATTGTGTAAGGAGTTCATAAAACGATAACGATATGATAACGATTTGATCGTAATTTTATACGATGAGTGAATGATGAATATGATTTTGACAGAAAATTCGAATTGTCTAAGTTTCATGAGCCCATTGCTAATGTCAAATGATTGCGGTGACTCGTAACTCATGATAATCGTATAAATTCTCATAGAGGTGTAATTCTATCCTCGTCCTCGTATGCAAATTGTTAATTTATTTCTTTGAAAGATAAAGTGTGGTAAGCGGTGAGTGCTTGGTGTTAATGGAAATAAGTTTTAGTGAGACACAAGAGTTCTTTTTCATCAACAACTATAGCACTAAAAGCTGAGTTACACGTGTTAAGTAGATAAGTGTTTTTCATTTAATTTTACGTGATTAAATTGCACGTACTTAAAACACAAGCACAATCTAAATTTTGACTTGAAACTTACTACTAAGTTTTGTACTATACTACTACGCAATTAATTACTTAAAATAAGTCAATAAAGTAGTTAGGTAGGTACCTACTTATCTACATAACACGTTTTAATCAGCCTTAACCCACAATACTGCCAAAGTGGTAGGGTAAAGTTATGTTGGGACATAAGTGCCCTGTGTGGGCTTATTTACAGGAATAAATGACTAATAAAATAAAGAAAACTGTTTAAATATACACATCTTTTTATTTAAATTCTTTACACAGACACAAACAGCTATAAGTACTTCTTTTGTGGTCAGCCTTCGTCTCTTTACAAACTAAGTTTTCATTTTAAATATAATACTATGGGTACTTTAATCACAGCATTCTTGAAAACTTAGTTTTTTTTTGGAACAATCAACAAGATATAAAATAACCATGAAAAATCAACAGCCTCTCTACTCATTTGTACTTGTCGTTTTTTCTAACAAATAATTATGCAATAAAATGTATTGTTTTAAACTTTTATGGTTACTAAAATAATAATCATTAATACACTTCGAAGAGTTCCAACACTGGTAGATGGTAGGACAGGTGCAGGCGCTGTAGAACAAGATGAGAGCTGCAATGAGAAACAAAAAAAACATGTTAGCTGCTAGCTAGAATGTGGCTGAAAAATTGTGATAAATCTTAGTCACTGTTTTTTTTATGCATAACGAGGCAGGTATTTGACCACAATCGCACCAAGTGTTAAGTGGGATGCAGTCTAGGATGGTACATATCTGCGCTGTAAGTGCCTATTCACTCTCGCCTTGTAAACACCCGGATTATAGTCTTCGGGAAAGACAGCAGCAGGCAACAAATTCCAGTCCCTAGCTGTTCGCATTATAAGAGTCATAATAATGTTATGTTGTGTAAGTATGTTGAACAGTTTATTGGTTAATGTCAATAAAATAGGCCTTACCGTTTTCCAGGCTTGCACCTCTTTAGACGTCCCATCCCCAATCTTGTTTAGTGCCCAGGACGTGTTGCGCCAGAACTCAAGTCAAGGAGCCCTCATCACACGACCACGCGCTGTTACTACATTATTTAGCTGGGTCTCCATCAGGCGTGGGCAATTATTCTTGCCTTTGGCACTGAAAATGAAATTGATTATTTGATATGAAGAAACCAAAGTTACAGGAGTAGTTATTGAAACTTGGGTTGTTTTCATTTTTGATAGAATGCCTTAATTTAGTGTAATAATCTATACTTACTTGGGTTTATAAACAAATTTAACATAATTCAAAAACTTCGTAAAAGTTTTTCAAGTTTTTTGACACTTGACAGATAACACTTGTCATTCACAGAACATAGATTAAAATACTACTTCTCAAAACACTTATTTATGTATAATTTATTAAATGTGAGATTAAGTTCGCCTTAGGTTAAAATTTTGGCATTAAAGTATAAATAAATAAAAAGAAGTAAGCATTTCACGTCGTTTTTCGTAGTCCATTAACGCCACCTATTGTAGAGTAGTATTCAACTTAGCCTGCCTAGCCTTAAAGTATGTATGCCACCTGGGGGCGGGTAGTGGAACTCGTATTTCATTCGTTCTATGCGTTTGGTTATATGATTTGCAGAGGTAAATTTTTAATTCGAATTCAATGTTTTTATGAATAAAAGTATGTTATTAAGGTGCAATCATAAAATTTTATTAAAAAAAACTGCATTTGAACATGGATTTCATTTGTTATTTGTTAAAAAATAATGAGTTTTAGCGAATGATTTTCATTAATAAAACGCAAATCCATGAAACGATTATATACGACCGGTCACTTTTCGGTCTTCATGGAATGGACAAAATTACACAATTCGAATTTAGATATACGATCGATGATCAATTGTATTCATTGTCCATCCATGAACAACTTTACACAATCGCACCTCTGGTTACTAATAAAATATAAGGTTGGGTTGAACGAAAAGCGTTTTTCATGACCCCCTAAAAAGTAGCAATAGTTTAATTAGATGAACTGCTGGTTAAAAACTTAACATTTATTTTGGTACATTAGTTAAAGACAGAACTAAAGCCCTTACTGCTTACTGTATTTGTTTTTTATTAGAAACACTATTACTTTCAGAAGTTTGAAGAATACATTCTGTTGTACTCGTAGATATTCCTATCGCCACCTTAGTTGAGCTCGAGGTATAATTTTTACTGAATTACTTGCGCTGATGACATGTTGTAGGAAATTTCACATTAGCTTCCTACATTATTATTATGGCATTATATGAACCGCACTCTCTGTAAAATTAACTGCTTCCTTCTACTAAACGCGTAGACTTTTTACGTCCATGATAATTATAATTTATAACTCTACATAACTTTTCACATGTTAACCACCGAACCAATTTTAATTAATTTTAATAGAGAAATATAAGCACGATCTTGGTGAAAATACACTAGAATATTTGTAATAAGATCTTACATACATATTATTATGTCAACTAAATGCTTTTGGTATTTAATTAGTGTCTTGATTGTAATATTAAAACTATTGTTTTTGATCAGAGGTCATTAGAGTAGGCGCACACCGTTGATTTTTCGTCGGCCGATAGTTTAGTCGGGCAGTTGATCAGTATGGGCATGTTTGGCAGTGCGCACACTACGCCGATTCGATTTGGCCGATCCTTCATACAAATTAAAATCGGGCACAACTATCGGCCAACTAAAAATCAACGGTGTGCGCCTACTCTTAGACTTTCTATGACAGATCGAAATCTACGCGGACGAAGCCGCGGGCAAAAAGTAAAAACTAGTAATTACTTAATTACCTACTACTTTCGTTACGTAAGCAAATAAATAAAAACAAAAACTTTTATAAAGGTCACTTTCACCTACAATGCGTATCGATTTACCTTCCTAGGTTACGGTCAAATTGTGTTGTTCTATTCTGGTATGTTACTTAAATTCCAAGGGCGGTACGGGCAAGGCTATGTAGGTACTATCATACTCGCTCATGGATAAAGTTGGTAATTGATATGTACTTTCAGTTTGATATTCTTTCAGTGAAAGGGCGATTTTCACATCAGTGCGGAAAAGCGAAGGTTTTCGATTTCGCTGCAGCGATGATGTTTCGCTGGTAATAACATGTATGTACTGACTTCTAGAATTCTATTTTAGTTGACCTATATTCAGTATCGACATTTAACATCCTATGAAATAAAGGGGTTTGCAACTCCAGTTTATTTACGTTGCCATTTCAGTTGATTTTAGTTCCAGATGAGAGAGAGATGTATCTAGATAGACATCTATCTCTACATTTTTACCAGTTAGGTAATGTTGTCTGTGCTAAAAATAGGATGGGTATTTAATTTTACTCCAATTTCTTTTTCTTGTCTGACTGACTCTACCAACCTTAGTAGCTAAGAATGTCCCCGGACCGATGAAAGAGCTATTGTGGTTGCTAAGTTGGTAGATATGTAAGTACTTATTTCGTCCATAACTAATGATTCCGGTGTTATATGACATAATGTGACGAATTTCCAAAACAAGTAATTATATGCCCTTCTACTTCATGCGTGTGAAACATATTAATTCAGTTTCCTTTTAGTTCATAACAACATTACCTAAAGATGTTTATATTGCGCAATTACGCGGCATCAAGGCGGTGAATCAATAAGTCTCAGACTATGATTCAACTTACTTCTCGACTCCGGTAATTAATTAATTCTAATCTTATTATTGAGCTAGAACACCTTCTTTGAGTGTATATTGTAGCTAAATCAAGATAACAACAAGGCTGTTATATGATAATTTTATTGAATCTATTTCTATTTTTAAATCCTTTGAATTTATCTTAGATGACTAATGATCTACAGACCGTTATTAAATAGTTTTTTCATACTTGATAGTGTAAACTAATAAAATCTTGTTCTACTAGTTCCTAAAACCTGTCTCCATAATATTATTCCCAATAAATATCAAATTTCCCCGATCGTTCCATTGTCTGGAATGCTAAACATACCGCTGTCTGTAGGTAGGGGGACTGAATTGGCAATGGCAAGGAAGGAGGCAGGATACAGCCGGTTGGAATTGGCGGAGGTAACCCAAAATTACTGCTATTTCACTCCGTACTACGCAAACGGAGACCTTGTCTGCTTGTTAACTAGCCAAATTCCCACTTAACTACTCAAATATTGAGAAGACTGACTAACTCGTCGCCTAGATTTCTAACGACAGTCTACCAATTTAACTGAATAAACCTATTTGGTTGATTAAATTCATTGAATACAAATGAATTTATTCATTGCAATTTGTCTAATAAAATTTTATTTATTCTGTCATATTAAAACCTCATTAAATCGCATTTGAGTGGCTCAATAATATTTGTAATATGTTTCTGCTCTAATGGATAAAGTATTCATAAATATTTCTCTACAGTCTACCATACTGTAACTTCAACGCGCGAACTGGATCGATTCTCCCGACTAGACTACAATTTTCAATTGCCGGCGACGTTTGCCTAATTAAAGCGAGCTTATTACCATGTAATAAGGATCTAACGGGCGTACGGAGTCGTTGAGTCTGCGCATAGTACACACCTTAGATTACCTCCAGTCAGGAGCTCGTGTAGCAGGTATTACAGGTACAGACAGTACCTATGTATGTATGTATAATTTATTAATTGGTATGCGAGTAAAGATTCTAAATTGAAAAACCAATGATGTTTTCCCGGAAAATTTACTCTTATATTAAAAAAAAACTTTTCTTGTGATAAAATACAAACTATCATGAATATTTTTAGCACTAGGTACGGCAGTAAGTACGGTACTGCAAGTCTGCGGTAATCGTACATTGAGTAGTCTCAAAAATAAATGCATAAAACTTTGATGCTTGATTGATTTCTAAAAACAAGTTAATATGTATTTGGGAAAGTGGTCCGAGACCACCATTAAGTTTTCCTAGAAGGAAATTTAAGTACTCTATAGAGTTTTTGTGTTGACTTAGCTCTCTGTGTGGCCGGAAAAGTGTCGTACCCTTTTCAATCAATGCCTCTAAGAACGGTTAGATCAAAACTGAATCATTAATTTTTGCTACCACCCCGCCTTAAATTATTCGTTAAATTTTGCAAACCATTGATTCCTCAGAATGAATGTACCTAATTGATCACCAATGACTACCTACTTCGTTAAAATATTTTGTGTAGGCTTTATTGCATTCCTCAACCATATTGTGCTTTAATTCTTGCAAATTACCAAAATCATCACCACCAAAACCATATTCAAGTTCAAATATACTCCCACTCGCAAGATACGTATTTTCCTGCCCATATACATATGACTGCATTAACATGAAAATTGGGATTACGCCTCTCAACAACAATTCCTTACTTCTTATTCAAAAAGATTTATTATCCTTGACACGGGTTTGTATTTTACTGTCCACACATTCAACAAAGAGAGAGGATGGGATTTTCATGTTAATACAAGTCCAGCTAATTTATAAAACATGCTCCAAGCTAATTTACAGCGTTAGTGCAATAAAACAACCACACAATTAATTATAATACTTTATTAATTATCCAATTTAGGAAACGGACAAGGAAGGGTAATAATACAAGGCAATAAGAACATTTATTTGACTCCTGTCATCCATTTTATTAAATTAATTTACAGTCATACATCATTACGAACTAATCTAAACCTATGTTACTCATACTAAAAGTTCGTTAAGTAAATTACACTTAAGATTACGTGGAAAATCTAATATAAAGCAAGGGAATGATTGTTTCTGAGTCGAACTTACATTAATGAATATTATCATTACAACTTACAGGCACTGGATGTTTAAAATTAACAAAGAAAGAAATATTAATTACAAAAAGAATGTAAGTAAAACATTGATTCCATCAAAACAAGTATAAATCTAAATAATTTCTGGGAATAAATAATAAATAATGATATAAAATCAAACATTATCACAGTTCTGCATCTGGTATAACTAAGCATTTTCGGATATAAAATTATACAGTGATTTTGAGTGTCTATAAGGTATATTGTGGAACATGATTATAAAAATAGTTGTTGGTATTTTGTACTAAAACAGTGCGTCTTTATTATTGACAAGTTTATTGTCTTAGGAAACCTGTTTCTAACAAAGATCTAGAAAAGCGCCCGCTAAACGGGTTCTTTTTTAGATCTTTGCTATGTATCTCTGTAACAAATTCCTGTTGAATAAATAACATTAAATTCTTAAAACGAAATTCTGTTAGAGTTTAGTTTGTTACAAAATTCAATGTCGAAAAACAAAAAAGGTAATTTTATATTCGTTGCTCGTGTCCATTAGTAAACGTTAAATCAATCTGCTGAAGCAGACGTAACAGTCAAAGAATGTTAGCCCCTTTGCCGACAGCGCGATGGCGACTCTTGCGTCAAACGTGTGCTGAACTTCAAAAACATTGAACATTTGCTGTGTGAACTAGCCGGACAATTTGACAACTTCTTCAACTTTGTTTGAAGTAGTTTGAATAAGGGATCGAACACCACTCACCAGTGAATAAATTGAGATTATAAAAAAGTATAATTTAATATGGAAATACTATCGCTTGATCTCACTTTTAGGTTTGTGTTTTCAAAGTGAACTGACTGAACGATTAAAAAAAAAAAGATTTCAAAACATATAAAAGTAGAGTCAGTCTTACATACATCTTCATTTTAGCAGACTTAGGGATTATTAGTGTATAGTGTCCGATCCCTGTCACCAGGACAAAAACGCGCGTCAAATTAACCGTGACGTTCCCCACGGAAAATGTTCGTAACGTGATTTTTGACGTACGACACACGTGCGAGCGAGCCAGCCTACCGCGCTGCGATCGTGGGATAACGTACCTGTAGGGCGTTCTTCGCGGAGACCGGGGTGGATGAGGCGCGAGGACCACCGACTCGCTGCCGCCGTGCCGTTAGTGACAGTGCAAATGCGCAAAAACATGAGGGGCAAACAACACGCGTTAACGCACTCACTCGCTTCCAGTTAGGATGTTCGCCACGATAAAATCTTATCGATAGGTAATTTTAGACATTTTAAAATGCCTCGATAAAACTTTAACGTGGCGCTTACTACTCTTACGGTTGGGAGAAGGCTGGTGTTTGAAGCCAGTTTTCCAAGGAAATATTCCCTTTGAATTGACGGTAACGGAAATCATTCCTGGAAAACTGGCGCTAGGCTGCCTAACCACCAATGCTAAACATGAATTCTGATGGTAATTTTGTTCAAATTCCATTCCGAATCTTAGAAGAGCATCACTCTTACTTAGTTAATAAAATTTTACAAAACTGGCATACTTTGCTTTGGTAAGTAGGCAGCCTTTGTCTACCGTGAGCTCGATTTAATCTTGTAGCTTTGAAATAATTCAAATAATAAAATCAAATTCAACTCACAGGACAGGCTCGAATCTACGCTCGAGTTTAAATCTAGTTTTGAATGTCGTCTCAAAATAGGAGCTTACTCGCAAAGTTAAATCTGATCTGAATTCCGATCAGAAATTATATAGAAGTTAAGGAATATCTATGAAGAAAGTTCGAGCTTACGGCAGATTGCAAACGTTAGCCCGCTCCCAACTGCACTGCGGCATTTTGGTTCCTAATAGGCATTAGGAACACCGCTTATACAGCTACACCGAATAGCGATACTAAACTTGTGTACACTCCCAATTTGTTTTGGCCGTGTACACAAATAAATCCAATCTTCGACTAATGCCATGAGACAGCAAAAAAGAGATTACGTAAAATTGGCTTTGCAATACGATATTTTTATCTCGTCAAATCGAAGATCAGAACACCAATAAAAAAACTTAAAGCTCTAATCAAACTCTAATTTGCAAATGTTTTATGACTGTGCTAATAATAAAAGTTAATGCAAATACTATGGATATTAGAATATAAGCTGTATAAATACGTACGTATTATAATGTTTTTCTATATTTTGATATAGGTTATAAATACGAATAAAATACAGATCGGAAAAATATATAAATACGTACAAATACTTTACACAAATAAAAATAAATATTTCGAAATAATTTTGCTTGTTGGAGTTTCATAAGAGCTTTCGGTTTCAGTTGAACTCTCTCATGCCCAAACAATATAAATAAATAAATAAAAACACACGCAATATTAGTTAAAATAGCGAAGGAAATTCGTTAATGACATAATATACACATGTACATAATAAATGTTTTTACAGATCTAATCCATAAGTTCTAATAGGAGAATCTTAAAAATAATATCACAGTCAAAAATCATAATAGTTGGACATCATAAGATATGACTATTGCAGTCTTTTGGAACTAATATGGGACTAAAAATTAAGCGTTCCTGAAAGCACACTAGTAGTGATTTAAAAATGTTTATGATTCACCTACGTTGAAATGAAAAATATAACTCAAAATGATGAAACGTGAATTGTAAACAGAATAATAATATAAAATGCAAATAAATATAAATTAACACAAGGGCCAAACCAAGGGGTGCCAGCTACAGACCAAAAAAACTTAAACCGCAGTCATGCAAACGAAAAGCTACTTCTACATGAAAACCATAACTTTTGAGTGTCACGCCTTTCTGGAACTTTTTGAAATAAAACTCTTGTACCTACAAAGCAAATGTCTTGTATAAGTTTTATAACTACGAGTAAACACAGAATTGTATGCATAAACAATCCTATCGATAAGTAAATAAGTTATAAGTAGTGATTGAAAAAAAGGATTTATAAAAAGTCATATCAACTAAGCTGAAGGAATTAACTGCCCTTCAAATGTAAACGACGTACGGGTAAGTGAACTGAAAGGGCGACACGCAAGAGAAATGGTAGCTTTTCCCGAAGCCCGAGAAGTGAGTGCGCGGCGGCGGCATCTCCACGTATATGTCCGTAGCTGCGGCGACCCCGTGGCTGGCCCTCGTCACGGCGGCCGGCCGGCCCGCCCAGCGCACCACCTCGCCGCCGCCCCGCGCCCGTCGCACCCCGCGAGACGACACGCTGCTGCTGCTGCCGCCGCTCGACTCGCTGCGCCTGGAGCGATCGCTCGCTCGGCTCTCAAAGCTCAACACGCTCTCCGAACACCGCCAAGACTTCGGCAAAGTCTCGCTCGCCCAACGGCGAGGATTCAAATCTTTACATTTACTGTTCGCATTGTTCGAGCGGAACACGATATCGTAGTACACGCGCGGCGTCGGCAGAGCGATGATGGCGCAGCGGTCGTGCTCGACGTGCTTCACCAGCAGCGTTTTGTCCAGGAGGCTGGGCGCGCTCCGGTGCGGGCGGGCGCGGGCCGGCGGCGGCGGCGAGCGCGGCGAGCGGGGCTCGGCCGAGCGCGCGCGGGGCTAGCCTACCTGAGCGCCGAGCGACGTCACCCCGAGCCTCACCCCCGCGCGGGACGACGCGATGGACGTGCCGAGAGACGTGAGCGACTCGCGCGAGTTCGAGCGCCGCAGAGGCGTCGCCCGACCGTTGCTGTGGATGGCGCACGCGCCCGGTTTGCGGTTCGACGGCGATCGGGACACTTTCGCGATTGGCGCGAACAGCCCGAAGCGGTGGGCGCACTCGAAGTACCTAGAAACGATACGGGTTTTACCACATGTTTCAACAAACTTACGTGACCTACGGTCGCCAGGTGTACCTCTTTCCGTCCACGGATCCATCGTTCTTTCCCAGGGGATCGTCCAGTTCGACCCCCGCCCACACACCAGTAGCAAAATCTGTGGTTCCAACGAAGCGCAGCGTACCGGCTTTGCTACCTCTACTGCTCGAGACTATGACGCGATCGCCAAGTCGAAGTTCTCCATTGGTCGTTGTCGAAATCGAAGCGTCTGCGGGAAATTAGCATGGATCAATATTTGATTGCTCTACCTGAACTAGGATGTGTTGTCTTGGCGTGATACTGACTCATTTTACTGCTGACGAAGCTGCGCACGCTGCCGTTGGGCGAGAGCGTGCGGCGCGGGCGGGCGGCGCCGGAGGGCGGGCGCTCGAACACGCTGCCCGCGTCCGACGCCGGCGACGCATCGTGCGGCGCGTGCGTGATCAGCGGCACGCGCGTCAGCCGCGTCAAGCGGGAGAAAACTCCGCGCTTTTCCGCACACTGAAAGTATCGCACTCCTGCTACGGAACCATCGTTTTTCCCTGAAAAGGAAGTTTTGCTTGAAGAACTTCTTCGAATACTACCTCTAATAAAATCCTCAGACTTTCAGCTTTCTTACCAATAGGGTCATCGAGCACGATTCCAGCCCATTCTCCGGGAGCGAACTGTGTTTCGCCAATGTAAGCGATTTGGCCAGGCTTAGTGCCTCCCACCCAAACGCGCTCGCCGATAATGAAACTGTCGGTGTCCTCCGTCAATATGACACTGTGATCTGAAAGATACAGTCGAAGAGTTAGTCGAACAACAATTACTATAATCTCTCTTTGAGATCAAGTAAATAGAATAAGAAAGTAGGTAAGTCCAGTGGCGGCTGAAAATGTCTTCTGAATATGCAATATGCATGTCTCCTCCGCATTCCATATTCGGCGCACACTTATGATGTGCACACGCCTTGAATACCGTTGTGTGCAAGTGCAACGGCCGAGGTAAACCATTTGCAATCCCGTTTGCATATCATTGCATTACATCGGACTCTCAAACTTTCGCTTCATCACATAGGTAACCTAGATATCAATAACAAACTGCATTTGACTATGATGGATTGCTGTAATTGTAAAGTGCATTCTCTATAAAAACCATGCTTTCAACAAATTGTCAAACAGTGCGTGACAATCACCATAAGCAAGCAGAATCTGATCGACAGAAACATACAGGGGCATGAGGTGTTCTGTGAAGTCTGGGGTGTATGAATTGCTGTCTTATCAATTGAAGTGAAAACTGTATATTGGAGTGAAAACTGTATATCGAAACGATTCCACGATAATCACGAATAAGTAAAAAAGATAAATATTTTTTAACATAGTTTTTATTGTCAACTAGCTGACCCGGCGAACTTCGTACCGCCTTAGCGTAGAGATTTTCATTATATTTTTTTCCGTAAAAACCTTGTACAGAGTATTAGAAAACTATAAAAAAAAAAATCTGCCAAATCGGTCAAGCCGTTTTCATGTTATGTCGTGACAACGGAAAACGGGTTTCATTTTTATATATACAGTGTGTCCGGGCATGTAGTGATCAAACTTTAAGGGCGTAATCTATGGACAATTTTATCGATGAAAATACTTCAAATTTGGGGCCTGACCCATTTCTCGAAAAATTACATCGATTTAAGTTTTTAATTTTTAGTTTACACCTCTTCTTTAAAAAAACAAGTGAAAGCGTGGGTAGCTTAACATTAATAGGCAAATATTTTATATCATGCGATAGCCAATAAAATTATCTATTAGTAGAAGAAGAAAGCAGACACAAGTTTCATACATTTTATGGGAGTAAGAATGGATTTAATTAGAAAAATACATTACTTTTTTCACTTCTTTTTCAGTTATTTTCCAACACAAGAAAAACCAGGTCGTTAAGGTATGTTTTATTTGCATTGTATTTTTAGTATTTGAGCTATTCTACAAAACGAATGTAAATTTATTAGTCTACGTCTATTAGTTTCGATATAATTGTTGAACAAAGATACCTCTTCCCAGCGGTTTCCATAGCGCACGCGACATGCGAAAATGCACTGCCTGAAAGAATCACACAACCTATTCCGATTACTATGGAAACCGCTGGGAAGGGGTATCTTTGTTTAACAATTACGTCGAAACTAATAGACGTAGACTAATAAATTTACATTCGTTTTGTAGAATAGCTCAAATACTAAAAATACAATGCAAATAAAACATACCTTAACGACCTGGTTTTTCTTGTGTTGGAAAATAACTGAAAAAGAAGTGAAAAAAGTAATGTATTTTTCTAATTAAATCCATTCTTACTCCCATAAAATGTATGAAACTTGTGTCTGCTTTCTTCTTCTACTAATAGATAATTTTATTGGCTATCGCATGATATAAAATATTTGCCTATTAATGTTAAGGTACCCACGCTTTCACTTGTTTTTTAAAGCAGAGGTGTAAACTAAAAATTAAAAACTTAAATCGATGTAATTTTTCGAGAAATGGGTCAGGCCCCAAATTTGAAGTATTTTCATCGATAAAATTGTCCATAGATTACGCCCTTAAAGTTTGATCACTACATGCCCGGACACACTGTATAGATAGTGACACGTTCTTATTAATTATTAGAAAATTTTGGTGAGCAGTAAAACTTTTCTCAAATTATTAAATATGAATTCTTCATTACTGCAGTTATTAGTGAAAATAAAGTCTAATGAATTTTTGCATTAACATATTCTGACAAAGAATCTATAATTAATACAGTTAGTGTCCAATAACATGTGGAGTCCGATAAATAATAAAATAATTTTCCTTCTCCCATTGCAGATTGCAGAGCATAGGATTCACATTTAGATGGCAAGATAACGTCAAAGAATCCCGATTTGATGTTTGTTCATGAAGATCGTTTCTAATTCATTGAACTTCGTGTATATATCGTGGAATCGTAATGACAAAGTGCGGTGCGTTTACCTGAGGACCTCCTAAGGCCCGCCTCGCTGAGGCGCCGCGGGTGCTTCTCCCAAAGCGCGTCCATCGAGGTGATGCTGTACGTGCTGCTGGCTGCCACGACACAAGCGACACACACATACATTAGCACTACTCACACATAGCCACACCTGCATCTCAATTACCATTAAATGAATGAAACGGCACACTGATAAAAACCAATTTGGACATTTCCTATGGCTCCCTTGTTCAAGTTAACTCCCCATGCAATAAATTATATCAAATTATACGACCGCTACCAAATAAAGGTATTGACAAGGACGTTAAATTAAATTAACGAGGAAACATAACTTTGAAAATTTAAACCGTTCCTCATAATATAAATCGTTATGGTTTGAGACGAACAACAAGTTGGTCATAAAAAGAGCAAAACAATAGATAAGATTTACGATTTTGTCGAAGAGACAATACAGTTAATTGCGGACGTTGGTGGTACGGTCAGAAGGGAAAATAGTGTCCATTATTTGTCGTAAGGTCGATGGTATATGATCGAAGTGCGGAAACTTGTTTTGTGGCCGACTATACGCTGTAGGAGCGGGTTGAGCCGACCGAGTGCCGACTTAATTCGACATTGGCACGCGAGCTTCACGGCTAACAGCGATAGAAGTACTTAGGAAAATGCGGTGATAAGTCTAAAATTAACTGCCGTTTATTTCCATTGACAAATCTATCCGGATGTATTTATTACTTTGGATTTCCCTTTTTCCGAATTGGAACATGCGCTATAAAAATACTAGCATAGGTAGGCGTTATTCGTGTTATATGTAGAGGCTTAAAATTCTATTAAAATAAAATGCAAAACCGTTCCTGTTTAATACATTCGATTAGATGTTATGTTGTAATACCTGTTGATTGTTTTTTAATAAATAGAATTACGAGAACTTGCAAATATTATCTTTTCAAGCATTATTTTTCCGAAGTTCACCAAATATAAATTATCTTTTTTTATTTAGATTTCCATTAAATTAGTATTAGTGTACTTTATAGTAAATATACATTTAAATTAAATAATTATGTACCTTCCATACCTGTTTATAGCTTGTAGCAGTTACATTTACATAAAATTATACTTTTAATAATCTGTACCATCCTAGCAAATATATCGTGTTATTTTGCCGTCAATTTTGTCATGCAAGAATTTCATCATTATGGCAATTATTTCTGTGTTGCCGTATTATTATCATGTTACTGAACAATTAATTATGGTTCCTACACCAGTAATTAATTGATAACAAAAGTGACTTTTCAAATGATACAAAGTAAATTAGCCATGACCACGGTATTGAGAATTATTTACGTTGTGTTCCTCCACCGTTGTGTAATGATTCGTATGAGCGGAAATATGAGAGGAACAGACTTACTGGAGGCCTTACGGTGAGAGCGTGGCCTGTCGGGCAGACTGCTGGACACCTCGTCTTCGTCAGCTTCAATAAGGTCTGCCTCGTGACGATAGAAAAGCATCGTGAATTATATACAACAAAGAAATGAACGATGATAATTGATAAACAATAACACAAAGCGTGCATGTAGTGAAGTTAAGCATCGTTCATGCTCGCTATGTGCACGCATGCGATCAGAAACAGAAGATATCTTCAAATTATTCAAATAATAACAGAGCGGAACTCACCTGACAAATGTTTTCTAGAATCGTCGCTGAGCTTCCTCAGAGTGTCCGTGGAACTGCCGTCTATGACAACAAAAACAAAGACACATAAAGCAAAAAATAAAACATGCCGACAAAAACTAGAAACATGTAGTTTGTGATCAGAGTAGATAAAATTGTAACATGGACAACGATAAGACTATGTTTCATGATAAAGATGTTTGTTTACAATTGAGATAAGAATGAGTACTATAAAATAGTAAGAATGACAGCCTTAAACACCTACGAAAAGTACCAGGCACAGCTAATTTAATACAACAACCGTTTGAGTAGGCCCACAAGTTGTAGTGGGTGATTATGTTATAACTTCGGCAGTATTTACACCGAGACCCGATTCCATTATAGCGATTAGTTCTGCTTCAGCTGTTGGTATAAGCGTGTCTAATTTTGGTCATCATTAACCGATCAAACTAGTTAAGTAACACGTTACTTAATAACTGTTCATTGTGATGATAGCGCGTAAATTATGGATTAATGTGACAGAATTTGAACTGGTTTTAGATTTGTATTAGCCGAGATAACGGGTTAATAAAACAGAGAGGCAGAAAGAAACGAATTATCAGATGCTTGATTTCCAGTGGCACTGAAAGACTCACAGCTGAAGTGAGGTCCTTTGGAACAAGAGGCAGGGCAGGAGGCTCTCGAGCCGGCCGACTGGTGTCCGCGAGCGTCCACCACTGACGGTGGAATCACCATACAACTGCGTAGCGGGCTGGCCTTGCCACCGCGCGTGGGCCCGCTTATTATAACTTAGATATGATGAGGCACATCATGTACATAGATATTATCGGAAGGAAACGTAGAGACAACAGAAATTAAGCTCTACTTTGAGAATATTTTGAAATGAAAGGAGAAAACGCTGTCTGCAGCCAATCAATACCAAGCGATCTATTTTCTGCCAGTTAATCCAGAGTTAAGATTGATTTGGAAACAACATTCGCAGGATTTTCAATTTAAACTACTTGTCAACTAATCAATCAAACTTTTCATATTTTGTTAAAATAGTATACTAGAATCAATAACAAAATGTAATTTTGCAAGTGGCTACAATTTTGAATTTTGAATTTTGCATAAAGGCGAATGCTACTCTGTTGATATCGAGTCGTGATTATCTCGAGCGAATTTATAGCTAGACCCGTCATAATAATAACTGTAATTAAGCATTCATCAATAGCAATGCAATCATCCAACCTTAGATTATAAATTACGAGGCGACAGCTTTTCCGCGTAGGTTTCGCTACAACGATAACGTCATCAATGTACATTTTCCAAGACAACAACATTTCAAGTACTGTGAAGCTAATAGAGGCAATTGGACTTGTCGTGAGTCAAATTGAAAGCTTAATAGATACTGCATTGCAGTTACTAATAAATTATTTAACTTCTAATAGAACGCGACGACCTCTCCCTCCCGTCTATTGTACTTGCAGTTGGTAGATTCCCATGGATATTCCTATTTCTTTAATGATCGCACTTCATTTTGCTCGATCAATACTTAACGAATATGGTTAAATAGATGTCTTAGAGATGTACCCACCTCCTTTGTTGTCAAAAATGTAAGACGCCATTAAATTAAATTGACAACATTAACATAACAAGACGGCCTTTTTTCACGTTTGCATGTAACGTGGCGGACTCCCATTGTCATGCTAAGAAGGCATTTGTCATAGTTATTGAATTCATACTTTGACAACTAGTTTGCGAATCCCGCGCAAATAGCAGCAATAAATTTAAACATCAGTCACTTGTCGGCTGACGATTCAAAACGGATAACAATGTTTTCGTGTCCAAGTTTAAAGATAACCTTTGAGATATTGCAGTTAAAAATATGCGTGAACAATCATCGCTTATCACAGGTGTCATACGAAATAAAACTACCTACGCTTATATTGGTGCTATAATTGACGGGGGCGAGCATACAACGACACGATGTGTGTGTACTTTTGTTAAAATGAAAATATAAAATATCACGAGGAAAAATACGAGCTACGAATTAAGTTCACATGTTTATATTAAGCACAAAAGTTGTTTGTGGAAATGATGTAATTGATATAACAGACGAACATTATTTATCCATTTTATTAGCACACGACGAGAGATACTTGACGGCGGACCGTGGCCGGAGCATATTACGTGTGACTTTGGTTTTTGTGGTCAAGTTCAAGTTGAAAATAATTACGTGCTTCGTCGCATGAACGTACGCCCAAACAATTAGGCACATTCTGCAAATAACACAACGGGGCCGTAATTACGTTTTTCTGTTGATTTTTTATCGACTGTCCACAATACTGTTTGTTATATCAGAATTTTGTTAAAATTACCTAAAAAGAAATCAATATGAATGGTTGAGATATAAAATACATACAGTCGAACATATAACCTCCTCCTTTTTTGAAGTCGGTTAAAAGCAGATTTGACTGCTGTCTTATAGACAGTTAATGATGATGACACCATAGTTATAGTAACATACACTGCAAGAGTTTACTACTATTGGTTGGTAGATTAGACTGGCCCAATTAATAGTGGTGACACTTTCACGGGTGACGAGGCTAACATGCCAATTGAGGACAATTTGAGCCACTCACCAAAGAGGTGCTTTAACAATTGATGCAATAACGGCATGTTGCAGGACAAATGCAATTCTCATCGGCAATTACACAGTTTAGCTAATCTTAAGAGTTGTTAAAAAATTGCTTGTAATTAACGCGGATCTATGTGAAGTAGTAAAAATAAAAATGTGGTGTGTGTCTTTGACCAATAAAATTCTTAGTCTGCTATTACTAATAAACATAACATTATGTTATCTAGAACACTAGGAAGTGGTAGGAGGACTACATACGAAAATACTTAGTGTAGTCTGAGTGACCGAGTTGGCGCAAGTGTCCGCGCTGCCGCGATCTTTCGCTTTCTAATGACAACTTTATAATTTGTCATTTAGGTACAAAGGGCTGACTAGTAACTGTCATTCATCTCCATAATGGTCGACGGGAAATTCATAAATTTCCTCCAAAGGAAGTACGCTTCAAATTGATTACCATTCTCACTGACCCACTACACGTGAGGCAACATTGGGGTCATGTCAATAAACACTACTGACTCACCGATCCCGTATTTCAAGTATTTATTTATCTGGCCATTATCATAACTGAAATATTGTTGGTAAGGAATTCAACTCAGGTACATAAAAGATGATTGTTTCATCTGAAGGGCGTGTGACTCATCCACCTGTATGGAGGAGACAATGTTGATGTTACTTCGTCCCCAAAATGATAAGATGCGCCGTGAGGGGAAAAACTCAAAACTATAATAATTGTATTCTTTGGAAAATAAAGACCAATGCCATCTTTGGAGTGTTTAAAATATAAAAGGAATATTGCGTATTAAAAAGCAACAGACCAAAATTACAACCGATATGCCAGCAAGTCAACAGGCCGCAGATGTATTATTAATTCATTGAATCTTAAAATTTATAGACTATTGTGTCGTTTATAGTGAATCAGCGAGCAATAACTTTTTTATATCCATAGCTATGTAAAGATAAACATTGCAATAATCAACATCGGATCATTTCAGATAATGTGAGCATCTCGACATGTACGCAAATGGAGCTCACGGTTGTCACGAGCGATTAACTTGAGCAGCCGGCGGCGCTTTTGTGAGAGTTCCCTTATTAGGCTGGTTAATAACCGCAGCCGCTTAAGACAACACCAGCTTAATAATGCAATCGTTAAAGAAATTGAATAATTCAAAAGTGTAATTGACGGTGCGTTCCTTAAGGGTCGGCGGGTATGGTATGAAATTGGATCTTGATTCACCGCACGTAGCGCCCTCCACACGGTAATGGGCAGTAATGAGCCGCACCAACACTCCACCTGGCATGCTAAATGAGGCTCGTCGCACACGCTAAACGATACTAATTAAACAGACGAAACAGGCGATGTTTAATTAGAAGCAAAAAAGGAAGGAGGCAGAAAGAAAGCAAAAGAATGTTTAAAGTAATTTGATTTAAGCTTTGGTTCCCGAGTGAAAGAAGAGGAATTTAATACCAAATTACCAATGTAAGAAATACTAGGACGTCAAATTACTCAGTGCTGACAAGAAGACATGATTGATGTGGCGCTACGCAAAAAAACTGACATAATAGTTGTAGCTTTTTGCGATCGTGTTATCGGGACATTATCGATAGATCAGTTGGACAGATATAAACTCAACGTTTATGATATAGACATTGTATATTGATGTATTTTCGATATAGATATAATAATATTGAGGATAAATAAACGCACAAATTCCTTTGAATAGCATTGTTTGTTATCGACCCTGTTTATTTATTTACATTATTCTAAGAAATTTGCGTTTGGAAGGGACGTGACTTGGAGCGCTACTTCTCTCTATAGTACATTTATTATTCATATCTCTGAATCATAATATTTGCAATAATGAAAGCCGAAAATGTGCCTATAGCTCTTACGCTATTAGACATAAAGATGAAATATATGGAAACATAATATTCGTTGCCATTGCAAGCACAACTCAAATAGGAACCTTATTTTAGACAGAAATTGAGCTAGAACAGATTTACTGAAGATTGGAGATATTATAACACATCTTATAAATACATCACAGTTCCCTTCGAGATTTATCTGCAAGACTGGTGGCATTATTGCAAGATAACTGCAATGTTCGAAGCAGTTAGGCGCTGCAACGGTCACGATGCACGCCGTATGCGCCGGGTAGCCTTTGTTTCTCACGCCTGCAGAAATACCGCTCAGATTCTTATCCGAGGCAGTGATAAATGCCACTCGTAAAGAGAAGCTTGCAGGGCGTCACTGCAACACAATTCCAGTTATTTATCGGGCACCTTATAATCTATCCGATAAATTTTCATTGGAACAATTTTAATAGGTTATTACTTTGTATCTTGCTTTATCTATTTCTCGGAAAGGTGAATGATTGAGCAGTCAAGTATGTTAGAAAAGCCCAAGTTTAGTTTAGTCGCGTGTTTAGGTAGTGACATCAGCGCAAAGATGGAATCTTTCCTGTCAAGCGCGGTTCTTGACAGACCCTTATCCGTGGCTAAAGAGTTATTTGCTCACTTAAGTCCACATTGTGAATCAGCACGCCACATAGTTTCAACACTGGTTGTAGCATGTACATAGAAATGGAGCGGACCTTTGCCAACTGTGTACATACTCGTAGAAGTGACGAAGCGTATATACCTCAAGTACTATGTGCTTCGCATAAACTACAGATAATTAAGAAGCGGGAAATCCAATACATTACATATTTTTTAAAGATTCTTCTTAGAATTTACGACATTGCGCTATAAAAACAAACGTCAAACCTTTAGGTAATACCGGTTTTGTTTTGACTTTTAAATTCTGCGCTGGAATTCATTCATACATTATTTAACTGTATACATTTCTAGATGTACGAGACAAGAGTTTCCCGTCGACCTGTCTCCTTGAACTTGTACGTCTCAGCTAGGCGAACGGTGACGCAAGTGTTTTGTCAATAAAACAATTCCCACCTGAATGTAGCCGCCTTCTGGGGACTGTGATAATGGACACAAAAACTCGATAAAAGAGATTCATCAAACACCATACGGATTAGGAACGAACATCTTCATTATGTATAAATAATAACATTAAACTGCGCAATACCATGCCATGATCAATATGATGATGGCATACGTTGACGACATTTTTGCAAAGTATGATACAATTATGTACCAGTGTTACAAAATAATTAGGCTATTGCGACTCATTCACATACGATGATTCAGTGTATATTCTGAGTATTAACCGATATTTAAGGTAGATTGATAAGATTATATCGGGTCGTTGCTATTTGTAAAATTGTGTTATATTCACTATCAGAAATAAATAACAGATTAAACTATCACAGGAGGTGAACGATGAGGAAATTGCGAATAATTTTAAGACAACACACCAACACCATCAGGATGTTGAACATGGTCTATGTAATATTTGAGGAGGTGTTTTGTCACATCTAAACACGGCTGTCGATTGAAATTCATGCTAAGGTGAACGTGTGCGTAAATTGGTTATTGACGATGAATATTTAAGTAGCTGACGCCCCTGCACTCCGGTAGATATCGGGAAAGATGTAAGTAAACTTGCAAATGTCTATTTGTTTACTATTCATAGGAAAAAGGTCATAGTAATATTATGGATATCATATGAAAAACATATGGAATTTCCATATAATTTGAATAAGCATGCCAAATTGAACTATTGGTACATCATGAAGGTTCACTACCAGGCATTAAGATGTAGGAGGTAAAGAAAAAAGCGACTATAATAACACTGCAAAGTGCCTTTTGGTGCATAATTTGTTCCAAGATACCGACAATGGGTGTATGGAGGGGAGTACCAACCATGACACCTATTGCAGTGTTTATCACCGAGCTCTGTTATAAAGCTGCCCAGTAAGCAGATAAATTACTCAACTTCCTGCGTGATCCTAGATAATCGCGTTTCAGAATAGACGCCATAAATACAACAAGATAACAGAAACAACTCCTAACTCCCATAGTATATCGGTTAAGGCACAAAGATGGAAAGCGAACCCGATTGTTGTATGAAAGCTCTTAAAACTTTGAGTCCCTAATAGATAAGTATTTATTGAACATTTTTAATGGTCACCTGTCCTATAAAGATGCTTCCAGAATTTGAAAGAACCATGGAATTCTTTCCACCACGTGGTAAAATTTATTAAAAGGAATCCTTCGATAAAAGATTTGGTCTAGACGCGGCGTCGCCGATCCCATTCTATCCGTAATCAAACGCACATAAATAACTAAAGTTCTACTTATTTCACCCCATAAAAGTTGATATTATAAAACGTAAAACTTGGAGCGTATTTGGCAGATCTCCAGGTGGACACCGACATCGTCTACGTTCATTTTTAACATTATTCTGAATTAACTTCTGCCAAGAAAGAAAATATATTTGTAGCTACGAACATTACGTAGTATTCTCGTAAGTTGTAAAATCTTTAAGACACAATGGCGATAATAGGTGTCTTTGTCGCAAACAATTGGAGGTAATGCCACAGGCTTCGAAAAGTTATAAATCATAAATTACGAATGATCCTTGCGCATGGTTGTGTGCTAAGCCTGAGACACTACGCATAAACATGTTTTGAATTGAAGATACAACAAAATGTATAATTTTAGTGCCTTCAACTCTAGCAAACTAAATAAATACTTAAATTCGTTGATATCATTTTACCATGTTATCCAATCTCTTAAACATGAGGAAAAACCCTGACAGGTAATTGATTCGAACTCTACAAAAAATAAAATATCAGAAACATCTGCAAACTTCACTTCCTAATATTTATACTTGTTTTTAACATTTAAGCGACAGCAACATAAGAAGCGACGTAGATGGAGAGATTAATGATGATTTTCTGCAAGTAAAGCAATTTAAAATAATGAGCTACAAATAATATAAACAGATAGTAAAAAGTTAATCACGAGAAACTACGAGGATGTTCACGAACATTAGATATCGTGACGTGAGAACAATTTCGTTACGTAACGAGGATGTAAAACGGTTTGTGGAGAGAACTTTAAAAAGGGATGTCATTTCACGATGACGGTCATTGAGGAGGCAGCGCGCACAGATATCAATTTGTCACGTGGCTGGCCCCGGGCGTGGGTGGCCCTACATCTCCGGACTCTACCAGTCCCGCCATCCTCATTTTAAATAACATCTCAATTTCGTAATAAAAATCGCATGTAAAACAAGCCGGCGATTTACGATTGATTACCAAGACATGTTTGGTCCGGTCTGATACGCTCGAGAAGAATTACTATCGATACGAAATCGAAACCGTAGTTCAAGGCGCAGCGTTTAAATTACTGTGGTGACAAAAACAATGCAAGTTATAAATTTTATCGAAAGGATCATGTTACGTTTGCAAAATATGTGTTAAACCAAGCGCATCGGTAGTCCTGGGATCAATGCTAAAACGTTGACCTTATGTGGCGTGCGTGATGACACTTGTTTATTATTGTGTGTAACCTAGTCACGTAAAGACCCTGCAGGTCACACCTGCTCTGCAGTTTCGCTATGGTCGGCTGATAACAATGCCAGTTCGCGTAATTGAGCAATTCCAACATGCGAAGCACATCTCCGACGAGGGTAAAAGACAGGAAGTTAACGGCTATCTTTAAATCTAAGAATCTGTCGTCTGTTTTTAATAGCACGGGCATTCATAACCAGCATAAAGATGACCTTCGATTCAGTGTTTAGTTTGTAAAATTGTTATCGCGTCACGTGCTTTTAATACCTCTACAACCAATAGCTACCGCAGAATCGGTAGGTATAAGCGACAAAGATGACGTGTGTCACGCTACGAAGTACAGAAAATCATAAAGAAACACTGGCTATTACGCAACTGCCTACTTTTAACTAACAAAGTCGGTAAACACAGAGTTATTTATCTTCAACTTTAGAGTGAATTTGCAAACAAAGGGTCTAGCGTGCCGGCTTATGATAATTTTAACGTTCTTTAGCCAGAGTATCACAGCAACAAAGATGAGATAGCATCATTACTGCTAAACGTGCAAGTTATTTTTCCAAACTTGTAATTACGCTGTTTGAATTAACCTTCACTTTACCTTCGATAAGGCGCACGAACTCATTTATTTGAAATGTAAATATTACCTGAGAAGGTATTGGCAGAAACTTCGAAAACAGGAAAAGATAGTGAGGCAAATGAATAAATTAGCATGTTCAGTAATACTGGGGACAATTTTTTGTGAGTCTCGTACAGCAGCAGACATAGCATCATGATGAAGTCCGACGCGACGTCTCGGTCGATGGGTTTCGCTTTTTTACATTACAATTACAATTTCCTTTGTACGAGACACGGACAAGGTCAGGATGCAGTTATGGCATCGGCGTGGCATGCCACCGGTGAGCTAAACAAGGTTAAGTCCGTTGTGTGGAGCAAAATACATGATCCTTAAGATCATGAGTCCGCTCGTCCAGAGGTCACGGCGAACTTCTCTGACTAAACGGAGGCATAGAAAACTAATGCCGACCACCAACGAGTAACTAATAATAAAATCGAAATAACTAGAAAAAACGTTGTCACAGGCTTAAATGGACATGACGCCGTCTCACCTCGTCATATTGAATGTGACCGGTTTTGTAGAGCTGCAGAAGCGCATTATAATCGCTAAGTGGTAATTACGACAAATAACGCTCCAGTACGTGTCATTAATTATTTTGTTATTATTGTATTTGGATGTCAGTAATAGATTGTTGATAGCATCATTACTTGCTTTGAAGAGCCATAAATCAATTTGGCGAGTGAATTTATTTTCGCAAGTAATTTATTTAGTTCGATTAAGAAAATCAATAATACAAACTTGCAGTTAATATTGTCAACTAACAAAGTTTTCATTAAAACAATATTTAGTGTTTGTTATATTAGATTAGCTTTTATTATTTAGCAGGTGATTAAGATAAGAAAACCGAAGATAAGAATTTGCTTTTAACGGATAATATTGTAATAATAAAGGGCTAAAGTAAAGCACTCGAAGCACAGCTACACAAAATTGAAATAGAAATCTATAGCAAGGCATCCATAGAACCTCACCCTCGTTCCCCAGCCAGACACGCTTCAGGGCCAAAAGGGGATCCCGCAGGGATGAACGACGCACCTAGTCGAAGTGCTATTACAAAACATAGGTATGTTTACGATTTTAAAACCGATGTACCTAAGTTATTTCATCATATTAGGTCACTAGTAGGCTATGTGATTCATTTTTGTAAAGGGCGGGGATTTTTATACCACAGTGACATAATAAATTGGTACTTACTAGTGCCAATACCTAATTTGTTTACCTAAAAGAAGCCTTCTATACTTCTATTACGTACCTATAGAAATCTCAACTCGCTAACAGGTAACACTTATTAGTAGTATTAGTATTCCTAAATCAGATCACCATAATGAACTCAAAGCCGTTTCACCTACGCAACAATTCCTTAGATCAGCAAAATTTTCTACTTTACAATCTATAATGGGAATTTAGTGAAATCGCGAGCACTTGAAGAAAGTTATTGTTAACCGGAACCAGAATGCAAATTGATATTTTCAGATGAACATCAATTTTGTATTCATTAAAATCCAATACGGTCGATATGTTATTGCTTGCACGGATGATTACTCTATTTATGACATCAGCGGAGTGACGAATCACGATTCAGAGTAGTATGATTTAAATAAATTATGCAATTTATTATTTATGAACATCGAAAATATATTGAAGAGTAAAATTAAGAACCACAAACAATTTCTATAATGATGCTACTTTGACAAATGGTAGAGTTCACAAGTTAAGATTTGAACTTAAAACTTTACGTTTAGGTCCTAATCTAACTTCACAAATTGTTGTAACTTTCTTCCATAAATCACACCCAATGAAATAGAAGTGTCGTAGATACTAGATAGATACAAAGTAATTTATTCCGACCACGGCTCTACCAAGAGTTCCCAAAATGTACGGTACGGTTCGTCGAAAAATCTGTCATAATTTTTTGGGTGCATCATCAATTTGCGGCAATTTTACCGACGACTGTTGATAATGTTTCTTAATATTTACGTAACACCTGCATCAGCGTATTTTGATTATTTACATCCACAAATAAAATGCCTTCTGAAGAAGAATACAGTACGAAAATGCTAAGTAATGATTTATTTCCTTTTTGTAAGAGACCAGTTTTCATTAAATTTCGCGGAAAATTTGAGATGGATTTTTTTTTAAGGAGATATACTAATTTCGGAAGGTTGTAAAAGAAGTTCTATTTGCAACATCGAGTAGGTATCTTCCAAAAGGTGTCGTTGTCATTCATAGCAAATTCAATTTCCAAAATAGGTATCGCACGTCTTGTCATGCAATGTTGTTTTCGCAATAGTTTGCACAAACGTAGCTTTGTCCCTAGGCATTAGCAACTTATTAGCAGTACACGAACTCGTTAACACTTAAGCACTGGAACACTCCACAGCCTGCGCTGGATGTCTAGTGCTCTCGAGGGTTGGTTCCGTACCATTGAAAACTAACAGTACTACTAATGCACGTTCTTCTTACAGCTTGTAAAACATCACATTTATGGAGACATAAAACACTATTTTATTAGCTACAGTACGTATTGTCACTCTAAGATCACCTACGTGACTGTAATCGTAACATAACATTTAAATATTATTATTTTGCGCTGATAATAATGAGTGATACTGTGCAAATTACACCTGCCACATTAAAATTCATCACTTTTTATCATATTTAAAGCATTCAATTTAAATTTACAAGGCATCTGCTATTTCAATTTGGGTTTATTAAAAGAGCATCAAAAAATTAAGCCGAACTCACCGGAGAAGCTAATTTTCGTTTCGACGGGCATCTTTCTGGGTGTTTATGGCGTCAAAAAATTGTGAAAAAAATCTTGAGCACTTCGTGCAGGTGTGTTTGCCTCAGGAATGGAGATGAGAGTTCCGCTGGGTCCTGCGTGGTGCAGATGCGCGGTTCGTGAGTAAGTCTCATAAGCGCGCGGGTCGCTCGCTCGCCGAGTGTGCACTGCCGGCCGGTCGTCCTACGCCGCGCCGCCCTCGCTCCTGCCTGATAGTATAACAACCTATACACAGCCTATAGCCATGTTTTGTTTTCCCGGAGCCCCTACCCAGGGCGGCGGCGTGATACGACGACGCGAAATTAGCAATATTAATTTTGTTATATCGCGTGGAATCGCTAATTTAGACGCTCGAATAATGTTAATACCTCTTACAACAAAAACAAGAATTAAATCATGCAATTGATTTGAAGAATACACGCAACTTACATGATGTTTAGTCTAAAATAATGTTTAGTTAGAATAATCCACACGAAAAATTACTTGTTCAATGTTCGTGTTCAGCTCATTTCTTTTGGTTTCGCAAATTATTTATTTCTCTTTTCAGCTGTGTAAATATACAAAATGCCAGAATTATCTTTTAATTTGTTTCCATTGAAATACGAGTGATCTGTGATATTGATTTATAGCGAATCATTTATTTTCTTCTCTATAGGAGTAACGTTTTGAAAAAATATTTTTTTATTTTAGATTGAACTCTACCAATTTTTATAATGCATAAATTTTGCAGCAATCCTACAGCATCGTCAAACTTTGGAATACAAGTAGAATAAATAGACTTGTATAAAACAAAGGGCTCTCACAAGCTATCTTCGGGGCTATCTTATCAAAAGCTGATAGCAAGTGCGTGCCGCGAATTCTTGCTCAGACGTTACGAGTCGAGTAAATGCTTAATACTCGGATTGTCCTATTTGGCCACTGGTGCTTGAACCTTGAGCTATCTAATGCTACTCCAGTCGGCTTGCTAACACGTATTGTCTTAACGCAGACATATATTTTCCATTAGGAAGTATCGTAATTCGGGTGTAAAATTCAGTAAACATTACTGAATGTCTGAATTTGAACTTGAACTTATATTTGGGGGTCGAACATGTTAGTTATTATATGTCTTATCGACTACATCGATGCCATAGGATTAAAGTCTTGCGATATGAATGTCATTACTTATCATTGTGTTGTGGTATTCTAGCACAAGAGCGTCTAGTCATTCCTTTTAAAAATATAGGTAAGTCGCAATTGTCAAATGATTTATCTAGAACGTTGTCATGGAGATAAGGTTACCAGCTAATGATTCATGGCTGTTGAATATCATCCCATGTAGATAAATATTGCCAGAGATAAAGCAGAGGATGTAAATATTGTCGCGTGTTGCCCAACAGTCTTATCCAGTTAACGAGCTGTCGCTTGAGTCCTGTCGTGACAGCAACTACAGTGACGGTTAAACCAGCCACGATTTCTAACAGGTCAAAGAAAGCGAGTCGCCGAGGTCGAGTCATTTAAAAGAGCAAGTGAATCACGTCATCACGGTTCGCATCCTGGTTGAAAAATACCACTATCTGTGGCGAGCTCTATGCATTCGGACCAGGAACTATAACTTAAAATTTAAATCGAATAACAAATCAATTGTTGGCTGCATTTAGAGAGCAGCCATTCCTTTTCTGTTTAAGCAATTACTCGTGTTACATCCAGCCTTTACAAAGATAAAGTAAAGATCTACGAAAATACTAGTCCAGTTACCTAACATAGACTTCAGTACTATTATTGCATCACTGCCACAATATGTAATTATATTTTTATACGATACAGGTGTCATTCATTAGTGGCGTCAATTTTATTAAAATAGTTTTGATAGCTAATGCACTGAACGTATAAAATAAACCAATTTGCTCCTTTCACTGAGCTACCAAGTGACCAAACAAAGCTAATTCACAATAAGAAAGTGCGCTTGGGCTTGCAGGGAACAAATAGCCATGTTTTAGAGCGGTCAGCGAGCTTATACAACCACCGACGGTAAAGTTCAAGCTTCCTTTCACTAGGCGTCTCCTAATTTGAGAATACCATTACGTGTCGAAAGATGTAAGATAGGCAGGTGTAGATAGTTATTTTTAGAAGATAAATCAAAACATGCACAATGTTTGCAAGCTTTTGTTTTATTGAGTTTCATTTCTTGATCATTTATTTTTAGTGTCCCATCCTACCTTCATGTATATCCTCGACCACTGAGAGCCTCTTGAATATTTGAAATCTGTGACGAGGCGGCGAATGGGAGCACGCTGAGTCAGCATAATGTTACTGAGCCGACGAAGTACTTCAGACCCTACCGCTTTTGAAATATGTACTGCCTTATGAATTGGGCGATGAAATGGGCTTCTGGAGATGCCTTTTACGTGTTTCAAGAAGGTGGCAGAATTCAAAATACTTTTTACTGAAACCTCCGACGATTTTAATATTCTTGTAATAAGTTCTTTATAGAATTCAAATAGTAACGAATTGACAGTCAGTAGAATAGTAACACGAAAAGGTGAACATCGAAAATGATTTTTAATACTTTCTGACCATTGCAAGTAAAATTACAACCGTTCTATTAAATGTAGAGCAAAATTTATTGTAGAGTTTTAGCATTTTCTGAAAGAAAATCATAAAATTCCGAACAGTCTTACAAGTACAAATAGTTTTCACAAGGTGCGGATGATAGTGGGTAGTTGGCTACTACCGCCGGCAGTAGTCTAAATAATTTATTAGCCTATCAAACAAGTTTATAACTGGGCCAGTTATTATAGTAACATTGGCATAATTAATTATAATACTTTGATGTAATAGCCATCCATATAAGACCGGGGCGCTGACCGATAGATTATACTTCAAACAATCCTTGACTGACGGTAGAGTTTACAGCGGAAGGCACGTAGCGGAGTTAGCCGTCCGTGCTCTTTCATCTTATTGGATTATTTTACAATCGATGCATGCAGCATGCCACAGGCGAACTCTTTGCCAGCCGAGAGATGTTTTGACTGAAATCGTGAGGCCACTTTTGGAGTCTTTTTTTTTTCAAATGATGTCAGAATACATTTTCGATGCATGCAGCATGCCACAGGCGAACTCTTTGCCAGCCGAGAGATGTTTTGACTGAAATCGTGGGTCCACTTTTGTAGTTTTTTCAAATGATGTCAGAATAAATAACTAGTCAAGCTGAAGCTGAATACTTAAGGTAGAGCACTTCCAGAAATTCTAAATAACCGTAAATCAGGCAGGCTAAAATCACCTGTCTGTATTTTACGACTTACTTAACAGATTTTTACGTAGTTTCAATAAACCTGAATTAAAACCAGATAGTTACTAACTACATAACTTGTTACTAACAACCTGGTTGAATAACTATCCGTTCTACATGTTTTTAGTACGTTGTACCCATTTGGTCTAGAAAAGAGACGAAAATGCTTTAAAATGTTAAATGATTGTCAGTAGTCCATAATAAAAACATTTAAAAAATTTACCGTAACATTAGCTTTTCAAGGAACAGCGAAATAAAACAGGCGACAGGCGTCAGTTAAAATGACGTGCAATGAATGACGCAGCATTTAAAAGTCAGTCAGTACAGTACCGTGGTAAGAAACGCGATTGCCTAAGGTTTAAAATTAAAATAAAGTTAAAAAGATTTTAGTCATTAAACGTTTTGTGTAATATCCGTCTTAATAAGCAGGCAAATTGGCTCGGTTACTACTTGTATAGTGTTGCAACTTCCTTGCGTTTGCATAGAAAAGGAAATATTAAAAATCTAGATCAGCAATGATTAGCAGTAGCAATCGACCATCGGAATCGTAGCATTCTTTGTCCCATTTAGCTCACCTTTTAAAATAAGATACCAATTTTGCAAGAATTGCGTAATTTCTATCTCTACATTAGCGGGAATTTAATGAGTATTCATTAAAGGCTCTACAGTCTACAATACAGGTGTGAACAGTGGAATTTTAAACTCTATTTCGGGGAAGTCATTTGATATACAAATTAAAGCGGGTACTTCTAAATGCAAATAATTGACAATTGAGATATCGTATCACCGTGAGATTGTACTGGATGTTTGTTTTGAGTTTTTGACTGGCCAGGCAGTGAGCTGTGACCGCCAACGATATCCTGCTCCTAGTCACGTACAAAAAGCGTATTTACCAACCTCGGACTTGACTCAATCAACAACATTTCCTATCCAAACTTATTTCATACATGTTGAAAGTTTTTTCTCGTTGTTTAACAATATTATGTATCGGCCAGTCCTTGTCAACTTTTTATTGAATTAACATCACCATTCGTTTTTATTGTTATGTCATTTAATCATGCCATCCAGTATTCATGCTGTAAATATTAATAAGAAAAGAAGTTTAGAATTTCACCACATCAAAAAATATCAAGTTAATATTAAAATTACTATAGCCAAAATGTTATCTCTCAAAAAGGTTTTCTTATCCCACGAGAGTCTAGAAATGCGAGACCAGACGCAAAGTGGCCATTTATTTCTTTTATGAGTGTTACTTTCCTGATTTTATCACGACTGTTTTTTTACTTTTTGGTTTAAAATGGCACCTTTAAACTTTAAATTCATGCATGTGCGTAATACAGTCAAGGCTGTGCGAGTATAATTGCCGGTTTCGACGTTTAATCAAATTCTTCGCCGATTAGTTCGAAATTGGCAACGTCGACGTTGATATTGACTTTAAAATGTATCATCGCTATGCTGGTTTTCACACACGTGTGCCTGAGGGCCGGCGCGGCAGACCGGAACACTTTCCAGTAATGATTTCAACATAGCACTCAAGTTACAGGAATATCGGATCACTCAGTGGAAAACCGGAGTTTAGGTGAAAGAGCAGGATATGATAAAATTGCACGAAAGAGTCGCCTTACGACATTCATTCGAGCGGTTTCAGCGCTTGATCAATATTCGCAAATTAATTCTATTAGTTAATCTAGCTTGTGTTTTAGGCTAATAGCAACCGGTTTGACTTAAGTGAGTTTATGTCGTTGCATTGTGAGTAGGGCATGTAATATCGGAAGGTTTTCAATTCCGATATTGGTTTCCGATATTAGATCTCAATATCGGAATTCCGATATTAATATCGGAATTGAGTTTGTGTTATAAATTTTAAATATTTGGTTATATTCGTATAATTTCTCGATTGTATACAGTAAAATAATGATTTTAATCAAAATTTTTAATTTATTACAAAATAGCACTTCTTAAAATTATAAAATTGAAGTATTTAAAACCATTTTGTGTGTTAAGGGTAATCATTGGTAACTGATAATGGGCCAATTATGGAAATGGACTAGCAAAGAATTTAAGTGTTTTTGTAAAACAGGTATCAAACAAACTTTTACTCCTTCAACCAATACTGGCGGAACGATTTGTACAGTCATTCAAGTCACATGTTACAAAAATATTAGACAGTGGTAAAAAACTTGAATATGCTTGTAATTTGTTCCTTTTGATTATCGATGTACAACTCACAAAACCATGGGGTGATATCATCATCATCATTTCAACCATATGACGTCCACTGCTGAACATAGGCCTCCCCCAATAATTTCCACAATGACCGGTTGGTGGCGGCCTGCATCCAACGCCTTCCTGCTAACTTTATGAGGTCGTCGGTCCACCTTGTGGATGGCAGCCTTATGCTGCGCTTTCCGGTACGTGGCCTCCACTCCAGAACCTTGCTGCCCCATCGGCCGTCAGTTTTGCTAACTAGGGCAGAATCGCTGGAAGACCTCGGCACAATGCTTGAAGATCTAATCGAGTCTCCCAACAGGTAGGCCTTGGACATGGACAAAACAAAGCTTATGACCATGTTCCGCCCTACCTATTTTCGGTTGGGAACCTGATTTTCGAAATTGTTGACAAGTATGTCAACCTCGGATAAACGATTCAGCTAAGTAGATTCAATTTCGAGAAAGCGGTAAATCGTCAAATCCTACTCGGCTGGGCCGCGTTCGGGAAACTACACAACATCTTTTCGTCTAAAATACCTCAGTGCTTAAAGACCACCAGACTACCACCACTTAAAGATTACCAGTGATAATATACGGCTCGGAAACGTGGCCTCTCAAAGTTGCACAGCGTGGTATGAAGAGGGCTGTGCTTGGTCTTGGGGAATCAGAAATGAGAAGCCCTGTTTACGAACTAAAGTCGCTGACCTGACATAGCCCGGCGGACTAGCAAGCTGAAGTGAAGTACAATTTTATTAATGTTTGGAAGGGAGTTGAGATGTCGTTTTTAATTGCTAAGACCAAGTACGGTAAGTGCTAAAATTGTTTTAGAACATTTTATGGTTAGTAATTATTTGCAGTGGGACAAAAAGTGATGTTGAGAGACATGAGAAAATCATTGGTCTTTGCCAATTATGTACTTTGAGCTTTGTAGCAGGTTCTGGCGCGTTTAAATGCTTTGTTTAAAGTCTCAATTAAAACCTTTATCTGATTCCGATATTACGATATTGGGTCGCTCAATATCGGAATTGTAATATCGGATCTCACCTTCCGAGATTCCGATATTACGAGATTCCGAGATTCCGATATTCTTGCCCTAATTGTGAGTTTGTAGAGAATGACATCAATAGTGATACATTAATAATGTAGCAACCTTGAGTTAGTAAGACCAAGCTACGTCACGATTTTCTTTATGAAGCGAGACATTCGTCTTGTTTAACCCTTACACGCTTATAACTAATCCAAACCATAAAATTATTTTTTCTTTAGTCATATCTATTTATTTTAGTCTAATTTAACATAAAAGTAGTACAGAAAATATATGTGCTATGTATTTCAGTGTTTTTCAGTAGGGGACACATATGTCCCTATATGCGTTAAGGTATACATTGCCTCATATATTGGAAGTAAAGTACTTCGACGCTTTTGTTGCAAAATAAATACAAACCACACTAAAAATACAAATGTAATTTAATCAATAAGCATAATATTAATATTTATAATAAGAATTTAAAATAGATAGCGTCTTATCTCACATATTTTTATGTTTGATCCTCATCTCATCATAGGCCTCTTTCTTGAAGTTAGACCTACCTAACTTGACTGTCGTTGTCCAAGAACAACTTTGAGTGTAGAGTCCAAACCTTCAAAGGAGTGCTGTAACACGATATTTGACATATTTTTTTCGTCTTGTCCATATTTATTTTGAATCCCATTTATTGAGAGCCTCTACTGAGGTCATAAAGCATTGATTCTAGATCTTCCAAGGTATCAGCCGTGACTACAATCGTTAAATCTTACTCGGGGGGATAACATCCGAGAAGCTTCGCGACATCTTATCAAAAATACCACAGTGTCTCAAGACCTTAGATAGAAAGTCTTTGACCAATGTGTGTTGGCAGTGATGGCGCACGGAACGGAGACGTGTTCCTTCACTACGGGCCTCATGAGAAGGCTCAAAGTCACCCAAAGTCTGATGAGGAGATCCGCAGGAGAGCCAAAGTAACAGACATAGCCCGCAGAATTGACAAACTTTCGCGGCAGTGGGTAGGGCACATAGCTCGCAGAAGTGAGGGCAGAAAATTTCTCAAGTGGCGCCCACGGATAGGAAGACGCAGTGTGTGTGGCAGGCCTCATGTTCCTATGCTTCTCGTATACATAAATGTATACGAGCAGCACAGAAACGATCGTTGTGGAAGTCCTCAGGGGAGGCCTCTGTCCAGCACTAGACGCCCTTTTATCCAGGAGGAAATCATCCTCATTGTCACTATCATCAGTCATCATGACTTCATGACTTCCAAAATTTCGTCTTTCCTGAGCGAATTTTTTTATGTTGATTTGAAGACAAATGATTTACAAAAAAATGTATGAATATTATAATAAAACATCGATACAAACATACAAATTATAACGACGCAAACAATATCCCTAGTAAGAACCAAGTTTCCCTTGACGCATATAGGGACACCCGTGTCCCAATTAGATTTTTACATAATATTCCTAACTTGTACGAAGATGATTGAAAATATGCAATAAAACGATAATTATACTTACCATTGAATGTAAAATTGGAAGAAACACAGTGGCAGAAAGCCGATAAGTAATAAAAAAATAATTTTCAATTTTGACGTCTAACGAATTTTTATTTCACATTTTGTGCCAGTATTTTTTTACACATGTAATCCAGTTTTTTATTATTTATAGCGCATAATCATAAAAGGTAATAATAAAATTTAAGAATATTAAACTACAAATGGTTTAACTTAACCAGTATTACTGTAAATCGTGAAAACTATGTGGGGACAAATATGTCCCATATGCGTGAAAGGGTTAAATAGAATAATGGCGCAATAATTTCTACCGCTCTCACGTTCTCTGTAATATGTATTAATTTGGATTCAAGAAAGGTTGATACAAAGCATGTATTCAATCTTAGATAGCGTCGTTTGTTTATATTTTAACATCATCTATGTTGATGACATCATTCCTGACTGCATAATCAATTAGAGTGGGCGAAACGAAAGGATCAAATTATATTTTCTCCTACTGATTATTTTTGCTCCCATTGCAGAATCAATAAAGAAATAATAAAGTTCTTAATTTATATTTAACCGACCACCACAACACCGGTTTATTTTTAATTTCATGAGTGTATTGTCATTATCATAGTCAATAACAAAGTTAAATAGCTTTATGTTTGCCAGTGCCCCTATACATTACAGAATGTTTTCTCAGATAAAAGAGTGTTAGTCATTGTTTTTTAAATGTACTTAACAAAGAGCTACCCACTTTACGTACCAGCCAGGTTTATTTTAGCGCGAATTTTAGCGAAAATGTTTAGGTAGCTCGCAAATCTCAATAAAGAGCTCTTAAAACCTTTTGAGATTACTCTCGGGAGGAGGTCATTTCTAAACCGCGGCGAGAAAAGCTGGAAAAGTTCTATTCGGCTTTTTATATTCACAATATTTACCTACTTCTTCTTACATAATGTACTTACATACAACTGTACTGATTTAAAATCTATACTAACATTATAAAGCTGAAGAGTTTGTTTGTTTGTTTACTTGAACGCACTAATCTCGAGAACTACTGGTCCGATTTGAAAAAATATTTCAGTGTTAGAAAGCCCATTTATCGAGGAAGGCTATAGGCTACCATCACGTTACGAGTAATAGGAGCAGAGCAACAATGAATAATGTTACAAAAACGGGTTTTCACGCGTACGATGTCGCGGGCACAGCTAGTATGTAAATAAAATGTAATGATAAACCATTTAAGCATAATAAATTAGTGACTCTAGCTAGCCTGTGCTCTAGCTTGTACTCATTTGGAAGTATAAATCCGATAAAATTATGTCGGAAGTATAAATCCGATAAAATGATGGCTAAAAGATTTTTCGAGGATGTGCGCTTTCGAAAGCGCGACAAAAACTAGAGGGGGGACTTTATGCCAAACTTTTGAGAAACGGTCCCAAAAATCGAGCTGAGAAAGATCTCATTATTTCCATTGTTGCCATGCATGCCAGTGCACATTCTCTGTTATTGTTTATTTATTTGCAATGCATGCAGATGTTCACACATTAGGCAATTGTGTCACCGTCACAATCTCATTGTGATGTTCTTAGCTCGAACATGCGAAGTTAGGTCTTACTGCAATTGACCTCTAAAACTAATTAAACAAGATAACAATACAGTTATTTTATCTTTGTCTCAATAACAATCTGTGTGAGCTATGTTCAATTAAGTACAATTTAATTAAAGTTAGATTAAGGATATGAGTAATTGAATGAATACTCGGGACTATTGGGTTTTTTAAGTATTTAGTTTCCAGGTCAAGGCGACATGACAGTTTGATGTATGAAACATTAATTAGCTTATGTTTTCCGCGGCGAATGGTTTGACTAGCATCCATCTTTGATGTGCGACTTTCACAGCGTATTTACAAAACTTTTAATTGGCGAGGCCCGTTGGTAAAATTTAATGGGTTCTCACGATGTTATTGCCTTTTGGTTGGCATTTAACAATTAAATAGAGTGAGGGTCTTATATGACATTTGAGACGAAACGTTTAGATCTGAGAATAGAATGTTTAGACCCAAGGCCGACCGCCTGCAGCAGGATTAGGTATGTGATATTTTGAATTCAATGCATTGTAAGTTGATTCGTGGATACGTTAGTAAGCTGGGTTAAATACATATGAAGGACAACTAGTTACACTTTAACTAGATATTATTATATTATGAATTGTATTTATCTCAAGCTCAAGTATCCAATGTTAACAATGTGATCTACGAGTAAGTTTATTATGCAAAAATGTTTTACTAGGATTTCACAGGGACAGGAAAATTATTACCATGTTACTTTATACGATGTCATGATATTAACATTAATTTAAACATCCTTTTGAACTGATTGAGGTACAGCGCCTCAACGATGTTAGTAAATGTCAGTCACGCAACTCGACGAACATCTTAACAAAAATAATATGATTAGAAAAGTGAAAAGCATCGGAAATATTTAAGAAAATCTTAAAACATAATAGGTAATAAATAAATTATAATACGTTCGAGACAAGAGAAAGGAAAGCCCTGAAATTAAGTTTTCAGCGATTGTATGTAGAGCACTTGCAAGAAGTATTTGAATTTAATAGACACATAAATTATCCTATCTAAATAGGCAATCAAGCTTGTTAATTGGTTGTAGAGCGGACCATTCATCTAAGATATAATCGATGTCAATTCGTTCCGTGACGATAAGTCTGTCAATTGACCAGGGTTGAGGTAGCGGTGCTCTATAAATTGATTAAGGATTAGAAGATGCTTATCTGTAGCCGATGTTAGTAACATTGATGAGACATCGTTATTATTTTTGCTAGGAATACCCTGGAGTCTGGAACCAATGAGGATAACCTAAGTTTATTGGAAGTCAGAAACGGTGGTGAAACAGTTGTAGAGTCGCAAGTATTTTGGTTTCAGACTTCCATTTAGATTGCAGAAGATTATTTTGGCTTTTTGGTGCTTTCTTACTTACTTACAACACACGCTACTATGGATTAAGTTCCTTGAAATTTCGTTCGATACGTTCATACCTACGTTCGATGAAAATTCCTTCCACACACTTTACGCCAGTTTCTCTAACTTTATCATTAATTTGATTAGAAGGTATTAAAATTTTTATGAAATAGAATGATTGAAGCGTCGAAACTATGTTTAGTTCTAAATTGGAACCACCATTCAAGATCAATATGAATCACAGAAGATGCTATTTCAAGTAATGTGAACCAGGTCAAACTTATAACGAGGGAAAATGTACGTTCGCTGATTCGTTAATTGAAGTATAATGAATTTCATATCTTTTTAGACTTCGTATTTTGTAATCTATTGAAGGCATGAGACACAACTCGTACGGGTTTTTATTGTGGTAAATGAAACGAACCGCAGAAATTTTAATTGGTGATGCAACAGCTGTTTTTATAAGCGTGGACAACCCTGGTGACCTAGATGTCCTCGTGATTCTTATTCGTGAATCGTGACTTTGCGGAAATATTATAGTCAACAAATCTCATTAAAGACATGCCAAGATATTCAGTTATTTAAAATTGACAGCGATAGATTGTACCAACAATCTAACAAGTAAAGCAGTTCTGGCTCTGCAATACTCGTATCTGATAATGAAGAGGATTAGGTCAAGATCTAACAAGGACAAGGTCTTTAAGATTAAAGATGATTAAATGATTATGAGTATTCTAAAGGCACTGGAATTGAATGAGAAAAGCCCAGCATTTTTGGTAGAGCGTCTGGGAAATAACAACGAAGCTTTTGGTAAAAGTAAGGAAATTAATTTTCTCAAAATAATATAAGATTGTCTTTCCCGTTTTGCGCAATACGTCACAGATCATCCTCTGTGACTGTAGATTAATTAATTTAGTAGGAAATTATTTATTTGTGGAGCGATTATTTTACCGCAGTAACACAGTTTTCGATTAAACCCCATAATTTGTACGAGCTGTTGGAGTAACTTTATTATTATTACTTTCTAAACCATGACAAACGTTATTTAGTAGAGTTTCTACCATTGAACCTTATTATTATGTGTACGGACGAACCCAAATAAAGGTAAATGCTGTGGGCACTGTGGCGCTTAACATAGTTGAGATAGGTGCGATTTTGCAATAAAAATGTAATTCTGATGGGCTGTCGACTGTACTTAGAAGCACCAGCACCGATAATGGATGATGACCTGGCGAGCGGCGCGCGCGTCACGCACGTCCGAGGAGAAAGTGAATCGCGAACAATGCAAGAAGAATTGAAGGCTCCAAACCATAGCTTGTCAGTTTGAATGTCTCTTTTCAGCTCACGATAGGAATGCCGAATGGACAGGTTTATACACAATACCTCAAATCATCGTAGCATTTTTCAAAAGAAAGTAAATTGTGATACTAAACTCGAGGTGGTGACCCTATGAAGTCGTTTGAGCACTAGTAAATGAAAATGGAAAATAATTAGGTCTCAAAAAGAGACTGTAACTGTAATAATAACCTAATCAACTTTTTGTTAATTGTCTAGTCAATGAAGGTCGGAATTCCTAACTGTACTGTAATAGATAGTTATGTTGTTGTTACCTGTATACCAGTTAGTTCGGACCAATAAAAACAATAAACAGTTAAACCGCGCTCGCTTTCAAAAACTGGATCAGTCAGATATGGCTATTAAGATTTTTTGTACTTAAATAATAACACCGTACGCTACGCTTACGTCAAAGTACCAACGTAAAAAAATACACTTAGAATGGGGTCAGGGTTTTATTTCGAAGAGGTGTGTAACTGATAAGAATCTTCTAAGCAGATACATTTAGATGTTTCTTTATCTCAAAAACTAAATTCATGGCTCTACTATGTGATCATGTCATGACCGTGACTGTGATCGATCGATCACTTGCTATTGTTGGAAAATTCTTTCAAGTTCTGCTATGCAGTAAGGCTATCACTAGAAAAGTTGGCAGTGTTTCCGGGCGCAGCGCAGATTGGCTTCGAAATGTGATTTTCTTTCCATTTCGGCGGCCCGCTTTTATTGCATTTCACTTGGAGAACCGGCGACCTCCGGCGACATATTCCCTACAGCCTACTTTAGGCGTAGGAAACTAAGGAAAATTGCTTCCAAAAGATCTACGGCTGGAATAAATTGACAGCGTAACATAAATCACTTGTTTTATGCTTATTGAATGAATGATAAGGTGAAATCGTGCTTTATTGCTTTAAACGAGTCTGTAACACGTACTCACGAGCATGAGCGGTGCAAATCGACCATCGGATCGGACACAATTTCAGGTGAAACTCCGCGGTAGCGCCGATGCCGCAGCAAAACAAAAGGACTGACGTCTCAAACGCTCTCACTTTCTTGATTTGTATAAAAAATAAACAATAAAAACATTTAACAAACTACTTCAGGCCTAACAAATCTAGTAAACTATCAATCAATATATTAATTTATGTATTTGCGTTTCGTGTTATTATAATGGCCGTGTCGAACTTTTAAACGATGTAGAAGACAGGTTTCGCTTGGTATATCACGGTCAAATAATTCACTAATCCTCGCATTTAACGGCAATCCAATTTATGAGACGAGAGTAGAGGTCAGACGGCGTGTGCACCTACCTCATCGATATAATAAGCGAGGATGACCTAATACCCTAATGATAAAGTAAACAAAATAGACATTTAAATTTTTATCATGATAATGTAATGTTATTATGATACTAGGAACCACAAATTAATATCGATTGATCGAATTTAGCATGCAAATTGGTTAAATAATTAAACTGATGTTGTGTTGTGCTAATTATACCTATATCTAACATTCCAATTAATTTGTTGAATTTTGATGGGTTTTAATCATTGGAGGAAAATATTAAAGAAAATCTCAAGTTACTCAATAATTTTAAGCAAAATTGATAAGTATTTTATACCTTAAAATATTCAAATGTCCGTATAGCTCTGTGTAACATTTGTAATACAATCTTAATTAACGGCAATGGTCTTTATTAACTGACCGTGAATAGTAATGTATTATCACTGAGTATCTCTTAGGAAAGTAGGTCACAATGTTGCAAGATTTGCTGCAAACTGTACCATGCAAATATACAACTTATACATTTTATAGTCCTCCTTCTCAGAGGTAGGATAAATATTAAACTCAAATTATAATATAGCTGTGCTCTGGTGACCATTTGAGTCAAGATTCAATTAAAAGGTGATGGGCAGTCTTATAGTATAAGCTAAATCAGAGAATAAACTTACTCAGTCATTATCTCAATTTTAAACTGCAAAATTAAATAATAACAATAAGACATGATTGCTTTGATAAATGCTGAAAACATTTAATTCAAATCCTAAGAGACTGGAGCCTGTGTCAATTGCAGTTTGTAAACATAATAAAATACAGTAACTCAATAACAATAAACTGCAAAGAGTATTAAGACCTTTACTACAGTGTCTTTTTTTATTCTTAACTTGTGAAACTTTATTATTTTGAGACACCATAAAAGAGGTCTTAATAGCATTGAGAAGTGAAAGAACTTACCAGTTCTAGGAGAGATGGGCACTGCTGGTTTGGGGGCTGAGTTGGAGCATAGTCTTCCAATCTTGCTCGGCGGCTTCAGGCCAGAAGGCTTGGGCAGTGATGAGGGCCGCGCTGATGCTGAAGTGGTGACTGATGACAGAGTTTCTGATGATGAAGAGACTGCAGGTGTGGCTGCAGCTGGTGACGACGCTGATGTGTTCATCGGCGCTGCTTCTTGTACTTCACTCATTCTTTTTTTTTCACTACTTTTTAGGCACTTCACAATTTTTTTTATAATGATCCCATTGTTTTGACCGAACGTAACAACATCAAAGTTGTCTGCAAAAATACTAGAAGATATTAACGGTGTTACACGCGTTTCAAGTCATCGTGTGACCATTAAACTATAAATATCGCAAGTTCCCGCGCAATAACACGGACGCACTATCTGGATCACGGCCAATGTGAAATGTGGTAAATAATGGCAAATATCCGAATCCGTAATATTTATCAAGTAATGCAATTTATCTACAAAACGCAAATAATCGCGCAAAATCACGCTGGCCCTAAACCCAAAACAAGTTTTAAATAAAGCTAAATAAATAGCCAAGTGAAAGAGTTGGTTATATAAAACTTAAAGAAGAAAAATATAACGGCATACCTTGAAGAAATAGAGCACAAAAAATGCTTTCCGTAATCAAAAGAAAAACCTCGAGAGATTTTACCGCTCGTCGTCACGACCAGCTGAGCTTGACAATGTTATCACTATCACTTCACACCACACTAATTTATTGTTCTTAAAACATGTTGGAAGAATTAATTATCACGGTAAAAATATTATTTGATTAGCGCAAATCCAAGCGTTAGCTCATCGTAGCTAAGCCGAGAACCGAGCACGTAACGGAAAATAAAATCGTACGTAGCGATACAATCGCTGTTCGCCCATCACGTTTCAAAACATCAAAAATGCGTTTCGTTTACGAAGCGAGACATAATTTAATTATTACCTTATTAATTAATGATAAGAAATTAAACAATTTACAAAGAATAATTATTTCCAATCAATGTGTTTTACTTACTTAATTAACGGCTTAGTCAATATATTAATTAGAAAGTAAAAGAAATATCTTTCTGTGTGATCAAAACGCTTACTTTGAATTTTTAAATTGATGTCCCAATATTCACCACGTTTTTTCAGATTGGCTGTTACAGGCAAAGCAGTTTCAATCAACCAATGAGAAAACTTCATAAATGTTGATGAACCAATACTGTTTCAGTATTTTTTGGAAGTGAGACAGCAAAAAGCAAAACGTCATTTTTGTAATGTCAGCGCTATTGTCTGTCAGTTTTCTTGTCAAAAATGAGCTTTGCATTCGTAAATTTTGAAACTTTCCGATTCTTGCAATGAATTCAGGAATAAGAAAATAATGGACAACTTAAGTGTATAACTAGAAGACAAAAATGAAGTTGGTTTACAAAAGTATCGAGAAAGATGGCTGTGGGTCAGTATTTATATTTACACATCTGTTTCTTCCCTAAGATAAGCGTTCATATATTTTTTCAATATTTTCAGGAGTATTAGCCTTATCCCCGAAGAATCGGAGGATATGTGGCATGCCTTCAATCTCATTGCTGAAGGTGACGCAGTAACTGCTTCCACTGTGCGTAAAGTGCAGACGGAGTCGTCTACTGGCTCTTCAACCAGCAACCGAGTGAGAACCACGCTGACCATTCGCGTTGAGACTATCGACTTTGATACTCAAGCATGTGTACTACGGTTAAAAGGACGGAACATAGTCGAAAATCAATATGTAAAGGTAAGCTGAAATTCTATAATCTGGTAACTCATTTTTGTGCAAGTTCATTATAAGACCAATGGAATTTTATTGTAAATATTACAGATGGGCGCCTACCATACCTTGGATTTGGAATTAAACAGAAAGTTCACACTGCAGAAGATACTATGGGATTCAGTGGCATTGGAACGTGTGGACATGGCCTGCGACCCGGCTCAGAATGCTGACGTTGCAGCCGTGGTCATGCAAGAAGGCCTTGCCCACGTTTGTCTTATCACACCATCCATGACTTTGGTGAGGTCCAAAATAGACATGACTATACCAAGGAAAAGAAAGGGTTTTACACAGCAGCATGAAAAGGTAAAATTATTGTCTTTTCTACAGGTTCAGCTCAAAAAATGGCTTTAAAAGAATCATTTTATTGCAATGCAATTATATTATAACATTTTTTAGTTGTTTCAGAAACATATAAATTTTAGAATAACAATGCTTTATTTGAACTTTTCAGGGACTGAATAAATTTTATGATGCCGTCATGCAAGGAATACTCCGTCATGTTGAGTTCAGCGTGGTCAAGTGTGTGATTGTCGCTTCACCAGGGTTTGTGAAGGACCAGTTCTTTGAGTATATGATGCAGCAGGCTGTAAAAACTGACAACAAACTGTTGATTGAAAATAAAAGCAAATTCTTGCTGGTTAAGGCTTCTTCAGGATTTAAACACTCCTTGAAAGGTATGAATATTCTTATCATATTCTAAAATAAAATAACTACACTCGGCATCAAATAAATCACACCTGCGACAAGCACTTATCAAACGTATGCATCCTCAGTTCCCCACTTTCCACCAACATTGGTACTATTTGAAAGCCTAGTTCTAAACTTCATTTCATTAAAGGAAAGTTTTTTGTCCCAAAAATGTCTTCAGAAGGATCCAGTCACTTCTTCAAAAAATAGGTAGTTACGCTTGAGCCAACTTTTATGGCAATAAAACTGTTAAATTGGGATTAATTGCTATCCATCTGTTAAAAAGGACACGTAAGATCATTATTTGGTTTAACCACAAAAATTGGTCTACTAGGTCCCATAGGTGAGCCCCAAGTGAGGCCTTTTTTCAAGTCACATTTATACCTGTTAATTGTTTATAAAAAAATTAAATGTGTTTTTCTTTAAGTTTATTTATTAGGCTTTCAAATAACACCAATATTGTTGGGGCACCATGATTGTGTCAAAAGAAAATCCTAAAAGTTCGCTTCGCGGAAGGTGCGATTTATTTGATGTTGAGTGTAGTTTCATCAATTCCATTAAATTGATATTAATCATGCTTACATACATTGTCAAGTGGCACTGATTTTTTTATAGACATTACCTACTTATTTTTGCATTTTGAAATAATATGTATTAAGCTCTTAGCTGCCTGTTTCCTTATTAACCTTTTCGCCACATAATCAGTGATACAGTAGAAAAAAAAACTATTTTTATACTAATTCAAGGACCAACTTATTCACCTTACTGTGTTTTTTTAGAGGTTTTACAGGAACCAGCTGTTATTGCAAAAATATCTGACACTAAGGCAGCAAGTGAGGTGAAACTGTTAGAGAGTTTCTACACCATGCTGCAACTGGAGCCAGCAAAGGCTTTCTATGGGAAAAAACATATTGAAAGGGCGAATGAGGCAATGGCTATTGAGACACTTATGATATCAGACAAACTATTCAGGTAATATTAATTATATTTTAAACTCACACTTATTGAATAATTGTTCTTACTAAATTGGGCCGCATGACCGCATCTGAGCGGCGCACTATGGATCGAAATTGCGATTTATGAAAATAGCGATTTTTTTCACAATATCTATTTGAAAAAATTACCTATCGATAGGTTAAGTTATTCTGATGAATAAAATTCGTAAAAGTATTTCTCTAAAACCAATAGTTTGGCTGGAAAAAAATGTTTTATGATTTTGGAACCTCATAACTTCTGAACAGGCAACTTTGGGCGTGCGCTGATAGTGTAGGATTATAGTCAACAAGCCATAGAACAAGGCTCAAGTAATTTGAAAATTATAAATATAATACGCTCAAGTAGTTTCAAAGCAAGATCTGTCAAGGCTTAGTCGAAATCGATCACTATGTTTCATTCCATGAAACGAAAATGGAAAATATTTTTTTCCAGCCAAACTATTGGTTTTAGAGAAAAACTTTTAACGACCTTTATTCATCAGAATAACGTAACCTATCGATAGGTAATTTTTTCAAATAGAAATTGTGAAAAAAAAATGTTATGTCCATAAATCGCAATTTCGATCCATAGTGCGGCGCTGCACTGCGCTACACGTGACCTAAGACCTAACTGACCTATCTAGCAGCGCCGCCCTAATGTGGCACATGTGATATAATCAATATTTTTTCAGGTGTCAAGATGTACAAAAAAGAAAGGAGTATGTATCACTGGTGGACTCAGTTAGAGAGAATGGTGGTGATGTTAGGATATTCTCCAGCATGCACGTGTCTGGTGAACGTAAGTTTTTGTCTATGTTTTTTTTTGTTTTGATAATCTAAGCAAGTTAAGAAAATACCATAAAATATTATAAAAATATCATGCTTTCTAATCTATCGACAATATTAGAATGTGCCGCGTCTGCTACAATTTAAGAAATAGGATAATTTCAGTCAAAATCTTGTTTTACTGAGACCTGAAAACTTAATTATTCATTGACATGGACATGAAGATATTTCTAGGTCTCTCTTTCTTTACTAAGTGGGAAAAACCAAGTTACCTAACATATTTATTATCCTGTTTTCAGAACTAGATCAGCTTACTGGATTAGCTGCCATACTTCGTTTCCCAATGACTGAGCTGGAAGACAGTGATGCAGAAGGCGACAGTGACGACGATTCAGATTGAAATTAAGCACCAGTAATTCACCTCATCACATTGATATTGATGTTGTTAATTTATCACACACATAATCATATTCTAATTCATGAAACAGAAAGAAATGCGTATTACAGGGCTGTGCTTTATTTACTCTTGTGGTAACTAGCCCTCAATCCATATCTTGAATCTTAACTAGTGAATTTGTCATTAATTTTATTTTAAATTAATTTATACATTCATAAGTATATTTTTAACTATTGCCTCCCTTTTAATTGTTTTATTGTATGTAATAGTTGTTGTAAATATTGATGTTTAGAATAAATAAAACAATTGTTACAGTACATGTGGTATTTATTTCACATTATGTATAGTAATAATCCTATGCAGATGCAGCATCAATGGCCTGCATTCTCTGTTTGCGTTTTTCTGCTTTCTTTTCTTCCTTGGCCTTCTCATCATGGAGACGCCTCTTCTTCCTGAGTAGCCATATTTCCTTCTTTCGTTTTTCTTGTCCAGCCTTCATACTCTTGTAAAGGTTTCTGTGCTTCTTGCGAACAAGCTTTTCTCTCAGTCTGAATGCTTGTTTGTCTTCAATTTCTTTTTGATATGGGTGCTCTTTATGTGGCACTCCAGTTGTAACTGCCATGGCCTTTTTCTGTAAAAACCAAAAATATCAATTAGTTAACTGCAAATTTAATCATAAACAAAATAATTGGATAATAAAAATATAATATACCTTTTCCTTTGCTAATTTCTTCTTCTCAGGATCAACCTCATCTTCATCTTCAGAGGATGATTCGTCCTTGATTTCTTGTTGGTATTGTTTTGTTAGTGCTTCATCAGGATCCTCATCAGATTCTGCATCTTTTTTTTCTTCATCTTCATCACTTGCTTCTTCAATATCAGTATCAGAACCTTTATCATCATCTGTAATTTTAAGAGTTTAGTTTATTCAAGGCAACCATGAATTATATCATTAAAATAGTTATAAAAGCAGCATCCTACTCACTCAAAGGTTTAAGATTGGGATCAAGTAGTTCTCTTTCTTCAGGTGGTTTGTAAACTTGGTCTCTGATCTTATCTGTGAATGGTGAAAGATGGGGTGGCAATACAGCACCCATGAGGTATTTGTTGATGGGCAGCAATGTCCTGGCATTGACACTATCAAATACCCATTGAGGTTGAATATAGTAGCGGGACAAGTATTGCTTTTCCATACTAGGCCTGTCAACAATCTGGTATGCAATTGACTCATCTGATTCATCAAATGTGGCCCCAACAAAATGATCTTTGTCCCACGACACCTCACCACCAAAGCACCGAATGATAAATACAAGAGGTTCTCTGGGCACTTCCCTGTTGATGTAGAATTTGAGGCCTTTGAACATTGTTTTCAGTTTCTTTACATTCTCAGCTTCTTGCTTAGCTTCTTCCAGTTTTTGTGGGTCCTCATCTTCAGTATTGAATATATCCATTTCTGGCAATTCTTCAACTTCATTGGCACCAGTTATTTTCACCACTGGTATGTTCATAGCAGCTATCCTCTCTGATACATAAGACTGTTCGTCAATAAGATCTTTGTCAGAATCAGCTGAGAAAGCCGCTGTCAATTTTGGTGGGTATACCAAGTTTAGGGAGTGGTATAGCTTGAAATTTACAAATCCAAGCATCATTGTGTAGAATTCAACGAAGGTTGACATAATTTTGAAGTCCACTTCATCCTTACTTTGTGGCTGAAAAGAAATAGCAATAGGTTAAACATTTTATGCTATACACTGCATGTGATTGGATAATAAGTGAAGCTGATAACAATGTCATAATAATATGACAAAAATTTAATCCACTAACCTGGAATGAGAAATGATGAGGAACAATCCATGTGATAGTTTGTCCCTCAAACTCCACCTGATAGTAATATCCCTTCACCGATACAAATACTTTCCGAAGTGCCTTTTCTGCTATGACTGCATGCATAAACTCGACTGTTAGTCTTCGGCATAGCATAGACTGATCTCTGGGAACCCTTTTCAGTGATGGGAATGTGCTAAACAAGAAGCACAGAGTGAGACAATCATCCAAATCGCGTAAGGCATCAACAAAAGTGGGATATCTTTCTTTGACAATGTGGTCAATGTTTGTGTCTGGGTAGTCACGTAAATATCTTCTCATCTGACGGAAGTCTCTCATCGAACGGGCTTTCCGAATCTTTTGTTGGTATACCTAAAACAAATTTTTCGTTGGTTATTTATAAGCTAAAGCAATACATAAATACATTTATGTTTCCTTAAAACCTTAAAAAGTTACTTACTTTTAGCTCTCTGATTTTCCATAGTACAGGCTCATGTAATAGAAACTTGATATCTTTTGTATGGTACAGCGTTTTGATACCTCCAGCGCCTTTCTGAGCCCTCTTACGATTGCGAGGTTCTCTCGGATAAATACCTTTTAGAATACATATACGTCTAAAATCCTTCAGTGTTAATTGTAGTTTTTTGAGGGCAGCCTTCCTGGTCATAAATTGTGCTCCCTCTCCAGATGAATACTGTAATCAATACATTTTGTGGTTAGGATCAACAAAAACACGTGTGATTTTTATAAGAGTAAATAGCACACATACCTTCTTCTTCTTCTTGGAAACCATTTTTGTTTAATTTATTATTTAATTAAATGTAGTTACTATGGTTTATCAGTATTCTTTTAGCTTTTAAATTAAATAAAAATTAATTTATTTGTTCAACACAACACATCACAGGTGATGGTTGACATTTGAAAGAAAGACATTTTACTTTTTAATTTAGTCGTTCATTACCGTCAGTCCCGCGATGGTAATACGATTATACAGCCTAGGCGACCTACCAATTATTGTCAAAATGAAATGAATAAAAAAAGGTTTTTTGTATTTAATTGATTTATTGAAAATATTAAAACTATAATAAATAAATAATTTAGAATATTTTATGCAAATAAACAATTATTCAGTTTCGGTAGCTACTGGGCTCGCCGGTGTAGATGGTGCTACAGGCGTAGCCGTAGTTTGTGCTTGTGCCTGTGCCCACGCACTAGGATCTACCATCACATATTGGTAAGGGTAGGCATACGCCTGAGGCCACATTGGAGAGGGGTGGGTTACAGCGGAGCTGGCGGTTTCTTCGTTAAGTCCGGCATCCTTCAAAATGGTCATCATGTTAGCGTATGCCGACATCATTTGTGGGTAGAAAAATTGGTATGGGTTGTACTGAGGAATTGCGGCAGCGACTGGTACTTCGGTCTTGCTTTCGGTTTGAGCTGGCAGAGTTGGGTTAGCGGCAGGGACAGCATATGGGTATGCAGCAGGAGTGGTCTCGGTAGTCGCTGGTACTGGAAGTGCGTATGCGTACTGTACTGGAGGGTTGACCACTGCTCGCTTCTGTGTCTTCTGTTCTTCAAGGTTGTAGCCGGGTAGACCAGGCTGAGATTGTATTGGCAAGAAATGGACGGGCTGGTCGGTCAGCCATTGTGTTTTGGCGCCGGTGTCTTCCGTGGCGGCCACGTATAGGTCGCCTGTTGTCCCGTCTACAGACGGCTTGACGTACAGTCCATGGACTGGGTGTAGTTGGTTTGCCGTCTTCGAATAGGCCACGTGTCCATTGGCCCCAGCTGCAATGGCGGACACGGCCACAATCAAAACTAATCTGAACATGTTGGACCAGACTTGGAGGATTGATGACTGAATGATGTTCAGTTCGTAGCTTGAACCTTTTATACTATGAACCCTAGTAATGATTGACGAAGATTGCATTGATTCTTATAGATAAAATTAAGATAAAATGAGATGAGTCGATTTTATTAAAGACACGTTCTGCTGTTCACAGCTTTGGTGCTTATCTATTCTGTCTTATCACTAAATAGAAGTAGTCATCGTAGATTTATTAATGTTAAAGTTTTACAAAATATTGACGCAACTAGCCTTAGTTACAATTCATACGCTGATTTAGGATTACGTCATTAATTTGTAAAGGAGCATAGCCTTACATTATTGCTTTTAATTTTGATGATCTAGCTAGCGTACACTACACCTACATTGAAGTCGTGATGTTATGTGTTACACGAAAACATCACGTAATTACGTGCAAAATATATTTTCTTTCCAGCGCTACTGTAGTAAATCTTATCCAACTCTTAAATTTAGCATGGCCGTTATAAATAAAGGGAATCACACCATAACTCCCGTTTTCCCCCACTTTTCCAGGTTTTTGATGACACATTTGAAATCTACGCACAAAGTTTACCTAAGAACCGATCTCAGTTAATAAGTATTTATCTTTCAAAAAAATTTTCCATTTGATTAAGGTAAGGTAAAATATTACATAATTAAAAGGTAAAATAACCCCCCTTCTGGCGCAGTCGAGTAAAAAGTTAAATACATAACCGATAAAACAACAATAATATGACGCCATAGCCTTTACAACCCTTTTAAATATGTAATTGTAGTTTCTGTACAGAGCTCGTGAGTTCTACATGTTTGTGCGATGTATTTCTATGGTTTTGGCAACCCATGTGGTTTCCAGTTTCCGGACTTCGATTTGCGTGAGGGAGCATGAAGAGTTCTCGCTCTGCGGGTGGAAGTGTCCACCTACTTGCGTGAACTTGAAGTTTATGGGAAGGATTAACAGTAATAGTAGGTAGTAATTTAAATAATGATAAGCATTAATCACGGCCGATGGGGCAGCAAAGTTCTGGAGTGGTTGTCACGTACCGGAAAATGCAGCGTGATGCTCCCAATGTGGACCGACGACCTCATAAAGGTAGCAGGAAGGCGCTGGATGCGGGCCACTACCAACCGGGTGATGTGGAAATCATTGAGGGAGGCCTATGTTAAGCAGTGGACGTTCTGTGATAATGATGAAGCGTTAATCAACAAATCTACCAACTCTTTGTCGTCTCTAGAAGTACCTAAAGAACGCCTTTCAAAGTACAATTAGCACGATTCTGAGTGTGTCCTGGCGTGGTAGAAAGTAAAGTAGAGTAGGTAATCCAGGAATCCAGCTTGTGACCCACTGCGTTTAAGACGGTGACGGTGCTCGTAAGCTAGATCGTTATAGCTTTTAATTATCATTCTATGACGAAATTATAAATAGATAGGTAAGGTTAAATTACATGCATGGTTTCGACTATTTTGACTTTAAACATTATTTAAAAAATATATAAACAAATATTAAAGTTGGATCGAACCCGGTACCTTTTATAGCATTTAACAATTATTCTAGCATACAATATGATTGTATTGATTGACATGTTTCTGAAAATTCAAGTCGGAATATTTTTTTTTTTTTGCTAACTATTGTAATTTTAACTTGGACAAGTAGCTAGGTAACAGCGATTGAGGTCATGTAATGTTTCACTAGTTTCACGACAAACATTTCGTTTGTAATTTAATGAACTAGTTTCTGCCTGCGGTTTTGCCTCTCGATGCCCTTCGAAGATAGTTTAATATTAGAGTAGAGTAGAACCATTCCTAGCTCTAATTCTTCGTAACCAAAAATTAAACAGTTAAGTAAAAATAATTATGTAAAATAGACAGATTAAACGACAAAATTAACATTGAGGGAGGGTATAATACTCCTGCAGCAGAGACATAAACTCTTATTCATGATTATGCATTATGATGATCATCATCAGAAATCGAACTAGGTACGTAATAGTAGAAGACGTTAAACATCCTACTAATATTATAAATGCGAATGTTTGTATGGATGTTAACATGTTTGTTACTCTTTCACGCAAATATACTGAACGGATTTTGATGAATTTAAAGTATTATTGTTTAAACATCAGAATAACATATAGGCTATAAGTTATAATGATTTAATTTCACGATCAAATTCAATTTTTATGTATTGATGGCAGGAGGGACTCTATGCTCCTCGATGTGGGAGTGCACGGTCGGCGGCCGCTGCTCCTCGGGCTACATACATTTAATGATGATGATGATCAGAAATCGAATTGCTTAATAGAAGAAGAAGTCAATATTTTATTATGGCTTACGAGATTTATGTATTGATGGCAGGGGGAACTCTATGCTCGTCGATGTGGGAGTGCAAAGTCGGGTGCCGCTGCTCCTCGGGATACATTCGCGACGAGTACAGCAAGGGATGCGTTATGGTGCAGGACTGCCCGGGTATTGATATGATTTCACAAACATTATTAGTTATGTAATTTTTCGATGAACAATTTAGTAATTGTGTAAGTGTATAGTGTGATTTTTGTTCTTTCGCTCTACAATTTTTAATATCTAAGAAAAGTATGCACGAAGATTGCTAAGCCAGTAGCGGGTTCGACTGCCGCTGTGGGTAATGTTAGTGTTAGTGAGCATTATTAATTATATTTTATAAAACTTATTACTTTTGCACAAGGCGAACTTAATGCCATAATATGGCGTTCCCTCCCAGTCAACCATAGAATAATAATATGTTTAATTAACTATGCAGTTGCCAGCCATAGTAAAGTCGACAGCCCACCAAACTACAATTTATGAAGAATTCAAATTATATTACTCTTGTACAAGGCGAACTTAATGCCACATGGCGTTCCCTCCCAGTCAACCATAGAATATGTTTAATCAGCTATGTAGTTGCCATAGTAAAGTCGACAGTCCACCATACTAATAGGTAGGTACTATACATTTTTGTATGAAGAAGAAATTCTTCCCCATACTACTCCCCTAAGAAATTACTCCCCAATCTTCATAACTAAGATTTGATTGATTTATCAAGAGATTGATTTTATACGGAGATGTGTTTCAATAGAGAGTAAAATGATTCATACTAATTTCTCAAATATTGCATCAGATTATGAAGAAGTTAATACAAAATTCAATAATCATTAAGTAGGTTAATCGCTTAAAGTAACATTGGCAGTGGTTCTCGGTACAAAATCGGCTGATGTTGGCGAAAATTGAAATTCTGCGCGAGCGCACTCGTTGCGAAATCATAATATTGTTATGCATTTTAATGTTGTTATGCGCTGCGATAACCTAAAGGGGTTTGCTTGTATTTTTTAATTTGTATTTAAAAAAGTGTACGGCTTTGGTTTTGTTTTTATTAACTAAACCGTCACTTTGGTCTATGTGTATGGTAAGACCACCTAGGCAGCTTTCTCCGACCCAGACGTTCCGGATTCGATTCCCGTGGGGGCAATTTTTGTGCTCAGTTTTGTTGATGAAATTCTATGGCCGTCTGATTAACTACAACCATCAGGTGAGATGCGGGCGAAAAGCACGAATTAAAAACATTATCAAATTACGTTACTTACTACATAATTATAAGAATACTAACTTGAGTAAAGAATACAAAAGAGTAGGGACTAACATTCTATTTACCTACTGGAAATAGGTCTGATTTTGTAAAAAAATATGTAGAGTGCGATCTACTGTTATTGTATACAATTCAACCTATAGGTATAATCTGTAGAGAGGTCAATTCTGTACATGAAATATATTTTCAAAATAACTATCAGGGGGTGATTAGTGATCGATACTGATGCCAAAAATGCAATCAGTAAAATTTTTGTCTGTCAGTCTGTCTGTCTGTCTGTCTGTATGTTTCTTATAGAAACAAAAACTACTCGACGGATTATAACGAAACTTGGTACACTTATTCTTCATACTCCTGTAGGCCTAAGATGCGCGCCGTGACAACTTTTATCGACGTCAAAATGTATGAGCTAAATCGATAAAATGGCGTGATAACCGCTTATCGCGGCGCGCATCTTAGGCCTACTGGGCAGGTTATAGTATACTTAGGAATTCCCACGGGAACGGGAATTAGCAGGAAAATCCTTTTGTATGAAAAATCTAAACCGCTTAAGTTAGACGCTTGTAATTTGGCATGCAGGTACCTTAGTAAACTTAAAGCTTAGTTACAACAGGATAGTGAAGATGAATCCTAATGATATCATCGAAATCCACCAAGCCGCATGGTTTGCAGCTTTCACTGCAAAATGCCAAAAAGAAATAACTTAGTATAAAACCTTAAAAAACCTTCATTCTGTTATTAATATTATGAATAAAATTATCTAAGGATTTATTGAGTTTTTGCGATACTCCGTCCATAAAAAAAAAACATTTGTCTTGTTCTTAATATTAAATTAGTTGACTGGTAGAAAAGACTCATAACAGTTTTAAGTGACGGTTACGACATCATACTAATAAACAAGTATGCTCGATTTACCTATTCGTACCTAATCACCAAAGTTTATAGTGGCGCGGTGAATCACCTTGAACGCTGAAGGTCTCGGGTTCGAATCATCGATTATTTTAATTTTTTCCAGTTTGCTCAGGCCAAATGTTAAAAACATAGCAGGACCCTAAAGCGATAGTCTAATTCTTAAAACATTTGACCACGATTGTGTTTAAAACAATATTGCTGAACGGATTTGGATATGGTTGAATAGCAAAATGTATTAACATTAGTTATTTTGTAAATAAACAAATGCACATGTTACAAATTATAATATGTACTAAAACTACTCAGATGATTTAATTCAACTTTCTTTTCGTGGCCTGTGTGTAGTGATAGGCTTTAGGTGCAAAAAATAATTAAATAAACGAGATTTTAAGACGTTTACTAATTATGTCAATAGTTTCTTACTTTATTAGTTTACTTTTAGCTTCCAGTTAATTTTTTGGGTTGACTACTCACATTAGTTCTTATCTTGCTTGATAAGTACTTACATAATATAAGTATTAAATAAAACTTATTTTATTTTAAATGCGTAAGCCGAGATAGTTTGAGTCATCTTCACCTTTTAATTATTGCATAATAGTTCTCAATAGCAAATATTTCGTCAATGTGCGAATAGGATAGTAAGTTAGTAACTAGGTCCAACAAAGCGAATATCTGACTCTGCAGGAAATACTCGGTCAAGCAAGTGTCGCAAAAGGCAGATTGCAACCTAAGTAATTAAGTTCGATCCAAAAGTCCAGAGTGTACACTCATATAAATATTGGGCGGTGTTGATTATCCACTACAGTTGCAACACGGTGTAAATATGAAGGTCGTTATTTCGGTGTGTACGTTTGCGGCCGCGGTGCTCATGGCAGCGGGGGCGCCCGCGCTTCCCAACGTGTACCTACCGGAGCTCTCGGGGATCCTGTACCCGCAGCAGTTCCTGAGGGACAGGAGGTCCTTCGGCGGAGGGTACGCTGCCCCTTGTGGCGGTGGGGGGTACCTCAGCCCCATCCATTCGGGATACGGCGGCTATGGCGGCGGGCACGGAGGCTACGGCGGCGGTCACGCAGTCTACAGCGGCGCCTCCAGCTACGGCTACGGCGGCCCTCACTATCGCGCTGACGAAACTGGCGAGGGTGAGGTCATGAACTTCTCGGACATGGAGCAAGACATGACCGAGCACATGCCGATGGCGAGGTACGGCGGATACGGAGGACACGCTGGTTTGGCCGGCCTGGGCGGCATTGGAGGTCAGCTCGCGCCCGCTGTGTTGTCAGGCCCCGCTGTCGGAGTGTTCCCGAACGCTAACGTCGGCGGTTGCAACGTGCCTCTGCTGCTGAGCTGCTCGCCTTCCATCAGTGCTGGGCGCATAGTGAAGAGCGGTTACGGCGGCGGTTACGGTGGCGGTTACGGAGGCGGCGCCGTGGTGGCCGCCGGCACCAACGCGTACCGTGGAGTGGACGACCAGACTCCCCAGGACGTCCACGAGGAGCACGCCCACGAAGAGATGACCGCCCATGACTCAGTGGAACACGTCAGCGACTCCGTCCACACCGAACAACACCAATAAAACATAGGACTTTTAATTGTAAATAGCCAATAGTTTTAGTAGGTTGTTTTTTAATAAATGTATTGTAATATTTATTATACGAACTGATATTTATTTGTCGTGTCTAATTTAAATTCCCATTCAACATTATAATTAAGCTAAAAATGTGACACTTTTTAGATTTACACTATTTTACATTACACACATAATAATTAACGTAAAATCATAATTTACTGATAGCTAGATAACATGACATGATAGGGGCCAGGATCTAGAACCAATACCATAGTTAAGTTACTGAAAGTATGGTCTACCAGTTACATGTTCTTGAACTGAATAATTTATCCCATATCACACTAAAAAGGGTTCAATAATCAATTGTAGAGCAATTTCATTCTACTCAGAATATACTCATAGTAATAACAATTAATCTCGATGAAATACCGTACGTGCCTGAATGCATAAATTTAAATTGCCTAGCCAGATCATTAGATGAATAGATAATCTCCTATTTAGTATAAATACGTTAGATCAGACTCAATCATCACATTCACACATCACATTTCACCATGAACCCCATAGTACTCTTAGCTGTGATCGTTGGGTCGAGCTTCGCCGCTCCCATTGAGGAGGAAGAGTTGGTGAGGACTAAGAAGCACCTCGGCGCACCTTGCGCAGGCGCCGTTCCATACGCGCCTGTGGCCCTGTACCTGAACCAGGCCCCCCAGCCCCAGTACAGGGAAGACGACCACGAAGAAGATCTCCACGCTCGTCTGGCTTACGACTCGTCTCTCGGAGGAGGCTATGGAGCAAGTTCCTTGTCGTTGGGAGGCTACGGGGCCGGCGCCCACGGGGCTCTAGCCTTGTCAGGCGTCGCCCACGGGCCCGCAGTCGGCGTCTTCCCAAACGCTAACATCGGGGGCTGTGCCATCCCCATTCTCTTGAGCTGCGCACCAAACGTCGTCGCTGGACACCTCGCCGAGTCCCACGGGTACTCCGGGTATTCCGGCTACTCTGCCCCGGCGTACAGGACCTTCGAGGAAGAGGAGAGGCCCAAAATGCCGCGGGTAGCCACCACCAGCCACCACAAGGTCTCGGAAGACTTCCCCGAGCCCCACATAGCGCCTGCGAGCCACCACGTCGTGTCGGAGGATTTTCCTGAACCGAACGTGACCCGCGTTGCCTCCCACCCTTCAGAGGAGAAGCCGAAGGTGTAACTTGAATTACTTCTGTAATAACGCTAGAAACATCACATACAATAACTATTTATTTTTGGTATTTTAATTTTAATTTTGAAATGAAAAATAAAATAATTTAAAAATGTACCTTGAGTTTTCTAAATTGTATTCTTATTCATTCAGATAAGAAATTATAAACAACATTCCTAATACATTTACACTTCTAATAACTAAGTTCATAATTAACGAGTGAAATTATTTATTTAGTTGAATGGGATAGCTGGCAGTGCTGGCACCATTCATCAATAATCCCAAATTATTGTAGAGTAGTTTTCCGTCATAGAAAAACTTTATCGCGCACATTCCTGTTTCAAAAACCGGGATAAAACTATCCTATGTCCTTTCCCGGGACACAAACAATCTCTATGAAAAATTTCATCGAAATCGGTTCAGTGATTTAGGTGTGAAAACCACACAGACAGACAGTTACTTTCGCATTTATAATATGTATTAGAGGGATAGTATACTTGTACATTCAATTTGAACCTTAGTTTTTAAACTATATACAGGGTGACTGGAACTGAACCCGCCATAGCTAATACGCTTATAGAGGAGGTCATTTGCTAATTATTGAACCTTACTTTCTATAGTTTAGGAGATATGTCAATTTTTAAACATTTTTCAGATTTTTCCGAAATTTTACCTAAAAACTGCTTAAATTTTTTTCTCGCATGATTTTAACCATTTTTTTTTATTTGATACTAATATCGAATAAACTTTTAATTAAATAAAATAAATTTCAGATCCAGATAATGATTGAATAACTAGCCACGAGCCGCCAAAGTTCAACAAAAGTACAAACCACGATAAAAAATTAAAGTTCGAATTCGATTTAAAAAAAAGCTAATGGTGATAATGGATTGCCAATAATCTTCGGAAAAATCTAAAAAATTGACATATCTCCCAAACTATAAAACTTAAGTCATAGAAAGTAGGGTTCAATAATTAGCAAATGACATCCTCTATACGCGTATTAGCTATGGCGGGTTCAGTTCCAGTCACCCTGTATATACCTGACTAATAAAAACAGTATTTTCAGTTGCAATCAAATCAATAAATTGAATTTAGTTGAGTATCTGTACCCTGGTAGGGCAAAAAAAGAATGAGACATGTATAGGCTCCTTGAGAGCATTTGACGATTTGCAAGAACTAATTTAATTAGTCTAAACAAATAAAGAAGATTTTGATTTTGATTTTGATTTTGAGCACGAATAGCTCTCGTAGCGCGTTGTTTTATTGTAAAAACTAGAACTATTACCGCAATAAAATGTGAACGATATTTATTCGTGCTCCGGGTACACGTGATTTTAGTACACTATTCAATAAGGAAATAATTTCCGATGATTAATTTCAATTTTACACCACTCTAGTTGTAGGTATGTGTACTTTCGGTTTAGTACATTCAAAATAATTTATTTGTAAGTAGGCATGCAAGCTCTTCCCGCGGGTGTCGTAAGAGGCGACTTAGAGCCTACACATCAAACAGAGAACGGACAGCAGCGCTCTCTGAAAAACATCAATCTTTTAAACTGCGATCTCCAACCCGCCTGCCAAGCGTGGGGATTATGGCAAAACCCTCCACTTTGGTGGAGGAGGCTCATAGTCCAGCAGTGGACTATAAAGGGCTGAAAATGATGATGAAGGCATGTAAGTATTTGAAATTATTAAACTATAAAATTCAATTGAAACAGAGAATCATTCATTATTACGATGCAAGTTATTATACCTATTAATCATTTGTGATTATGAGCTCGAACCCACTAAAACTACTTCATCAAATTCCCTCTATTGGACATTATCCCACGGCACCTACGGTTATCCCACCATGGGCCCTAGATACATTTAAAGGAGAGCTGACGGGAATAGCCGGGGTCTCGTCGTCCAAGCTTTCTGGGAATCGAACAGAATGCTGACCTAAAACCAATCTTACTAATGTTATAAATGTGAAAGATTGTAAAAATTTATGGATGACTAGGTACCTACTAAATGGATTTTGATAAAACGGTATAAGTATTATTGTTCACCTGCTTTTGCCCACGGCTTCGCCCGCGTGAAAAGCTTGTAAGAGATCATCAAAATTATAGCTTAAACCTAATGTTATTTTGATGTTATACTGAACGGATTTTGATGAAACTTCACAGTAAGTATTAACGTACTGTAAAGTTTCATTTAAAACATACATCCGCACTAACTCTCGCACTTATAATATTAGTAGGATACATCATAAAATAAAGGCTATATTGAGTTCATTGGCTAAAATATAACAATAAATGTCAGGTTGGGTCGGTCTTTCTGAATTTCACGCAGGCAAAACCGCGGGAAGAGGCTACTTACTGGCATATTAAAGACATGTTACTGGTTTTTGTATGAGGTAAATATTATGGGCAGGCCCCCTACTAGGTGGACCGACGATCCGGTGAAGGTCGCGGAAAGATGCGGTCCTGACCGGTCGTTATGGAATTCCTTGGGGGAGGCCTCTATCCAGCATTTCTTCAATCTGAATCGAAATATTATGAGGTTTCGTTGTTGTCTCTACAACATTACCAGGATAATAATTACAATAATATTATTTAAAATAATCCTTTTAGAATAAAATGTTATCAAAAGGTCATCACATTCTTCAACGTGCGTATTTTTGATACGATCAGTTAAATAAATGCTTGATGAAATGAAAGTATAAAGTTAATGTTTAGCAATTCGAGCAAAGAAATAGGACATGCATTTTAACAAATTCGTACACTGGAATAATTTTGAGATTATCAAAGTAGCTCATTATAGTGAGCTTATAGCGTATCCATCTGGTTCCATGAGTATCGAGGAATCAGAATTATTATACTCCTAACGACGTCGTATGTAATCTGAGGACTTATTATTATTCTCGTTTAAAAGTTATTTAGATACCTACTTCTGCTTTTACTCTGGGAAAAATTCAGTCTAGTTAATTTGCAACCTATAAAAATTAAACATTTTTAAAATAAAGTCTGAAAAATTTATATTACCTACCTATATGTATAAAATATTTGCATGCATTCTTTAATGAAGTAGAACATGAGCACATTTCAACATGTAACACCGACATTATTATGTACACCATGTTTTAAGCAAATAAAAAAAAAAGTCCAATTTATTTGCTCTTCAGTGTAAAACCAGCATGGGCAAAGTGCGTTATTTGCAATATGCACATGTATGTGTTTCGCGCACTCTGGCCTTGAATATTACACGTTTTTAATTATTATACCCATTGCGGAAACTTTAATCAAATTTTCTTCGTGGTTTCTCTATTTTTGATAGAAATTAAATGGTCTATTTCTCACATGGACTCAAAGCGACAGTTTGGTGTCCTTTGATCACCAGATTCTGCTACTCGGGATGACTTGGGTGATCAAAGTGGACTGCAGTTAAATTATTATTTTAGTATCCTTGGATCATCTAAATTAATTTCACCTTCTCTAAATAGTCACATGTCCAATTTGTTTTTTTGCGGTTTACAGAAAATATTAAAAATGTTACGAAACAAAACACAGTAGTTATTTAATTTTAAGCGTTAAGAGTTGCATCTCAAACTAACTTGAAAGTTATTATAAATAACTTGAAAAAAATCGAACTGCCCAAGGCGGGAATGGAACCCACGCCTTAGGCAGTTGGATTTTTTCAAGTTATATATAATTTTCAGAACACAGTAGTTTAGATAGAGTTATACCTAATGTGGTTGACTAGTAGAGAATACCACGTTACTCGGTATTAAGCCCACCACTTGTACATTACATTATGTGCAAAAATAATAAAAAAAATATATATTTAAAAGTTCTGTGAAAAAATATTTTCATGAATAGTATTCAGCGCGGAAGCGCTTGTTTTTATACTGGTTGAAAATAATAAAAACATAACTAACGTTTTTTATATACAGTGTGAGTCACGTTAAAGTGTACATATGAAAATAGATGAAACTAGACCTATTTTTATCGACAAAAGGAGGTCAAAAATTTTTTGAGATTTTTTTTTAATTTTTTATCGAATTTTTTTTCTTCCAATTACTTATTGTAAAGAAAACGTAATAACTTTTAAACTAAGCGGTATATCCTGATAAAATAAAAACAGTAATAATGCTAAATAACAAGCGATACTGAAAAAATACATAAACTACCCAAAAAATGCCAACAAATAATAAAAAATGAGACTTTTTGAAAAAAATCTGCTTAAAAATTCGTATTTTTTTGGTTATTTGATAAATTTCTCAAAAAAATGTCCCTATAACAGGTGGTTTTTATTACTTTGTATTATTCTCTATCGTATTATCTTTGTAAAACCAAAAATCGCATGTCTCAATCCCTATCACAACATTTGCTATGATCGTTTGAACAAAGGCCTGCCACAACATTATTCTCCGCTACAGGTAGAGACAATTTTAATTTTAACTAAAATGCTTATTTTACTTCTAAATCTTTTGTTTTTATTTGAAATCTAACTTGTCTTTATCAAAATTATAAATCTAGAGCCATTTTCAGTTTCGTTGTTAACGAAGCGTTGAATAGCACGCCCGGAGAGGCTTAGTTCAAACAATCATTGCAAACGTTGTGATAGGGATAGAGACATGCGATTTTTGGTTTTACGAAGGTAATACGATAGAGAATAATACAAAGTAATAAAAACCACCGGTTATAGGGGCATTTTTTGGAGAAATTTATCAAATAACCAAAAAAAACACGAATTTTTAAGCAGATTTTTTTCAAAAAGTATCTTTTTTATTATTTGTTGGCCTTTTTTGTGTATTTTATGTATTTTTTTAGTATTGCCTGTTATTTAGCATTATTGCTGTTTTTATTTTATCAGGATATACAGCTTAGTTTAAAAGTTATTACGTTTTCTTTACAATAAGTAATTGGAAGAAAAAAAATTCGATAAAAAATTAAAAAAAAATCTCCAAAAATAGGTCTAGTTTCATCTATTTTCATATGTACACTTTAACGTGACTCACACTGTATATTATAGGAATTGATTACATTGTGTTTGCACACTGAATTAAGTTTGGTATTTTTTATCCTTATTATTTATTTGATTTGATTTCATTATCACTACATAGTTTAAAACAAAAGTCACTTTCCGCTGTCTGTCCCTATGTATGCTTAGATCTTTAAAACTACGAAACGGATTTTGATGCGGTTTATTTAAATAGATAGAGTGATTTAAGAGAGAGGTATACTTTGCACCTGTGCGAAGCCGGGGCGGGTCGCTAGTTAATTTGATATAATTAACGCGATGCCAAGCATTTGCCTTGAACGTATGGGAATGCGACGTTTCAGCATAATATCATTATCTTGTAAATCACAATCACTTACAATCGGCACGTATTGTTTTTCTTTAATCTAATGTGTTTTACTCTTGTATCGATTTAGTATAAATGCTGTGGGATCTCGGTTCACAGCATCAAACGATCCATCACCACATCACCATGAAGACCTTAGTGGTGCTATCGGCTTTAGTGTGTATAGCCATAGCTGCACCAGCACTCCAGGAGGATGGGTTCCAAACTCTGGATACGCCCGAAAACATCCCTCTCAACTTCGATTCTGAAATCACTGATCCTGGGGTCTCAGCGAGGAGTCATTTTGGTCAGAAGAGGCCCATCATAGTCAAGAAGAAAACCGGATACCACTTGTACCGCGACTCCACTGAAGAACGAGCTAATGCTGAACCTCACGAGAGATGCTCACAACACCTTCGTGTCAAAGTATGTGACGAGAACGTTGCTAAATCAGCTGACTTAAGGAGATCAACCAAGATTGAAGACATTGACGCACATAAGGATAATGTCGAGGAGAGCATCAAGATTGCAAAGGAGGCCGTTGAAAGCTTACAGCATGACTTGAGAAATATCGAGCATAGCCCCAGCGCCAAGAACGCTCAGTGGAAACACAAAGTGTCTCCCAAGAACGTGCACGAAGATGCTGCAGGCGTGAAACACTCGTCGCGTCATATGCAAACAAACTTCGGTAACCTGGAGTCAATGAGCCTGCGAGCTACCACTTTGGGGGACACAGAAGCATTACATGCAATGAACAAAGGCAAATTGGAAGAAGAGAGGCTATCTCAATGGAAGGAAGCCATGGAGAACATACAAAGGAATGTTGAGATAGCAAGAAACATCGAAGATAGTTTCAGATCCGGCTCCAACTTCCCACCAGTCGACACATCTCATCTGATGAGGAGCAATAATCAAGAACATACTTCTCATTTCCACAAAGATACCACAAAAAGCCTTACATCTAGCAGAGCATCTGATAACATGAACCAAAAGACGATGGAAACGAAATCAGACCATATCGCACATGATATGAAAACAGCTGCTTCAGAAGTAACACCTATGAAACATGACCAATTCCACCAAGCCACTCACAATACTCAAGCAAGTAAAGGCAAGTTGGCCGAAATTTCCTTGAATATTGAAAGCCAACCTCTCAGCCTGCAACACAGTGGCCACGTTGAGTTGACCAAAGGAAAAAGTGTTGAATTGGGTACTTCATTAAGAACATCTCAACCTGGACTTAGAATGGAACAGCCTCATGCAACATCGATGTCATTGAAAACGGAAATTGCTGGCAGTGGTCATGAGATTAATGATAATAAGGAATCAACTTTACGGACATCAGAATGGGATACCAAATCTACCGATGAACTCGTGAAACAAGAAAAGAGTGCTTGGACTGAGACTGAAAATAAAGAACCAATGATGAAGTCCGCAGAACACAAGAAAATAGCTTTGAACGCTAATTTGAACGTGGCTATTCCGAAATCCGTTGAGCAGAACAAACATTTTGACAATGATGCTGAATTTATCCAGAAGTCTGGATTGACTGTCCAAAGCAATATGAAATTAGCAGACAATGCTGAGTTGAGTAGTGACATCGGTCTAAAGGGTTTGGCTGATCTGAAAAATGAAAAGACTACCTTGGGAAAATCGGTGGACCTGTGGGATGACAATGACAAGCTGAGACACGCTCATCATGAACTTGCGCATGCTCACGCCCACGCCCATGCTCATGCCGCGGCCCATGCTCTTGCTCACGGTCATGGACTTCATAACATACATTCAACTGGACCATTGATTGTCAGTCACCCACATCACGGCGGTCTATTACATCATGGAGGTCATCACGGTGGTCTACATCATGGAAAGTCAGCGGAGGACTCTATTCATAGCGATATGAAATCATCAGACAATGCTGCGTTTGCCAGTGATATCAATATAAATGGTCCAGTTGCTTTAAACGATGATATGTCGCAGTTAGGAAAATCTATTGATTTGGTGGATGACTTGCACATGGATCAGTTGAGAAGCGCTCACGAACTTGGCCATGATCAAGCACACGCTCACGCTCATGCCTCTGCTCACGCTCATGCTGTTGGGCATACGCATGGTCCTGGGCTCCACCACGTGCACAAACCTGCACCATTGGAACTTTCATTCAACAAACCCTTGATAATTGGCGGTCACAAACATCACGGCGGTGCCTTACATCACGGGAAATCAGCGGAGGAAGATAATCTCATGAACCCAAGCATACAAACGAATATCAGAGAGTTTGCGGAGAAGTCTGCCATGGATAACAAGTTATTCCAGTGGAAGCATCATGATACAGCAAGGTCGTATGGAGCTGGTCTAGGTTATGGCAGTGGATTGAGCCTTTCTGCTGGCGGTGGCGGATCTGCCGTTGGTGTGTTCCCTAATGCCAAGATTGGAGGCTGTGGCATCCCATTGTTGCTGAGCTGCTCCCCTTCAGTTGCATCAGGCAGCTTGATCAAGTCACATGGCTATGCTGCTCCAGCATACAGAGCTGAAGAAGACTTGAAATTCAAGCACAAGCGTGACATCATCAAGACTAAGGAGGAACCAAGCAAATTCAAGCACTCAACTAAAACTTTCCAGACCCCACCAAAAACTAGCGAGAAGAAACTGTAAATAATGACGAAAACTCTCACTACTATGTATAACTTGCAATTAACGAATAATGGACTTATTTATTTATTTTTTGTACTTTTATGAAATACATCACAAATAAAGCAATTTCTAAAATAAGTTTAGTGTTTTTATAATAATTTTGTTCCTATAAAATTAACTTCTAATTTACACCTACCTAATTCAAACGCATTAAAAATTATTAGTAAACATAAATAATATTTATCATTTTTTAAATAATCTTTACAATATTATCATTTCAATACGTAGTTCCTTATGCTGGTGAAGATCGCATTAACGTAAATGCGCCTATTACCGCCAGTTTAAGCTCACTTCGGATAAACGTTAGAAAATTAGATATAAGACGTGGTGATAGAAAAGACACTTTAATTTATTTATAACAATGATGAAGTAATCTTTGAATTCAAGTAGTAAAAATGAGTATTCAATCACACAATAATTAATAAATAGCAATTTAATCTGAAAAAGCAGTTGTTTCTATTACCGACCTATAGACGAGGTGTGTTTCTATTAACGTTTTTTCTGTTTCTATTACCGACCGCTAAGAATATTGCTCTTCAATTGGGTATATTCCAAGAGGCACGGGTTCGATTCCCGCTCAGAGGCTCGGGAACCACTTGATTTTTTGACGTTAAATTTGTTTTGTTTTTAGTTTTAGTTAAATTTGTTTTTTTTTTCAAGTAAATTTTTTTTATTATTAAAAGAGAAAAGGCACGCTTCTCGTAAATAAATAAATAAATCAAGCAAAAATAGTAGAATAATAAATTCCTCTATTATACTTGATTACGCGGTACCCGGTGTTCTAGTGAGTAGTGGGGGTCATTATTTAAACTATATTTGAGTTTTAATAAAATTAAATATTCATTTAATATTTCATTTTTATATTTAATTTGACTATAATTTTCAATTAGTTTTTATTTTAATTGTGTGTAATTGTGTATTTTAATTTAAACTATGGACAATGGACACTGTCTGTATAATTATTTTAAATATTTTTTTTATTATTCAAAAGATCTTAAAAAGTTACATAGTAGTTGTGATAACGCATGATTGGTTTGGTGTCATGACATAAATGTTAGTTATGTACAAAATACAGGCTTATAAGTCTTCGCAGGTGGCGTTATAGTTATGAGGCGGTAATAGAATTAAGTATGAACATTACTTTATTCTATTAGCGACCGTAAAAAAAAACAGTAAGCAGCTAAAATATCTACATTAATGAAGACATGATCAGTGAAGTATCATTTTTATTAGGTTTTATTTTATATCAAATAGGTACTAATTAGAATTTAACAGGTTTTTATAAAATCTATTGTCATACATTATTAGAGATATACTTTAATGTTCATTGCAGTTTTATGCCAAACCTATGACAATTAACGTATGGCGTTAATTGATTTAATTATGTGAAATATTCTTATGAATCGATCAAGACAACAAAATGGAGGCTAAATGCGTAGTTAAAGATACAAATACTAAAATAAAAAACTTTATCAAAATTCTAACAACGCCATGGGTCGTTATTAGGAACCAAATTATGAAAAGTGTTTCTATTACCGCCCTTATTTAAAATTGTATTTAAGCCACAAAAATACAGCGAGAGGGCTATATTGAGGGTTTATTAAGGAAACTAAAGTACGAATTAATATTGTTATGCAAACACATGTTGGTATACTCATTTTAAATGTGTTAAAATCGCTAATTAATAACAAGGTGCACCTTAAGTAGCTGGGAGCGCGTCAGTATGAAAAGTGCGTCCGTTGCGGGCGCGTCCCATTTAATGTCAAATAACTCCGTTTACTGGTTATTTACGAACACAAACTTTAATCGTTTTGATAGTCAATAAACATATCTAGATATTTTTTAGGTAACGTGTTTTCTGGAACCTGTTATTATGTATTTTATGAAAGAAAGAAAAATAGGGCGGTAATAGAATACAAATTTTGGGGGGTCGTTAATAGGCGCACTTACGTTATAATCCATTCAGCAGTTTGCGATAATTTGATTTCTATAAATAAAGGTACGCGTTCACGTGGGCAATATGGGCATAGAGTTGAGTCGCTTTAAGTGCGTTTAGTCGCTTCCGTAAAATAACCACGATGTTATACACCAGTCGTAAAACTACATGCTTTAAATTGCATATTATGTTACAACTACTTAGGATACATACTTAGGCTTGAATCAGCTTCTTAAGCCACTTTCCGAATTGAATTAATAGATGGTTAAAACCATGATTTAATTAAAAAACTTTTAAAAGGAAAGTTACAGAGTGAAGCGATGCGATGAACTCGCCCTCATGGACACACGGCGCAAATTATAGTTGTTAAAATGCTGGTAGAGTGAAATTTGATACATACGACCATTGAATGAAAATGTGTAATGTGACTTATAGTTTCATTTTAGTTATCGAACTCAACACCTGACTTCCTTTAAAAGTGTTAAAATGGAGTTTAGAACAGTGTTCATTGTATTATTTTATACAACAATTGCGTTTTGTCGCAATGTGCCAGACATTCCTCGAGAATCCCAAGACAACATTTTATCTCAAGAAAGTAATGGTGATTTTGGAGGCGAGAGAACCTACGGTGTCATCGACGAGGGCTCCAGTGACTCCTGTGTAAATCATGATAAAGATTGCAAAGTAAAAGGACTAGAAGAGCGTCTTCCACCACAAATGCCGAAGATCACAAGTTTTGAAAACCCAGCAGAACCTGGCACCTGGCTTCAGTCACCATATCAAGTCAATCACTACGCGAATGTTGGAAGTCTCGGAGTCGGTGTGGGAAACTATAACGGCGTGTTATATCCTTATGCACACCCTAACCTATTCGCAGCCTTCAACCCAACTATGGCAGTGTCACGATTGCCTTCTGTTGTACCAAGTGTCACTCGCATTCGGGAGACCATGCCCTATTTTGGACCTTATCTACACGAACTACCGAGAACTAGGTTCACTAGAGAAGATGAGGAAGATGATTTCCTGAAGCAACTAACACACGACGCTATAATGGTTAACGTTCTTCCTACAATGCCAGTGCCAATGGTCCGCTCTTCGTATGCCAGCCAGGTTCCAGTCTTCGCCCCTCCAGCTGTAGCTTTGTATCCTCATAATGCTGCTGGAAGTTGTGGTATACCTCTACTGTTATCGTGTTCTCCAAGAATAAGCAAAGGTGTTCTGGCAGCACATAAAAAGCCAACTGTCATAGGAAAATACAGAGGTGATCATATAAAACCGAAAAAAGAAGACAAAGAGGCAAAATCAAACGACTCTAAAACATCAGGTCTACCTGAAAATGTACAACAATAAATAGAAATAATGATATGAACAATATTAACTAATCGGGTTTGTTCTTCGCGTTCATTATAAGTCGTTGTAAGTAGGTATGTGAATTTAACACAAATAAACTCTATCCATTGTATGTTCTGATATTTTATTTTAGTTTCCCATTCCTTGTTGAATAGGTACTTTGACTCAAATTACATTAAAATCGTTAGTCCCAAAAATATTTATTTTTGTTTTGTAAAACAGACAGTTTTACATAAATAAGTTTATATGAGGCTCATCTGTAGTTCATTTTGTTTTAGCATATAACTAGTTATTTCTTGATTATTTTAAACTCTTGTTTTTAATTTGCACTGGAATTAAGTTCAATGATATTAACTCACCGAGTAGTCTATACATTTTAGTGTTTTGTTTATGGCTATGCCTGGATAATTTATTTTTTAGTAATGTTAATAAGCAGTGGTTCCGGCAAAGTAGAATAGAACCACCTCCACAAAATGTGACAAGTATGTGGACATCTAGTTATCTACCGGATAGGGGTGTATGTTAACAAATATGGTGAATTGGAGAGGGCGAGGAGAGACCTGAAGATGATGGACGTTATAGGTTAATTTAGTCAGTGCCTGAAGTATGGATGCGGACACGAGTGTTTTTAAGACGTCTTACTTCAACAAGACTTCAAATATCCTTCAGATTTGCATACTCTGTCACGTCATAATACAGGGTGACTGGAACTGAACCCGCCATAGCTAATACAATAAATAAATAATAATTTTTTATCGTGGTTTGTACTTTTTGTTAGACTTTTGTGGCTCGTAACTAGCTATTCAATAATTATCTGGATCAGAAATTTATTTTATTTTAATAAACACGTATTCGATATTATTGGTTAAATCACGCGAGAAAAAAACATTGAAGCAGTTTTTAGGTCAAATTTCGGAAAAATCTGAAAAAAGTATAAAAATTGACATATTTTCTAAACTATGGCGGGTTCAGTTCCAATCACCCTGTATATCAATGTCACCCCTCCTGTGCCGCTGCCATACTTCAAGCAGTAACTGAGTTAAGCACTAGAACTAATGAAGTTCACTTTGTTGGCAGATAAAGACACGTGTCCCCCCGGGGAACAGATGGGCTGGAACCTGCAGTGCATAACGCGGCGACGTCACACCATCACCAACAACTCCTATTGGAAGGAGTACAATGACGGATGATATTCAATATTATGTCATCATCATCATCATTTCAGCCATAGGACGTCCACTGCTGAACATAGGCCTCCCCCAATGCTTTCCATGTTGATCGATTGGCAGCGGTCTGCGTCCAGCGCTTCCCTGCTACCTTTACGATGTCGTCGGTCCACCTTGTAGGTGGACGTCCCACGCTGCGTTTTCCGGTACGCGGCCTCCATTCCAGAACCTTTCTGCCCCATCGGCCGTCAGTTCTGCGTACTAAGTATGTGCCCTGCCCATTGCCACTTCAGCCAATATTATGTACTTATGATCAAATACACGTTTAAGTCTTTAGGCCTTTATGAGTTTTTATTGCAGTAAGTAAATAAAAAACATAACCTTCTTTCTGGCGCAGTCGGGTAATAAACACAGTCTTATGGTTTGAGGTCAAGGTTAATGCAACATTAATCAGTGCATATGACGAACTTACTGCCACAAAGCATTCTCTGCCAGCTTTAGTTGTTTATTTGTAACTACTCAAGTAGGTACAAGGGGGTTGGAGTGTGAATTACATCATTTGTAATCAAAGATAGGCTTTCTCAAATCAGTTATTGTTCTGCAAGAACAGTTCGGTCTTAGCGTTTTCACTTTTCAGTATGTTACAAAAATTATCAGTGTTTACTGGCCCGGACTATAATATTGCGGAAGATGGTGTAATTCACAAAAATGATGCCACTAAATCCCAAATCCTGTGTTTTGTTATTACTATGTTCACACAAATTATCTGCAGAGAGTTATTTTATGACTAGATTTGATAAACCGACTCATAAAATTGCGTTGTAGCGATTCTTGCAAAATAGTTATCAGTTTTGATTTATTTTCTCTGAAATTGTGCAATCGGTGATAAAAGGATGACATCTTAATACTTAATAATAAATAATGCGTTACCATGCAGATCGATAACATAAAATATCTACCAGCTGCAAATTAAACATTCGTCATTAGCATTGTTTTGTTTCCTAGTGTATTGTTTTTCCTTCGGAAGATAAAATAACAAGAGAAACCCGATCACACTGTAGGTAACATTTTTGTCCCTTGGAACTCTATCCTATGAAATAGTCAATTTAGTAATCAATTTATTCCAGTAATTAAATTACTCTTTAATTCAGTTTCCTTTTTTTCTTTGATATACGAGTTAAAGGTGCTCCTTCACCGGGAGCATTTGCGTGTAACGTAATGTTGGAGCATTATCTACTTAGGGGAGACCGGGGCAAGATGAAGTTCGGGGCAGGACGGGAAATAAGCTTTTGTGCGTGAATAGTAATCGTGTTCGGATCAGCAATGGCTCCATTTGCTCGAACTTTACACCGCGCAAGTGCGTCCAAGCAGAGCGAAGGTGTTGGAACTCGTGTTTACGTTGTATAGGACAAAAACTGATTTTGCAAGTATTCTTATCCGATTTTTGGTTTAAAAACTGATGTGCAATCCTGTAAGTACTTAAGTTAATATAATGTTTTAATCCTAAGCTTATTGTATAGTATAACACTTTAAATTCAGACTATATTTTTGCGCCGGCAACGTATGAGATTATAATTGCTTCAACTTATTTGAATAAATGTGGATCGGGGCACAAATGGTCGGGGCATAATGGGATACTATATTTTACTATGCCTTCTGTGTACCGATAGAATATAATATTGTAGTGACTTCTACACTAGCAAGATTTAAATAAGTTTGTTTCTCTTTTGATTTTTTTTTCTTTATTTGGTAATTTTGTTTCGTAATATTTAAGCTAACACATCGTGTTTCTTTTTGTTGAAAGTTATTAACACTACTTAAATAAGTAGCATGTGAAATAATTTAAACAGTTTATGAAAATATGTAATTTATTCATCTGCAATGTGTGCCATGGTTCGGCACACATTTCCTGTGCCGATGTAGATGAAAGATTCCTGACTCCTTTTGCCCCGTAACATTTCCCATCTTACCCCAGCCATGGGGCAAGACGGGAAATTCGCCTCATTAACGTTAATCATTATTTGACAAAAAATGACTGTGATTTTGCATGCTAAAATGATAAATTATATGAGACTAATGTATAAGTGTGCAACGGGGCGTCTAAGCTAGCTCAGTCTGACACCCCGCTGTTTAGTACTAAGTCCCAGTTCGCCTTCTGCGATGAGGGATGTGTACCTATCCAGGATGCCTACAGGGATATTTGACCAAGGAAACGCACAATCAATAACACAATGGCACTTTATAATCTAGGTTCCACAATAGTTCACTTATTCTAGTTTCACTGACTCTAAATCGCTATCGTTTAATAATGAGCAAGTTTACAAGTACTTTACAAGTTATATCACAAAATTCACTAATTACAACAAGAGGAATAACGACGCGCCCGGTTCGCGTCCCGTTAGCTAGCTTTCGTATCCGCGAGAGGGGCGGCGCCCTGTGCGAGGTTTATCGAGTGTTAGTCTGGATACTTATAACTAGGGGGGTAGGATGTGGTCCGATTAGCTCGAGCCAGAGACCGAAGCCTCAATAGTGAGCGCGACCACTGGGGAAAGGCGTTGGACCTACGGGGCGAGGGGGTGTGAAGTTCAGGAAGGGTGGCAGCAGGATTGCTACCGCAGGTTCGGGATGAGTATCTCATGCACTACTCGGTAAGGACGAGAACCGGTTGGCTATCAACGATAGAACGTCTCGACACGACGCTTTATGGCAAGCCGCGGATTAATGACGAGGTATCGGATCAAGCCAGAGTCGAACAGTTAGGGTTAGTAAGGAACAATGTGGATAGCTATTCGCTAGGGACTCTTTTGCAATGCAGCCGAGGGAATGATAGACGCGCGCGCGAACGTCTGGCTGTTACAATGGCTCCCGAGCGAATGCTAGGCGCCCGCGGTCGCCGCCGTCTCTTATATTAGCTCGGTCCGTGCGGCGTGCGGCCGCGCAGCCGTAGGGTTGTCAAAATCTCCGTGCACGGTGCTAGGGCTGTCGATGCGTCGCGGGGCGCGTCACATCCTCCCTTGTTTTGGAGATTTTTACCTGGAAAAATCACAAGTCTGGTACATAAAGGTTCTACATGAACAACTATAATTCATGTTAATAATAAGTTATTTTTGGGTAACTTCATAACGAGTATAAATTAACATGTAAAACATGACTGAACTTGTGCTTGATCATTAGCCCAATAATAACTCCTTATTTAAAACATGACAGTACATTTATTTACTTATAACCATATTAGCTAACTTGGTCTTGGAACAATGTTATTAAGATACCCTTAATTTTTTTTGCTTACAATGAACTAATTCAACGCTAATTTTAGCTAACTTAGTTTTGAAACAATGTTATTAAGATACCTTTAATTTTTTTTTGCTTACAATGAACTAATTAACCGCTGATTTTAGTTAACTTAGTTTTGAAACAATGTTATTAAAATACCTTCAATTTTTTTTGCTTACAATGAACTAATTAAACGCTAATTTTAGTTAACTTAGTTTTGAAACAATGTTATAAGATAATTGTTATTAAGACCTTTGACCTTTTGTTTACAATTTACCAATGAACTAATTAAACGAGTCTGTTGTTTACTTTGTTATTACGAGTATTCAATTATTACTTGAAATATTTATTTAATACAGTAATAGTATGCATGGTACTTGTTATTATTATTTCTAGTTTAAATTATTTAAATTAGTATGCTCAGAATAGGCATCTGATTAATGTTAATAATTTCTACAATTATTAAAAGTTATACAAGACAATGGTAGTTAAGGGGTTAAGTTTTAATTACAATAATATTATATCTTAACGTAAATGGAATGCAGCCTGGCGCGGCGCGCAAACATTAGGCAGGTAAAATCTAGTTATGAATCATCTAGCGAGCGAGTGCCGGCCGTGGCGAATAGAAAAAATACGTTTCACTGATAATATGCAAATGAGCTCGCTCGGTGAATCGTTCTTAGAATGTTTGTTTACTATTTAAAATTTGTCGAGAAACTGGTAGTACTATTGGCGCGTAACAAACCGGTTTGTTATTTATGTGATTTTAGGTTGCGAGTTACGAGTAAATAACAATGAGGTTTGCGTCAACAGTTATTTAACGAGATTAAACAGAACAATTGAACGATTTAAATTATACAGGGTTATTATCTAATGATAATTAATACTTATAGGTTATTGATATGTGCTACTTAACGAGATTAAATTCAAGAACTGAATGATCTAGGTTATACAGGGTTGCTTTGTAATGTTAATTAGTACTTATAGGTTATTGATATGTGATATTTAACGAGATTAAATTCAAGAACTGAATGATCTAGATTATACAGGGTTGTTATGTAATGTTAATTAATACTTTTACATTATTGACTTGTTTTTAAATACTGAGAAAGTTATTCGAACGAGAACTGACTAGACAATTAGGTACTATGCTTTGTATCTATCTATTAGAAACCTAACTTAGGTATAAAGTTGAGCTACGAGTAATTAACGTTACTGGCCTTGTTCAGCTGGTTCTGGATTTGGCCGCGCCTCTTCTTTCTCCCCGGCCGCCTCCTGGTCTGGTCCTCAGCTCGGGTCGGCTCCTCTCCAGGGCCGGACTCGCGCCAGTCCAGGTCTTGTGGGTGGTCGATGGTGTCGACCTCGAGGATTTCGGTCCAGTCTGTGGACCGTTTTGATGATCTGGGTAGTCGTCTACTCGGGTCTGTAGACGCTGCGCTCCAGGGTTTGCGTGCGTTGTTAACTTGGCAGGTTTTGCAGTTCTTGACGTACGTTGACACATCTCTGTACATACCGGGCCAATAATATCTCTGTGATATTTTGTTCAGTGTTTTTGCTGTTCCCAGATGGCCTGCGGTTGGTGTATCGTGGTTTTCTTTCAGGATTTGGTTTTTTTCATTGTTGTTTATGCATAATTTCCAGTCTGATGATGTCTCTGTTCTTGGTCCGTATGCGTGATTTATTATTTTCTTGTATAATCTGTTGTTTGACATTTTATAGTCCTTGTTTCCGGTTTTTTGTATTTCTTGAATTTTCTTTTGGATCCAGTCTTCTTTTGTTTCTTGTTTTAAGCGTGTTACGTGTTTATTTATTACCTCTTGACTTTTAGGGTTCCGTGAATATTCTTTTTTCTTGATTGGTTTTTCGTGTGCGAGTTTGATCTTTTGTTTTTTCTTACTTGTCGGTGTTTCGGCCATTTCGTATGTAGGTACGATGTTGGCTTCTGTAGTTTTTCTTGACGTTGTTCCCACTTGTTCCGCTTGTTTGATACTATCTTTAGGCCATTCTATTTTGGCTCCTATTCTGTTCAATATGTCCATGCCGATCAGTATAGTCGTGATTTGTGGATGATATAACACTTGGTGGTCGATTGTTTTTCCCTTTATATTTATTTGCAAGTCTAGTTCTTCTTTTATTCGAGTTGTATGCCCATCTGTCATGCTAGCTGTTATGATTACTGTTTTCGGTTTCAGGTTTCTTTTTACGAATTTCTTGTATACTTGGTCGTTGATGTATGATCTTGTGGCGCCGGTGTCTACGAGTGCTTGATATTTTTCGCCTAGTATCGATACATCTACGAATGGACGGTTATCTTTAATTTGCGGACTTGTGTTCATTGTCATGGCCTGTGTGTACTCACTTGTTTTCTTACAACACTGTTTACTCATTTTGCCGATCTTGCCACAACCGTTACAAAATAGTACCTTTTTGCTTCTGCAGTCTTTCATCGAGTGTCCGTGTTTTCCACAGCTCCAGCAGCAAGTATTTGTGTTGTAATTGTGTATGTATGAAGCCGTCTCCTTGTGTCCTTGACTTGTGCTTGTTTCGTGGTGATCATTTCGTGGTTCTCGTTCTGTGAAGCTAGTTTGACGTTCTGCTGTGACATTTTCATAGTCGTTTGCCAGTTGTATTAATTTGCTTATCGAGTCGACTTCTGATTTCTTGATATAAAACTTGTATTTTGCGTTCATGTTTTCGTAGATTCTATTTAGTTCTTCCTCTTTTGACATTTTTGCGTATCTGCGCATGAGTGTTTGAATTTCAATCAGGTAGTCTGTGAATTTTTGGCGGTAATGTTGCCTATAGTTCACTATTTTAGCTAACAGGTCACTGTCACGGCTCACAAATGTCAACGTGAAGAGTTCTATGAATTCGTTCCATGTAGTGAACGAGTTTTTGTTATTTCTATACCACAGTACGGCCTTTCCTTTCAGGAATCTGGGAAGCACTTTGAGCACTTTATCTGGCTTGACCTCGCCCGATGACATGAGTTCGTCCAGTTGCTCTAGGAACTCCACTGGGTCGTTGTATGTGTCAAAACTTAGGTTCCATCTGGCCGTTATGCTTTCAGTCTGATCTACGGTGTACGACATGTTTGGTTCTTGCTGCATCTCTGTGTCTTCAAAATCGGTTTCTGACTCACTGTTAGACTGTTCTTCGGAGGATTTACTGGCGGACTGGACGGGTTGACGGGGCTGCTTGGTTCTGAGTACTTCTGTGAGGTTCTGTCTCAGTTCTTGTACGGTTCTGTTCTCCGTTTTTATGTTTCTTCTTTTGCACTCGTTCTCAAGTTCTGTCTTCTTCAGTTTGTATATCCAAGATGTCGGTTCTGACATGTGTGATTATCAATTTGGTGCGAAGTTTTGCTTTCCTTGTGGTCTTTCGCTTCTCTAGTGATCTGGTGATCCCTGTAGGTTCCGTGGGTTATTTAGTTGGGCGCCATTGCAACGGGGCGTCTAAGCTAGCTCAGTCTGACACCCCGCTGTTTAGTACTAAGTCCCAGTTCGCCTTCTGCGATGAGGGATGTGTACCTATCCAGGATGCCTACAGGGATATTTGACCAAGGAAACGCACAATCAATAACACAATGGCACTTTATAATCTAGGTTCCACAATAGTTCACTTATTCTAGTTTCACTGACTCTAAATCGCTATCGTTTAATAATGAGCAAGTTTACAAGTACTTTACAAGTTATATCACAAAATTCACTAATTACAACAAGAGGAATAACGACGCGCCCGGTTCGCGTCCCGTTAGCTAGCTTTCGTATCCGCGAGAGGGGCGGCGCCCTGTGCGAGGTTTATCGAGTGTTAGTCTGGATACTTATAACTAGGGGGGTAGGATGTGGTCCGATTAGCTCGAGCCAGAGACCGAAGCCTCAATAGTGAGCGCGACCACTGGGGAAAGGCGTTGGACCTACGGGGCGAGGGGGTGTGAAGTTCAGGAAGGGTGGCAGCAGGATTGCTACCGCAGGTTCGGGATGAGTATCTCATGCACTACTCGGTAAGGACGAGAACCGGTTGGCTATCAACGATAGAACGTCTCGACACGACGCTTTATGGCAAGCCGCGGATTAATGACGAGGTATCGGATCAAGCCAGAGTCGAACAGTTAGGGTTAGTAAGGAACAATGTGGATAGCTATTCGCTAGGGACTCTTTTGCAATGCAGCCGAGGGAATGATAGACGCGCGCGCGAACGTCTGGCTGTTACAATGGCTCCCGAGCGAATGCTAGGCGCCCGCGGTCGCCGCCGTCTCTTATATTAGCTCGGTCCGTGCGGCGTGCGGCCGCGCAGCCGTAGGGTTGTCAAAATCTCCGTGCACGGTGCTAGGGCTGTCGATGCGTCGCGGGGCGCGTCACAAGTGTTACTTGTTTAGTGAAAGAATTTAATTACAGAGCTTAATTTTCATTTTACATCGAGTTTTATCTTAGCTATCTCATCTTGCCCCGGTCTCCCCTACCTATATCAGTGAGGGAGGAAAATAAACAATTACATCGCGCACCTTGTAATGATACAATGTGTATTTATCAACACGTAAATACTCGAAAATTTATTATAGATATTACAATTATTGCGAATGCTTACACGCGAATGCTCGTCACTCAGGTAGATAGTGTAATGTAATGATCAAAGTCTAATTTATACCTAATATTATACAGGTTAATGCTCCCGGTGAAGGAGCATGTTAAGATTTTTCGCTATAAAAATATTATTGTACTAAAAATGACTTCCTGTTCATTTTTTTATGCAATAAGTAGAAGAACCTCTTACTAGAACGCCAGTGACGATCCCAACTACTTTTCCTGGAACAAGAGTAACCTACTTTGTCATATCGAAAATGCGCCCATAAATATTGTTGACCTTACGTTACTTTCGTAAGTTTGACGTTCAAGGGAAAATAAAGCTGCGATTCATAAATTCGTCCGTTGTGTAAAAAAGATCCCGCGCGAGCTTCAAGTCCCTCCAAACAAACAACAGCCAGCCTGTTTGGCACCACGGCAATGACGCGAACGTTACACGGCCTGAGATAACAAACGGCATTTATAAGTGCTAAAGGGGACGCAGGAGCTTCATAAATCATTTCAACATCATTGGTGCCACTTCATTGGGTACTTCGGAAGTTCGTTGGACCTTTTACTTAGTTGAGAAAAAAACAAAGAATACAAAAACAACAAAAATGTTGGACAAGACATCTATCATTGCTCTGATTCTATCTCTGGGAGTGATTGTGCGAACCATGCATATACACCCGCATCATATTATAGAAAGAAGTTACGAGGAAAATAATGAAAGACACTCCAAAAGTGAAGAAGACCATGAAGAAAAGATCCATGGATTGTCAATTGTGAGTACCTACTGAGATGGATAACATTAATAGAACAGCTTTTTACCATTGTATATGAAGTTATCCTAAAAAATATCACCAGTCATCATGTCAGACATGATTTCAAGCAACTGATGGGAATGGGATGCCATGCCCATAGGCCATAGGCATTTACCTTGATTTGCTTACGATCTATGATAATATTATGGTATTGTAACAAAACTATTTTATGTTGTTCTAAAATAAATAATAAACCACAATATCTTCAACTAATTTCATAATTCTAAAGCCTGTTTTCATGTCCTTGTATGAGCTACGCTACGAAATGCTGTAAGTAATTCAACGTTAAATTATTTTCGTTTTCAGGACATGATCCAACACATCAGGCCTCAAGGGTTGGTGCCAATCAACAATGACTACTTCTTCAATAGGTACCATTTGAAGTGTGAAGACGGCTATGAGAGGGACATCCTTGGTGTATGTAGGAAAGTTTGGTGATTCTTTCTCATAATAAAATACTATCTATCCTAGAATTAATAAATGCAGTTTTATTTACTAAGCAATGTACAGGGTTTTTTTTAAATAAGACGCAAATGCCCGTTTTCACCATCAATCCCTAATCTTTAAGTGACCCCTATGAAAACATAATTCCTGTTATGTGTTACCATAGGAGTCACTTAAAATAAGGGATTGATGGTGAAAACGTGCATAAGACTAAGGGCCCTGAAAATGCTTTTTGTTTACCCAAAGTTTTTTTAAGTAGGGGAGAGCGGGGCTGAAAGTGCCGATTTTCACAAATCCTTAAATGATTCGGAAAAAACAAGTGCTATGTCTGAGAGTAGTGGTACATCCTAAAGCAAATTTAATATATTTTACGAATATATTGCGCATTTTAAATAGTTTTTTAAGAAAAAGTGATTTTTTTACTCAGCGACGGCAAGGCACTTCCAGCCCCACTTTGGGGCAAGATGTGCCGAGGCTGAGGTCGGTTGTTCCGTTGATAATGCTAGGTGTTTTACATGAATGTAAACTAATTTAGAGTTTAAAAGACATCAGTTTAACAATAACTTATTTATTCATTATACTTTTTATAATAAATTGACAGTTTTTATAATACTAATTACTAAAATTATTTAAAAAACAAATTACCTGTACTTATGTCATTATTTTAAACATATGTCACAGCCACTTTTTTTCCGAAACTATAAAAGTTATATTGTTGAAACTTGGTATGTAGATGTATTCTGTGTAGTGCATTAAGATTTTTACAGAAAAATAGAAAAAAAGCAATAAATTTTGGGGGTCCCCATACATAGAACTGAAACTCAATTTATTTTTCATCAAACCCATACACGTCGTGTATCTATGGATAGGTCTTTAAAAATGATGTTGAGTAGAAATATCATTTTTTTCTATACGGAATAGTTTTCGCGAGAGACGCTTCCAAAGTGTTAAAAAAAGATCCTGAGATGTGATCATCATCAGATCCTTTGAGTTTTTCACTTGTATGTCCTTATTCTGTCAAAGACAACAAATGCTGTTCAAAGTAAGTGCTCGCGTAAATATAAACAATATTAAAATAATAAAGGTTGCTTAAGGATTGGTTGTGCTGCGGCACAAACAGCCCCACATGAACGGCACAATTTACCCCGTTTATGAGAGTGTGATATTTAGCCTCACATATAAAAATCACTATGTTCAAAGCATTAAAATTACACGGCATAACAAACTAGGATAAATAACAAACATTTTAATAAAACTTTCACATTAAAAGCACGAAAAATGTTAGCTTGAGACCAAAAAGTATCCAAACGAAAATATTTACTTTGGTGGCGCTGGAGGACCCTTACATGCACTGCCACATGGTCCAAGTACGACATTTTGAGTAGCAAACACGCTTCGTCATGGATTTTCAAGAAAATATTCGCGTAATATTGTAAAGATTGCGCAAACGCATGATGCCTAATACGTGTCGCGGTTCGTATTAGCTATGTTTTGATTTTCCTTGTTTGATATTACTAATTTAACTTTGGTCGGCCGTTTGGTGTAGTGGTTCAGAACGGACTACTATGCCGAGAGGTCCCGGGTTCGATTCCCGGCCGGGCAGAAATTGAAATGATGAATTTTAATTTCTGTGACGGGTCTGGGTGTGACTATGTATAATATTTATGTATTTAAAAAAAAAAATATATATATATATATAAGTAGTATATCCGTTAAGCTAGCACCCATAACACAAGCATTAAGTTGCTTACTTTGGGGCTAGCTGGCGCTGTGTGAAATTGTCCAAAGATTTATTTATTTATTTATTTATTTATTTATTTAACTGTGCATAAAATATTTGGTTATCTACTTAGAATAAACTTAAAACTCTAGAAGATGTTCAGACGTCAGTACATTTTTTTATGCATGACAATGCAGGTATTTTAAACGCAATTGCACCTGGTGTTAAGTGAGATGCAGTCTAGGATGGTACATATCTAGAATGCCCAATTTTTTCCCTCTTAAAACTGCATCAGATGTCTATCAGTGTTTAACTTGGCGCGCTATATCCAATGAGCTGAGTAGCTGAATGTTGGACTGTTTAAAGATAGTGTGGAGCAGGCATAAAAGTAAAGCTAACCGATGATGATGAGTTGAGTGCCGAGATAGGCCAGCGCATGACCGTGCCGTGGAATGGACATCTCAGTCTGCAGCTTCCAATCCCGATCTTTCCAGTCCCACACGTCTATTGCGCCCACGCTGCTTGAAGTTTTGGTGCACCACACCGCCTACGATGTACAATTTGTCATTCATGGAAAACAACGTCGCGAAACATCTTGGAAATCGGAGGATGTGAATTTCTGTCCATCTGTGAAAACAAACACGTCAGTTAAATGAACATAGCATTCTGGGTTATACCATTCCTATATTGTTGACGTTTCTGAGAATACCTGACTGTCATCGGGAATAAAGTGAGATATAGCAGAGCCATAAGAATTGCATGAAGTAAACTTGCATAAAGAAATATATACCTAAAGCTACTGGGACTCATATCTTTATATCTCCGTACGAGTACATGCACGAGGCCCGGAAAACGTAGTCTTGTCTCCTACTAGGTGGACCGACGATCTGGTGAAGGTTGCGGGCAGCGTAGGACCGGTTTTTGTGGAAACCCTTGAAGGAGGGCCTCCTGCTCTCCTCCTCCTCCTCCTGCTAGACAGTCCAGTCCAGTCCAAGGGTCCAGTAGTTGACGTTATGGCTGAAACGAACGAACGAGTACATCTGTTCATACTCGTTGGTCTTGGAGTTGTAGCACTCCACGATCTTGCAAACGGGTCTCTTCTTCTCGCCGGTCATGCCGCCGGCCACCCAGATGTAGTCCCGGTACTTGACCGCCGCCACTGCCATCCGCGCCGTCCCCATGGAACGGACCTCGCTCCAGGAACCGGATTTGTCCCCCCCCCCCTTCTAAAAACTAAACTGTTGGCTTTTCATGAACTTTCAAGGAAACTATATACTTATAAATACAAAGTAATAAAAACCACCGGTTATAGGGGCATTTTTTGGAGAAAATTATCAAATAACCAAAAAAACTTTTTAAAAGCAATTTTTTTTCAAAAAGTATCATTTTTTATTATTTGTTAGGCTTTTTTGTGTATTTTATGTATTTTTTTTTAGTATCGCCTGTTATTTAGCATTATTACTGTTTTTATTTTATCACGATATACCGCTTAGTTTAAAAGTTATTAGGTTTTCTTTACAATAAGTATTTGGAAGAAAAAAAATTCTATAAAAAATTAAAAAAAAAAAATCTCAAAAATTTTTAGACCTCTTTTTTGTCGATAAAAATAGGTCTAGTTTCATCTATTTTCATACGTACACTTTAACGTGACTCACACTGTATATGGATTGAGACCGAGTGCCTACTTAGACCAACGTGATTAACTAACTCATGATTTTAATTTTGATTTTTAAATAATTACAATACCTGGGCTTTTACCTTTAAAAATAAATGAGTTCGTATTTTCTATATCTATATTATTTATATTTCAATAAAATAAATCACGAATTAAAATGTATTTCCAATGGATGGATAAAAGATGTTGGTACCTATTCTACTCCTACTTTAAACAGTTGTGTAAAATTTCTTGGATTAGGGTGTACTTAAAAGCGGAATCAAATCCATTGATGGATTGGGGTATACTCTGATGCGGAAACAAGTCCATCGATGGACTAAAGTGTACGCAGAAGAGGAATCTAATCCATTAATGGATTTGAATGGATTACAGTGGAATAGGGGACAGATTGGAGCATTACCTACTTAGGGGAGACCGGGGCAAGATGAAGTTCGGGGCAGGACGGAAAATAAGCTTTTGTGCGTGAATAGTAATCGTGTTCGGATCAGCAATGGCTCCATTTGCTCGAACTTTACACCGCGCAAGTGCGTCAAAGCAGAGCGAAGGTGTTGGAACTCGTGTTTACGTTGTATAGGACAAAAACTGACTTTGCAAGTATTCTTATCCGATTTTTGGTTTAAAAACTGATGTGCAATTATGTAAGTACTTAAGTTAATATAATGTTTTAATCCTAAGCTTATTGTATAGTATAACACTTTAAATTCAGACTATATTTTTGCGCCGGCAACGTATGAGATTATAATTGCTTCAACTTATTTGAATAAATGTGGATCGGGGCACAAATGGTCGGGGCATAATGGGATACTATATTTTACTATGCCTTCTGTGCACCGATAGAATATAATATTGTAGTGACTTCTACATTCGTCGTCGTCGTTTCAGCCGAAAGACGTCCACTGCTGGACAAAGGCCTCCCCCAAGGATTTCCACAAAGACCGGTCCTGCGCCGCTTGCATCCAGGTACTTCCCGCGACCTTCACCAGATCGTCGGTCCACCTAGTGGGAGGCCTGCCCACGCTACGTCTTCCAGCTCGTGGTCGCCACTCAAGAACTTTTCTGCCCCAGCGGCCATCAGCTCTTCGAGCTATGTGCCCCGCCCACTGCCACTTGATTTTAGCGATTTTGCGGGCTATGTCAGTCACTCTGGTTCTCCTACGGTCCTCCTGGACTTCTACATTAGCAAGATTTAAATAAGTTTGTTTCTCTATTGATTTTTTTTTCTTTATTCGGTAATTTTGTTTCGAAATATTTAAGCTAACACATCGTGTTTTTTTTGTTGAAAGTTATTAACACTACTTAAATAAGTAGCATGTGAAATAATTTAAACAATTTATGAAAATATGTAATTTATTCATCTGCAATGTGTGCCATGGTTCGGCACACTTTTCCTGTGCCGATGTAGATGAAAGATTCCTGACTCCTTTTGCCCCGTATCATTTCCCATCTTACCCCAGCCATGGGGCAAGACGGGAAATTCGCCTCATTAACGTTAATCATTATTTGACAAAAAATGACTGTGATTTTGCATGCTAAAATGATAAATTATAAGAGATTAATGTATAAGTGTTACTTGTTCAGTGAAAGAATTTAATTACAGACCTTAATTTTCATTTTACTTCGAGTTTTGTCTTAACTATCTCATCTTGCCCCGGTCTCCCCTACCTATATCAGTGAGGGAGGAAAATAAACAATTACATCGCGCACCTTGTAATGATACAATGTGTATTTATCAACACATGAATATTCGAAAATTTATTATAGATATTACAATTATTGCGAATGCTTACACGCGAATGCTCGTCACTCAGGTAGATAGTGTAATGTAATGATCAAAGTCTAATTTATACCTAATGGTACACAGGTTAATGCTCCCGGTGAAGGAGCATGTTAAGATTTTTCGCTATAAAAATATTATTGTAGTAAAAATGACTTTCTTGTTCATTTTTTATGCAATAAGTAGAAGAACCTCTTACTAGAACGCCAGTGACGATCCCAACTACTTTTCCTGGAACGAGGGCTACTTCATTAATATCGCAAATGCGCCCATAAAAATTGTTGACCTTACGTTACTTTCGTAGGTTTGACGTCAAGGGAAAATAAAGCTGCGATTCATAAATTCGTCCGTTGTGTAAAAAAGATCCCACGCGAGCGTCAAGCCCCTCCAAACAAACAACGGCCAGCCTGTTTGGCACCACGGCGATGACGCGAACGTTACACGGCCTGAGATAACAAACGGCATTATAAGTGCTAAAGGGGACGCAGGAGCTTCATAAATAATTTCAACATCATTGGTGCTACTTCATTGGGTACTTCGGAAGTTCGTTGGACCTTTTACTTAGTTGAAAAAAAATCAAAGAATACAAAAACAACAACAATGTCAGACAAGATATTCATCATTGCTCTGATTCTATCTCTGGGAATGTTTGTGCGAGCCATGCATATACACCCGCATCATATTACAGAAGGAAACTACGAAGAAAATAATGAAAGAGACCCCAAAAGTGAAGAAGACTATGAAGAAAAGATCCATGGATTGTCAATTGTGAGTACTGACACTGTAAGCTTTTGAATTATTAGAAAGTTATCATAAAAAATATCACAGTCATCATACCTATAATATAATCTGACATGGTGTCTCTAACTTATAAAAAGTCATAGGCCCATAGAGATTACCTTGATTTGCTGTTGTCTGTACACGTACCACAAGGGTCTTGTACATATAGCAAATGTAGATCTATGATAATAATATGCAATTGTAACAAATATATTATGTTGTTGTTAAATAATAAACCACCTCTTTTGTAAGTCCTTGTATGAGCTACGCTACGAAATGCTGTATTTAACATTAAATTATTTTCGTTTTCAGGACATGATCCAACACATCAGGCCACAAGGGTTGGTCCCGATCAACAATGACTACTTCTTCAAGAGGTACCATTTGAAGTGTGAAGATGGCTATGAGAGGGACATCCTTGGTGTATGTAGGGAAGTTTGGTGACTCTTTCTCATTATCTACTATCTATCCTAGAATTAATAAATGCAGTTTTATTTACTAAACAATGTACAGGGTTATTTTAAATAAGACGCAAATGCCCGTTTTCACCATCAATCCCTAATCTTTAAGTGACCCCTATGAAAACATAATTCCTATTATGTGTTACCATAGGAGTCACTTAAAATAAGGGATTGATGGTGAAAATGGGCATAAGACTAAGGTCCCTGAAAATGCTCTTTGTTTACCAAAGTTTTTTTTAAGTAAACACTTGAGTAACTAGGTATAATGATTGCATATTGTGATATTATTATTATGTAAAGTGTTCAAGTACTTGTAGATTATTTTGTGATTGTAGTAGATTAGATAAATCAATAAATCTCTTTAGTACCTGTATCAGACGGTTTTATTGCATTGTTTGTTATTGTTTTCATATGATATTCCTAAAATAATAATTCTACACAGATGTAAAGACTGAAATTGAGATTAGAAAAATGTTTATTACACACACTATACACAAGAGACAAAATCAATAAATTATAAGAGCACGAAAATTTTCTACAAAATTAAGAAACTTAAAATAGCCACTTTTAATTTAGTACAGACAATACAAAACGGTTAAAGACAATAATGAAAGCTGTATCATATCAAATTAAATTCCCATAACGACTTTAGTCTCTGCCATTCTTTTTGGTGCCAAGAACGTCACAATTTGTGCCATTAATTACAGTTTGAAGAATCTGTTCAAAGTACTTTAAAGTTGAACCATTTAAAAATAACTCAATAAGAGGCAAAAACATTATGTAGCCGATGCATTTCTCATCCTCATTGGCACCTACCTGAACAGCAGAGACTTTCCCAAAGTCATGGTTACATTAGGGAAGCAGGGGGGAGGGTGACCGCACCATGGCCAGACAGGGGGGAAGGCAGGGTGGCCACCCCTCGGATCCACGCGCCCCGCTCGCAGCAGAACGATTCCACGTTGTTGAGAGCCCGCATGTATATCGTTGTAACACCACCTGTTAAATAAATATTTCTTTAACAATCACACCAATCCTAACCCAAACAGAGCCTAGATGATGAGACTACCGGCGGGAATCGAGGACATTCCTGTAGCTAATATTGTAGTTTTTGGAGCTACTTACTCCCTTACTACCATTCCATATTCACGGGACTTTGTTACTAACTGCTATTGGTCATTCCAGTTTTTATTCCATTCCATTTCATCTCGATTTGACGGATAGAGCACCTTGTTTAGGTAAGAAGACGATAGCAGATGGAAATTACTGATGGAAACTGTTAAGTTTGTTAATCTGACAGACCTCGTAATGGCATGATCGCGTCGTGCAATGAGGGTTTTCGCGAATGAAAGATCCGCTAGATGGCGGGACGTGGATGTGGGGTATGACTCCTGCGTGATTGGTGGATTTTGACATATCTGTCAATGTCATGTCAAAAATAAACAATCGTGCAGCATTTGGACCTCGCGTCTACGTATTGCCGTCTGGCGGATTTTTCATTCGCGAAAACCCTCATTGAATCACACATTGAAAAAAACGATTCCTATACATTTCATGTGAAATAACACTACTTTCTTGGCCCATCTTTTGTAATAAAAAGCTTTTTCGTCTTTAACGTGGGCTACTCGATGGAAACTCGAATGAGTGAAATGACGTGTTAACGTGACATTCATTTATGGCACACAATAATGAAAAAGTAAATTATTGGAAATCGTACGACATTTGAGTAGCAAACACGCTTCGTCATGGATTCTCAAGAAAATATTCGCGTAATATTGTTAAGATTGCGCAAACGCATGATGCCTAATACGTGTCGCAGTTCGTATTAGCTATGTTTTGATTTTCCTTGTTTGATATTACTAATTTAACTGTGCATCAAATATTTGGTTATCTACTTAGAATAAACTTAAAACTCTAGAAGATGTTCAGACGTCAGTACATTTTTTTATGCATGACAATGCAGGTATGTATTTTAAACGCAATTGCACCTGGTGTTAAGTGAGATGCAGTCTAGGATGGTACATAATCTAGAATGACCAATTTTTTTCCTCTTAAAACTGCATCAGATGTAGTTATATCAAAATCAAAATCAAAAATATTTATTCAGTTTAGACCACAAGTGGCACTTATAACCGTCAAAATATAAATAATAAAAAAAGAAAAGGTAGCCCTTAAGGGGCACTTTACATGTCTCTGTACTGTCTATCAGTGTTTAACTTGGCGTGCTTTACCCAATGAGCGAGCCGAGATGTTGGACTGTTGAAAGATATTGTGAAATAGGCATAAAAGTAAAGCTAACCGATGATGATAAGTTGAGTGCCGAGATAGGCCAGCGCATGACCGTGCCGTGGAATAGACATCTCAGTCTCCAGCTTCCAATCCCGATCTTTCCAGTCCCACACGTCTATTGCGCCCACGCTGCTTGAAGTTTTATCCTGGAATATTGGAATAAATTTCGTCACAATTCAGAATAACAGTTACAAAATATCCTGTAAGTGTATATTAAAACTATGTGCGTGTCGTGGCACGCGCAGTGTAATAGGGATAGATAGGTGGAAAGGTACTGGAATTATTAGTGTGAGAAACCCTGGCTACATTAAAAAGTGCCCCTTTTTATTTCAACGGTTAAAATTGGTAAGCAATGTTAGTCAAGTTTGCCGGAACAACAAATTCACCTATCAGTACGTCATTCATTAATTTAATTTACCTTATCCGAAATTTTCCCTGCACCGCCTACGATGTACAATTTGTCATTCATGGAAAACAACGTCGCGAAACATCTCGGAAATCGGAGGCTGTGAATTTCTGTCCATCTGTGAAAACAAACACGTCAGTTGAATGAACTTTGCATTCTGGGTTATACCATTCCTATATTGTTGACGTTTCTGAGAATACCTGACTGTCATCGGGAATAAAGTGAGATGTAGCAGAGCCATAAGAATTGCATGAAGTAAACTTACATAAAGAAAAATGTACCTAAAGCTACTGGGACTCATATCTTTATATCTCCGTACGAGAACATGCACGAGGTCCGGAAAACGTAGTCTTGTCTCCTACTAGGTGGAACGACGATCTGGTGAAGGTTGCGGGCAGCGTAGGACCGGTTGTTGTGGAAACCCTTGAAGGAGGCAAGGGCCTTCTGCTCTCCTCCTCCTAATGCTAGACAGTCCAGTCCAGTGCAAGGGTCCAGTAGTGCACGTTATGGTTGAAACAAATGAACGAGTACATCTGTTCATACTCGTTGGTCTTGGAGTTGTAGCACTCCACGATCTTGCAGACGGGTCTTTTCTTCTCGCCGGTCATGCCGCCGGCCACCCAGATGTAGTCCCGGTACTTGACCGCCGCCACTGCCATCCGCGCCGTCCCCATGGAACGGACCTCGCTCCAGGAACCGGATTTGGGGTCGAAACGCTCCACGGATCGAAGGACTCTGATGATAAATAAAACGTCACCAATTGACAAAAGTAACTGCAATGAGTGTAAGTACTTAGTTTTTTAAGGCAGGCGCTTAGGATCTTCCACGGAACATAAGGTAAAGGTGTAGAGAATACTGCCTTTCAAAATATGTTGAATGTAGTAAAAATAAGAAAAAATATAAATAAAAAAAATGTTTTTTTTTTCGTTCCCTAAAAAGACATCAACGCGTCAAGGGTCAAGGGAAAATGTAATTTATGGTTTTGTGACTGTAACATTTCTATTGTGTAGTTGTGAACTTGTGACGTGATTAAAGTCTATGCTATTGGTACATTCATACACATCAATATCAATCGATTTACCTGCCCTTCTTGTCCTGTCCACCGATAGCATACAAAGCCATTCGATGTACCACAAGTCCAAAGTTCTTCCTCGGGATTGATAGACCATTTTCACTGTACCTGAAAATTATATTTCTATAAATACAGTCTCTACAATATAGCTTGTAAAAAGATAACAGGCGTCGTAAACAAATATGCATTAAGAGATCTTCATGCAGAAATTAACCATGATCTGGTGACAGGTTCGTAGCTCCATACGGTGGAAACAACGACAGATTTGCCACGGATGTCATCATCTCTAGGATCTGCTCCACCTAAAAACAAAAGCAGTTTTAAGTAGGTACTCATGTGTTTCTACCATGGCAAATTGACGGTCAAATAACAGTTGTGGAAAGTCATTTACGCCACTCACCAACAAGATACACCCGGCCTCGAAGGAAAGCCACGGAATGATGATGTCTCGGCTCTGGGAGCTCACCCACGTAGTCCCAGACATTGGTTACTGGATCAAATCTGGTCCCAGAAAAATAAAGCGAAAATTGGTTAGATCCAGAATTAGCGAAAACAGTTTTCTGGAAACTAGCGAGTGTCTCAAAATAAGGTAAATGGGACTAGAGATGCCACCATTAATTTGTAGTCGAGTAACTTATTATTCATCATCATCAACATTTTCAGCCATAGGACGTCCACTGCTGAACATAGGCCTCCCCCAATGATTTCCACAATGGCCGGTTGGGGGTGGCCTGCATCCAGCGCCTTCCCGCTACCTTTATGAGGTCCACCTTGTGGGTGGACGTCCTACACTTATTATGCGTATGTATTATTATCCGTTTAAAAATATGTTATAACAAAAAATTAATGAAAATAATTATCTAGCTTTGTGTCATTTTACGAAGAGTGATTGAAGCGTAATTTTTGCAAGGCAATATTTAGAACTGTACCTGTATATATCTTTTCCCGTATTCCTTCCGAGTCCATAAGCTGTATGAGGGTCAATCCCACCGAAGACCAGCACAGTTTCTCTATCCCAGTTGAATAACGATCCATCTGCTATGTAGTTCTTGTTGGAAGGTCCGAGTATGGATGTGGAAAGTTTATTCCTGTTGATACATAAAGATATATACAAACATTTATGTCGGCCACAAGGACATAACTATAAATTATTGTGGCCGACATAAATGTTTGTATAGATAAACTTCATGAAAAAGTCATAAATATCCGTATATGAAGGACGAAGGTATGATAGTAGCTATACTGTCAATTGCTTTGCATAATATTGAAGCAATTTTAGCTCAAAGTAAAATTTTGCTATTGCAAACTTTCATATCGGCATCAAGAACGTATTTTTATGTGCCATAGATTGGATAGAGGTAACCATGACAAGTAGGTATAGTTCGTAATGCTCGTAGTAAATATTTACTTTTTTGTTGAAAGGGGCGAAATGAGTGTAAATTATCCGTTATGATTACTTATTTACTTCTTTTCTCATATTAATTGCGACATTAGGACCTACTTCTAGTTTTAAATTATCTACGAGATGTGTTTGTTATCTATCACTGACATGTTGATCCTGGCGAGCGACTCCTTGGAGTGGTTGAAGAGCGATATCTGCGGGCTGGGGAAGTTGTTCTGCGACACCAGTCCTGCCGGTCCTGAGGCGCGCGGCATCGCCTCGGGTCGGAGCGCGCTCGCCGTGGACTGTTGGCGGCCTGGAGACGATGGGTTGTGGGAGTTCCTGGAAAAGAAAAGTTTGTTCTACCTCTAGAGTGGCAGAAAAGCGGGATGTGGGATTAATTCACATTGCTTTAACGAACTATGGGGTCTGGCGCTTTACTCAGTGCTTGAGGTATGGAAGCAGTATGAGAGGGTGTTTTTGTGACGATTAAACGTCAGAAAGACTTCAGATCTAATTCAGCTTTGTATGCTGTCACGTCATAAATATGTCGAGGTCACCCCTCCCGCTCACATACCTCAGGTGCTGACTGAGTTAAGAGCTAGACAAGCGTAAGATATTCGAGTGTAAACATCTCTTATGATTCAGTGACTTCTCAGTCAGATAGGCTCACTAAATAAAGTTACTAATCTAATCATTAGAATATCGTGAACAGTGGTCATTACACTATTGGTTTTATCGAATCCTTACTTTCCTTGAGTGTAAAGTTATGACTAACTAACTGTAAAATATATTTATGAGTATGTTTATGGCTATAAGTACCTGCGGGATCCTAAAGCAGCAGTAGCAGCAGCTAAGTATGAAGCGGCTACGCTGTGTCTCTTTTCTTTACTCTTCCCAATGCAGAATTGATTCTGGAACTGAAATTAATAAGGCTAATAAGAAATAATATGTTTTTAGGCTATCGTGGCTTTTTACTAGATACTTGTTATGAGAGGATTTTTTTCTAAATTTATGTATTTTCCTTATAAAAACTCATTATATTTTTGCAAGTAGGCTTATAAAGAGCACTTTTACACGTCCCAGTTTTAACCCTACCACGGCTTCGAGGCAATAAATAGGCCAGTGCTGAGAAGAATCAGCGCTTTACAAACTAGGTAATAAGGGGAAAAATTATGCTATGCTAAGATGATTTAAAACCTTGTCTGTCGTGCTGGTTTCCAGGGTGCCACTGCTGGTCTCGCTGTTCGTGGTGATCAAGTCGTCAGCTGAATCCTTTTCAGGAGGGTCGAACATTTGCTTCTGTATCAGTATTAAATTTTAACTAACTTACGTATCTTGGACGAAATAGGTTACGGATAAGGTCAGTCAGATGATAATTTTTATAATGTTGACTGTATAAGGTGTAAAAGTTAAAAAATGTAAAAATTTTACACGGTGTATAGAATTTACGAAACAAATTCTAAAGGGATTCATCTACAGCTAGTAAAAGTAAATATAAAAAAAAAATACATGGTTTTGATGAACGGAGCACATATGGATTTCTTGGATTTGTTTGACTTTATTCGTAGGCGATGGTGGTTTCTTTTGATCGGTAATTTTTCGTTGCTCCTACAAATAAAAAAAAGGGAAATAAATGAACAAGTCAGTACGTTCTAAAATTAAATAATGAAAGACAAAAGTGATTTACTTCTAACTGATTCTGGCGTTTGTCAAAGTCGGGACTTCTTCTGGGAGACGAAGGGTGAGCCTCAGTCTCCAGGGGAGGTGATCGCATTGCCACTGGGGAATTATAGCTGCCATCTTGAGCCTGAAAGAATTTAGTTTACATCAAATAAGTATGGACTAGTTTAGTACAGAAATCTCAAATATTTCTCACTTAAAAATAAGGAAAGCCTCATTTGTACTTTGGCGAATAAGATACCTATCTTCAGTCACCAAATCTTATATCCGTGAGGGATATAGGAAATACCAGTATAGGTATGTCAAGTCGTCAGCCACCGTATTATTAATTCAATAGGACTTATTGCGTCATAGCGTCACTATAGTAATAGGTACATGATCTTTGTCTCTTGGACAACGCAGCTTAGTTACCTTATTAAATTCAAAAGCGTATTTACGCCGAATACACTAGACTGGTTGGTTTTGATCTTAATCTGCAGCCTCAACCTTGCAGAATAAGGTGGTTATACACTTCTCAAACATTTTCTCAAACATTTCTATGTAAGGTAACGTTCTGACGAATGGGACATACAACACAGGTAAAAGCCCAGTTTCCAAATCATTTTCATGTGTGTTTAGTTTGTGAAAGGGTCACCTACTGAAACTGAACATATCATAGAGCGGCTCGTTGTTCTGTTACAAGTGAATACTGTAGTCTATACTCACCTTAAAAATAACAACTACAAACAATGAAGCAAAATCTTTAGCTGAAGAACTTTTGCCCTCAGTTGTAGTAAGTGTAAACTTTTTCGAAACTGACCTTTCTTCTTGTGTCAAAGAACTCGCTCATGGTGGGTAGTTTGTCTTTGTCCCCTGCGAGTCCTTTCAGAGTAGCTGGAAGTGGAAACTCCATCTTCGGCCGCCGCATTTCCATCTTGTCGTTATCGGCACCCCGCATACTGCCTGGCAGCAAACTTAGAATTGGTACAAATGACAGCACAAAAAAACTGTAGAATTTTGGACAAAACTGTAAGGCGGTTATCACACTGCGCCGCGCTCCGTCGCGGAGCGCGTGATTTTCATATAAAAAATCACGCGCGCGGATGCGTTGTCAGTGTGAAGTGAAGCGCGTGTTTTCTATACAAACTGAGGTAATTGCATACAATAATTAAATCTGTCGCCCCGCGCTCCGCGGCGGAGCGCGGCGCAGTGTGATAACCGCCTAAAGTCTGATGTGCTTTCGACTGTAGGTACAGTCGGCGACAAAAACTTCATGATACCTAAAGCAATAAGTTTGCAACACGTCTTTGTTGCAATTGGAATAAGGTTGTGTTGTCAACTTTTTGGGCATTTTGATGCTGGCTGTAGGTACAGTCGCGGAATGAAAAGGTTCGTCACCTTAGTGTCGGTTTTCGCTTGCACTAGGTACTGTGAGAGTCAAACCTGCCAACATAACAGTGCAAGAAACAGTGCTGCGCTAACATTTAAATAAATATGACGTTTGCTAACGAATAAGGTTTTGCTTGTTTATTTTTCTATCCCATCAGTGCAATGCAATGATGACATTGACCAATTGACAATAGTTTTTTTTATTTAAAAGAAATAATAATGGCAGTTTGAACCAACAAGAAGGTTTTAGTTTATCAATCATAATAATCTTCTTGACAAGATAAATCGTCAAACAACTTTGATCTGAATAATTTTGAACTTTACTGACGAACAGTTAAAGATTATTTTCTCTAACTCGAGATTATTCTGTAACATAGTTTCAAAAGGTAATATGTGCTCGCGATTCGTTGAAGGAATCAATTTGAAAACTGACGAACCTTTTCATTCCGTGACTGTACCTTACTTTGCAACGAATACGGAATTTGTAACACGATACTTCGGAGGTTTAGTCTTTCATGCGGTCTATATGACACCAAATACACACGTATTAGCAATAGGTATTTTAAAGATTTGATGAATGAATGATATCTTCAGATTGTTTTAGAATGCGGTACTAAATAACTAAACAACAGAACTCTCAATAGAAATTCCCAAAAGTCAAGGTTGTTTCGGAATAAAATCGATGAATCAGTAACATTAGGCGTAGTTTAGATGTAGTTTCACAATATTTTCACTTCATAGAAGCTAAACGTATTACTTATTGTTGTAATAAAAACGCATTTATTGCAGATAAAATATGATAAGATCTTTATCAGGCGCTTCTAGTTAAGCAGATAAGCATGACAAGTCTGGTGGGTTTTCCAATTTAAATTTTTGAGGAAGTATTAAATATGCATTTTTAATGTCTCCGTGGTCTCAGACTCTTTTCAACTCGGTGGTTCCAGGCTCGGACCTCACTACTGAGTGCAAAACTGCTATGCTAGTGTACTTGTGTTTTCACTCAGTTTGGACATTGTAGGCTTGAACACATTGATTCAAACAAAAAAAAAAAGAAATATGGCAATTCAGGGTCACGACTCTACAGAATGGAATTTTTGCAAATAGCTACGCTTGATTTCTCGAAAACGGTTCGAGGTAAGGACGCGTGAGTGATGAGAAACAGCATATTTTCATGAATAGTCACTGTGGAGCTTTTCACGGGACAACAGCGTGCTTTTTATGCATTTTTTTACACAGCTCCCAAATACAGCTTGCCCCAAATTATTATCCGTGTTCATGAGAACACATCTTTATGCAAACATTTGTAGAACTAATGGCGTAAACAATACCTGGCACGTCATCACTGCGGCGGGCGGGCTGCATCATCGCCATCTGCTGGTACATCTGGTCGCGCGGCACCATGAACTGCTCCAGGTATTTCAGGAAATCCTTGTACGTCACGTGGTTCTGCGGTTATAGATTCTAAATTCGTAGGTACCACTACTAAAGTGATGAAGTTTTTGATTTATAAATGTTAATGCAGATACATACGATGTCTGAGCTAATGTGACGTGGTAAAACTTCTTTACGGTGATGATGATTTTAAGAGATCGTAGATGGAATAGGTCGCATAAGAAATTATTTTTTGTGAACGTTTTACATAAAAGGATTACGTAAAAATGCTCCGTTCCCTTTAATTATCATTAGGTGCAATAATAAATGCAATACGTACTAGTATCAACTAATTAAAATGCAGAAAATACAGGACCTTTGTTTGGATCATTCATCTAAAAATAAAAACTAACAGGAAAGATGATGATCATGTGCATGTGCTATTGTGCTAACTACCGATACAATAATGACGTAATTTTCAATCGAAGCCCTCGTGGTACAGTCGACACTTGTAACTGTCATCGAATTATTTATTTTACTCATTACTTCACTTTGCTTTTGTAGTCAGAATTAGGTTTATCCACCCACATGTTAGTCAATTAGTTATAATTATTTGCAAGATTGTTAATTAATGCTATTAAGGCTTGAATTTATAAATGACACTATCGTTTTGATTTTTCAACTTAGGCAACGGTTTCGACTGTACTGCAAAGCCCGTTGTTTTACTTTTGAGTCTCGTTTGTGTATTTTAAACGTGTTAAACAAAGATTCGACCTTGTGATTGTTTGAAAATCAATATTTGACCGAATCACAGAGTCTACAGGAAAATAGGACTCCGAAGTCTAACCTTTTCTTCTCCGATCCAGTTCCTCTCAGCTGGCTCAGTCAAGCCGAGAACGTCAATCCAATGGTAGTAGTTCTTAGAGTTGTTCCCGTACCAGTACTTTATTATCACATACCTGTTATATGAAACATGTTGTTATAACGCTAAAGTAGGCAATAATAACACATTCATGTTAGATTTTGCACAGTAATGTTATTTTTAATAATAATAGTGGAAACAGCAGAAAATGAGTCATCAAGCTGAATATTCATGAAGTATATTGGCACTCCACGAACAAGACATTTAAGATAGAATCAAATGGCGACGTATGATTGACAAAGCCGACGCCGCGTAAGGCGGGGCAGAAGAGAGAAGAGATTATTCTCCAACATTACTTATCTTAAGTGAATTATAAGTATAAATAAGGAGTCATACAAACTTATATCATACAGGGGTCAATTTCCCAAACACATTTTTTGAGCGGCGTAGCTGAAAATCATATGTTTTTTATGACATAGAACTTTGATTTTTTTTTACACGAAAATATACAGAGGTTCCATTTTGAGGACAACATTATTAATGAGTATTTTCTTTTACAAATTCGACAAAAAATAATTGAACTAAGCGTTTCTAATTTTGGTGCAGTGTCCACATCCTTAATTTCTTACAATATGTATTTTTTTAGCTGTAGATCAAAACAGAACTTAGGGAAAAAGTATATTTTTGGATTATACAATCTATCTATTATCTAAGATTACCAAATTAAGCAAGTTTCCCAAATAACTGTGATTAAGTCACGTCCTTAAGTTTTGTCCGCGAAAAATTTATGATTTTGGTGTCAATAATGAAATAGCTCGTCAGTTTCTTTAAAGATCAAACAGGATTTAAACACTCCCATCATTCGTTAGGTTTAGTACCGCCCCCGCGAGCAGTGACGGCAGACGGGTGCAAGACCTCTGCGTCTTCCCGCCAAAAACGTAAATGTGTTGTTTTTTTTTAAACGGACAACAATTCTGCAATTTTGGTGTCTTTTTGTATAAGATTTCTAAGCTATTCTTTTTAGTTGAATTCCTCGTATAATGTAAAGGAACTGTTTTCATACCATATGTTAAAATGTTATTGTTATATTTAAAACAGATTTCATATAATTTAGCTTTTTCAACGAGAATCTAATTTTGGTGAGTCAATTTTGGTGTTTTTGGTGGTGCACCAAAGAATTTTTAACCGACTTAACTCCGTCAATTGTGAACCGATTTTCAAAATTCTTTTTTTGTTCTATAGGGTACACTTATGTGGTGGTCCCAATGTCACCAAGTCAGGATCTGATGATGGGATCCTAGGGAAATCGAGAGTAAACCTCAAATTTTGTAGGAATGCAATACGTTTTCTAAAGTTATTCAAGTAGTCATCATCTAATGTTGATGAGGTGATGATGGAAGGTAAAACTCCTTAACGCTTAGGAGTTGGAGAATAATTCTTTAAATATTTTAGGTAGGTATATACATACAGTTGTATTATTTCAGGTATTTAAGATGAGCTGATGATGAAAGGTCAAACAACATAAGTTAGGAGTTAGATGATACTCAATACTCATTTGTTGATACATACATTGACACATGATACATTGATACTTTTTAGTTGCCGATATTTAAAGTAGGGAGCCTGTATTTTGCTAGGAAGATTATTTACACTTGGATTGTGATTAAGACTATAATTTTCCATTACAAAATGGAAAATTATAGTCTTAATCACATTAAACATAGGTACTGTCCCTCTTCAGTGACAATAACAAGGACTAATCAACTAAAAAGCATGAAAAAAAATAATTTTAACAAAAAAATTAAAACCGACGCCAACAATCACTTAAAAGTAGAAAATAAGTACGTCGTTATTTATTTATTAGGACAATATACCATGATTAATACTTTTGGAGTCGGTGCTGGTAAATTTAAAACCATTTCTTGAGCTTGGCACTAAGATATGACCGACTGACAGCATATTTTCTAATTTTGGTGCTTTAATATAAATTTTGGTGTTCTCTTAATTTTGGTGTAAGGAAAATCTAAAAAACTACTGGACAAAATTTAATGTCTTAATCATTTTAGAAACAGTATAAGTTTCCAATAAATTTGATCTATAATTAAAGAATAAAAATACACAAATAACAATTTCCACCAAAATTAGGCAAAAATATGCACTTGTTGAAATTCACCCACAGACATCATATGCCTTACTACTGATACCGATCTCATGATATTTTTTCCGTTACTCTTTCCTTATCACAGCATCAAACTTACGCCAAACCGTCGTCAACCATCTGCTGCACTTCGGGCTCGTTCACGATCTCCAGGATCTCCCCATTGTCCGGGTTCCTCTTGATGTCCACCAGCTGCCACGGGGAGATCAGCCCGAAGCGGACACACCGCATCACCTCCACGGCCAGCTGTCTCCTGGATGCCCAGTCCGCGTATAGCCATCTCACTCCGGCCATCAATACTTCTATTTCGCTACAATGTGATAAACATTATCATTCAGTCGACGGACGACAAGTCGATCACTGCTACTATTTTTTATTTATTTATTTCTGTAAGTAGGTTTAAAAAAGCACTTTTACGCGTCCCAGTATTAACCCTACCACTGCTTCAGGACAATAAATGGGCCAGTGCTGAGAAGAAGCAGCGCAAGAAACTCAGACACTACTACATATTTATACAAAGGCTGTCCAATGATTGGCCGGTCGAAAGCGGCTTATTGCAACCATCTATCTCATTCATAAATAGCACGATGTATGTACTATGATATTTTTTAAAGACTATAGTGATTTGCCTTTGCTGATTTAAAACAGACATTTTGATTTAGTTTTCGAGAGCCGAATAGCTTCAGAGTTTGACATCAAAGAAGGCTCTTTGTAGACATTGTTGATACCTATTAAAATTAGATGAATTTTCTAGAACTACTACATACTTACATTATTTATAATGTTTGACGTAATACAAGTATTTATTGCTTTGACTAATATTGCGTTGGTCTACCTAATACCAATAGTATCGGTTGTTTGGCTTTGATCTTATCTGGAGTGATAAGGAAAATTGTACTCTAATAGTAGGTATTAGAATTTATCTGATATTAATACCAATATAAACAAGACTGTTTCGATAAAATGAACGAATAGACAGACATTTATTGTATTTGTCCAGGAATAGATTAGCCGATAGTTTATGATTCAGGTTTCAGTATAATCGGTTTGTTTTTACCTTGTGACGCATATGTAGTTAGACTTGAGGAAAGTCAGAATTTCTTCTGGTTCCAGTTCTAGAAAGTCCCTCGACGCCACCAGAGGAAGAAAGAAACGCATGACGCGTGGGATCTGTAATATTATTTATTAAACTAATTATTTCATTCAATTTTTATCTGCTGAAAATTTTTCCTTTAAATTATTCAGTGAACTAACTCATCGAGACAAGTCAATATCTAATTTACCATTAGATCGACGACAGGCTGCATCCCCTTTATTCTTGCCTCTCGAAATAAAGCAAATGCTGTATCTTCGCTGAACAAATTTTCGTTTACAATAAAAGCCCAGCACTGGTCTTCTAAATCTGTAAACAAAAACAACTGAAATGTAAGCAACTGTTTAGGTAGTGGTACCTATTGCAAAATGAATTATTGAAATCGTAAGCAATACCTTTAACAGCTAAAAATTGTGCAGCGCAAAATAAATCTAAAATATTTTCCCTTCTCAGTACTTTGTTGCTTTCAGGCCCACTGATGATCATCCACTCGTAAATAGTTTGAAAAGATTCGGGTGTAACGCTAGTCTGTAAAAAGTTGGAAATGAAAATATAAATATTATATTTAAATACACTCCCACGTTTTATTTGCCTGGAAAATGTGGAGTATTGTCACTCAAAGAGTTTTCAGTGACTGGTGTAGTGCAAAATAGTTTAGGAAAATATATTTAACTTACAATAGGTAATTCGATTTCTCGTCTTGGATTCATGTCAAAGAAAGCAGAATAAACTTGTAAGACAATATGGTGGCAATGGAACTCTTCATCACCTATGTGGATCACTGTATCAGTGTTCCTGAAATTATTGAAATTGTTATCACTGTATAACAAAACAATCACATACATATTTTCAATATCTTGTAAACAATACCATGAAAGGGATTTACCACAATCGCATTCTTCATACCAAGTATTCGAGAAAGTGAAGCAAAGGACACGCTTAAAGGGTTCATTGACTCACTTGACTTTGTTTTGACTTACACATGATTATGTATCCGCCTATAGAACTCTTGGAACAGGTCCTGCTTCTTTGGTAGTTGCACCCGCATCCAGTCGATGGGTTCTGCCACAGCGTAACCGAGGCTGCCCAAGTCTTTGCCCTTATCCTCTCTTACGCTAGGATGCTTTGTTTTTGCACATTTATCAAAATTCCTCGCTTGAATATTTGTATTTTGAACGTCTCTAGTTCCGTACTGTAACTGTGGTTCTGATCCACTGCCAATTTCCTAAAACCATTCATCATGTATGCTCTAATCAAAACTTCATATTAATAATCTTTTTTTAACATTGTACTTACAAAATTCTGTTCAATATCATCAGGTTCGCCAGCTGCTTTTCCCTCAAATTTTACTTTAACTTTTGCTTGTGTTGGGTCTGCTAGTAAAACTCCAACTGTTGATGATTGAAACACTACCTAATTAAGATAATTATTAATATGGATTTTGAGTTCACTTTAAAAGTATTAGAATTTCATTAAATGGGGTTTTTTACCTGATTAGACTGAACTTTTAGATTTCCACTGGGAGTTGATTTGAAGGGAAATGATGCACCTTTTTGATTGCTCATTTGATCCATGCTACAAGCACTGAAACAATTTTCTTTTACATGAACACAGAACTGCTATTATAATGACACTTAGATTAAGGTTACGAAAATCAGCCGGATGTCAAGGGCCTAGAGCATAATAAATAGCTTTTTGTCATTCTTTCACAATGCTATCTTCAGCATTAGACTTGTAGAACTAAGGTATTTTTTAGATAAATCTCTGGCCACTACCTTGAGTTATCAGCACACGATGAAAGGTTCAGGTCTAAGGCATCTCTGTCGATCTGGATGTTTTGGACATACTCCGCTGCGAACTTGGAGGCGAACGTATCTGGTGACATCTCCGCTTTTCTCTTCGACTTCCTTTTTAGAAAAATCAATATGCAACAGCTAAAATACCTTGCTAATTTTAAATTCAAAAGGGATGGAGCTGAGATCCATTACGAAAACGTTTTTTTTTTCAGAATGCTTCTACTATGGTATAGTTTTCCTTTTTATACATTATTTTGGTAGCTAGCATACTCGGAACAGACTCGTAGACAAGTTAAAGAACGAAACATTATGTCTATCCTGAAGAATTAACCTAATTGAAGAACGTATTATAAAAAAAAAAAAACTAATCCCCTTTTTCACCATCAATCCCTAATTGTTAAGTGACGCGACGGGCATAACTGTCTCTGGAAGGTGATACTTACTTCCCTTTGAAGTTCCACGACATGTATTGTGCGTCTTGTCGGTCTCGTTTCAGATAGGTAAGCGAGGCGTCTCCTGAGCTACCATTAATGGAGTCCCTTTCGTGTTTTTGAGAGAAGAGTTTTGTTGAGTGCTTTAGAAAATCGAATGCTGAAACCAATAATTTGTTTTTCTCTACAACTTTCCACTAAGAGCTTATTAGCACTTAGGTAGAGGTATCATCATCATTTCAGCCACAGGACGTCCACTGCTGGACATAGACCTCCCACAATGATTACCACATCGCCCGGTAGGTAGCGGCTGGTAGAGGTATATCACTTTCTTAATAATAATTCAGAGGCTTAAGAAAATCGTTCTCCAAGACTTGTGTTCATTAAATGTGGATAGTAGGAGTTACTTACTGAAGTCACTGGTGTTGGTTGCGAGGTCAGAGAGCGAACTGCTCCTGTGGAGGCGGGGTTTGATGGTTATGCAGTAGTGTTCCAAAACGTTCCCGAAGCGCTTGTTTTTCCTTCTCGAGACGGAGCTGCAAATTTTGAGTGAAAGTTTAGGCCCAAGCTAACGCCTGTTGGGTGAAAATGTATGTTGTTATGAAACCACCCTAACTATGGTACCTAGTACCTAAAATATAAGACTAACTAAATTTATAGGACTAACTTTTAATACGTCTTGATGTTGTCAGTGTTTTTCACAAGTATAGGTAAAAAGTTATTCCCTTAAAAAAGGATACTAACAACCATAACGGAAAAACTCAATAGTTTAAGCGTTTCTAAATCGACGTAGTAACACATCTTTACACTAACGATACATTGTTACTAGATCATTTGTATGGCAAATTATAAGATTCTTGGCATCATGAAAATAACTTAAAATGATTTGTGGAAGAACCTTGTAATCACAATGGAGTTTATGCATTTGTGACATAAGACATCAATGACAACAAGTTAGAGTGACCATATCTAAAGTGGAAAAGTTAAATTGATTTTCAGATGAATAATTTGAAATTTTAAGAATTACGAGAACCGTTAAAATCGCTGCAAAACAATTTAAAAAGTTGATTGCCGTTGATAATTATGACGCAATAGCTAGGCCTGCTAATACTAATCCAACAAAATGTTGCAAATTGCAATAGATAACATATTCATGAAAGGAGTTAGGTACAACACAAATCATATTTTAAACAGCATACGTACCTCAAATTAGATGTCCCATTATACTTGGATTATGGAAGCGAAGTAAGGAATTTATGAAATCTATGGAAAATGTTGGGTACGGTCACCCTGAAACTTACACAGGTGAGTGCCGTATAAGTGCGACGTTCCTTGCATTTGACTCTACTTCTGTACTATTTATCTGTGAAGAACAGTTGCACTGATTAATCTTGGACTTTACCCTGTCTGTTTTAGTGAGAGTAAAAGCCTGTAAAAATGATAGGAAGCAAATACGCTTGCGTATTCCTTCTAGCAATATTAGCTGTAAGTACTCAGCGTCTAAGATACTTTTCTTACTTTTTCCAAGCTAGTGCTTTTTAGCATTTCAATCTCGGCAAACGAATAATTGAGAAACGTGAACCATATTGCACTTATTAATGTTTTTAAGGTTACTAGAAACGCCCAAATCTCTTTGTTAATTTTTGACGGCTAATGTTTGACTTTTTTAAACGTGACAACGTCACGATATTGAAAAAGATTTACTTTTTTGTGGAGAAAAGTCAACATATTGTGTCTATGGGTGAATATCTATTTTTCCCTTTGAGGTTTTCCCTAAGGTGGAAAACCTTTTTTGTTCCTTTGGGCATTTCAAATATAGATGACCCACGCTGAACTGTCCCACCAAACTCAATGACAGGGGGGCGCTACCATCGTTTAACTATATGGTTTCCAACATGGTAAAATGCTATGATTTGATACTATAAACATAGTATTTGATGGTATTTTTCATAAGCCATTGATTGAGTTTCCAGTGAATTCAAAGTTGTCATTGTGGTCTATCTCTTCTTCATCAAGTTGAGCTTTTTAATTATTATATTCAAAAAAGTATTTAGGATTACCAGGACTTTTTTTACCCTAATTTTCATTGTTACAGCACTACGTTACATCAGACACCACAACCGCATGTCCCGAAGAGACCACCAGTGCTACTGAGCCGACCAAGCCCGTGGAGGGAGGGCAGGGAATCTTCAAGAACGCTATTGTTATCCCCCCGAATTGCCCTGATGGACAGGAGTGGGTGAATGAACACTGCCGTGACATTTTTAAAAGATAGCTCCTAAGGGATTTCGTCAAAAGGATAATTGATGAAGTTTTAATGTTAAATACGTAATCAGATCAAAATACAAATGTTTTCATAAATCATTTTTAAATATTGTTTCTTTTATAAATATATTGAGTTGAAATGTCGCGTGACGTCACTTTTGAGTAAACATTCTACTCAAGCGTGACGTATCGCGCCATTTCAACTCGATGTAGCACTGTTATTATTTAATTATGAAAGAAAATAAAAATTATGAGTCTAAATATTTTCTAATTATCTGTCTGACGGACAAATAATTGAAAATTTGTCAAGCAAAAGAAAATCTAATCACCGTTAAATCACGTGATGAAAATTGAATAACTTATTCGTACCTACCGTAAAAAAGAAATTGAAATCATTGCACCAACATGGTTTGTTTCAATTATTATTGTATATTGTTTTTGGTTTTTATATTTACTTCTATCGAGTTAAGTCTATGATTTTCTCACAATTTCTTATAACAAGTAGGTAAGTGTTTATTTTGAACTAGCTTTTTGCTTAGGATATTTGATAAAAAATTTAACCCACTGAAATTACAACTTACACCTAATTCTTTTAGCAAAGGAGAGGCTACAGTTTTACAGGATGATATCTTGTCCACTGCTGGCCATGATGCTCGCTCTACTAGGATCTCTCACTAGGATCGGATTATGTCAAGGTTAGTAAAACAAGAAATTAGATTGAGAAATTTCGTGGAATCATTTTGAAGTCATCATCATAATATTGTTTTACACATTAATAATATCTGGTTGAGCTGGAATCCTTACTCTGATTTCGTGACGTCGATGCAACATTTTGGTTAAATGTTTCTTATTCGCAGAGAATGCCGACTTTGGAGTGGGGGGACACTCAGCGGACGCTAAATTGGTGATCACCCCTCCCAACTGCCCTGAAGGTCAAGAATGGCTCTACGGACGGTGTCATGTCGTGTGGCACTATGAATATTCTAACGATAATTAGTTCAAATTCAAACCAAGAGTGTCTCAAGTATTCGTATTAAACTATTTTCATTGTATTCGGACTGTTGTTTTATTTAAATTACGCTTTATTCAGCAATCCTTTTAAGGCTGACATCACACAGACTGCATCGCGGTCGATATATTTAACTGCATGCAGTTGTACGTTCGACTTCGTGCAGTCATGATATCAACTGCACGCGGTCGGCAGCAGTCGAGTGAAGTCAATATCAACTGTATGCAGTCGTGCCTTCAACTCGGGCGCGGTCGGCTTCAGTTGTGTAGTGTCACCGCATGTTGTCCACCGCCGCGCCGTTCGCATGCAGTTAGTCTTGGAGCCGCGTCAAATGGTTTGAAAAATGAATTTCGACACCGACTTCTTTATTTCTTTAATAAAAATTAAAGTCAGCATAATGGAATTATAAAACTCAAGAATTAGTAACAAAATAAAGCGCAATAATCATTGGGCTTAATGCGTATATGCGAATCAATGATACCAAATTTTGCAGAAAAGAATAATAAGGAAAATAATGCAATTGGTATGTTTACAACCAAAAATTGTATAACAACTTTTAATTTTTAATTATAAGGTACTTGATACAAATAAGGCCTACGTTCTAATAAGGCCTATACATCAGAAAACACAGATAAATAAATCCTACCGGGATAATACTTCAAGGACACGTACTCATATGCCATATAACCCAGTAGAGAGCAAAAGCGTCCCGATCCACGATCCCAGCACCAATTGGCACGCGTTCTTCTAAGGTGGTGGGTGATTTCGTGCTCCCTTATAAAAATCCGGCGATTTCAACTTAAGTTTTTGGTAAAAATGATGCCGTTTTAGATTAAGCTTTTCTTAGTAATCGTTTCTAAATATTTCTTAATAGCTAAAAATAACCTTAATTTGTACTACTGGCTATAGATGCATTGTTTGTAAATTTTTAAAGACAACAAGAGCGAGATGTCTAATAAGGCCTAGGCCTTATTTCAGCATGGTAGGCCATATTAGATACTTATGTCAACACCTGATTACGGACAAATTCATTAAACTAAATGAGTCAAAGAATAACAAAATATTTATTTAATAAGAATGTTACTAACAACACAGAAAAGAAAAAGAAAACAGTGTCAAAAAACATAACAAAACCTGTAAAAAAACAAACAAAATACAAAACCAATAAAAAAAAAGAAAAAAAAGGCGTATGTATAAATCTAAAGGAAAGGAGAATAAAATTTGGTATTATCATGCCTGTCTCGAAGACCAAGTAGCAGATATTATGCGACCATAAAGGACTGCTTTAGGTGGTATTACAAAGATTGTGTAGGAGTTCGTAATGATGATTCAGAAGCCTTTTTATGCCCTGGTTCTAAAAAAAATTAGATCTCATTTATTTACAAAAATTCAAGACTAAATGATGTTCCTAAACTGATTTATTTGAAAGGTTTTATTTGTAGGCCTTATTCGAACACGGTGTTTTAATAAGCCCTATGCAAAAAAATAATATTGTTTGTTTTTGATATTTTTTTTGATAATATATGTAAGGAATCATTACTTTGTTACTATGAATATTTAATTTTATCTATAATTTATGTATAATTCTTAATAAGTGGAATTTAAGTTTATCCAGAGATGTACAGTATATTTCTGTTTACTTGGTATGTAAAATTTTGATAACGCAAACAAATCGACGTGGTTAATGTTATGAGACCGCATTTTGTTTAATACAATCACAATTTTAAGGTCTAGAGGCATTTAAATCACATAGGCCTTATTCCGTGTAGGTGATTTAATAAAGCCAAAATCAGTGGTTTCGTAATTTGCTTATTTTGAATAGATTTAGTTAAAAATTGTGTTATTTTTTGTAATATTGCTAAAATTAAAGGATGGAAGAAGTTAATTAACCTTGATTTTGTTGATTGGCGTAAATATTTATTGAAATATAAGCATTTAAAGTTAGGTAGGCCTTATTTGTATCAAGTACCTTACGTGGTGTAAAAACAACTATGAGCAATATTTTGCAGGGCTTAAGAGCTTCAAACTGTGATACTAAACAACTTGTTTAAAAAAACGTGGGTCGAAATATGAAAAATATTTGGACCTCCGGAATACTAAGTTCATGATAGTTTTTATATTTATGCAGTTGAATATAGCGACTGCGTGTGGTTGTTGTGGTGCAGTCCGTGTGATGTCAGCCTTAGGTACCTATTCCCAGAAGTCCACGACTCTATTGTTCTTATATCAGCCACAGCGCTGCCTCAGGAAGGGTAGGCCCAAAAGGTAATGCTTTCAGCAGTAGCTACCTATGTGGATAAATAAACTAATTCGTTATCTGAGGAGAGTAGATATACAAGAGTAGAAATAATGGGTAAACCACCACAATACCCGATACAAACAACCCACCCGAACCGATGTGCATGAAATCAAATAGACAATGTAACATTTGTTACAGTCACAATTTGTTGATCGCTCAAGGCATTCGATTACTTTAGCTAGGTGGGCTGAAGTCGAAAAGTGTAATGGTGCTTGTAAAAATAAATTTGAAATAAGCGATAAAATTCAAATAATTTACGGATTAAAAATTATTATAACAATTTTTCGCCATGTTATAAAACATGCTATGTCAATTTATTTACTTTTTTAAAGCGTATAATTTCTTTTATGGCTCTCGAGTATAAATAACAGCAACATAGTTGAACTTTATTTACAGCTTCCAACGGATTATTATATCTTTTAGCGTGAGGACGCCAGTCTAGCTTGGGAAGATGACATTCCGTCCAATGTTGGTGATGTGTGTGGTGCTGATGCTCGTCGCGGTTGGGCTTTGCCAAGGTAAATATAGCTATGATTTGACTTTAAAAAAAAACTATACCTAATAACTTTAACTATGATTTGACTTAAAAAAAACTATTTAATTTTTGTAAATGGCTTGGTGAGAAATGCTTTTGATTTGCAGGTCCCAAGAGCGCGAAAAAGAATGGTGAGTTAATTTCCTATAGATACTGATTATTATTTACGTTAGGTCTATTTTACACCTAAATACCTACTTGATTTACCTAAATATTTAATTTATTATAAGTTGACGTATATTCAAATTCAAATTGTTTTTATTGTGAAATCACAGGTAAATACATAAGTCAGGTCATAAAATGTTTGTAATAGATCAGCTGTGTTCCGCCGCATGGGCATACAATAATTGAAAGATACAGAATATTAATTGATGAAATAATATGTAGTACAATTTTTATAATACAATATTAATGATACAATTGTTAGTCAATGATTAATCTATACTTATAATAAATCTGTAGAGAGGTCAATTCTGTACATGAAATATATTTTCAAAATAACTATCAGGGGGTGATTAGTGATCGATACTGATGCCAAAAATGCAATCAGTAAAATTTTTGTCTGTCTGTCTGTCTGTCTGTCTGTCTGTCTGTATGTTCCTTATAGAAACAAAAACTACTCGACGGATTTTAACGAAACTTGGTACAATTATTCTTTTATACTCCTGGGCAGGTTATAGGATACTTAGGAATTCCCACGGGAACGGGCATTAGCGGGAAAATCCTTTTGTATGAAAAATCTAAACCGCGTAAGTTAGACGCTTAAAATTTGGCATGCAGGTACCTTAGTAAACTTAAAGCTTAGTTACAACAGGATATTGCAAAATTCCCACGGGAACTGGAATTAGCGGGAAATTCCTTTTGTATGACTGACTCACTGACATACCCACGCACAGCCTAAACGGCTAAACGTAGGCACTTGAACTTTATAAGGGACATAGCTTAGGTACCGTAGAGGTGCACTAAGAAAGGAATTCCCGAAATTCCCACAGGAACAGGAATTACCGGGAAAATCCTTTTGTATGAAAAATCTAAACCGCTTAAGTTAGACGCTGGAAATTTGGCATGCAGGTCCCTTAGTGAACTTAAAGCTTAGTTACAACAGGATATTGCGAAATTCCAACGGGAACGGGAGTTAGCGGGAAAAAACATTTGTATGAAAAAATCTAAACCGCGTAAGATAGATGAAGGGGGTAAAACGGGATCCACGCGTACGAAGTCGCGGGCGGCCGCTAGTATATTGATAAGTTAGTCATACAGAAAATATTATATTGTTTATAAAAACGATTGAAATGAAATATTAATTAAATCTGCACAATTATTTTCTTCATAAATTACAATATTCAATATGTCAAAATAAAATTTAATAAATGTCAAAAAATTAATTTAATAAAGTTAAAAAATAAAATTTAATAAATGTCAAAATTTTTAATATTTTAAATTACATAAGTCTTTATCTCCAAGGTAGTCATTTACATTATAATAACATTTGTCAATCAATAATTTTGATTAATAGATAAATAAATAGATTGATATCCTCTAGTTCTATCCAATATTAAAAGGCGTGTATGAGTTCGGATCTAATAATATGGAAACATCTTTTTCACTATGCTATAGTCGTGTTATACTACTATGAAATCGTGGAAAAACTATATCCTACCTACGCCACACAAACACAATCATGCTCCCGAGAACAAGGCACTAGCCTGGCACAGCTTTTATAAAACAATGTGGCCTTCCATCCAAGTATCATTATGATTTAATGTAAAATTCTTTATGTTAACAGGATTTGAAGACGTAGGCGGGCTGTCTGCGGCTGCTGAAATCGAAGGCATCTATTAGATATTCCGGATAATCACCTGAAACTGTTAAATTCAGCTTCCATTTAAATAAATTTGTACAAGGGTGCATTTGTATGTGTTTCATTTTGGTAAGTAAATTATGCACACCCACATTTCAAAAATGCAGCTAAACAGATTTTAAAATTAGTACCTAATACAAAACCCTTCACCAACTTAAGTACTCGGCTACATAACTTCAGCAAAACTGAAAAATAAAGATATTTCAAATCGCAATAAATGACGTCATACTTAGCAGCTGAAACGCAAACCATAAGTTAACGTCCAAATTCAGCTCCAAGAAATAGTTCTGGATACAACAACTGTCCTGTTTATTTATCGAATCCAGATGCAGTATATTTTGGTCTAGATAAACAGACAGCGAAATACTTACTTACTGGTAAAGTCGAATATTACTATTTCGCCAATGATGTTTTTCCGCGTAATATCTTATTTGTACAAACAACATTAACAGTATCTATCTATCTTAACTATCTGTCCAGAATAAACACGTCATGTAAAAAAACTCTTTTTAGGCATTTTTGGGTAAAAAGAATGCAAAATGGACGAATGTGGGTAATGACTGGATAATGTAAGTAGTTAGGTACTATGAGTGTTCATTATCATCATCATCTCAGCCGTAGGACTTCCACTGCTGAACATAGGCCTCCCCCAATGCTTTCCATGTTACCCGGTTGGTAACGGCCTGCGTCCAGCGCTTTCCTATCCTTCGCTGCTATGAGTGTTTAGTTTATAATAATACTAGCTTTCCGCCCGCGGCTTCGCCCGCGTGGAATTTTGTCTGTCACAGAAAAACTTTATCGCGCGCGTCCCTGTTTCAAAAACCGGGATAAAAACTATCCTATGTTCTTTCCCGGGACTCAAACTATCTCTATGCCAAATTTCATCAAAATCGGTTGCGAGGTTTAAGCGGGAAAGCGTAACAGACAGACAGACAGACAGAGTTACTTTCGCATTTATAATATTAGTTGGGATTGGGACTAGTTGGGAAGTTGGGATTCATGCATAAATAAAACAAAATTATAGCATGAAATTTTTATTTTTTATTTATTATTATAATTAAAAATATTGTACCAATTTTTCGCCATGTTCTATATGTAATTGATGCGTATAATTCTTTTATGCCTTTCGAGCCATTTTAGCTTTGGAATGATGGTGATTCGCGTGGTTCTGATGGTCATGGCGATCGGGCTTTGCCAAGGTAAGGCCGTTATTAGATATTTAAATATCAGCTTAATAATTTTCGCAACTTAGTAAATCGGAAAATGAAAGGATTTTTCACAAGCAGTCCCAAGAACGCGAAAAAGAATGGTAAGTTACTACACATCATTAAATACCTGACTGGTTATTTATTTATTTCAGGAAAAACTTGCGGAAAAAATAAATAGGTAGGTAGGTAGGTACATAATTTTTATTTGTTTCATAAGTTCTGATATTCTAATGTCGCCCATGTGACCAGTGACCGCCCGAAATATATTCATGAAAAATTATCAAGAAAAACATATCCTTCCTTCTGGCGCAGTCGGGTAAAAAGGGGGTCTAACAGTATTAAGAAACGTTTATGAGCTGTTATTATCTCCATTAACCTATATGCATTCATTGAACCACTCATAATTATTGTTCAATTCATAAGTGTCCCAATCATCATGCCCGCCGAACGAGATGCAAAGCGAGTGCGCCTACTGCGGCCCGAAGCGGTGCGAGGAGCTGGGCCAGCCGGTGCCGTGTTCGGGCGGCACCGCGCTGTGCCGGCCGGAGTGCGTCTGCGTCGACGGCTCCGTCCGGGCCGAGAACGGCACGTGCATACCCAAGGCGGATTGCCGTGAGTTTTTGTCTGCGTTTACTTTCGTTCGTTCGTTTCAGCCGAAAGACGTCCACTGCTGGACAAAGGCCTCCCCCAAGGTTTTCCACAAAAACCGGTCCTGCACCAGGCACCTCCTGCGACCTTCACCAGATCGTCGGTCCACCTAGTGGGAGGCCTGTCTACACTACGTCTTCCGGCCCATGGTCGCCGGTCCACAATTACTTTACAGCAAAATAAAGAAAACAAAACCAAGCGAAAATAACGACTGCTTGCTTATTCAAGAGTCGCTAGTTTGATCTGCTCCGACAAGCTGTGGTAAACACATTTATCCAAAAAAACAGTTTCATGTAAATGTTGTCAAGATGTAGGTATGGCTCGCTTTGTAAAAAGTTATCAGATCTTATGTAGGACGAAGCTAACTCTAAACGCCCTAACGCCACAGCACAGCTACACCACCTTAGTCAAAATATACGCAGCTTCCATTTGCCTCTAGTAGCTTGGAGAGGATCGTGATCCTGCAGTGGAGATTAAATTACCTGATGATGATGATGATGATGATGATGATGAATATTCTACCTCCAGCTAGCTGTGGTGGTGATAGAAACGCCACCTCTGGCTGCGGCAACTACTGCGGCAACTCTTGCTCGGACTACAAGGAGGTCAACAAGACCTGCCTGACTGGCTGCCTATACAACAGATGCGATTGCAGAACTGGCTACGTCTACCATGACAGTTTGAAGAAATGTGTGCTGCCTGTTGATTGTTGTAAGATCATCCGTACTAATATAAATGTGAAAGTTACTCATACATATGCTCATCGTTTGCATTGGCTTCTAAACAATAATGAAAGCCCAAAGTGTAACGTGGTTATAATACAATTTATTTATGTTAACAGGATTCGAAGACGTCAGTGGGAGTACAGGGCTGCTGAAATCGGAGGTATTTATTAGATGGGATGCATTCCCGGAATATTATCATTACCTAAAGCTGTGTTTAGCTTCTATTTAAATAAATATGTAAAGGGTAGAGTTGTATGTTTTATTTTGGTTAAAAAATACTGAGCACACACAAAACCAATGATTTCAGACGACAAGTTATATAGCTAAACCTAATGGAAATATGTTACCCCTTTTAAGGAATGTATCGAATTTCCGGTCATACTGTATTACAAAATTATTATATCATGTTTATTTATATAAAATAGAAGGAAGAGACGTTTTAGTATTTTGTAATATATTGCTAAACGAACTTCTGAGAATTTGGCGCAAGACCAAGTATTGCTCTTGGTCACATACCTACCTGGTAGGTAAATATAAGATTTACTGTTTAAATTGGTAGATGTTTATAACGATGTATGTACTTTGTACCTAATAGGTACTTATGTGAACTTTAAACACACACAAAGACACCACGTGTGTACTACTAATACATGAAGTACGACAACACCTGGTATATCTGTCAATTTTACGATTACTTCTTGTTATTTCATGTTTTTGCAAAATGCGCGATCAAATATCCGGTGTAGTCCGAACTGAATTTATCTGATAACTAATTTCCTATCGATAAAGGGCCATATTTTGCAATACGCCTTACTGGTATGAGTCACTGAGTATAGACGTCATGGTTTTCCTGGAGTCTGGCCGAAGATAAACACACGATTTGTTGTTTCGATCTATATAACGAGAGCCGGCCGGTGTACTCACCACTTGCAACTCGGACGCAGTGCGAAACAGACGTGTGATCCAAGGACTTATTGGGAATTTTATCTAACAATTGGTGAGTACCTTTAAAAATAAATATTATATATTCATTTATAGTGTTTAGCTTCCTATTTAACCTAATGACCAGCGTTAATTTGTCTTTATCAGGCATTGTTTTGAGTCTGTCAAATATTGAATGTAGAGATGGATAATTAATTTTGCTAAGAGTAATTAGGTTCGAATTTTCATAGTTATTAGCTAATTATAAGTAATGAGATTGGGGATAGCACCTTACAAAGCACTTAAATGTGTAGTTCTCATTGTTTCTTTTTGTGGTTAAAGTCAGAATACACTTTACCGGCATAGTGAGAGTACATAGTCCTTGCTCTCTTATAAATGAGAGATTTACAGAATGTTACATAATTCGTGAAACTACTTACCTACCTAAATGTTGCAAATTATTTAATTAAATTTTATTCATATTATATTTTACTCGTCAATTAAGTGTACTAGCCATAAATATGCGATAGCGCTAAACTTCAGAGCGGCAGAGACAAAAACTATCGACATTTGGTTAGGCGCTATCTGCTTTTTGGGAACAAACAAAAAGGCTGTAAGTGCGTAGTGGCCATGGACAGTGACCTTCGAAGAGTCGTGACATTGCACGTCCGGCAATGCGGACCAGCATTCCTTAACGATGGTTGATTAGATTTTTTGCCACGAAATTGCTTTCTTCAAAGCTTTGGGCATGGGCATTGAACTGCGTAAATTGAAGGTTTTAGGTGCCTCTTTGTTTCTGAAAGTCGAATTTAAGTCACATTTATTTTTTGATTGTATCTCTGTTTCTAATCGTTGAGTAATACGAGTTCCACCTGAAAAGGTAGAAATAATAAAGTACTAGTGTTTAGTCAATCCTGATTTTGTACTCTTTACTAAAAATTTCTCTATAACAATAAAATTCAAGATTTACCTGCGATCAGCCACGATTAAGTAATTTGTAGCTGCAAACATTTTTGAAAGTGGGATATTGTTTTCGCTAACCCTTGCATCTTTTAATCTTCCAGAAATGGCCGACAACCAGAACGACCGCATCGTCTACCCCGACGAAGTAGAGGCCGTCAAAGAGGCAGCTGCGAAAGCTGTTGATAACTCAGCGGGGGATACCAACACTGTTGAAGAAACACCTGCTGAGGCCACCACAGAGACTACAGTCCCGGTCACTGTCTCCACCAGAAACATGATCGTCGTCCCATCTAACTGTCCCCCGGGACAGCAAATGGGCGCCGATGGCGTCTGCCGCGTTGTATGGTAATGGAACTGATGCTACTAAACCATCGTACTACTCGGATATCCTCGTTTTTTGTATAACGTAATTAGTAATAAGTTAAAATTGTGTCAAACCCACCAAATCATTATTTATTGTGTCTACATTTTTAAGAAACTGGCTATACATTTCTTAAATGTTTTGATGCAAATGTTAGGTTGGTTTATTTCATAAAAAAATTGAATATGATGTGATTTTGAAAAATTAATCACGAGTTTTGGATCTCAGCAACATTGTAACTGAATTTGTATGGACTGGATAAGTATGTGTTTGAAATAATCCATGTTAAAGTAAACAGTATTATCTGTGGATGTTTGTTTTAAGATAAGAATTTGTCAAATCATTCACCTATTGATGTTAGATTACGATTTTTTAAAATAAATAATTGGAAAATGAGTCTATGTTTCAATTTCAATCCCAATAAACATTTATCGTAAGGATTATTTGCAACAAATTAGGTTACCTAGTATAATAAAACACACAAGTTTCTAATAATTAACGATCATTTACTTTAAAATATTCATATAATTACATAATAATGGCCTAACTCTGTGATAATTAAAAACAAAGAGTCTAAGATAAAAAATTAAATATTATTCTTTCTATAACCCTGACATCATAAAATATTATTGATATTCGTCTACAAAAATTATAAATAACCCAGCGTTGCATAAGTTTTAACAAATGGAGCATCACTCTCACAGGAATTCCTGAAAAAGAAAAGCAGTATTAAAACACGTCACTATGGTATGTTCAAACGTAAAGGTGATCACTCACTGGGAGTAGTTGTAGTACCTACTTGCAAGCATTACACTAGCGAAAGTGTTCATGCGAATATTATAGAGCACCGTCTTTACATTTTGTAACATTGCAGTAACTTTTACTGCATAAATGAGAGCATCATACTACAAATCCATAAACTGAACACTCGCATTTCGAGCTTTTCAAAAGTCCTTTCCCTTAAAAACTACGCTGGGATGGCATTGGTATAACTTACCTACTTAGGTCCGTTACGATACAACGCCCAAAATTCAATTAGGATTTATGCATAAACTTGTAGCTTGAGTGTAAATTATAACGCTAATAAAAAGTAGAGCGTTATTTCATTAATCCCTTATTATCGAATCATGCAGTTTTACATCACACACCGAGGCATAAGGTGAGTAATCACCTTTATACTTATTTTCACACAAGTAGGTTTATAAGGCGGGACTGTACAGTCGACAGTACGTCAGACTATGCCTACTTACATAATTTTTTTGCGAAAAAATAGCTTCTATTTTAACTACATAAGATGCAACAATGTTAAGTTTTATGTGTCGTCATCTGTACCTTTTCAATTGCTTTATAACTTTTTATGTCCTTTCCGGGTTTATCGCATTTACTTCGAATTATCTGAGATACAGCGATAAAATTATCAAATATGTATTTATGATAAACTTCCAAATTCCAATAATTACAGGGCTGTTTAGAACTTTACAAAATGTTGCCCAATGTGCAATAAATAGTTTAAACTTTATACCTCCATCTATGGCTTTATTGCATCTACCACACAATTGTCAAATTAACTGCGCACCTGGCGGCTGTTACGTCACACCGACGCTCTGGTACGACGGGGTGAATGCGGGGAGATGTGCGGGTGAGTTCGAGGGAGACTCGCATTCCAGCGAGGTGCGCAGTTAACTTGACCAGGTTTTAATTTAGTGTCTGTGTTGACATGCTTGATGTGTTAAGGTTCAGCCAAACGATCAGATGGCGATCAGACTTAAATGCATTGATCGCCAACGCCGGCTGATCGCGTGTGATCGCGTTGGTATGGCTGAATCTTTAAACGTGCATTGTGACATTTTCCTGTAGAATATTAGCCATAATTAACAGTTAATCGGTCGGTGCAATAAAATACTTTTTTTACAAGGCTGAAGAAAAATAAAAATAAATCATAGCGATTTATTGCTAAAATTAAAGCTCAAAATAATAATAAAACAAGTAGGAAAAGAAGTCTATATCCAGCTTTGTAGAAATTAAAATAAAAAGGGAGTTCAATTAATAAAAAAAATCTACTTAGGTACCTATTTTTTTTTTAATCAACTTTTTGCCTTAATCTGATAATAATTTGAACAATGATTTTGAAGAACCGATAAGTATTGTATCAACAATACGTGCATAAATAGTCATAAATCATTGTTTTGAAGGAAAATAATTTGATTATTGCCAGATTTATATTTAAGGATTTTCCGTGTTGTGTTTGTAAGTTTGTAATGCTGTAAGCTATTAGCTATTAGTTATATAGGTATAGAACAGTTATTGATATGCTGTGAGTGAATTTACAAACGTATATCACACAAAATTAATATTCTTCCAATAAAATGAATAGTTGAAAATAAAATGATAAAATTGCACTCTACACTACTTACCTACTTAAATGGGTAGAAGAAAATGTGCGCCTGAGGCCACGCTTAAATTGGCTTACTTATTAAGTTCTAATTTTATATAAAGCCATAATGTTTTTAAGTAACAATACTTATTTGTATCAGCACTATTTTTGAATGCAATTACCGTATCAATGAAATCTAAAACAGCGCTGATATTTTAATTCAATTATTTGGAGAATTTTGCGATAGTGGAAGCGATATGATAATGACTTGAAATTCAGATTCGATTACTGAAGGACTTTCAAAAATACGAGTATTGAGTGCTGAAAATAATTTCAAATTCATTCAGTCTGCTAAAATTGCCTGCAACTATGTACTTATTTAGTCTCTACAAAAGCAGAAGGTAAAGTAAAGTGGATGAACAATGGTGTCCTAATAATAACTATTAGAATCCAAGGATAGAATTCTTGTAGGTAATACAAGTCTCTGTAGTAATATGATTCAGAGATGAGCTCTACGTACTAGGAGCAGGAGTTGTGCATAAACATTCACACGGGATAAAACACACAGACGTGGTGCATGGCTACAAAATGTTTAAAACAAGATAATGTGAACTAAATATTTTAATAGCTATAAAAATAAATCTACGTGTAACTGAACAATGCACAAACTAAACTCACGATTACTTACTCGTCCTCCCACGGACATATGTCGTTCCGCTTACGCTCGCCGATGACGCTTTTATTATCACGCTTAACAATATTTGATTCAGAGACCGACGACAGTTCGTCTTTGTGAGCAATATTTCTCGCGTCCGACTCGGATGCCGCCTCGGGAGCCGAGACCCGCTGCATGGGCGCCGAAGGCACTTTGTCTACGTTGTCGTCGTCGACGCCGATGTCCTCGCAGACGGCGAGCGGCGCGACCGGCGCGGCCGGCGGCGCGGCGGCCGGCGGCGCGGCGGCCGGCGGCCCGGCGACCGGCGGCCCGGCGACCGGCGGCGCGGCGGCCGGCGGCGGCTCCGGCGGCTCCGAGGCCTCGCTCGACTCCGCGGCGGGGCATGGAAGATCGGCGATTTGACTATCTTTACTTGAGGCCGGACTCGTGGTTTGTCCTATCAAGAGTTCACTCGCACTGTCCACGGTCACTTCCACTCGCGGTTCGGTTCGGTCGTGGAGGGAGCGCGAGGGGTCGGTGGGCGTGGCGTCGGCGGAGGCGAACACCGAGGGCGGGTCGTCGGAGGCGGGCTGCGAGCGCGGCTCGTCGGGCGACGCGGCGCCCGAGCCCGCGGACTCGTCGTCGGGCGCCGAGCTCACGCTGATGGTCGGCGTGGGGTGCGCCACCGCTACCGCCGCGCACGCGGGCGGCGGCGCCGGCCGTGGTCGCTGCCAAACGAAATTATTTGTGAGATTCAATAACTAGCTCTGTTCATGACTGGACAAATTGAGCTACTTAATTGTGTAACCATTATAAAATAGAATTCCTTGCTGATGTCATATTTCTGAATTCATACAACTTCAAAGACTTAGGAGTCATCTTCAGGGAAAGGCTAACAAGCAAGTAGGTAGGTTCTTAGGTAAGCACGACTTTGTTAGTCATATTTCAACAAGAATCGCTTATACAACACAATAACAGCGCGTGCGCAAGTCGGTAGCACATCGTTGAGGAACGTCCATCAATACTCATACATCAAAACCGTCCAGCTCGCACTATCTGTGTGAGTCACGCAAATAACGAAGGTCTTTCTAACACCTACCTCTATTGGCTTCGGTTCGTGCGGCGGCGACCCCAGCGGCGCGAGGTGGCGCGGTTCTACAGCCGACAGCCGCCGGAGCGGTGGCGGCGCGCCTCGGAGACCTCCGTCTAACGTGCTCTGCTGCGGTAAACGCCGCGTCCTTTCTGCCACCTACAAAACGGAACATTCATATTAAAGCATATTTGAGTCAAAAGACAGCTGCGCTGACCTCAGATGATAAGCTGCCTGAGTCAGTAGTAGAGTCCTGTCTTTGATGGCTCGCCACGTTATACACATCGCAGGAAAACGACCCTCTCCCACTCCCATTTACCATAGGAAAATCTAGGATTTGACGTACACTTCCCACTCTGGTAAGACGGATTGGGAAGGTCTGCCAAATGTTCCCATTTTTCTCCCTTAGTTGCCTCTTACGATATTCATGGGAAGAATGATGATGGTAGAAGACCTATAATTCTGCTCTGCGGAATAACATGACCATCATCCCAGAGTTTACAAGAGGTGTGTTTGTGACAAGAAGCCCTCTAAAGGCAGCTGGTCACTTACCGCGACAGCAGCGCTGACGTCAGACGATGAGCTGCCAGAGTCAGCAGTGGAGTCCTGCCTTCGCCGCCCAGGCACGCTGCACATACCCTCCCGGGACGAACTCTCCCACGGCAGAACGTCCGCCGTGTCGTCGTCGAGAGGATCCCTGGAAGGAATGACGTCCGTATTATGATGTGGGAAGGGTTAGAATGACTTGCTTAAAACTTAGTAAAGACCATTCTTAATATGCTTCTGTTGCGTCACAACAACGGTTGTGTTAGTAGATATAGGTAATTCTTGCAAAAAAGCTCGGGCCGATATAAACTTATTTTAGGTAGTTAGAAATGTTTAGTCTGGTAGGTTGATTTATTTGGGTTACTTACCTAAAGGGTATGTCAGCGAGATTGGACTGCGAATGGCTATGAGGTGGCGGTTCGGGCGCGCGTGGTGGCTGCAAAACAATATTGTCATTGTGATCATTTCATGGTTAAAATCGTAACATAATATTTCTATAGCTCAGATTTGTAGAGTCAGTCAATTTTCGACATCTCTTTATTTTGTTATAACTAAATTGTTGCTTTGTTGCCATCATATTTTGAAGAATACAGTTTGTTGTTGAGTGAGCTGAATTTACTGAGTAAGTTGAAATAGTTTCGTTTCGGCGTTTTATTATGCAGTTAGTTCACTCGTGAAGCGATTGTCAAGAATATTTTTCTAGGCCTCCTGCTCCTGATAAGAGAAAATTCAAAAGGAAGAATTTGTAGTCTTGTAATTTGTTTTTTTCTGTCACCATTTTCAACTGAAATGCTGTTGAAATAAGGTTTACTTTACCTGTGCCGCACACACAGCCAACTCGTGCGCAGAGCCCGACAGCGAGCGGTCGGAGCCACGGCGCCGCGTCAGCGCAGAGCCGCTGCCCGAGCCGCTCGTCGAGCCCGGCTTCTTCTTCACTTGCCCGCCGAAGTTGAAGAACCTGCGGGTAGTGATGTTTCATTTAGGTAAAATAAGAGCATAGAAAACATACGATAGGTATGGAGATGCAACCGTTAAAACATAGGACTAAATAAAAATTGAAAATTCATAGGTATTTATCGGAAAGAGTATCTTATGTGGCAAGAGTAGTTTGCTTGTTTCTCTTCTGTTTAATAACATACATCATAATATATCACAATTTCACAAATCGGTATTGAATGTTTCCTAAATTAAGAATGTTACATGCTACATGAAGTGCTTTAATTACTTATGCTGAGTAAGTATTCTTTGTTCAACACGCAGTTCATACACGTGGCAAACAGTAGGTACCTACACTTCTGCAAAGAATCTGATCTTATCCCATCTATTTCTGTTAGCAGCAGGCACTGACTTGGCCTTCTTCTGGTGCACGTTGCAACCATCAGTCAGAAGCCGCTGAAAGTGGTCGGGGCATGTGAATAGCTATCCAATATTTCGTGCGCTCCGACCACTTTCACCGTCTTTCTTCAGCAGTACAGTCGGTACATGTAATCAGCAGTATGATTCTAGTCTATCACATTTCCTTCTTTAAATCATACTCACTTGGCTTTCTTTTGGTGCACGTTCCGACCCTCAGTCAGAAGTCGCTGAAAGTGGTCGGAGCGCACGAATCGTGGGTAGCAGTCCTTCTTTAATAGCAGTCCATACACGTGGTCCGCGGCGTGATCGAGGGCATATCGCGAGCCTGAACGTAGGCCCTCGTTCACGCGTTCCGCCGTCGCGCCATCGATGTTGATTTCGCAAGGCGCGCCGGGCTTCAGGAACTCTCTGAGAATGAGACATTAATAAAGTAGGTAAGTGCCTAAGTAAACATTGAAATCGCAATGCGCCTTATAAACACTGATTAACCCAAAAAATATTGTCCATTTGATTGGTAACCTTTTGTAAGGTTTGGTTTGGCCACAGTCAGAAGAGTAGGTAATAGATCAGGGAAAAAATTATAGGTAGGGGAAGCCCGGGCAGCACGAATACCTTAAGAAAAGTGGCAAAAAAACCACATAAATATGCAATCAACAATAGTATATTAATTAATAATTTGTATCTTAGGTAATCATCTTTGGAATTGTAAAGAATAAACTTAGAAACTTAAACAAATTCTACAATAAAAATGTAATTAAAAAAAAAGTTCCAATTATCCATTTTGCCCGACCCCCCTGGGCAAGACGGATATGTACGTACAGTAATAACTGCTTTAATCATTGCAATCATCACAATAATAACTGCCTATGCCTGAATATAAGGTACAATCCTCGTGTGCCCACTTCTTGCATTGATTGCACTCTATCCAATCCTCGGTAGGTGGTTCAGTGTATTCTTCTGAGCACACAACATAAATATTTTGTTTTCTCCATCTGATTTTTGTTTTTGGTCATTTTTCCTCTTGAAAAGTCCTGTTTGGAAGTTCTTGTTTTCAGATGTGTGGTTTTGTTAGGGCCTGCTATTCAGTTATGGCTGTCGTTACCTATCCGTTTTGCCCATATCCGTCTTGCCCAAAGCAGCAATATTTAAAAGTTATATACCCACCCGTTAAATTTCTACCGGTGAAAAAAAGCAACACACACAAATTAAACTTAATTTAACATGCAATCAACTAAACAGAGTCTATAAGTCAACACTTAATACGTAATACAAGAAATCAACACACATACCTTGCCAAAAATCGTAAGAAAACAGCCAAAAACTTTTGATTTCGAATTGACAAAAAGTTCACGCATGTATTGTTTTGGTGGAACTATCATGGCGTGGCTGTGTTGCTGTTTTACAGACCCGCAAACGTCCAGTAGCGCCATGTGTTGTAGGTTTTTAGTAAAATCGATTATTCTTCTTACCCACATTATGCTTCTTGCCCGGGCTTCCCCTACATTTGAAAATTATAAATAACTTGAAAAAATCGAACTGCCTAAGGCGGGAATTAGGGATTGCAATCCAGCGGCGTTTTCAATCCAGCTGGATTCTTGCTGGATTGACCTGAATCGAAAAAAAGACGACATTTTTAAGACTTTTTTTTATTAAGTAACTAGTTTTCCGCCCACGGCTTCGCCCGCGTGAAAAAAGGGCTGTTTTTAGGGTTTTCCCAGACATTGTTCGAATTTTTCTCGCCGTAAAAACCATCCTTGGACTTCAACGAACATTTTAAAAAATTGGTCCAGGCGTTGTTGAGGTCTGCGCTTACCAACACATTTTGCGATTCATTACTGAGAATGCCCTTTCGGTTTCCACACTGGTCGGTTTTAGGATCATAAATAGTGAATAGTAGAATGACCACGACCGCCCTGCCAAGAGCGTAACGAATAAGAAGAAGAAGAAATAGTCATACACCATTGATAAATGTTAACCTCGCACTCGTTCGGTCTCGTATACGCTCATTTCTTTTTCCAGTACCTTTTCGTAATCTTTTTCGTAATCTAATTGACCACTTGGCTTTGGCTTTTGTTTATTAAAGTTCTCCTTCTCTCTTTTAAGTTCCATCTCAAGCTCTTGCCCTGAAGTCATTTTACGTACCAGTAACTTCGGAGAGGCGCCGTTCAACGCACAAAACAACAGAACGGCAATGTCACCGCGCCGTTTTGAAAATGGCGGTAATTCGAAACTAAGCAATAGAAAATTATACGTTTGCGGATCCGCATCGCTGGATTCAGCACTGTATGCTGGATCCAGTATGTTTAAAAAGGCGCTGGATCCAGCTGGAATGCTGTATGCTGGATCCAGCAATTGCAATCCCTAGCGGGAATTGAACCCACGACCAATTTCAAATTTTGAAAATTTCGACGGGTTCATCCAGTGTCTAAGTAGCTCAGTTGGAAGAGCAGTCGCCCGGCAAGCGGAAGGTCGTGGGTTCAATTCCCGCCTTAGGCAGTTCGATTTTTTCAAGTTATTTATAATTTTCAAATTAGTTTGAGATGCGACTCTTAACGCTAAAAATTAAATAACTATTATAGGTACATGTCTTAAATATTAAAGACATACAAAAGCTGTTTGAAAGAAAGAAAAATGTTTATGTCTAACATTTGCTTTCTGCAGAAATTGAATCCTTGACCGCAGCTTCCGCAGCTGACGGCTGACTGACTGCAGAAATGGCTTGGTAAATCCAAGAAATCGTACACAAAATGTTCTGTACAATTAAGTTGTACGAGTAGGTACTTACTCGTAGATTTCCTCAAGTTTCTTGGGTATTTGCTTGGTGCTGCTTCGTCGTAAGTCCATAACTGCCAGCCAGAAGCGGATGTTCTCGTGCGAATACTCCTTGCGGAGGAAGCTGGTGAACTCTTGCAGACCCGTGGGGTCTGACACCAGCTCCTCGATGGATAGCGCCCATCGCTGCACGCGTTTTTCACTCGGAACTTCCACTCTGCGAAGGAGAATTTTAATTTTAGGAATCATTTTGCCTTGCAAGTCTTGCAACTGATGATAAAAGTGTTTCATGCTAGTCTACTAAAGTAGTAAAGTTAGGTGCAATTTCAAGCTTGGGGACTTTACTGGTAAGTATGTTTAAGATTTTAATAATCAAATAACGGGAATTACCTCCTTGTTAATACTTTATGTAAGTATAATCTTAAGAAAAGGAATTGGTACTAACAATAAGTTTAAGTAATCATGCAGAAGAATTACAAGGTAATAAAGAACTCACAGAGGGCTGTTAATTTGCCAAAAGAGGGTGTCGTCGCTAACCCAAGGGTTGGAGGGCTGCGGCGGGGTGAGCCAGGGATCGTAGGGAGCGAAGGTCTCCGAGTAGGCCACGAGGGCCTCTAGGGCAATTGAAGTCTTCACTCGCGTGCGGTCCAGGCTCACTTTTAGATGTTCGATCTAGAAGTATGGAGAATGAATGAGAAAGGAAGATATTGTTCCAAACAGAACTATTACATAACACAGCTCAGATCTAATCTTCTACTTTGACGACTTGATAGTTTTCCAGACTTACCTCGAGGAGCTTACCTTAGGGACATCTGAGTTGCAGTATAAAAGGCCTTTAGTTGGATATTACTCGGATATTTAGACAGTACTCACCTCTCTGGTCAGGTGGTGGATGGTGCGGCGCTTCGGTCGCGGATGGCGCACGCGCACCGGCACAGGGCACGGCTCGAGCGCACTAGCGACCCCTGGTGGAGGACGGGCTACTCGCCAGTACGCTCGCTCTTGGCTGTCCGACACTATCTTATCGCCCTTTTTGCGCTCTTTCGCCAGACGCACCTAGAATTAATTAAATGTATAAAATGGGCTCGAAAAAAAATATTGTGGATAAATTCCGATGGTTTCTACATAGGTTTGGTAAGGACATAGCGAAATCCATGCTTCAAAGCTGACAGGCAATTTAGGGATACTTTATACCCAATTCCTGTGAAATCCACACTGCAGTTGACTTGCATATTGTTAAAGTAGCTGTAGCCTCCTCTGTCAAGTTTGTGCTCGTAATAACAAAGCCTTACCTTGCACCCAGCACAAGGTGTGCTAACAAAGTTACCTGTTCCTCAGCTTGCATGGTGATAAAGTCCCATTTAGCGGCGAGATTCTTCTTGAGGTTGGCGAGCGTCTCCTGCTCGTACTCCTCGAGCCCGTGGCGTTGCTTGTTCCGTAGTGTGCGTTTGACCAGGTATATGGCATATTCCACGTTGTCGGGGCCCAGGGTTGGGGCACTGGATCCACTGCCGGCCACCCGAGGCGCTTGCCATGGCCAGTAGTATGGACTCTGTAGGTTGTTATCAGTATTATACAACCGCCAGCACATCAGTTAAACACAATGTTTGTAATAGCAATAGGTAGGATATGGCAACCGAAAAGTATGTGTCTGATATGGTATCGACTGTAGATAATTTAGTTATGTATAAAGACAGATTGATCTGTCTGATTGAAGACAGAGGGAGGTTTAGTTACTTATACTCTACGTATGTACAAGCACTTCATTGCATTTATCACAAACAGTATAAAGTTTATTCATACTTACTTGAAATCTATAAAGAGATGAGTCATCTTTTAACACAAGGTTTTTCAAATCGTTGACGGGGAAGAAGTAACCATATTGGCAGAGTTGATTGGCTAAGTTTATTGCTTCAACTGAAAAAGTACGTAAAGAAAAATCTAATTATTATTTCATTTTTTGGTGAAAAGTGACACACAAACACTACTTTGCATACGAACATACATTTATCGTGCCTATAGACATGAAGAGAAATATTTCAGAAGATACAAATAGCCAACATTTTTAAGGCGTTTTATACAGTAATAAATTCATTTCAATAATATTCTAGTTGTACATCAAGTGACATCAATTGTAGCACACACAAACATTGAAGGCGAGAAGTATTTAGCTGATGTGTGACACAAGAAGCATAGTTCAAAGTTATCCAATTGAGGACGTAACTCTGGTGAAGCAGTTACGTGGTCACAAAATTTTGAAGGTATCTTTTGCTCATGGCTCTGTTGTGGTAAAATGGTAAATTTGGAAAAAATCAGTCTGTAGTATTGTCGCCTATTACATATATTATTAAGTAATCTAAATAGTGGATATCAAACATTTTAAGATTATTAAAAAAAGGCTCCGTATTCTGAAACGACACTTGAAACTGGATTCAATTTCAAACATTAATTTTAAGCCCGTGACTGGTTGAATTTCAGCCCATTACAATTTATATTTTCTTTTAAGTATAGTTTCTTATTTGAGTATCGTTTCAGAATTCAGAGGTCATAGTGGGTTTTTAGGTAATTTATGTAGAGAAGTAACTTTGAATAATTACAATAATATTTTATGAATATAGAAAGAAAACCTTTTCCTGTAGATATTAATATTGGTCATAAATTACCAGAATAAGGAAGGGGTAAATACGTGTACTTAGTTATTTTTTTTCATAAGTTGATTAGTTTTTTCAATTAAGAAAATATTTGTGAGTTTATAAATAGAGTAGGTAGTTGCTTTTATAAACACACATTTTGCAAATAAAATTGAAGATAAAATACGCTTGCAGCTGTTGAGCAAACCTATAAGATAAATAAATATGTCTTTTTAGAGCATGATGTCGTCACCAATTTGTCGTCTTTTCACAATTCTTCACATCAGAACTTTAATGCCAATTGGTTCCGTGTTCCATGAGCAAAATCGTACCTGCCGCCATTGAAACAGACAGATGTCGAGGCAGTACATACAGCATGCCAAGAACTTGAATATAACATACATATCAACGCTTGTGGGAACTCGCTATGGCTAGACTCTACTGGGTTTCGCCGCCGAGAGAATATCCAAGCTCCAACGCCGCTTATAAAACACTCACCGTTGCTTGTTTCATCGAGATTAAACCGTTCCATTAGCCATTCGACAAGATCATAACCTGAAAATACAAAATTACATATTGTTACTTATGAGGTTCTGCTTACCTGACTCCTAAATGTCATGAAGCGCTAGTTGAACCCCTTACATTTTTAATCAACCAATCTTTTGATCAAGCTACGTTTCCCGATTTATTAAAAATTGCCTTAGTCAAACCTATTCCTAAAAAAATTAAAGCTAACGAACCCCAAAACTTTCGCCCAATATCCCTTTTGTCAACCTTTTCAAAAATTTTTGAAACCGCAATGGCCATCCGCCTCCACTCCTTTTGCGAAAAGTACAGTGTTTTTAATGAAAGTCAGAACGGATTTCGCAAAGAAAGATCCACTATTACAGCAGTTTATAAATATGTTAATGAAATTTTGAATATTATAAATACTAATAAGTATGCCATAGGAATAATGTTAGATATGAGTAAGGCGTACGATCGAGTCTCCCATAAAATTCTATTAAAAAAACTTTACGATATAGGTATAAGAGGAATAGCCCACCAATGGTTTGCATCGTATTTAAGTGAAAGAGCACAATTTGTAGAAATCGAACATTATGACTGTAATTCTGGCATATTAAATTGTATTAGATCACAAAAACTTCAAGTAGAACGTTCAATACCAAGTAGAAGTGTATTAGGGTGTATTTTATTTATAATTTATATTAACGATGTCGCAACGTGTATAGATAACAAATGTGTAATATATGCTGATGACATATCTGTAGTTTTTCCATGTGCCAACAGCCAAGAACTACAACAGCAACTTCAGAGTACACTAGATAAAATACTAAACTGGTTACAGGACCACAATTTAGAAATTAACATATCCAAGACAAAATTATTGCAATTTAAACCAAGGCAAAAACAACCCCTTAAAATAGATGTAACATTTAATAACAGTAACATAGATTTTGTGACCTCGTCTACCATGTTAGGGATAGAAATAGATACAAATGTTAATTGGAAACCACATGTAGAGAAAATAGCCGCTAAACTATCGAAATTTACTTATGCACTATATGAATTAAAAAAATGTACAGATTTAAAAACTGCAACCAGCGCCTATTATGCATATGCTCATTCTTGGTTAAACTACGGAATCATTCTTTGGGGTAATAGTACAGAAGTAAATCAATTATTTATATTGCAAAAAAGATGTATTAGAATACTCGTTAACATTACAGATATGGAAAGTTGCAGACCTCACTTCATAAAACTTAACATTCTTACACTCGCCTCTTTGTATATTATAGAAATATGTAAACTTGTCAGAAAAAATTGTCATGAATATTCCCAAGCCAAAGATCTCTATCCTCAGGAAAGAAACCTTAGACATAGAAATAGACTAGTTCCACCTTTCACTAAATTACATCTAGTTAGCTCAGGAACCTATCATATGTCAATAAAAATATATAACATGATACCTAAGGAAATAAAAGGCATTGAAAAAGATAATTTGTTTTGTAAAAAATTAAAAGAATGGCTACTAAGTAAATGTTTCTACACGTTAAAAGAATTTTTTGATCTCAAATCTAGATAAATAAATAAATATACCTAAGCAATTGTCTGTAATATTGTTATTTTGATAATTTAGATTTTAATATTGTATGTACCTATAATGTTGCAATGCCCTTACAGGGCCATGTTTCGGGACTCTGTATTAATATTTAAGATCCAAATGTACCAACATGATGCAATAAACATATATGACTATGACTATGACTATGTATGCATATGGATATTTTGTACCATATTTTCCTGAAATTGTACTCTTTAAGTTTTCTGCTTATTTCGGGTATTTATTTATTTATTTAAATGTCCCAATGGGAAGACACCAATTTTATGCTAGTAATGTAGCCTACCAATAAAATGTCCATTTAATTTACTTGCACATTGTTGTTTGCCACTTATTTTACTATATTATTTATTTATTACATAAATAGTTTGCTTCGATAGGAAAGATCTATGTTCGTAAAGTTTACACTCACAGATTGTCATCATCATTTTGATTGTCATGATCAGCCTATCGGTCCTCAAAGAAGCTTTATTTTCACGGGTGAAACGAGCGATTTGCATTTAATTGAATTTTCCATCATTGATTGTGAATAGGAGAGCTCAAACACTAAGCTCAAACACAGCAATAGATGACTCTACATTTTAGTTGAAGTGACAATAGGGATGATGACTGGGTGATGAAATCGAAATTCTATTTAGTCCGTCAGACAGATAATTAGAAAATATTAGACTCATATTTTTTATTTTTTTCCATAATCGAATAATTACAGTATTATATTGAGTTGAAATGTCGCGTGACGTCACTTTTGAGTAAAAATTCTACTCAAGCGTGACGTATCGCGCCATTTCAACTTGATGTAGCACTGTTATTATTTAATTATGAAAGAAAATAAAAAATATGAGTCTAATATTTTGTAATTATCTGTCTGACGGACAAATAATTGAAATTTTGTCATCTAGCCTATTACATTTTACTTCGCACTTCTCCTTTAGTTGCCAACGGCATCCACGGGAAAAGTATTCTCCTATTCTTCTCTGGAACAACAGGCTAACTAAACCCAAATCATCTGGCAAGCGTAAGGAGAAAAGGCCAAACTTTCCATTTGCCTCTGATAAATTGGAGAGGTTCTTGTTCCTACATTAAAGAATGACCTGATGATGATGAGGATGTTAATTAAGATTAACATAACATATTTTTGAATGGACGCGATCAACAGTGCGGCCCACATCGCTAATCGGCGCGTAGCGTGCGTGTTACGTATTGCCAGTTACATGTACCGCCATTGTGCGGCACGTGTTAACATATTGAATTCATGTAACAAATGTTTCAGCGAATGTAATAACGGCTGGTCATTCATAACTCTGAAACTGTTAGCTAAAATCAATCGGGACAGTACTTTTGCTGACCAGATGTCGCTATTGCGCGATGCCTTTTTCAAATTAGTTTCGTGAGCTATTTTAGCATTAGGCCTCTACAATTTTCCGTGTAACGGAATCTGTCAAGTCAGTACTGCTTTAATATTAGGTATGTCCACAAAAAGTTCACACTAAATACATTTTCGCATCATGATGTGAATAAAAAAAAAGATTAACTCTTTGATGATTTTAAAACCTTAAAGACTATTTCTTTCTAGTTAGTAATGTAGCTTCAAATACATAGCTATTTTTAGCATGATGCATTTTCTTCGAAACGCTAAATAGCAATTTTTAACAACCACCGTGCGGTACCTATCATTTCGAGCTACTTATTTCGTAATTTATTTCAAACAGTAGCTTAAATGGCGTGCGCTTTTTGCGATCAGGCAACACAGCCCGGCCTTTTCCATCATTATACAGTTCAAAATTACGGACTACTGAAACCGCACGTAATGTTATGTAGAGTCAGGGGAGGGTTACGTAAAGAACGGCTTTCCGGTACTGACTTGAATTTTGCATTAGGCACGTGTGTATAATAACTAGCTACGTTTGCTGTCCGGATTTAGAGGCAAAATTAGCTTAAGAGCCATTTCACAAAAATATTCCGCGCGAATTTAGGTAAAAGCTGTCAACGCAACGTCAAAAGAGTAAAAAGAACGCTGAAATGGACAAAAAAATCTTGGGCCTTGACCGTATTAAGACTTGATTTAAGTTATTAATTTTAAGGTAGAATGAGGTATTCAAACTTGATTAATTAATTTAAATTTTTAATAGAGTTTATTAAGTCTTTTATATTTCGATTCATAATGAAACACGAATAGGTATAATAAATGTAAAATATATATTAAGTATAAAATAAAGACAGTCACATAGTGAAAAATAAATCTGCCCCCTTACAGCTCCATCATCGGACCCTGGATACGAATAATGAAACACGAATAGGTATAATATGTAAAATATATTAAGTACAAAATAAAGACAGTCACATAGTGAAAAAAAAAATCTGACCCCTTACAGCTCCATCATCGGACCCTGGATACGAAATATTCGTCAAGGCGAATCACACAAGCCCAAACTCCATATGGTTCTATTGTTTTGTTACGGAGGTGGCCATTGCATCTCCTCCAGATCCATTATCAGACAGAGCTAAGAAATAAATAAATAAATATTATTATAAGTAAACAAATAACTAAAATAATTAATCTTACTATCTTACTTTTTACTAGTCTACTAATATTATAAATACGAAAGTTTGTGTGGATGTCTGGATGTTTGTTACACTTTCACGCAAAAACTACTGAACAGATTTTGATGAAACTTTACAGTACAGTACAGCAGTACTAGGCAGTCTGTGTTCAACTATCACTCGGGTCGGACGTTCCTATAAAAGATATAAGACCTTTGGTTCACTCAGTTCCGATACGACTCTAGTGCTGTGTGTAATTATTTTCGTTAATACACTGAGTTTATTAATTTCTACGAGTAGATTTCATTTTGCCTGAGACCTACGCCATGAACCCTGAACCAGAAGACCCTGTCGCCAGCGACAGCGACGCTCATCCATCCCTGGCGTCGACCAGAATAACAATGTATAGGCTATAATTTATGACGATCTGTGACAAACTAAATTTCAAGCGGGTGAAGCCGCGGGCAATACCACATATTTCATACTAGCTTTTTGCCCGCGACTTCTTCTGCGATGAAGTGGAAAATGGTTCTAATAGAATTAAAATATTCTAAGAAAATTAATTTTGTTAAATGATTATATTTTTTGATATAAAATCGTGTAGATTTTAATTCAAATCATTATGTTTAAATATTTGAATACTTACAAAATTATGAGATCTTTCTAAAACAAAATTAAAACACTACACCTGCCGCAGATTTCTTTGTAAACAATGTTTTTTTGTTTTTCCTTCAGGTGTTAAAATCACCAGGCTATTGTGTGCGCATACTCTGGAGTATTCCACATACAACTGGTCGTCGGAGAAGCATAGATTTCCATTAAGTCTACTCCCGCTACCATATGGAACTCCGCTAAAACTCGTGAGGGCGCCAACACTTGCTTTTGTATCGAAAATTAGTATGAGCAGCTGCGCACGCGGTTGCCCATTGCAGGCTCTATGCAACCACACTATTTTAAACCGTGGTCCCTAAGCATGAGATGGGAAACTGCACTCTCTTGAATTCTCTTGAATTTGATGGTGTTAGGGGAATTCTAGGAATGAATACAGACTTTCCAATGGAATCTCCTCATCAATATTGCGAAATTGCGAGTTGCAATGCATTGTTACGTTTTCACTTGTTATTTTATTGTAATCTGACCTTGATTTTTCAAACACGTGTCAAAATAAAAAAAAAAAATTTAAATCAAAAGTACTAAGGAATATTTCATTGATATCAACTTAGAAACAAGCACAGATCACAGAAACTAAAGGGAAATGTGACAAGGGACAAATTGGAACATATTGCTTGTGAAAGCAATGATGACAGTAGCGACGTGATTATGTAAACAGTTTATATTGCTTGCATGGTACTTAAGATTATTCGAACGTTGAATACTGATACCGCAATGGATAATGAGCACATAATTTGATTTCTTTGTGTGTGTGAATTTCTAATACGACACTGAGTTTCGAACTCAGCGCATTACTTAGCACCTCTCTATATTTCTATGGAACCAAGTTATCTCCAAAATAACATTCCATACCTTTTTAACCTAGTCAGGTAATAATTTTAATAAAATACGAAGCACGTCATCTATCAATAGGATATATGTATATTTTAGAAGTTAATAAATTATGCATAAAATATAAACACTTTAGAACTTTAGTTAAATCGTAGAATTTCTGAAAAACAAGTACTAAAATCGTACTGAAAAAAAAAAGCGTTAACATGTTATCTAATTTATTTATAAAACGTCGAATTTTATCAAAGATTTTGGACTAAAGTTTTTGAAAATATTTTATAGCCTACATAGAAAAAAAATAGGATTCTAAATCGTGAAAGAAATTTTTTTCGGAGCCTATTGCCTCCAAACTAACTAACAAACAATTAAATCTTTCCTCTTTTATTAGTAAAGATTTAACAACAAAACAAAACGCTTCTTTTTCTTATTCACGAAACAAAACTCAAAGCGGATAAATAAATAAACAAATCTTTGGACAATTTCACAGCGCCATCTCGCGCGTCCAAAAGTAGGCAACCAATATGCTTGTGTTAAGGGTGCTATCATAATGAATATACTTTTTTATAATTTATTTATTTAATTAAATACATGGTACCTACATAATATTATACATAGTTACACCCAGATCCGTCAAATAAATTAAAGTTCATCATTTCAATTTCTGCTCGGCCAGCCGACTCGAAACAGCCTCTCGGCATAGTATCAAATGTATTTGGTCGCCGTACAAATCACCGCTTTACGACACGAACGCACGTAAACGTCACGGCGGGAAAAATGACACAGGTCCTGCCTTGACGGGCGCTCGCGCCATACTAATCGATGTCGGCTTGCGCATTGTAATTTATACTGATATTCACATCAATATTTTGACAAAGTGGTTACTAATATTTAAACAATAACTGTAGAAATTAATTCTACAATGAATATTCTTTATTTTGGGATACTTTTATTGCAGTTTATGCTGTGTTTTTAAACCAAAAACCACGATCAAAATGTGACGTTAATCTTCAAATTTGCCAAATTATTTTTAGATTTTACTCAATAATGGTAATGAAATTCAAGAATCTATTTCATTAATGGACTACAAGAATATATGTCCGATGATTACTATATATTTTTAAGCTTATTATATGAGCATAAATAATAGATACAGGACTTTGAAAATGAGTCTGCGGCAATTTTTTCGTAAAATGGTTGTGGGAGATGGGGCACTGTGAATTAAGCAAAAGAGTTTTAGTAAATCCGTTTCATTAATGGTCAACAACAAGGATTGACCTATCTTTCGCAGTTATTAAATAATCTCTGGGTGTTGCTTAAGATAGTAATTCATGCTTCCAAAATCTTAGAAATTCGCACGAAAATGTAAAATGGCTCTTAATGTGTTTTGGTTTGAAAATGTTTTGATTTTTATGAAATTAAATAGTACAAGTTAAACTCAACGTTTCTTAGCCAATAGTAGCATAGTCGCAAGAAAATTGAAAATATTTGAAAAAGAAGGGTGCCAATGGCATCTGAATTTTTTGAAGGTTCTTTTCAGCATGAGTCACCAACTTTAACTCGATATTGTCCTTAATTGGTGCTTTAAGCAAGCCTCAAATATCATGGGCTTGCATTTTTCAGCTACATCTACAGCTGTTTTAAAAGCCTCATTTCAAAACAAAAATTAATTTTACATAATATACTTATGCAGATTGCTTACATTGCACCGAACGATAGATTATCTTGCGCAAAACCTGTTAATACTCGTACTTAAGTACTTATTGGTTTATTAAAACCAGCTTTCTTATTATGCAGTTGCCCTTAGCCGAAATATCTAAAGTCGCGGCAGACATACTAGGCGATGTAGTATGTTGGGTTATTGATTTTACAATCAGACTGTCCCTCCCTGCGGAATACTTTAGTTAGACGAAAGCCGTATAGTAGAGATCTTTGGAGATTAGCAAATACTATGTAAAATATTTAAGAATACGTTGTGTGAAAACTTTAATTATTCAAGTTGACTGTGTCGCGATGTCGTTTATCAAAGTAGACGGAGTTATTTGACATGCTTTCTTGTAAAATAAAATGATTGTAGCTAGTTATATTAATTTAGGTATTTCATTTAAAAAATATTTTTATCAATTTAAACAGGTTCTGTTTATTTTATTTGTACAAAAACACATAGAGTACAATCAACAAAGGTCAATTATGCAACACGAAAGTTTAAAATTAATTAAATTATTTTTAATTACGCTGCCGATATTGCAATGAAAAAGCTAGCATGATATTTTATGCAAATAGTCATTAGTTTGAGTAAAAAAATATTAATTTATTATGAAGGCAATTGTTTTACTCTTGAAATATTCATATAATATTTAAGACAGCATAATATTAATAACAAAGCCAATTTAAGTGCAAACCGAATGAAAAATAAAAGTTTTTATTTTTATACTAATACAATACTCGTATTAACCTAATTTATTGATATCAAATATGTATGGAAACGCGGTGTATTTGAAATGCTGAGTTGCTGAGTTTTTCTATACTTATAATAAATCTGTAGAGAGCTCAATTCTGTACATGAAATATATTTTCAAAATAACTATCAGGGGGTGATTAGTGATCGATACTGATGCCAAAAATGCAATCAGTAAAATTTTTGTCTGTCTGTCTGTCTGTCTGTCTGTCTGTCTGTCTGTCTGTATGTTCCTTATAGAAACAAAAACCACTTGACGGATTTTAACGAAACTTGGTACAATTATTCTTCATACTCCTGGGCAGGTTATAGGATACTTAGGAATTCCCACGGGAACGGGAATTGGCGGGAAAATCCTTTTGTACGAAAAATCTAAACCGCTTAAGTTAGACGCTTGAAATTTGGCATGCAGGTACCTCAGTAAACTTAAAGCTTAGTTGCAACAGGATATTGCAAAATTCCCACGGGAACGGGAGTTAGCGGGAAAAAACATTTGTATGAAAAAATCTAAACCGCGTAAGATAGACTCTTGAAATTTGGCATGCAGGTACCTTAGTAAACTTAAAGCTTAGTTACAACAGGATATTGGAAAATTCTCACGGGAACGGGAGTTAGCGGGAAAAAACATTTGTATGAAAAAATCTGAACCGCGTAAGATAGATGAAGGGGGTTAAAACGAGATCCACGCGCACGAAGTCGCGGGCGGCCGCTAGTAATAAATAATTGTCTAATAACAGAAACGCAGACAATTAAACTGTACTTATTTGAATATATTAATATTATAATTGAGTAAGTATATGTCAAATAAATATATGTATAAGCATCTTTTTCCGTATGTACTACAAGAAAATATGGTATAAAATGTCCTGAAGCACTCACTTTTACGGGATATATGTACTCTGTACTGTAATCTTTTAAAATATCATACATAAAACTAAAACTCACCCATAAAAGCAGACGGTATGACACTAAGAAAAAGTTTTTGACTTCGTACTGGTACACCCGTTTCTGGATCTTGCATTTCTTTTATCAAACTTTCCATCTGCAAAGAAAAAATAATAATTTAAAACTTTCGGAATTGGAACGGGTTTCGTTGAAATAAAGTTTAAGTTTTCTATAGATTGGCACGAGTAGGTATATGGGGCAAAAACGTGAATATACCTAATTAGTCATTACAATAATATAATCGTCGTGAAAAAATCTGGAAAAACTTAAAGTGAAAAATTAAGAGTCGAGTCGAGATAAAAATAACAAAAGAATATCGTAATTTTATTGGTTGTCAAGAAAAAGAATGCAGTTTTCTTTTCTTGGTGGCCAGTGTCGCGCAGCCAAGGCGGCGGCCGTGTACGAGCGCCTGATCAGCAATAAACTCTTTTGATACACCTCTCTCACTCACTTTGAGATTCTGAGATGAGTAAGCGAGACTTCTACATAAATGATAAGTTAGTTGCAGTAGAACGTCTTACAACCTACATTAATCGATGTTTCACGAAAGAAAAATGCTGAAAATGACCTAGATGGTCCTACTATACGGTCATCTAAATGGCAAGCAAATTATTTAAGCGATGCCAATGCTCGATGGACATCCAATAAGGTAGAGATTTTAGGGACAACTAATTAAAGATCTAAGATTAAAAGTAAGATAGGATAGGTACCGCAAAAGCTGTCACTAACAGCTGTCTAAACCGTTTTAATTGAACATTCATATGAATGTTTCATAACCGCTGTGAAGCATCGATCGTTTCAGACTTTCAATTATTCACTCTACTATGGCAGTATTATGCGATATAAGTAGGCACTTAACTGTTAAGCTAAAACCGTCGCATCGGGAAACCACTCCGTGCATAATGCATGCGACGACGGCGAAACTGTTCACATAATGATCGGTATTGCTTTTAATTACTGGCGCCAACTACTGGTAGAAAGGAACGATTTTGTCGCGGGTTCGTTCCACTAACAATACGATTTAATGGTGAAACCTAGTATCTAGGTCGACGCCTTTATTTGAAACCTAAAATTATAGTTTTTAAGTAGAAGTTTAATTTTTCATTCTCGGATGTAATTTTTTCATGAGATCCGAGTAAATTGTGTTATTATTTAGCAGTAAATGAAATAATATAATATTACTTATCTCTGTTTCTTCTTCTTTTTAATTATCTAAGTGCCATAAATGGTTCCTCTTCTTTAATTTCATAGTAGCTTTGATTCTACGATCGTGTTTCTTATCGCGTGACGCTGTAGAGTGTTTATCATAGCCTGAAATCTATGCTGCTAAGTAGTCTATTACATTATTTACTAGACAAATTATGTACCTACATGATTAAAACAATTAATCACAGCTGATACAACGCTGCAGCCGGCCTGTTACGAACTAATGTCCCTTCAGCTGCACAGCGCGGCAATTAGTTTGGTGGTGACAGCCAGCGTTATGTAACCCAAACTGATGGTAGCAGCGCTGTAGTGGTAGGTTGTACTACTGCTTAACTACTTAGTGTTATAGTTTTGTTTATGTGTATTTTATTCCTACAGTTTCTTTTTCTAGGGAGCGGTATTGTCTGTCGTAAGTAGATTAATTCAAGAAGTGAAACAAATAAAAGGGGAAACAAACATATTGAAAACTAGCTTTTGCCCGCGGCTTCACCCGCGTGAAATTTAGTTTGTCACATATCGTCATAAATTATAGCCTAATGTGGGTTATAAACAATAATACTGTAAAGCATCGGTTCCCAAACTTATTTAGTCTACTGCCCACTTTGGGAATAAATTATTTTTTAGCGCCCCCCATTGTAGTCAAGAGTCGAGCTCAGTCGGTGTATAAGAGTCCTCCTAGTAGATGATGCCTCCCAAGCCTCTACACAACGTCCCGATTTTTTTTCTGGGTCTCTTACCGCCCCCCTTTAAGCCTGCAGCGCCCACAAGGGGGCGTTATCGCCCACTTTGGGAAAGACTGCTGTAAAGTTTCAACAAAATCCGTTCAGCAGTTTTTACGTGAAAGAGTAACAAACATCCAGACATCCAAACTTTCGCATTTATAATATTAGTAGGATGACATTGTATTAATATTTTAGACCTTCTACCTACATAACCATGAAAATCTATAATTTGATATGCTTCGAGTTATCAGTTGATATTGAGCTGATGACTATTTGATATTTAAAAACTCTATTTATTATTTTGAAGTAGTGCCTAGTTAAAACTGACACATCATTATAAAATGTGTATATCAATGATATCACTAATAGTTATTCATGTTTTTCTATTTCTAAAAGTAAGAAATGAGTAGGTAATTTTAAGTAAAGATGTTTGTCACGCACACAATTTGTCAAAATGTCAGTTGAAGGTTTGTGTACTTAATTGAATAAAATTGTGTTTTCTGTCTTAGTTGACATGATATAAGTACTTAAAAATATTTTTATAGTCGAATTTTTAAGTATCATGTTGCGATAGTATTCCTAGTATCCAAGCAGTCAGTTGTTTTTATATTTTTAAAGATATTAATCGCACTTGCACAGTTTAGTGTTTACTGTAATTAATGTATCAATTACGTAATGCTGAACACTGAATAATATCTTTATTAGCTGGCTTATTTCAGCGCTGGATGTACAGACGAAAACACGTCAGACTCTACATTTTCGTTGCAATATCGCCCCTATTGCAGTTATGAGACCCCACAGTATTTAGCTTCATATACATTTAAGCGCGTATTCACAAACATTACTATGAGGTCTCACAGTGCACGTGGACGCACAGGGTGACATATAAACCAATCACAGAGCTCTATTCAACGTGCCGTGCATTCGATTTGCTGCTTCACTTAAGCAAGCATCGTTTGTGAATACGGGTGTTAGTTCCCAGCACTGCCCTGCCGATTGTGCGTCTCTGTCAAGGACTAATATCGCTGTCACCTACAGCGCGCTGTTATTTGTTACCAGTGACTCGGCACAAATGCGCTGCAGCTTATTACAAGAGCTACACAAACTTCAAAATAATTGTGGAGTATAAAACCAAATAATTTTCAGCATAAAAAGAGGTCTGCTGCTGGTCAAAGACCAAGTAGGTGTGAATTTTGAAAAGCAATGAAAATGATGATGAGTACATACGGCTTCTCCAGTGGGTAAAATGTTATGTACCCACTGGTCAAACTACTACATTACTGAGTGTGTACTTGTGGTGTGAAATGTTTGTATATTTTTTCTCACTTTGATTACACATTATTACAGAATTGCATTAGTATATTTTTCGGACAATCAAGTAGAAACATATTGGTAAGTCGATGGTTGCAGTTAATATTATAACCCAGACTATTGTAAGTTACGGGTTACAGGTAAAACCAATTGAAAGTATATAAATAAACTGCTCAAAAATAATATTGATTGTACGATTGTGTTTGTCAATACCAATATGGCTTTTAATAAAAGCGCGCCGTCATTTGATGCCAGTGACTCGGCACAAATTGGCAGTTACCGCTGCAGGTATGGCCTACCCAGGCATGTTTCACGTAGGAACAAACTAATACACTTATTGAATCATAGGTAATGTGGTAGGTAGTGAACATTTCTAAAGTATTGTCGATGATATGTTGCGAAATGAGGCGCCTCAAATTAACGTTTGATACTAATTATATCTTGGTTTTAATCCTTTTGATAAGACTCTTCTCTTACTATCATTGTTCTCATATTGAGAATCCGTGCAATTTTTTTCTCTTCGAACTTATAATAAATAAATAATAATAAATAATCCTTGGGACATTTTACACTGCGCCGCTAGCCCCTTATGTGCCCCCTATTATGGAATTGAATGTGCTCAAAATATGAATATTTGAATTTCAAATTCAATATTATTGCTTGAAACCGATAAGCAAATGATACCTGATTATCAAAATAATATTTATTACTCTGTGCGTTGCTTGACTGATCCACATACAAAAAACCAGTGAACTGAAATATTAATTCAAGATTATCTCTAGAACTGTAAGGTTTACTTACAGCCAAATAGTTTTTCAGTAGGTATAGCATTTCTGTAAACCTTTAAAAGCGAGTAGTTAGACAACTAAGATTTATAATGAGGTCATTCGCGTCCTTAAGTCAACGTGCACTCGAGCCGGCCCGAGGGCGACCCAACGACGTGTTTGCTCAGAGGGCCCTCGACAAGGGAGCCGATGCACCGAGAAACTTCTGGATTTTAAGACTAAAGCTGTGCTCGCAACTTTCGAATGAAAATCATTTTCCAGGCAATTGTCCAGTTAAAGAATACAGCTATTTTTAAGGTAAGTATTAATAAGACTGTATAAAGTTCAGAGAAAAAAAAACACAATTTTTTCCTTTGGACTCCCTGGTTCATCCAAGGGAGGGGATCGTAATTCGTAGCTTATTCTAAACTCAGCTGTCGTAGAGCCCATGACTTTTTGCTTAAAATCATTTGAATATGAGTGAACAGGGATTTATGTTGTTTAGCTATGTTACATTACACTATAGTACCTATACATATAGTTGAAATAATATAGGAACACCAACTCCTCTAATATACCAGAATAGAGCATAAAAACTTCTGCTTACTAAATAACGTTTTCTTCGTACAGAATTTCACATTTGGAGATGGCCAATTAATAACCTCTACAGTCTTGTCCTTCAGTAGATGTGTCAAATTGATACTATCAATCAATTCGTGTAATTAAATATTTATTAATTAAAAACCTTCGATGCCTTCAAATTCCATTGCGTACTAATTCTGCAGTGTCAATACTCGTAATATCTGCCGTTAGCTACTGAAACTCTTGAGCTGTAAGATTTGTAATGACGTCATTCGCGTCCTTAGGTCAACGTGCACTCGAGCTGGCGACCCTGCGGCGATCCCCGAGGGCCCTCGAGCCAATGAGGGCCGAGGACAAAGCCGATGCAGCTCCGTCAAACTCAATCCGAGAGAGCCCTCGATGCTGTGGAGTGCGATTGACGTCGTGGAATGCAGTTGATAATCGCCAGTGTATTGGAAGTGCATTTAGGTTTTGTTATTGGTTGATGTTGGGTGTTAGTTAAGCTTACATAGAGAAAGTCTACGGAGTAAGGTAGGTAGTTACATAAAAACGATTTCGGAATCTTAACTATCATGGAAGGTTACTTTGTCTTGGGGGTGGGAGGAAAAGATATTGTACTTATTTCTATTTAAAATGTTATACATGGCGCCTATTGTGTAATCAAGTTCGAGATCTTAGCCCTATTTTCGTAAATAATACGATTGTGTGATATGCACAATTTCTCGCTCAACATTGAACGACTGACAGAGGTCTGATTTAACCAATTTTAAAATGGAAGTGACTGTTATACCTAACGACTATGTGAAAAAATTGTCGATCAGCAGAATTGTGGTCGTCGTTTGCCGAGATCACGATTAGACGTTTTAAAAACTTGCAATGCAATTCAGGAATTTCGCATTTATCTAGACGTCGGATTGATCGACACTTAAGGCCGGGGGAGATTTGCCACTTCAGCGCGGATTGTGAGAAAGCGATAGATAGCTCATTCATACATTCATGATGCGTTCGATATCGGTTTAATTGATGCGGCTTATCGTCACTTTTTGCCATCGTTTTTAATCTTCCATGAATTGTAAATACGCAACAAGCATGTTGACAGCGTTCGGTTAAAATTCCAGGAATCATTAAATCAATCAATGTGTGTAATTATACGAGTAACTACAGGCTTTTCTACGAACTTGCATTTTCCTATATTCTCATAATTATGTACGCCTATTTTCCTCGCATTATGAAATCAACATCAACCAATTTTGAAGCAGTCTAGCTTGTCATATACGTCACCAGATAAGTAAAAGAGGCTTTCAATTATCACCCGCACGATTATCTTTCAATAAGAAAGTTCTAGATCAGATTTTTTATCGTTTGAGATTGTCTATGTCGTGGATTCCCGTAGTCGGCTAGAGGCGAAGGCTAAGGCGGTGACGTCACGGGCGAATCGATCGCGCCCAGCCCGGCGGGCCCGCGCCTCCCGCCCAGCGCCCTAGGGTTAGCAGATTGGGCGGCGAATCTCGCAGTATTTTAAATCACGTGACATGCCTCTTTCGGGGTCGAATGGAAAGAGAAAAAGGTTTAGAAACCACGTTTATATTCATTTGTATTGTGGTAAGTTTTTGATGCGTTTCTTTGTAGAGAGCACACGCCAAGATAAGCTCTCTCAAACTTTTATGGGCTTTTTGCAAAAATCATTATTATTCAAAAAGTAGGTACGTAGGTACGTAACTTCCAAAGTATCATGCTTATTAGGTAGAGCGTAGATGGACAAAACAGACAGAAATAACATTTTATTGTTTTTATTTCGTATAACACAATGTGCTGAGAAAGCAAAATATGAGGTTATGAAACGTACGAATCTGCAATAGCAATTAAAATTGATGTGCTGACAACTTTATTGTAACGATACAATTCAACAATCACAATAACAGAGGTGAGTACATAAAAGAACGTATGACTATGTTTAGTAAGCAATTAAAGCAAGAAATAAAATAAAGTGATATTTTTGAGCACTTTCACTATAAATGTCTTTGATATGTAAGTAATGTAAGTGCACTTTATTGGATCAACAATCTATGGGTCTAGACAAAGTGCAAAGTATAATCGCAAACCAGTTGAAAAGTGATCGAAAAGCCCCTTTTTTGTATGGAGTTTTGACGGATTTGATTTTCGATTCGATCAAAAAGTGCGTTTTTTCTAGGGGGGCTGGTAACCTTGGCGCTATTCATTTCATTGCACACAGAGATTGTTTGTGTTGAACATATTCTCTTCGGAATACAATATTAGGGTTCGGCGATGAGATCTCGATTGGGCATCGATTCGGGCGCAGTGTTTTGGTATCAAGTACATAATATCAACCTCCTTTGTTGTTAGTCAGGTGATAATTAAAACTGAATATGCAATAACTGAACACTTGAAACTTGGAATGTTCTTTTTCAGTAATTGTCATGAAGATTTGAGGGTGGTTGGAAGAAAAAGTGGGGGTTTCGACAAGTACGTACGTATTTATTTATTGATTTAGAGAGCAGAGAACATATTGTGATTTCTCATTTAAAATACTTTGAATATTTATCAGATTTTACAATAATTCGTTATTAATTTTCCATTAATATATTACAACTTGGGAAAACCACTCCCTGGAAAATTCCACACAAACATAAAACTACTCGTACACCGTCATATTATGTTACAATCGAATAAAAAGATATCGATTTATATACGGTTCATACCCATTTAAAAAAAAAGTAATACAAAGTTTGAAATTCGATTTTAGAATGCTTTGAATCCCAGCTATCCTAAAAGGCAGTTGCAGATATAGGTGAGCGTGGGAGCGCCCCGCTCGCTGTAATCAACCCTTTGCTTGCTGACTCCGGCAATTAAAAGATTTTCATTGCGATTCAGAGCGAGCGAATAAGGGCGAGCGAAGTGTGATTAGAGAGCGACACTTTTAATTTCAAGAGTGTGAGTAGAAAAGGCATTACAAAGACTCTACATTTTAGTACCTAACACTAGTCAGCCTATAAATACAAGGATTTAAGACAGATTTCCACGTATCATTAATCATTATACAGGCTGTCCTAATCAAAAATATTGCTCACCTACACGATTTCATTATTAATTCCATTGTGATCGAGCGAGAGGAGTAGAATTGAGACAGAAGTTGTAATAGACAATTTAACCAACACGTGATTTCCAGGCATCATCGTAATATTTTTCTTTAGAAATTATTTGCACAGATACGACTAACCATGACTTTTGGAAAGCGTAAAATAACTTATTCGATGTAAAAAGTCGAATCGAAAATGTGTCGAATAGAAAAGTGATTGTAATTTGTCGTGTTCGATACAGAACGTTATCGCCGTCTTTTACTTATCAGTCTCGGTGAGTTATTGATGGTCGACCAAGCGTCGGCTTTTCACGCGATTCCCTACTTAGGACGGTACAAGAAAAGCGGTCAGAGATTGTCTGATTGGATTGAATGCTAGCGCAATGTCTGTGAAAAAAACATCGACATAGACTTTAAAAAGATATAATAGTAACTTTCGGTATACCTTAGACAGAAGAGCTACACTTCAAATTCAAATTATTTCATCAATAAAAATGAAACTCTTCATAAATACGTGAAAGCTATGCGGCTAATTTTACGTTACTTTTTAAAAATGGTTTCAACAAAGAGTTTAACAAACTGTTTAGTTTTCGTTCAAAAAATGTATGCAACCTATTTAGTGGCCATAAAAAAAGAAATTAACACTTTGACATCTGTCATAAGAATCTAGTCGGCCATGATTCGGAAAATTCAAAATTCGAATTTTCTTTCACAAAATAGAGCTCGTAAACTACAAAATGCTTCTCTTTTACACCCTGTACAAAATAGAAAGACCCCCGACTACCAGCACATCCTACTTTTTGTCTCGCCTCATGTTGGCAGCCAGCCAAATGTAGAGCAACGCCTGCTTGTAGCTATAATTTTTCATTCCACGTACCTAGGAGAAAAAATGAGAAAGGCCCAGTTCATTTGAATAAGAAAAGTAAGAAATAGACGTTTCAGCGAGAAAACTCATAACAGATAGAAGCTTTAACAGAATGAGCTGAGTCATAGAAAAGCATAGAAAAATCATGTCTAAGGGTCATTCCACAAAAATATGTCAACTCTTAGTCCGCGCCACATTTCACATGGAATATTTGTTAATATTTTATTCCAAAATGGTTAAATAACAGCTCGCAATGTGTTTTATTCATCACCCATTTATATTTTTTTAAACTATTTTTCAAACATCTTAAATTCCTTTTAAATGACCCAAATCGTCATTCCCTAGGCATGTCCGTACTCCAAAAGTTTGTATTTTGGAACCCATATTAACAGAAACATCAATTTCATCCTTTGTTTTAAGTAACGAATAATCTATTTAAACGTATATTACACCAAATTCTATTAATATTAAGCAGTTTCAATAAACAATAATTTGATTTTCTTTAGTTGAAAAAGAGTCCACAGCTTTTAGCGTCATTCCCTCGCCACGCACTGATTTTATAATTTTGCACTTTTTTATGTATTTAGAGTGAATGACATTTAAAGTACGATACGAAGTTATCCTCAGACCATACTGGCTTTGCGGCAGCCGTTTTTTGAATTAGTGCAAACGTGCCAGTTGTTGCGGAAACATGTGTTGATCCAGTCACTTCGTCAGTCCCTAGTTGAGTAGCTTTATTGATTACAATAGGAAATTGTATATAATTTAATGGTATTTACGTGTGGTTTTTCGGCTATTTTCGGCACATCGTATTAAGCATCTTATATTATAAAGTTAATCTGCATTTGTGTTAAGTTTTACTCCAAATCGTCAGTCCCTAGACCGTCAGGCCCTAGCTTTAAACGGCGCTAGGTACTAAGTTACTAGTTAGGGAATGACATTTTTTATATAGTGATAATAACAAAACAACTACATGAAGTATATTAACTTATCTATAAATGTTAAGGTTATAAGTTTTATACTTTATTAAAAGTCATAATAGGAGTAATGTAGTATGAAAAAATTGAAAATTATAATTTCTCCTAAAATAAAGCATAAAGTGACTGGCCCTTTTAGACATAACATAATTAATAAATAAACTATAATTTACACTGATAAAGTATTCAACAGCATCTTAAAAAAGTTTGGGACAAAATGACGTCGAAAATATACAGATTTTCATGGAATGACCCCTAAAGATCTTTTTGGGCACATTGCCCGTAAAAAACTAAAACGGAAATGTTTTGATATTAATCATTCGATCAGAAATACCTACCTTTAAAAATGCTACAAAGTTCAATGTAAAAAATAGAGACGCATGCATCTTTCTTTGATCGTATAAGTAGGTAGATCCTCAACGTCTAACAACATGATTTTATGAGGGATTTTTTCAAAACTTTTCCGTATGCCCCAAAAAAAACGCCCCAACAACGAACATTCCGCTTTCCACCGTAGCCTCGCGCTCATTCCGCGGGTAGCACTAATTTGGACGACGAATGTCGAGCGTTCCCGGAATCAAATGTATACTGTTTATTGTTCAACCCCATCCATTGTGCGCGTCCCGCTCGCAACAAAGGGCGAAACGTTCGCGCCGGTCATAATAGCGGCATGTGGGTAGTTGGGTTGTAAATCAAAGACATCAACACGACGTGTAATTAGAACGCTGTATTCTCCTCGGCGACAATTGATCGTTCCTTCCTTTATGTAATTGTACTAATGGGGGTTATTGAACCCGCGGTTCCCGCTGAGTGACCATTCGACACGAACGTTCAAGGCCGCGGCAGACACATTCGCAGTCGTGGCGAACTAACGAGACCAATTTAAAGAATTGAATCAACGGCTAATTCAATCAAAAATAACGATGACCTCGATTTGAATTGACATGTTTAGATGTTTTTTCGGCTGAAGAAACTCTCACGTAGCGTAACTAATTGAACTACAGTTTCAATGCGAGTCCGAATACGAAAGCCCTGTCCATTAAACTTTAAACTTTAGTTTCACTGCACCCATTCGGCGAACCTACTCTCTCATTCAACTCTATATCTATGCATTTTCTATTTATCTTATAAATTAAACTAATTTTTAGCTTACAAGCTGTAGTCTTCGTCTTAAGACGAAAAGTTACGAAGCTTTTAAAGTATAAAAAAATTAAAGCTTTCACTAAGCACGAAAGTACCTTAAGCTCCAGCTGCGCTACTTTAACTTTGATCCATGAGTGCAAGCAAACTTTATATAGGTACTCGTAGGTAGTCGTATAAAATACGTGATCGATTTTACCAACCGTTTACCATTTACTATATATTCTATTTATAGGTAAATACCGTAAGTACGCTACCGTAAGTAAGCTTTAATTCTTGCACCAATTGAATTTTGTAGGAGTTTAGCTTTAGGTCTTTGTGCAAAATGCGGTGTAATGATGATCTATGCACATTTAAAGCACTAGCGCCCTTCCGAATCGAAAGTTTCGGTTTGTCACGAACGGACTGATAACACTCTCCACGTTTTCTACCGTTCTTGATGACCTCGGTCGCCCAGGTTTTGGCTTTTCCAGCATTGTACTGGTCTCTTAAATCTTTTTGGCCCATTCCCTAATAAGAAGAATGCTTGGCGCATCATTTGAGTGGCGAAATCTACGCGCTACGGACGCAGAATCACCATTTTTGTAAAATCCTCGTAAGCACAACGCTCGGTCTGCTCTCGAGAAACATTCCATAGCACCTAAATTCCCAAGAGCCAGGCTACTGATTGACATAACCCCCGCACCCCTCGGATTTGTTGCGGTCACGCAGTAAGCTAATTAAATGTAAACTTTCTTTTGAGACACCTTGTATTTCAGCGTGAACTATAATTTCCAACTAGCACACCAAACCCAAAATCCGAAGTAACATTACTTATTCCAGGACGGTCTATAAATACAAGATTAGGTTTACACCTAAAAGAAACTCGGCCACCGTGGACCTTTCTATTTTGGAGCGGTAGTTAATTATTACGGATTGCCGACTCATGGGACCGTATCCTTCGGCCACGTAGTCCGTGCGCCTCAAACATTTACGGGAAAATCCTTCTTTAGTGCCGAAACCGATGGAAGGTTTTACTACATGGGACACACTAAAGCAATCTATGACACTCTCAAAGATTGATTTAAAGAAACTTCAATGTAGATGTTTGTATAAGTAACTGGGTGCGGTCCACGAAATGAGACAGCTTGACGAAAAACGATATTTCACGCTTTTTTATTGCATACAACTAGGTACCTACTTAAAAGAAATCAGCGAATAACAAAAACCTAATTTTTTGTGCAGTGCAGTTAATTGCGTAGGTAGAGAAACACGTATTTATTAAGTAAGGCATAGGTTTACCATTAGAAGTGTGTAACATCATAATCATGATATACCTACCTACTTCTACGTTCTCCATGAGTAGCTATTATTTTGTCAACTAAGGTAATAATTCCGGCATTACAAATAGCTTACTAAACCGATATAGAGCTGTATAACTACCCTTTCTATTCATATCCAAAACAGTCGTTCACACGGAATCCTTCAACCGAATGTCCGACATATTCCAGCGTACGGATGCCTTAAAAATTTACGAGAAAATCCCAATTTAGTGTGGTGAATGCGAGTGTGGCGTGCGGAAGGCGCCGGAGCGCTATCGATTCGCGTCGGTAGGTACTGCCGTTAAAAATAAATGGTAGAGCCTCCGCCGTTATGAAAAGCACCATTTTATTAATGATACCTCTTCCCAACCCTATGGGAAAAGGTTTGGCAGCAACGCGATGAATTTTTAATTTTAAACTGAGTCGTGATGGATTCAAATTGTTGCCAAGTTGCGGTTGACGCATCTCGGGTCGGTCGTTTGAACATTATCGTAAAGGTAAATTGGTACCTTGGTAGTTTGTCTATTAAACATAATCGCTGTATTTAATTAGAGATCTAATAACACACATGACTCATTTTGTCTTTAACTACGCAACCGTCAGTATTAGTACAATAAATACAGTTAGGTACTACTTATAAACTTATAATGTATTTCTTTTTCTCATCATTCGTTATCTTGGACACATTGATTTAAATGCCTACACTGCCTACTATTATCTAAACTGATTCTGTATATCTACTGAACTTCTGTATATCTATCGTACCTATATAATAATAAAATGATAAAATACGAGTAAATTACATACTTCGTATCTCAGAAAGATGAATGTCCCAAAAAAGTTAAGATAAGTGAACACAACAGTATTTTTGCAAACTCATTGTGTGTACCAGCCCTAAATTTCCCCAAAGAATGTAATTTGCGTGGCCGGTGAAATTTTATAATTACTGGGCCTGTCAGCGCCAACAGCTGACGTCAGCGTTAAAAACCAGCGTTTCGCATGCAATTTCGTCAGAGGCGATAATGGACCGCCCGTGCCATGGATGTAGTTGGCACGGAGGGTTAAACCGCAGTAATTTTAACCCTTCATCGGTAACTATAAGGGCGCGTCAATAGTAGTAGAGAAACTATTTTACGAACAACTGTTTAGGCTAAGTTTTCAATGCGTGATTCATATAAGGGTAAATTAATTAGTTGACTCACTCAGCCTTAAAGTAGAGTCGTCCAGTCTGGTGATTTTGTCTATGTAGTTTTAACAAAATGTTTGCCCCTAGTAATTGAAATAGACAGCTTTCAGTAGCGCTAGTATGGATCCTCATAATCAGTCACTCAGTAATCTTACTGTGACAGTCCTATCTCTGCTTTATAAAATACATATTTCTTCATTTTCATTTTCCATCCTCGGCCTGATCATCACTTTCCATCAGGTGAGATGCAGGTCAAAAGCTTCTCCGAAGCACGGAATCATATTTCACTCTCATATTTTGTATCAAAATATCCTGTATGGCTGAAGATTGGAAGTGGGTGAAGTGCACTTGCACCTTCGGCCTGATCATAACCTTCCATCAGGTTCTTCAGACCAAGAACTACCTCTTTATGGTATAAGAACTAACCTTATCGAAGGCCAGGGGTCGGTGTCGAGGCACGTCGGCGAGTTCCATGTTGTCTGCGGGGCGGGGCGGGGGTTGCGGGCGCGGGGGCTGCGCGCGCGCCGCTAGCCGACCTCCATGGGTGTCTGCTGCCAGGGCCGCATGCCGCTCGCGCCCGCGCTGCGCCCCCGACACCTGGTGCACCAAAAAGGTATGTTAGTCCACCTGGAGATAGGGCTCAGTTACTTTGGGATTAATTCGTCACTGAGGCCGTATACAGAAAGAAAGCTGGTAAACTTGTAAGCGCTTACCAGCGCTGGTAACACGCGCAGAAAAATATATGAACGCACGCCGATAAGCACTGAACGGCGCCGACAAGTTTCAACACGCGCTGGTCAGCGCTGGACGCTGCCATATAAAATGCCATTCAACTTGCTTCCTTTGTGAACGAACGGACCAGCGCTGACAAGCGCTGGTAAGCGCTTAAGTTTCCAGCTTTCTTTCTGTATACGGCCTGACGCCGCAAAGGAACGAACCTTTTTTTCTAAAATTAGAGTGCGAAAATGCGACATAGGTAGTGCCTGAAGAATGCAGAATTTCTGTACACTTGACAAAATTTTTGACCGTTTGTATGATGTTCGCCACTTTGCGGCGTTGGCGACGAATTATAAGGTCATCATCGTTTGAATCCAAGTACCATCTCTACATATACAGGGCAATTTAGAAGCTTTAGCGTGAACTATCGTGTTAGTAGACGGGCAAAGACAACATCATAATCGTTTTGGACATAAAACTTTAACAAGGCGATGTAACTAACTTCACACAGATCGAAATTTCATTTCGCTACCAAGTTGGGCGCCAAAATTTAGATAGCGCCATGCTGTGGTTCAGAATAGTATGTAAATGATCTGATTTTAATTGTTGATTTACATTTAATTTAAGATACATTACACACATATTAAGACTCGTCGTTTTAGTGATCTTAAGAATCACATTCTATATGCTACAAACTTTAAAAAAAAAGAAATCAATTTTAGGATTATACAACTTGGAGTCAATGTTAAATCAACGTAATTTGTTTAGAAAGCTACTAGATCAAAGTTTAATTTATTATTTTGTACAAGCGTATAAAGTGCATACTGTCACGTACTATCGACAGTTTTGGGCCGAGATGAAATCAATCCTCGAGACAGTTTAATATTTGGTACATCACTTCATTCGTGAGTCATCTAGTATGATACTAGATGACGAAACTAAACTAAGTAGGTATTTGAGACCGTGTTTTTATTTCTCATCAATATAAGTAGAATCAAACAATTTCCTTGAGTTTCCAGAACATGCCCAGCACTCGTAGATATGGCCATGGCTGAGCGACATGTCTCAAGATTGACCTCGTGTTAATGGTCCATTAGTAGGCTTTATCACTGATAATAAAGAACAATGGTCGATTTGTTGGGACCTTTGGCGCAGCTTCGTAGTACTTTTCCTCCATTCATCATAAAATTAAACCTATACTATAGTTCTGTGTGATAGAGAAAGTGCATAACACAATTAGCAGAGTCCAAGATTAACACTGGAGAAATTAGAATATTTCAAAGTATTTTTTAAGAAAGTGAAGAGTATGAGACCCAAGAGCTATACTCGATGCAGACTCGTGGAAGGCGGGGCCATAAGTAATTTTTGAAACAGAGATGCACACTCACCAATATTTTATATATTATTACGTATTATTAATCAACGCTATGCCTGCCTCTGTGTGACGTCACCCATAACCAGTGTTAGTGCGAGAGAAAACGTGATAAGCACTGTTTTATTATGACACCACCTGCCACGAGTCTTTGGGCTGAGTATAGTACCTATTGTTTTGATACCCATCACCCTAAAACTGCGCACTACTAAATACAAAATAGTTACCTTTTTGATTAAATGGCTATAATAAATAAACATACAGACACAATAACAGCCACATGGCAATGTATAGTTAGGTATAGTGCTGCACATAAAAGCATTTACAAAAGCATTTTTGTAAGTAAATGTCGCTACAAATGTAACTCTGGCTTTAAAAATAATACCTTGTAAGTAATGTTTAATAGAAATACCATTATTATTAAAGAAGAAAATTATAGGTCTTAAAGGTAATTGTTTACCTGTTGCAATTGATTATTATACTAAGGAATCCAAGATAATAAATATGACTATTTCATTTAAATACAGTCATTACAAGCATGACGTTATTACCTATCTTGGGCCAAAGTACTTATGCTATTAATTTTTCCCTATTCATACTATAAATATATTGAAAATCAATACACGAAAAGCATTAGTTTTTGGCAGCTTTTCCCAGCACGTGCATGTACAAATAGCTTTACCCTAATGCGTCGCTCATTTCATTTTATCCCGTATTTTGAAAACAAAACAACCGAGACCCACTGTGCGATTTGTAAACAACTAAACTGCGTTAATTGAAAAATAATTCACAAACTCATAAAATACGTGCATTCGGCAATCGGCATACATACGATTAAATTACAACATAACTAATATATTTTTTGTACATATGTAGTTTTTGTATAAATAAGTTGTATTTGAGAAACCAGATACCTCGGCATTCCTTGATATTTTCTTACAGACCTACATAGTTAGATTAATGAACTATGTTAACCAAATAGGCATTCCAAACAACATTCTTTGGCAGTGTTACCTTAATCTGAGAACTCTACATAAAATAATTTTATAATTCCGACACTAAAAAAACTTACAACGAAAGTATTCTAATGGACTGTAATAGCTTTAAACACTTTATGAACACCCACAAGCACGTTTCTCACTACTTCACTAGCACTATATTTGACTCCAATCGCGACTCTACACCAAGCAACACTGGCCTTACAAACCTGGTGGTAGTGGTGGTGCTCGAACAAATGAATTATAAGGCTCATTATAAGCAATTTGTATGTGAGTGATAGGACTGGACCATTAAACTATTGTGTCTGCAATACATCGATCAAAATTCGAATTACGCATGCAAATGTGTCAAGCACGGACTTGCAAATTGATGATGCAAATAGATAAATAGAACGGCTGTTTAAATAAATATTATGTAGGTATATCTATGTGTATGTATGAAATTCCTTGTACCGAAGATCGTGATCAATTAAAGGTAATACTCATAGGAAGTTATAAATAAGCACAGGTCTATGTAACCTCTACAAGTTATATGGTAAGTAAATGGTAGATAATAGTGTAGTGTAATAGCTGTGGTAGGTAATAGTGTTAAAAACGGTTACGTGATAAACTTCAGATGCTTATTAGATACTTGACTTTTGAAACTGAGCTCAGGTACAAGTCTACGCCTATAGATTTTGGCAATCTTGCATACCCTAAATCCGACTATCATAGACATAGAACTTATTATGGTCCTATCTTAGTAATTTCAGAAATATATCTTTGATTGCAAAAAACAGAGATCACTGAGATAGTTCAGTATTTTTTTACAATTTTCTTAGTTACAAAATTGCTTTTGTCTATTGGCACGGATTTTACAAAGTTGCGACGCCAGTATTCATATCTCGCGGACATAACTCCAAACAATAAGATGGCCAAAAGTGAAATGTTCAAAAATCCCCAACTTCAAACGATTAGGGCGTTCTTCTCGACATAATGTCAGATACTCGCGTGATCCCACACTGATGGTATCTCTAGCCATTACGCGATGATAATGCGGCTGTGTTCATGAGAAAATAGATTATAAGCAGGGTTGCCATCCATGTTATTTTAAAACAAAATTATAGTTGCATTGGTTGGTTATGATGCGAAACAACATATACTGAATTAAAAAAATATGTATCGAAATCAAAGCATTTAACTTGAAATTAAGAAAGAAGTAAAGAAAACTGACCAATAAAGTTCACTTATTTCGCTCATTTTGTATTTGTTGAAAATGAGACAACCCTATAAAAACTCTAATATACCCAATGTAAAAGGTTTTGTTTTAAAACTTAACTTTTTATAGTAACCACAGAATAATAATAAGTATGTAGTAACTTACTAATACGTGTTTCATTGTCTGTCCCATCTTCAAATGAATTAACTAAGTATTTGAGCAAGCTACTAATACTTGAAACCTAAGTCGCATCGGGATTGTGATTAAGAACAGTCAATTATTTTTTTGACTCAACAACTTCAACTTCAACCACATCTCATTGACTCAACAACTCAGGACTAATGATTAAGCATGTAGGATGGGTTGCAAAATTATAGACGAAATTATTTACGCAAAATATCTGAACATTTCCAAACGCTGTTAGAAAATCTGTTAAATATTTTCAGCTATACCTAATATTTTGAAGTCTCATAACTCAAGTAACACAACATAATATACTTTTGAAGTGCAATATATCATGTGTAATTGTTTTGTACAGTGCAAGCGTTAATTGCTCACGATGAGTAAGCCGTGGAGATAGTTATCTTAAAGTAACGACCGCGATCGGACGTAAGTAAGTCACACGATGTAGGATGAGAGCACACATAATTATAAATATCGTATTATATTTTTTTCACCGTTCGGGTATTTTTTTTCTCTTAATTGTGTACCTACGACGCCAACTAGCAGACTGTGTACAATCAGTAGTTGCGATTAAAAATAATGATCAGTTGGTTCTGAAAAACGTACATAATGTGATTGGGTGATTTTCCCCGCCGGAAACAAAAAATGGAACTCTACATTTTTCCTTTTTTCAGGTCCACAGATACTTAAGGCCGGGTAGCAGTGAAAATGGCGAAAATGAGGTTTTCATTTTTCATTTTTGAGGTACTAAACAGTAAAATTAAAGGCTAAGATTTTATTTGGGCATAGTTGAGGATATTTTCTAGGGCTATTAACGGATGGAAACACGATTTGATGAAGTTGACTCGATAGAATAAATTCCCAAAGTTACCTCTATTCGTTTTCTATTTATGGTTTTATTTTTTAAATAAGCGATTTGAGATTCTGAATCTTTTACTAAACTAAAGTTCAGAAATAACTTGAGGGCTTTTAACGGATGAAATTTTTATATTGGCTCTTATTTAGTTACTATGTTAAAAAATGTGGAAAAAATCGCCCATGACGGCTTGGACAATCTCAATCAGTCGCGCGGTGGCGCTTACGGAGGACGGACGCGTGTCAGTTTTTTGGTCGTGACAGTTCGCGATTTGTCAATATTTTTGACAATGATGACTTTGATGAGTCACAGTATAATAACATCAGTGTTACTGGAGAAAGCTAAAATTTTTGATAATTAAGAATTATGAATTTTGTCTACCTATTGAAATTTAAATCGTTGGCATCCTTTTAAACTAAGACCCTACTCATGATACATAGTACATTCCTCAAATATGAGACAAAACCAATGAGTTAAAATTACATTTTTATAGTACCTACATATAATCGTCTTACACTCTTTAGAAGAGCACAATGACACAAATAAATAATAAAAATTAGGTCAAATATAGGGGCAGCTGCACGTCACTGAAAGACGATTCTGTACTCGGCATCTGGGCTGGAGAACATGAATCCTTGCTTACAGATGCAGATGTAAATAGAGTTATAACTGGAAAATTTTTACATGAAATGTTTAACAGAAATCAGTTAAAAGACACATACATGGAATACCAATAAGGTTGCGGAGGGAAAGCTACCTATTATAAACTAGCGGCAGCCCGCGACTTCGTTTTACCCCCGTTAGATATGATGTTTTACTTCGTTGTTGATAGATGGCGTTTCACGGCTTCCCCCGAATAAATATTTACGAACGTCATACCGTAGTTTGTCCAGTGCTGTAGATTTTAACCAATGACGATAGATGGCGCTTTTTAGACACGTCTTATTTATTTATTGAAATTTATTTGCCACATATCGTCATAATGTTAATCTGGGTTATAAACAATAATACTGTGAAGTTTCATCAAAATCCGTTCAGTAGTTTTTGCGTGAAAGAGTAACAAACATCCAGACATCATGACATCTAGACACCCAAACTTTCGCCTATATAATATTAGTAGGATATTTCACAATCCAAACTAATATTTACTATTTAGCATTTACTTACAGTAAATATTAGTTTGGATTGTGAAATATTTAAAATAAAAAAAAGAATAAAACAAAATAGGGTTTCAAATTACCTATCTATATCTAATATTATAAAGAGGTAAAGTTTGTGTGTTTGTATATTTGTTAAATTGTAAGGGGTAATCTCGGGATCTAATGAACCGATTTTAAAAAAATCTTTCACCAATAGAAAGCCACATTATATCTGAGTGTAATAGGTTATATAAAAACCGAAAAATTCCACGCGGGCGAAGCAGCGGGCGGAAACCTAGTTTATTTATAATTATGTAAGAGCATAATTATTAAAGTCGAAGTCAAACATTATTTATTTGTGTGGACCTATATTACCGAGAGATTACAAGGCGTCAAATATTTCAAGAAAAAAATTAAAAACTATATTATAATGCTAAATTTTGCTCTCATGGAGCCTTTACCTACTCTGACAAATTAAGACTTAGAGAAGAAACTAATAATAAAACCATTTAACTGTCCTGCTATGAAAAGCTTGATCGGGTACAACACCTCAAGTTATTTCAGAACTTTATTTCATTAAAAGACTCCGAATATCAAATCACTTAGGTATCTAAAGTCAAACGATTCTGAAATGTCAAGTGGCATAAAGTTGGGACTAATGAATAACCCATTAAGATAGTAGCGCCCTCCTGTCAATGACATACCTGGAACGATAGAGTATTGGACAACTAATGAAAATGCTTTGTCCTAAATGACTGACGGATATCGTAGAGACCTGAAAGTTGGAAGGTGTGTTCTTTGTATGACGTAGGCATCTCATAAGAAAAGATTTTCCGAAATGAGGTCATGAAATGAAGGGGGTGAAAAAAGGGGGCAAAGTTTGTATGGGACAAAGTGATTCCTTGGTTCAATCTACTTGAAATTTAGCTTAACAATTCCTTAATATAATTCATGAAACACGTGTGGAACGGGTAGAAAGTAATTTTGGCAGTCATTTTCTTCGAAGTTGATATCAATACTACTTAGTGCCTTTGATTTAATTACTTTTTATTTTTACAAGTGTTTGAAAACTCCATGTCAGATTGTGTTCAATGTCAAGTGAAATCTCAAATTGAAATGTCTCAATCTCAATGAGGAGACTCTGTATTTATTCCTAGAATTCCCCTAACACCGTCAAATTGCCCTTTAGAATTCAAGACAGTGCAGATTCCCATCAGTCTGCTTCGTAATGACTATAAACAAAGCTCAAAGTCAAACTCTAGGGACCTCTGCTTAAACTCCCATGAGTGCACAGAGGTAAGCAGGTAACCGCGTGTGATGCTCATAGTAATTTTCGATACAGAACCCCGTACATACGTCATACATATTATAGAAAGAAAACACCCAGACCAATACAAACAAATATGTTTCTGCAATTTTAGTATGATATTTTTATTTATTAATAAACAAAGAGACTGAACAAAATTAATGCGTGTACTGATTAATGTTATTAACCACATGCAAAGCTTCGTGAATTGCAACAACTATAATTTATTATCCAAGCTCTAAATAATCGCTACTAAGAGTAACTTATCATAAAATGTTTTTCCAGTCGCTCAAGCTTCCAAGGGCCTACCGATAGGTCGGGTGACGTAATCTTGAAATTCTTTAAGCCAGCGCAGAACTTCCAGAAGGTCAGACGACGCCACGGCCACTTTGAACCGTGTTTACTTCTGCAGTTATATTTCATATTTATTCGATTCTAGAATATATTCCCAAAAAGTCTGTAAGGTGTTTTAATTTGTATCACTTGGATATGATTTGTATTAGAAAGTGTTGTGAGTGTGACGCTTGAAGGGAAGGAAGTCGACCTAACCTAACCATCTGCGTATTTCTATACTATGTAGCTGGAAATTGTGGCGGGAGCTCTTTGGCGCGCTGTCTTCGGCGAAGAATTGCGCGCGCAGATTTTGACAGCGCGAAATACCTACTTTAGCAGAAATACCAAGCCTTAAGTAGAGCATGAAATGTGTGTTATTTGAAAAATTGTTATTAATGTCAGTTTGTTCATGACAGGTTAGCAGTGAAACAGTTGATTAAAAAGCAGCATATAAGACAGGTTATTCACTAGTGAGGAATCTCAAACATCAGCACTAAATGCTGATTTATTTCTAGATTTGTAAAAATCATTAACATTTAACAATGTGTACTCATCTCAGTGTATGTACGTCACAACACTGTAAAAGATATTTATGATGCCTGTGTAAGTTTCAAATAAGATTCTGTAAATATCAATGTATTCTACTGAACATCGTCTGGTAAGTTTTGTTAGTAGTCTGCAGTTTATTGGCCCGTACTATAAAACGAAGATTAAAACTGGAATCCGACTCAAGAGTAAATACAAGTCTGTGATAAGTTAGACGAATTAGAGGCTTGGTTGATCTATTTTTGAGTTAGATCCATACTTCAATGTAATTTCATGATACGGACTTACGATTTTTTGTTATGTGTTGTTATTTTGCCATTTTGGGCAATAAACATTTTATCTAATTAGATAGGTACGATGATGTTAGAATTGTTATTTCAAGCAAGAAAAATAGATAAAAGTTATTTTTTCAGTAACTTCTATACCTTGATAAGCCATGCGGAAGAGTGCACGAATTCATCTATCGATGACATATCCTACGCGGTTTATCTGGAAAATTATTCAAAACTTCAGATTGAACAAGTTGATAAGAATAGCGATCAATAATGTATCTATTTTAATATTTCTAAGAACACGTGTAAATCGTAATGTTATAAAATGTTATATTTTAGGCAATTTGGACTGATTTTTATCATTTCTGCTTTAGAGCAATTTTAATGACCTCATTATTGAGCTAAGTGCGTGCATTAGCACTTTTGTCTTTAGACTTCACTTAATAAACGAGGCAAAGTTTGAATAGTTTAAGGACTACTTTTTGTGAATAAATTGAGATTTTGAACAAGTTATAAACAAAGAATTATTATATTCCAGAATCACTAACCTCGTCCTATGTGTTGTATGTAAAGGCACATCGCACACTCACTGTACCGCACCGTATATCATGCACACATTATCACTGGTACCCATTCATGCGTCTCGGAGACGTGTCAGCACGCATCTCCACACTACGATAACAGCGCAATTACCGGACTGGGGCCTTACAGGCTACAGCGGTAATGTTCGACAACTATTTAGCAAACGAGCGACGTCTCGCAATATCTTCAGATAAAAAAGATAAGGCCGCGTCCGCTAAAACCTCACCTCGGGTCGTAAATTTTAGAGTCATGGGGGAATTTTGGAGGCTTAAGCACCTTAAGATAAGTGAGATAAGTGCACCGTCGCGTGAGGCTCCCTGAGAGGATAATAACTCCGCTTACGGTTTTAACCTTGCTTTTAAGGTGCATCACCTGCTACCTGATCTGGGAAATTAAATACTTATTTGTTGACAGCTTTGCCGAGATATTTGCTCGTCTAAAGATATCATTAAACTACAATCATTCTCCTAAATTAACATTACTCTACATATTAAAGTAGGTCATTGACTACCAACAATATTTTGACCTAATAATGTTACAGGGTGTGGCGAAAATAGTGGTCTAACATAAAGTAGGCATAATGAAACATTTGACACCATGTATTTAGCTACTATTTCAACAATTTTCAGCTATGGTTCTTATTTAAAATTGTACTACGTAGTACTTATTTATTATTCTGTGCTATTGCTCCCAATTTTTGTTAAATAAAATTTGCATTTTATTTATTTAACTCAGTAGTTAATAAATAAATTGAAGCCATTTCAATTAAAAAGGGACTTTAATTACATTTTAAACACAGAACTACCGGCAGTTAAATATAGGCTAACCCGTTAATAGCCCATTAGCCGATCAACGGCGCCTCTTAACAGAATATTTTTCGCCAAACTCCGCTATCTTGCAATTACATTAACCAGAGTGTAATAAAATTTCACTGAATGCTGAAAACACCGCTAGGTGAGGCATCTGTTTACCCACAGTGTTTACGTGTGGCCAATTCAAGTATGAAACTGAGGAAATCGTAATCGCTTAATGGCTCGCTAGGAATAATTTAATTGGTGCCAGAATTGCTGATAAAAAACCGAACTAACTGTTTTGATTACTAGATTATGTGGTTATGGAAAACGTTGAGACGTTATAGATATAATACAGTGCGTTTTTGAAATCAGTTAAGTAGATAGGTAGGTTTATTAATATTATTTTCACGATGTGAACTCTTGTTTAAAGAAATGAACTAAAGCTTTTACATGACTACCTTCTTACAACAGCAGTTTCATATGAAAATCAGTTTTCCTTTAGATAACACCTCTTTACTACAAATTATCAGATCTGATAACGTGTTTACTGTTTATATAAAAATCATTCATAATAATATGTAGAAATATCTTCAGTACCTAATGGATACTTAACTAGTAGGATATTATGTTGTATTTTTTTTATAACTTGTACAACAAGTCATGTTACCAACGTCTCTACTAAATTAACTCTTCATAATTTTTTATGTATTGTCAGCTATTTGAGCATGATTAGTATGATTACTATAATTTAATTAGAGAATAGTATGTACCTACTTCATATAAGTAGTGACAGCTGAAAGATAAATGTAGAGCTACATTTACAAAAAGCAAAGTGGGTTGTGGCGGAAAGTGATACACATAGAGCTTTGTCTAAAAAAAACTAATATTTTCCGAAATTACACCGGTAAAAAGTTATAAACACTCACTAATCCTATCAGCAAACACTAATAATATCAAGAAATGCTGAAGATAATAAATATCCTAGGTAATTTGTGTTTTCACTTAAAGTTACCTTAATTTGGACGTAATAAAAAAGACTTAATCCGTGAATAAGTATTAATTTGAAAATGTTAGGTTTCTAACTTTATGCGATCATAGGCGCAGAATCCACCAGATTTGTAATAAAAATATGAGTCCATTTTACCATTAAAAATACTGGTTACTTAAATGCCGTTATGTTCCTACACTGATTAATTCACAAAGAAGAGTACATATTATTGTGAGCATATAATTTATTACCTGAGCAAAACCGGGGCGTATCGCTAGTATTTAATAACGAACAGCTGGGTATCAAACCCGGGGATCTGTGCGCGAAGACAATCACAGGGCCTCGCGGGGGAAATCTTTCTTTACTTTCTGCGCATGTCCGAGGCCAACTTGAAGACAGATATTAGGTGGTTTGGGAAAAACCAAGGCCCAGATGTGGGAATAAAAAAGATTAATTAGTAATCACAAACTAAAATGTTCAATAAATTGCTCGGTTCTCATATCGTAATCCGACGTGCGTAACTTTACAGAGAATCTTTATCGTACAGCTTTGCTAATCTGCAAAGCTTTGTCATGCGTAACCTCGAGGTTTTGATGTGTTTACTCATAGATGTGATAGCCTAGCCATACTGTCCTCAAAGCGAGGCCATCGTTGACCTTGGCTAGAGAAATGTTAAGATTATTCTATAGCGATACCATATAGCTAACTATACACACAAATACACATAAAAATACTAAAAAGGGTTGAAATTCTATGGCTGAAGCATTTCATTCGAAAATAAAAACGGTTAAGTAACAATTACGCGACTCGTTGTTAGCGAAACGTAAGAAAGAGGATCATAAAATGAGGTTAGTGCACTTTATATCCCTCTATAAATTTTAAATGAACAAAATTTCCTTTATTTTGAAGTATTGTCTCTATGTAGAGCGCTAATGTGTATTATTTATCATATATTGCGTCACAATTTCAAAAATTTTTTTTATTAATAAACATCGATCGATGTGTTAAAATTGCAAGAATACTTCGTAAATAAATAACGTCATTAGCAATTTGTACAAAACGATAAATGTGAGAGAAGCGACATCACAGCTTCTTTCGTAACACTGAGTTAGGAAGGTCATAATAACATATACACAGTATGAATTAAGTATGTACCTCATTTCTGAGGGGTGGTCCGGCTCCGCATAGCGAGAGGCGCCGGATGAGCGGCACGTCTGATCCCATGGACTACGCCGCACATTTCTGTCTCCGTTAATGTCAATTACCACCGACCTCCGCTAACACGGCCCCGCGTCTCCATTGGCAGTCTTCTACCATCTACAGGAGACGGATGCTCATTAACCAAACATTCTTAATCACTAAATTCTTAGGGGCCTTCGGAGGGATCTCATCGGAATAAGTTATACCACAAACTAAGCTTAGCCAAAGCGATCAATCCGAAAACTCAAAACACAATAGAACATCCCTCAGTTCCATAATCGAGCATCTCGTGTCGTAACATCGGCTGGCAACGACGATGGTCCATTACGTAACAGTGACCAAGTCACCACTTAGCTCGCACTTAAAAAAGCTCCTATCTACTCATCTAATCTGAATCTCAAGCGATTGCGTTATCATTATTCATGAAAAAAATGGTAACTAACCGATGGAGCATCGGAGCAGTCGGAGGCGCAACACACAACCGTCGAGAACGGGTCACCTCACCACCACAAGGAATCAACCAGCACCAGCGAACCAGTCAGTAGATATCGTCCGGGTAACGTCGTGTTGTGATAACTTTACCTATGTATCGTCATGAACGGTGGGCGGAGGGCGGGCGGCGATTCGCGCGGTCACCGCAGGACAAAGCGCGGGCCAGCTCGCGTGACGCGGGCCGCAGCGGCGCCGTCGGGCGCTTGTCTAGTGCCGCGAGATACTTTACCTAGCGGCGGCGCAGCGAGGTGTGGGGCGAGGGAGTCGTGCGTCGCGTGGAGCGAAGCCGGGCGCGGTCGGTCGCTGCGGTCAGCGGTCGCGGCGCGCGGCCATGGCGGCGGCGCGGCAGGCGGCGGCGACTCGCGCACTGGAGCCCCCGGGCCGCTCCCGGGCCCGCGCACGCGCCCTGGCTCCCCCCGCCCCCCACCGCCCGGCTCCGTGACCAAATTGATCAGCCGGATCCTCGATTGCAATGAAATTTATGACAGGTCGTGGATCTATTATCGACGTGATACCTACCGAGCCGCCTATTATTCGCAGGCTCGATAAACGCCGAGATTGGAAATGGATTAGATATATCTACCCGACCGTCTCTATTATGTAGCATTTTAATATTTTTTGCTAAACTACGCCGTAACATCTAGCTGTAGAACCACTTGACTAAATAAAACTAACCACGATAACAATTTTATAGAGTCATCCAGCGATTTATGTGAAAATTTTTACTGTACGAGAAAATTACTACTTAATCTGTTAAATGATACCTATGTTACATAATATTCTTTTATTTAAACGCAAAAAAATCAATTACACCTTTTACTCACTTGATATTTCAATCTTAATCATAAGATCTCGCTCGTATCATTCTTAATTACAGTCCCACAGTTTCTAATCAGTTAATAGCCTTTTAAAATGTCTGACACGAATTAACACTTGGACTCTCTCTTAATTTTCTCATAAACTGCATATCAGATAAGTGCCCTCGATATAAACAATAAACATCCTATAATCTGATTTAAATTTTCAACTATCAACGAACAAAGAAATTATATGTCTTGTTGCTCTATAATTTTCATTTACATTATTAAAAAAACGTGCAAAGTATGTTATTATTTAAACTGTCAAGTATTTTGAAATAATAATCAACTAAGTACTTAGTTATAATAACTCTACGTCAAATTTTTTTTAACCGTTCAGTGAAATTTTCCCGAAATTGACTCTACATTTTTACAATAAACATTTATCACTGTCAACGTAGCTAAATGCCAAAAAACGCTACAAATTGCTAGCAATTTCATCATAATTGTACAAGAAAGGAACATAGCACGCATGACTAAACGGGTTTTTGTACGGTGAGCGCGATTGCTAATATTGTTATGCGTTATGGTCCATCGCAGCCTGCCGTAACGGAACCACTCATTAATGTAATGATTTCAATCATAATAGGCAATGGTAACTTCATTATACAACCAAATAAGGAACTCTGAGCAAAATAATCTTCGACCGGACCAGTGCAGTCTACACTGTTACCTTAGTTACCTGTTACTGTATGTATAGCCCAAGCGACATTAGATAACCCAGTGGCATTAGACTGCCGATTTGAGATCCGAGTTACTGGACTTTAGTGGCAACTCCTAACATACTCGTAGCCTTCTTGAATCGGATAACAGGGATTAAAATTAAAATTACTCACTTATTAACCTTAAAAAATCTTCATTATCAAACTTCAGTTGATCTGCATTGTTTTGTTATCGGTTTTTACCTGTTTTCAGCAGTTCTGAACGCAAGGTAGTTTTTTTTAATGAGTGTTTAATTTGTGTGCCGGATTATGGATACAGATGTAATTTTATTTAAATTAAAGATTGCACGTGTGACGATTTTACGATTAAATTAATCTTATCATTCTTGTCTAACCAATCCAAGTATTTTCATTCAATCCTTTACTCATTAAGAATATGACTTGCCTCTGATATTAATCAAGTCTCCGAATGCAGCTGTGCCCGAAACGAGGCCGCAATGCTGGGTTAGACACAATCGCCCTTTGATCCGAATGTAACGAATTTATAGTTCACAGTATTGCAGTAGGTAAAGAAAACGGATGTGTTTATGGGCTCTGTTCTCGGTAACTTTTATATTTGTGTCTATTTTTAGAAAGCATTATTGACTCCGAAGAATTTTTGTTATGATGGGTTACTAACGTTAAAAGAATAATGCACTTTGGGCACTTGCACTTGGAAACATTGGCGGATTTACCAATAGGCCAAGTAGGCCAATGCCTATTGCAGATTTAGAGGGGCGGCAAATTTAGCAAATTTTCTTTTACAGGAAAAAAATTACAATTATAGGCCTACGTATACACAATCCATACATAAATAAACGATTAATAAACGCACTGTAATATATACTTAGGTACTTGTGTGATCATGAATTTTAAAATATTCCAATAGCGTTTCAATAAAAATAAAATAAAAATACTCGTAACACAGGATCTTCGGAGCCTAGCACGAGCACCATCTCACCACAACTTCGCGTATATTGTCTTACAGGGTGGCCCAGAAGAAAATTCACTTTTTAAAATTCAAGGAAACGAAAACTGTACATTTTTGTAGAACTTTAGCTATTGCAATTTAAAGGAAATTTAGTGCAATTTATTTTAAAATTTACTATCTTTTGTAAATTTTATCGTAAGTACCCTTGACGTTTACAACATTGGGTCAACATACATGAAAATTTTGGAAAACTTTCGTAAGCGCTCCTGCACACGACGCCGCTACCACGCCGCCACCGCGCCGTCGCCGCGCCTTTGCATTGTTTATACGCGCCGCGTGAACACCGCTGCCGCGCCGCCGCCGCGCCGCGCGCGAAAATATGCTTTGACGGCGCGGTGGCGGCGCGACGGCGGTTTTACTCGGTGCGTATGAACAGTGTAGCGGCGCGGCGACGGCGCGGCGGCGGCGCGGTGGCGGCGTCGTGTGCAGGAGCCCTTAGAGTTACCTCAAAATATTCAGGATGGATGAATGCTGCAGAGGTTTTGGATTATTAGAGTACCTACTCTGCTCATAAGGTAACCCCACAAAAAGAAGTCTGCTCGAATGAGATTAGCGCTTCTTAGAGGCAGTGAGATTTCACCCCTGCTTAATTGGTTTATTGCATTGAAAGGATGATTAATTTTTGAGAGAGCTATACTGGTAGGCTGAAAAGCTTTTTGATTTCAAAGCTGCAAGATTCGCAAGGTTATGACCGGAGCACTTGGTTTCATCAAGATGGGGCTGCGTGTCACACTTCAACTGAGAGCATTTAGATGGTAAGAGACATGTTCCCACAAAAAAATAATTTCAGGCAGGGGTGACATCTCCTGGCTACCAGAAAGCCCTGATCTCACTCCAGAAAATTCTTTTTTGTGGTGTTACATTAAGAAAAGAGTATACTTTTACTTGAAAAGAGTATAATCCAACAACCATGCAGCAACAGAAGCTGAGCATTCGGCAAAAAATTTAAAATAGGTTTCGAGGTGATTCTGACGAACGCATTCCAAGATTTTGATGTATGTTGATCGAATGTTGTAAGCGGCAAGGAAATCTCCTGGGCGATGTAATTTAATAAAGGTAAATTTAAAAATAAATTGCATTAAATTTTCTTTAAATTGCAATAGTTAAAGTTCTATAAAAATGTACAGTTTTCGTTTACTTGAATTTTCAAAAGTGAATTTTCTTCTGGGCCACCCTGTATTACAAAGCCTTGGTCTTTCTGTTTACCTTTAAGTAGTTCTTAGCTAATTATACTGGATATAGCACTTCGCATGGCTCTGTGCACACCGGTGACAAATTGTTCAGTGAGAGAAGCTTTTCTTGCTTAAAACGGGTTAAAAACTATCTACGATCTCCTTTAAGTCAAGAAAAGCTTAATATCATTAAGTTCACAATCATACTAATAACGGGATTAAACTAACGTATTGAATTTCAAAAGTCAGTATAGGCCAGTAGAATTAAACACAAAAATGAACTAAATCGGAAATAATTCCTACTAAAGATTTTAGTGCTTTAATGGCTTCATTAGTTGCCCATAAAGACTCTCCTAGGTTTTCGACTTCGACGGAGTTGTGCTTAAGTGGTGGGGGCCCCCAAAAGGGGCGCTTTTTCGGTTTTCCGGTTATACCGCGTAAAGGACTTAGCCTATCGAAAAGTGGTCTTCCTGACGGTTGAAGGGAATTTAATCCTGCATTAAATAAGACCAAATTCATATGTTTTGAACAAACCGTTCTCGTGCAAATGTTCGGCAAAGTAGAAAATATGTGTATAATTAATTACCCTCTCCACGTCCAATGGCTCGCTACCCGCAGGCTTCCAAGTCTTGAAAAGGAGCGCCTAAACCAGTGTAACCCTATCAAGGCTTACGAGCTAGATGCGCCTATCCTTATTCGTCCCAGCCGTTCCTTAACTGCGGTTGCTGCACCTCTTCCTGGCACTCACCTGAACGACTCTGTGTTACCTACTGTGGCTGCCCCTCTTCCTTGTATCCTCCTGCACGACTACGTTGCCTAGCCGTATTCCGATTTAAGGTTCAACGCCAAAAATCAACAACAACAAGTTTATATTAAAACGCTGAAGAGTTTTTTGTTTGTTTGTTTGTACGCACTAATCTCAAGAATTACTAGTTTGATTGAAATAATTATTTTTGTGTTGAATAGCTCATCAATTGAGGAAGGCTATAGGATATATATAATCACTCTACGACTAATAGAGGCGAAGCAGTAAAGAAAAATGTTGCAAGCACCGAAAATAGTATTTAAACTATTTTCACGCGTACGAAGTTGATTTTGTGGCGTCGAACCTTGGAACAGGCATATGGCTAAGCAATGCAATCGTACAGGAGGGTACAAGGAAGAGGGGCAGCCACATTAGGTAACACAGAGTCGTTCAGGAGAGTGCCAGGAAGAGGTGCAGCAACCGCAGTTAAGGAACGGCTGGGACGAACAAGGATAAGCGAATCCAACTCGTCAGCCTTGACAGGGATACGCTGGTTAAGGCGACCCTTTACAAGGCTAGGGAGCCTACGGGTGACGAGCTATTGGACGTGGAGAGGGTCATTAATTATACACATATTTTCTACTTTGCCGAACAAATGTTCGGCAAATGCACGAGAACGGTTTGTCCAAAACATAATATGAATTTGGTCTTATTTAATGCAGGATTAAATGCCCTTCAACCATCAGGAAGACCACTTTTCTATAGGGTAAGTCCTTTACGCGGTATAACCGGAAAACCAAAAAAGCGCCCCTTTCAGGGGCCCCCACCACTTAAGCACAACTCCGTCGAAGTCGAAAACCTAGGAGAGTCTTAATGGGCAACCAATGAAGCCATTAAAGCAATAAAATCTTTTGTAGGAATTATTTCCGATTTAAAATCTAATTCTACTGGCCTAGTAGGGGCGGCAAAAATTGAATGGCCTACTAGCGGCAAATTTGTAAATCCGCCACTGCTTGGAAAAATTGCAGCCATTATTTATTACGGAAAGATAAATAAATTAAAATGCCAGTGTCAATTTTCACATTTTTCAAGAGTCGACATCCGTGTTGATTTTTATAAGTTTTGTTTTTTGCGTAGGAGGAAGTATGAAAGCTCTATCGCACTCGAAATTGAGGTACTTATAATAGGTGAACTTAATAATGCAGTGTGGCAGTCTCTACCAGTTAACTTGTTAAAATCAATAATAATATTATTTGATGATCACTTCATTAATTGACATTAATCTTAATCACAAATAGAACGAACTTACTGTCAATTTTATTACTCTACCTACGATATAGCCTCATGTCTACGAGACTGCATTGGACGCAATCGCAGCTACTCGAGCTAACAAGGTTTATCGACTAATGAAAAAGGAAATGGCTGGAAAATCCGGGATAATCTTGTTACTTCTCCGTGGCTGTGGAAGGTACAAATTTCATAAAGCGCCGCAACTTCTACGATGTGTGTAGTCCAGTAGTTTCTAATTGAATTTTCATTGCGCCTATTATTGCGTAGAAGATCGCAGTTGATTTTTTTACTCGGTTGTTTTCTAAAATATAATTTTACGGCCGCTCTTAGTCTAGGGTCACTGCATCTTTCGCAGGTTCGATTCCAGCAATGTTTAGGTGCATGAACGAACATATTATCCAATTTCTGTTGAAAATTATTGATTATCAGTTTTATGACTGGTGCAATAAAGTCTATCCATTCTTGTGATTCACAATCTTGTTAGTAAATAAACTTTATTATTATTAAACCTATGTGCTATGCAATATGCTGCTAAAGGGGCGCAATAAAGGTAAGTACAGTGCATATTTGATCAATAACAACATGCCATTAGGCTTGCTGACACTGCCGCAACTCGCTTCTTTTGAAATAAAACTTGAATAGCATGCGTCACGAATATAGTCGTAATGGCAGATTTCTTTTCCGAAAGACCCTGACGTATCAATAATACTTTCATGCAACTTAAGCGTTTCCCTTCGTTTCAGGCGCATTCATTACTATGCCCTAAATGCAATACCATGTAGTCCACGATAAAGTTATGCTATCTTGGTCACAAGTTATTTTTTTCTTAGTATTGTTGTTTCTATGGCATCATGATAACTTGAAAAGAGGGTTGTGTAGTTTTGTCGCAAAATGAGATGTTAGTTAGTGTTTAGCGTAATGTATTTTCAGTATTGTCCTCTTTAGTTACCGTTTGGCATAGGCATGCAATATTGTCTAAAATAAAACTGTATGCAAATATTACTCAATGTAAATATATTTTTATGTTAGTAGATATTTTTTCGCATAGCATTGGTTAGTTGTACAAATTACAGGTACATGCGTACTGAAGAAATGCTGTGTACATATCAAAGAAACAATGTAGTACACTAACGATATACTTATAATAATAATTAAAACTTCAATTAACAAGGAATGCTAAAATTACACAAACACCAAAATAAGAAATAATTTTATCACATTTTATGCTAAGTACTTTAAGGTCTCTTTCAAATAAGTCGTTTTGAGGCAGATGTAGGTAGTCATTTGCAAGACCAATTCCTAAGTACCTTTTGGTCAGTAAAATTGTCCTTTTTAGGGTTCCATAGTCCTTACAAGGAACCCTTATTATTCCAACAGTTTTTGTACAATTTTCCGTGTGCAGTCCTGCAAACAGACCACTGACATCCAGCTCAACAAAACGTTTTATTTAAAAAAATTCCAAAACGCTAAAGATACTCATGAAAAGCTGTCTGAAAAGTTAACATACATTATGCTCTGGATTTGTCTGATTTGATGAACTTGTCCAAATCAGCATCGCTGTTGGGGTCGACTTGAGACAGTTGTCTGAAACTCTCGTCATCTACGAAGCATATCTCATGGCCGTCAGGGTCTGCGAGGATGATGACCCTGACTGTGGCTTTTCCAGGGGTGTCGAGGGATATGAGGGGTGTGAGGATGGTTCCGTTGGCTTCTTGGATCTTCTTGTCGATGATCGGCTGGACATCGAATGGGCAGGCGAAGGCGATGCGGCCGTATGCCTTCGCGCGGTTCACGGGGCCACCTGTTTTAAAAATATTGGTTAATTATTTTATTTCTTGGATAGAATTTCTCATAAGCTTGCAGTTTGCAACCCGACCGACTGCGCATCTGGCAGCCGTGACGTTACATCGACGTTCTGGTACATATGGAGCGAAATCAGCCTTAAGACACAACAGTATCGAGCTTGATGTATCGTCATGTACAACAGCTACTTAAGTATACATATTGGGATCTTTTAAAACTGATGAACAGGAAAACGTCGAATAATTCTACTTTGAGATAATGGTATGACTTTGCTGTAGTAGTTTTTCCAACCTGTCTTTAAACCTGTGCAAACATTCACGAATAATATCCACATAACTCATAAAACTTGACTGAAGGTCCATGTCACAAATAACGTTATTTAGTTGCAATAAACATCAAAGAAAACGGTTGTAACCTTGACGACGCTTTGTTCAGTCAACCATGCAATTGATGCAATCAAGCTATTTATAGAATAATCTACTGAAAATACTGGGACATAAGATTTAGAATAAGATTTTATATTGCGACTGCAAATGACGATTTGTTTGTGTAAGTAATTGGTGCAATAAATAATAACAAAATATCTTACTTATTTCAACTAATTCCAATTTTGCTTGGTCCTCGCTGAACCCAAGGATTACAGATTTGTCGGTTTTTTCGAAGATCTTCAGTGTGAGGAGACCATTCCAGTACGCAATGGACTTGGCCAGATTTGAACTTGCGAGCGACACCTTTACGACAGGATCTGAAAAGAATAAAAATTATTATCATTAGTTGGTTGTACCACAAAGTCAAGATAAACCTGAAAATTGTCTGTGACCATAGTTAAAAAGGGTAGAGAAGCTATAGTAAGCAAAATTCTTGTTTTGGAAGGAATTAAAACTTAAGTTCGTTGCTGCGTTAAAACGGTTCTGTCATCTAACTAATCTATTAAAACATGCAGCAAAATGAAAGTGCGAGTGTTCGGATCGCGTTAACTAGTGCATAGTTGCCTGACAGATGGATGTCTGATGTTGGAATGTTTGAAAATGTTCAAGGAACCCAACAATCTTAATTTGAGTGTCTCCAATACAAGAGAGCGTCATCATCCATAGAAACACTTATAATGTCAATAAGTATGGTGCAACATTGTATACAATCCTTACTCTTATCTTTGATAACGAAATCCTATAATATAACAATATTTTGTCATGGAAAAATTTAAGGTACATTTAAGGATATATTTATCGCTATCTTAGTGTAATTGTATAAGTGTTTCATAAATCTTAAGTGTTTAATTAATAGCGTCGCAATTAGCCAATATAATAGCGATGCAATGCTAAAACAACAACAAATAACAACCCAAAAGTTCACCCGCCGACCTTCTGTCATAACTGTGAGGTGATGAGAGAAGTAGAAATTGTAATTCAAATAAAAAATAAAATTAAATAATACGAACCTCTAACCATTGAAAATGGTCTAAATTTCTAATAGTATAAAATGATCTAAACTTTTACCGGGCGCCTATTACGTGACAGATACGGAACAAGAGAGATAAAAACGTTCTTCGTACCGTTTATATTTACCCTACATCCAAACTTATCACAACAAGAAATAAATTTTATAATCTACTATCAGCTTTAAAAAGTGGCCGACGTGTTTTCCCGATGTCTGTACAATTTGATCATGATAATGATAGTGTACAAAATATTAAAATATCAATACAAAAAGTGTTGAGGCAGAAGTACACAACATTGTGTGAAGCTTAATTTACATAGCATGCAGTTTAGCACACTTTTTGTTTCCTTACATTATAGGTACAACATAATAATATACAATAATTAATTTGGCTTGTCTAATGAAATAAGATCATAATATGCTATTGAATTACATAGTTATTATGACTGAGCCGAAGAAGCTCAATGCGTAAATTAGGAAGGCCAAAGTTGCATGCATGTCATGATGAATAGGCAGATGATGACTCAAAGTCGATTCTGTTTGTCATCACAACTTTATAAAAGTGTGACAATTGAACTATATAACTTATCAATTTCTCCTTAAATTTCAGTATTCTACTGTTTTAAAAAGATGTTGTCACAATGACATGGCTTTATAGAGCCTGTACCTACTCTATCTTTAGTTAAAATAAGTGGATAATACTTAATCTTGAACAGTGCAGAGAAATTATCATAACTGTTATCACTATGAATGGAGATAACTGTAAGGTAATTTATTTATGCACCACAAGTGACATAGTCTTCTCTGAAAACACAGTTTTTTAAGATCACTAGTTTAGCCTTACATACGTGATCGGTTTTCAAAGGGTTAATATTCTAATTATTATACATCAATGCTCCCAAGAGCCCATTTCTGGGCGTGCTCCCTGCGTGTCCCGTCTTCGTATATTCAGACTGAAAGCGTCCCTAGACGTTAAATTCACGCCACGTGTTGATCGCATGTCCATGGCGTGCAAACTATACCAATTTATGGAAGGCGCTACATGGACGCAGTGGTATTGGCGTGATAGTTGTATCGCGATTACATGGTGTATATCATATCTTTAGATTTCCAAGTACTTGCTTTGTAAGCTGGTGGCTTTTTAAGTGCTTCTTCATAGACCAAAGGGGAAACTTTAAAGGGACAATATATCACAATGGATTTAAGGGAACCATGAGTCGGTCCCAAGAATAGAGTGGAATGTAATTAAGGACAATTGTAAACCAGTCATTACACACACAGCTTTGCTTCTAAGTCCCATGTGTGTACATGAGTTTACATGACCATTGACCAAGCATGAAGATAAAATAAATAATCTTAACAATAAAAGATAATAAGGCCTAATTATTAAAATCAGTTTGATTTATCAAGATTATGATAAGAGACCAATAATAAAATTATTATTGAGATAACAGTCTAATCATTATTCTTCATTGATTACTATCTGTCAATCAGATAAAAATCTCATTGATTGAGAAAACTGTGTTATTTTAAATTAGAATTCATTCAGATAAATAATATACCAAGAAGGATAAATGTTGCAAGTAATTTAACTATCTGCAGCCACTTAAAATAAAGTACTTCAATCTATCAAATCATAACAATGTTTTGTAAATATCTTACCCTTATCAACTGGCTGTGGCTTATCAATAATGAAGAACTTGTAGCCGCCAGGTGCCTCTAGGTACTTGACTCCGTTCTGTTCTTTTACAGGCCAGTTATTTGCTGCTGCCCTCTTGAGACTCTCACTGGACTGTATCGTCAGGCCGATGAAATCATTTCCCAAGTCATAATGTGTTATTCCATAGTTATACGTGAGCTCCACAACAAAATGAGTGTCTTCTGGTCCGTAACCAATCATGGTTTTACTCCATCTGTTAGCATACGGTCTGGAAAACAGGAAAAACAATATTATTTATTGAGTCAGGTAGGTACAGACATAGTAAAAAAGTTAGGTGATGTAAATTTTATGACTAGACTGACTCCTTTTTGTCAAGCCAATGAATCATTCCCATAGTCATGTGTTAAATATTTTTCATACAAAAATAACAATCAAGTCTCACCCATTGCAAGCTGCTTCACAGCCTTCACTGAATTCTTCATGACGCAAAACCTAATAATGAACAAATCATCTTGGTTAATATTGAAACAGGAAATAGATACGAACAAACCATATATTATTTTACTGTAAGTAATATTAATCAGAGTTAGGTGGCTACACTCACATTGAATAGTTTCTTATTGGAAAAAGAAGACTTAAATTAATGCAATTGCTTAATTTGTCACAGAACCACATGAGAACGAACAAAATACACTATGTATATTGCAATTAGCTACACATAATTTACCGGCAATCCTGACTGAGTGAGTACTGAAAAGTCGAATGATGACCTTGATTTAATTTTTATGAGAACTAGTTTGAACAACTGCTTATTTTGAACAGTTAATTAGAGAGCCAATGGGTCCTTTTTTAAATTATTCGATCATTCTAGAATCTAGATAAAGTTTAAGTTATTTACCTTCATTCCCAGGACATCTCGGTAGAATTTTGCGGTGAGTGTTCTATCCGCAACTTTGAACACAAAATGCAGTGCACGGCCGGTAATAGACATATTGAAAGTAAAATTTTTAAAAAAGTAATGAGATTACAAGTTAATTTAAATTACAAACGTTATTATTAGACGATTATTAAAAGAGGAAAAAGTGCGATGGTACAACTGCACTCATCGACGCGTAAAAAAGAACTGTCAATGTCAATGCCAGTCAGTCATTCATCAACGTCAAATTGACACTTGATAAGACAAAGAGTGATGTACTTACACAAGTTACTTGGAATCGATTATGATCTCAATTGAAATCACCAGTGCTAGTGACTCACCGAAGTAAGTCAGTCTTGGACTCTTGGGAGGTAGTATTTCTCTGACTTTATATTTGTAATGTAACAACAGATGTAAAACCTAACTAGATTTCTTCGTAACTTGCGTTACGTTTCACGTACATACGATTACTTTACTTACGTTTTAATTAAATTGTTAATACAAGTATTTCGTTTTGATGCTAAACTATTGTTGTAGTTTCGTTTTTTTACCATTTGATTTAATCGATAGGATATAATAAAAGTATTTGAATATTCAATTTGAATAATTTGGAAGTGCACATCACTAAAAAGCGCGGGAAGAAAAAAAGGCGGTTCTTGGCGGTTGGCGGGAAATTAGAGTTCATGTTAGCTTTCAATTTTTATGTTTTGTTTTGTGTTTATTGGATTAATATTATGTTATTTATGTCTATCAGCAAACGTACATTAATAACTATTTAATTCACTATTTACTTATCTACTCTGCCGGTAAGTAAGTATTTAATTCTTGCTACAGGATCTTTTTTACGTAAAGTAGCGAGCCATAAAAAATACTACATTACCCAAATCATAATGAAGAATGTTCACTAATTTTGTTTTTTAGCTTTCTGTATTCTCTGTTAAAAATAAAAAATACACGTGAAAGAATTATTTCGATACGTCAATTAGTTTCCAAGATATTGAATTTTAAAAGTGCGGGCGGCGGCCGGCCCGCCATTTTATGCGCGTGACGTCATATTACAACGACTGGCTCATATTTGTATGGGTGGAATCTTGCAAACTGAATTAAGACCCACTTCCAGGCAACCGATTAAGCTGAAATTTCGCAAACACATGTGATTTGGATGACCATGCAATATTATGATGACATGGAGCTGATCTGATGATGGAGCTGGAAGGTGGCCATAGGAACTCTATAATAAAACGACTTAAATGCATCGAGTTTGAGCTCGTTCGTTTTGTATTGATGAGTATTTTAATTCTATATAGTAATCGGGGTCTAATAATGGAGCTGGAAGGTAATTCGCAATAAAACGACACAATCGCATCAAGTTTGGGTTTGGTTCAATTTTAATTTCTGTGATGGGTCCGGGTGTTAATATGTATAATAAGTTTGTATTTACAAAAAAAAAATTATTTAAGTATGTTTATATCCGTTTTCTAGTGAGTGGACGCTGTGAATGTACGTCACACGGGGTCACGTGACCGTCGGCGGGACTCAATATTTAAGCGAACTTTGAATGCCTATAAAATCATAACTACTGGGTATTTTTGAATGAAATAAAAACTAATGTATTTGTAAATGTAAAAGCTTAACTGTAACATAGGTTTCAAGTGATTTTGCATACCTAGTAACATTCTCAATTCACCAACATTATATCCTATATTGGGAGCATACGCTGACAAACTTTCAGCTTTTATAAAATGACGTAAGTCTGGCGTTCACTAGCTCTTAGTCTACTAGCCACGAGTCACATAGCTTGTTACAATCAGCACTCTTTTACGAATACGACCGTCAACAGACATAGTCTCTATAAATAGTCGTAGATCGATTGCATTCCTTTCAGCCCAAAATGTCACATCAGATTGTTTGGGGTTCCAAGAGATGGCGATAACAGCGTTCGGTATTATGCCGCCTGGTGCCTTGAGCGACCGCTTCTCTAGCTGAATGTCTAGCCACTGGTGATAAAGTACCTATCTGGAGCCCACTTTAGGTTAATCCTTTAATTATTCAGTATGATTATAATCATCTTAAATCGGTCTCTGGAGGTGAGTAGGACTGAACGATATAAGGATAGGATATTCTAAGGAAATCAGGATACCGTTCGTCTTATCCCTAAAACAATTTAATAATCAAAATCCATTATTCAATCATTCACATAAAAACTACATATAATTTCATACAGAAATACGGTTAAATATATTTTCTCTTAAATCTATTCTACATTCATAATTTCGTGGGTATTTTTTTTTACATTTTCCCATAATATGCAATAAATATAATCTTATACAAATCTCATACATAGTACGTGTTACTAACGATTTCTATTGTTTATTATTTGTAAATAGTTATTTTGTCCTCGTGATTATATTTATCAGGTATTCCGTTCGTTCAGGATATGATTCGGCGGCGATATTATCATGTCTTATCTTAGTTTTGTTCATCATATTTCTATTACAATTTAGTTAATATTAACAAAACTGTATAACTATAGGTACGTAGTGTAGGTAAAAATAACATGATCGCTAAGGTAGCACGTACATTTGTGTACAAAATAATTTGTGAACATTTACTAGAAAGCGAAATAAAATTATGATTTAACAAATAACAGCACTTTAACATTTTACCGACTAGATCAATTCACAGCTATGCGCATCTGATGCGCAGCAACAATCCTTCAAACATGCCATATATTTTTTAAAAGAGGCAGGTCTTTAATTAACAAATAATTGAAGTTTGCATCAACTAGGTAACTAACTATAGACTTTAGTACAGACGCCGGCACACCCAGCTTTTAAACCTGTGGCATTTTATGTACTTGTAATAGATGCTATTTTGCGACAAAAACGAAAAATGATGTGCTGACGGCTGCACTAACAACTTAGTTTAAAATGTTTCAAGTTAGATTTGTTACTTCTAATGTGCACTTGACTGTACCGGAATTCTAGCGTAAAATTAAAACTCGGACTAAAATAATAGCAATAGATAATAAAACTTTTAGACACCTTTACAATTGACTATGATACGACAGCAAAGAAGCCAGGCAACGTAAAATATACAGCGAGTTTTTTTTTCATTCAAAATGCTCAAACCACTAACATACAAAACAAGCAACTCTAATGTCCTGAATTCTATCTAATTTCTTATTTATTTATTAATTTTTAAACAATTTGAATGAATAAAATAACTCCCCGTATATTTTGGCGTAAAATGTATAGATACTCGTAATTAGTAACAATTTCTGTAGTTTATTGAATAAATAGCTTTGTGTTTATGTTTTTATGAAAATATATAAAATATCTGCTGATAGAAAAGCTTTCTTAGAAAAATAAATATTTCCTAGATATTTGACACCATTATCGTGGCGTGTGTTTTGGGCCTCTATGTTATCTTTTTGTAACTTGAGAATTTATATTTGAATTAAACTTGAAATAACCCAGTGGACTAAACATTTTAAGGCTTTTGTGCCATTTCATTTTATGGAAAGAAGTAGATATAGACAAAAACAGCTTAGGCCACGCGACCATAATTGCTTTCCTTCAAAACATCACACCAAGTACTACTATAAACTTTACATTACAGAAAATATTACAAACAAGTGTTTAATATACACAAAATAAATAAAAAAGCGTTTAGCATTAAGCGCACAAAAGCGTAAATACGTACAATACAAATACTCTAGATTGAAAATTTCGAATAAGACTAACAGTAGGTAAGTATAAATATTCAGTTGGTTGATAATAATTAACAATATGTATATTAAAATAAATAAATTGTGATATTTTAAGAGCGAAATTTTCAGTCTAGATCAAGAAACAGACATCAATACGTAGCTATAGTAAAATAAAGTCATGTCATTAGCGCGTGTTTCAATTGTTTGGTTTTTCCTTGTCGTTGGTTTCTTTTTCCTTTTCCTTTTCTTTCTCTTTTTCTTTCTTCTCCTGAAGTTGTTGCAGGTGGGCCGGCAGAGCTTTCAGTATGGCGTGCACCTAAATGAAGAAAATGTAGTTTGAATTTACACAATGGCTTATTCAGGGTGGTAAGAAAAATATGTCCTTTGGTAAACATCATCATCACCATTTCAGCTTTTCGCAGTCCACTGCTGAATGTTAGCTTCCTAAAGAACACCAAAATAAAGCACGATCTCCCCCTTTTTTACCCGACTGCGCACTGACGCAAAGGAGTGGTAAGTAATGTGTTTAACATTCTATGTATGTTTTCATTTAGCCGTTGCCAGCTTTCTTCTTGAGGTCGTCCATCCATGGAGCAGGTGGACATCTCACGATACGTCTGCCGAGATCGCGATCTTCATTCGAGAAGTTTTTTTTCTCACTCTCGGCTAAGAGACAAATAGACCTTAAAGTACAAACTTACCTCTTCAGCAACAGCCATGAGAACGAACTCGAACTGCTGCTTGGTGGCCACGGTGCGCGGGCGCTGGTCCCTTATGTGCTCTAAGGTGGCGGCTATGTCGATCTCCTTCGCGCCCTTCGCCATCCGGTTCAGTACCATGTCGATCAAGCAATAGGTCCCCGTTCGCCCAGCTCCGTCACTAGAATATTTAAAGTGAATTTTGCAAGACTTTGCTCTTACTTTAACTTGCTTTCTTAGATCATGTACGAGTAGAAGGAATATCATATTAATACAGTGTGAGTCACGTTAAAGTGTACATATGAAAATATGTGAAACTAGACCTATTTTTATCGACAAAAAAGAGGTCAAAAAATTTTTGAGATTTTTTTTTATTTTTTTATAGAATTTTATTTCTTCCAATTACTTCTCGTAAAGAAAACGTAATAACTTTTAAACTAAGAGGTATATCCTGATAAAATAAAAACAGTAATAACGCTAAATAATAGGCGATACTAAAAACATACATAAAATACCCAGAAAATGCCAACAAATAATAAAAAATGATACTTTTTGAAAAAAAACTGCTTAAAAATTCGTATTTTTTTGGTTATTTGATAAATTTCTCAAAAAAATGCCCCTATAATAGGTGGTTTTTATTACTTTGTATTATTCTCTATCGTATTATCTTTGTAAAATCAAAAATCGCATGTCTCTATCCCTATCACAACATTTGCTATGATCGTTTGAACTAAGCCTCTCCGGGCGCGCCATTCAACGCTTCGTTAACAACGAAACTGCAAATGGCTCTAGATTTGTAATTTTGATAAAGACAAGTTAGATTTCAAATAAAAACCAAAGATTTCGAAGTAAAATAAGCATTTTAGTTAAAATTAAATTTGTCTCTACCTGTAGCGGAGAATAATGTTGTGGCAGGCCTATGTTCAAACGATCATAGCAAATGTTGTGATAGGGATAGAGACATGCGATTTTTGGTTTTACGAAGGTAATACGATAGAGAATAATACAAAGTAATAAAAACCACCGGTTATAGGGGCATTTTTTGGAGAAAATTATCAAATAACCAAAAAAACACGAATAAGCAGATTTTTTTCAAAAAGTATCATTTTTTATTATTTGTTGGCCTTTTTTGTGTATTTTTTTAGTATCGCCTGTTATTTAGCATTATTACTGTTTTTATTTTATCAGGATATATCGCTTGGTTTAAAAGTTATTACGTTTTCTTTACAATAAGTAATTGGAAGAAAAAAAAATCTATAAAAAATTAAAAAAAAATCTCAAAAATTTTTTGACCTCTTTTTTGTCGATAAAAATAGGTCTAGTTTCATCTATTTTCATATGTACACTTTAACGTGACTCACACTGTATATTAGTAATGTATGTCCGAGGTCCGTGTATAGGTATTCGTCTTTCTTGTATTAGAATCTGTTCTACTTTATGTTTTTCGATATCCTTATCCTGAAAATCAAGATTATCCAGCCTAATTTTCCCGAAATTAGAAAACTGAAGATTCAGAATTGAAGATACACTAGGGATCAAAATGGACCGACAAGTAAATTTTCTTTATGCTGTTGTACATGTATTGTTCTACGTGACAATGTCCGAGAAACAATATTGTAGCGTGTCTTCGTGCAGTTTCGATGAATGAAGTGACACTCATTGCAACATTTTGTCCCTTATTACATATACCCGAGGCTTTATTATCGGTTCAGACATCAGGATATGAACAAGGCTGGGAATTTGTTTCTTGAATTCGAAGTAGTTTGATACCAATCTGATAGGACTGATAGTGCGATGTTACGTCATAGTCTCGAATATCTTATCTGTCATATGATGTTGAGATCAGACAAGATTTCTAATAGCATTTAGCATAGATATTATGTATGGGAAGTTGGAACGATAATCAGTAACCTACCTAAGCATTGTCACGTACTTGATAAGCATTAATGAGTTGTCATTGCTTTGTTTCTAAAAACATTGAGTCCATTATGTACGAGTAAGTATTAATTAGTATTGACTATAATGTACCAATTTCTTATTTCACTTTACTTAAGTAATATGCGATTACTTCAAGTATTCAAACACTTCTCAAATATTTATTAGTTTTAGTCCCCGGATATTACAATTTCAGTTGCATTTATAATCAGTTGAATCATGTAGTAGATTAAATTTTATATTTATAAAAATAAATAATACTGAACATTGAGAACCTCATAAAAAACAAGAAACAAAGAACTTGCCTGCAATGCACCACAATCGGGCAGGATCGTCCTCGGTAAGATTTGTTCACTTTCCTGTAAAAAACATTTTCAGCAATTAACATCCATTATCATTATCATTGAGCATTATTTAAAAGTCAAGCGCAAACGATTTTAGTCAAGAAAAGTATTCAAAGTGGTTCTTTACCTTCTAAACTCGAGCAGAGCCTTCGTCGAAGATGGCACTCCATTCTCGGGCCAGGAGAGGAAGTGGAACTGGGTGACGGTGCGCGTCTCGCCCGTGCGTTGGTTCTTCAGGTAGAAGCTGCGGACCAGGTAGTCATCGCACCAGATGTGCTCGCTCACTAGGTGGACCTGGTGATGGAAAATTTAAAAAAATATTAGTAGGGAATTATTTGCCGAGTTCAGTGTCGCCGCAGTCACTTCTTTTCCCAGGCATCTTTTTCATTCTTTTGGAAATAAAAATAATGAGTCTCTAAGTTTGTTGGTTTAAATGTTATTCATAGACAAGAAATGTTAGCCTAGTCATCATAACTCACTTTTTAGTTTTTGAGCAATCAGAATTTTAACCAAATTAGACCCATTGTTCGTGTGGAAACAAACCCCAGACAGAACTCTTAAGTTAGAGAGAGACCCGTCTCTCATAGCTAGATCACAAATGCGTCTTACCTCATAGATGTGGTACAGTTCCGAGCCTTCCTCCGGCCAGTACCGGTGGCAGAGCTGCTGTCCGTTCTCGGTGAGGCGCGTCAGCATCACCATGACGACGCTGCCCTGCTCCCACACCATCTGCCAGAAGTCGGGCGCCGTGTGTGCCAGCGGACCGGCGGCGGCGATGTACGCCGGGTTACGGGGGTCGTGATCCGTCTGCAACAAGGACAATGTTTAACAGTAATTTGTAGGCATTTTGGAAATACATTTGGAGGGAAGTCGAACCTTAACCTCTAATTCCTCCTACGTTATTCTGATTAATTTCGTTGCGGGTCCAATGACAGTCCCCAGCGGGACATAGTTACTTGACCTTCACTGGCTGGGTTTTTATTGGCGGTCAAGCTGTAGATCCTGGCTACACAGGAGTTGAAGCGGTGGGAACGAGAGGTGAGAGTAGTCCCGTAATTAAGTTATTTATTATTTTTACTTAATTTACTTTTGCTTCTTTATTGCACGAAATAGTGTAGACCTAAAACAGTTGGACTTAATACTCAAAGCCTTACGTGGTTACATTGGCCATTCAGTCAGTACCATGGTACTTCCACTATATTATCTTCAAAAGAAGATTCAACTCACAACTCTTAGCAAAAGCTAAGAGATACAACAATTATAAAGTTCGAAAATTGTAGTGTTACATTATCAAACGAAACTGCACATTTAGCAACTTACAATAGTCGAAGCATTGATGTAGTCAGATCCGAGATGGTTGGACAGGGTGTTGAGGGTGACCCGCGAGTGGTCATACGGCAGGACATCAGCATATCGGTTCTTGCCGGTGTTGTCTTGCTTCAGGGCAGCGACCGTGGCGCAGGGCTCCGCTTCATAAGCACAAAGCGCACGCCACTCTTGCTCCAGGCGATCCTTGTTGCGGAGGTGATCTTCCATGTAGGCCTAGCACAGGAGATAATAATCAAAATCTTTTAAGAGATAATAAAGAAAAAAGGTCCATTAACAAAGATGGTAGAGAGGACAATACCGTCTCCATTGAAATAGGATGAATAAGAAACTTACCAAAACCATGTGTCCAGTGGAAATATCCATGTTAGTCAGAGCTGGTTCTTCACTCCTGCAAATAAATTATATTTCGATAATATTATTTTTTAAAGAAAAATACATGCTAAGATCCTCGGTTCACTCTGTTCGTATATTACTATACAGCATAGAAACTACGGACTAAAGGACAATATAAAATATTATGTTGCACATCAAGATGAAGTTCAGGTCCTTTGAGGGCGAGTTAGAACCGGGGTCACGCGACAGACAGACATCTCCGCTACAATCACTTGCTGGCCAGTCTTCGTACTCGCGTAATATTGACATCATACGGAAGGAAAACAAAAGAACTCGCTCACCAGGATGAAGTACTGGACCTGGTCGAGGGAGAGTTCGCATCAGGTTCGCGCGACAGCGAGGTGATACGCTGCGGCGGTTCGGTCGGGTGCGGCGCGGCTGCGGTCGCCTGCTGGCCAGTCCACTTGCCCGACATGCGGGCACGGCACAGCTCCTGCAACGATCAGCTAATGTTGATCACTGGTTCAACTTATAGTACTACCTAAATAGTGCTATTACTATGGACTAAAGTAAGCTCGCACTAGATTGATTTACTATAATATTGTGATTGAATAATAAAGTGAAATAAAGCCGCTGTGACTGAGTGTGTATTTCTCGAGTAAAAACACTATGGCTATTGGACTCTTTCGTATCTTTGTGACATTATTGATTTTGGTAATTAGCTTTAGCACCTATTATGCTAATTAATAAAGCCTAATATGTTATTCTTAGCGCACAAAATACAAAACCACCTATTAAGTAGGCATAACATAATTATTTAATTACTAGTATCATAAATAAGTATTATTAGTAAAATAATAAGTGATCTCTATGCAGAACAATTTAAATAAGTAAAATGAGTAAGTATGTAAAAAATGAAGACTAACTAGTAGCTCGCTTTAGTTTGTAGTCGTTCATAATTTATATACCTCTATTGTTACCTGGTAGTCCATTTTAGCCTCAGCATCAATTTCTGCTGCGGAAGACAGACCTTGCATCTTCCTCTTAGAGTTGAAGTCTCGTTTTAGAAGGACGGCAAAGATGACCGCCCCTACTATCAAAACCGCCAGGCTGCCCACCAAAGCCAGCAGTACTGGCAACTCCAGACCAAAGAACAAGGTCTCCGGAGACTCAATATGGCGGATCACGGGACGCTTGCTCTGTGAAATGGACTGATTTTTAGATTATGTTAGGTGATTTTTCAGTTTCAATTTGTTCTTTGGCTACCTAATTAAACATTTCTATACAAACTTACCCGATCACCAACGCCAGTCGACAAAACTTGAGCGCCCGTTTCTCGACGCAGGTCTTCTTTGATATCATCTGAAAATAAAAGATTAATTAGATTTTCGCATTATTTATCTAATTTTTGATTCTTAATTTAGAAAAATTTCTTACCAACACGTCGAGCGACATCCACGGCGTTATAACCTTTGTTGTTCTTTTCTACTTTGAAAGTAACTTCACCTCTGTCAACCCTGTAAGCAAAGTAAAAGAAAATATTCAATTCCTGTTTCCATCTTTCGTGAAATACATAATAATTCACAAGCAATTTCAACTTACCGAGGGTTGGTAAAAGTATTTTTTTCCAATCCGAGCATTTCTTCAAGCCTTGATATGAATGAAATGCCTTTCTCCCAATCAGTTAGGAATCTGAAGCAAAAACAAAACAAAGTTCAAACTCGGGACTTAGTTATTTATTGAATGTTAGAATTTAGTAGAGCTTTACCTGTCTTGGAACAAGACGTATGCGTAAGAAGGGTCATAATCGTAATCATTGTGGTCATGATCATGCCCATGTGGTGATTTCTGAGCATCAGCCGGCCCGTGAGCTGGAAAGAGAATAATTCTCCATGGAATCAATCATAACATTCTACAAGAATTTGCTGATCACAACATTTATACAAAACTGGGAACATGCACATTATAAAAACAAAGCTTAGCAAGGTTTACATAATTTCCTCATGGTTTTGAAAATTACAGTAGGTACTTATACCTAATGCAATAATTGCCTTTCAAAATGAAAACTTTGCAGATCATGTTAATAAAATAGATATGAATATAATTATTAGATAAGTAGTAAGTACACACAGAACTAGGTATTATTAGAAATTAATATTTAAAGGGGTGTAGAATAAATAGAAAAAAGTAGAGGTCAATATTTTATACAAGAAGCGTGTATTACAGACAGACATCTAACATTTATAAAATAGAAACATGAACGACATGAATAATGTAAGAAAAATGATCACGACAATAACAAAATATCACCCATCCCACAAATTAAAATAAATAAGTGAAGATAGGTATGTAATAGACAACACTTAAAAAGGAAGACCGTAAATAAATAAATAACCATAAAATACATGCTGAATGTGACAAAGAAAATAAGATGTGCTCACATAGGGAAACATTTAGTGCAATATTCTAGACAAATGTAGAGTGCATCGAAATTTTAGGAAGGGCATTTTATATTCCATTGGAACATAATATTGTTTGTCTGGAGGGTACATTGACAATATTCTAAAACAAACTATCTCAGGCTATCGTGACACTAACCTGTCACTGATTTATTGTGGTATAAAATCTTTAACGTTTTCGCGTCCAGGCGAGGCCCGGGCTTTTTAACATCGTCTCTTTCCCTACGTTTAAATCCCCATTCGTTATTAAGGAAATCTTGAATTTCTTCAGAATAAAATTTGGGAGTATCACCTGAAACATGGTCGGTATCTGTAACACCATCGAGCCGGTGTGTGTGTGTCGGGGCCGAGCCATTCGGGTTTAGGGGGCCTATGTGACAGAGATCAGTCAGAAAATAAAATAAAATCGATTAACATAATAAACAAAGAAGAACAATCATGTTTGGTATTTAAAAGAATGAGTGAGACAATGCTGCTGCGTCGAATAACCTACACTGCAAATAAAACAATAAAGCAACATAAATTATTTTCTTTACATGATATTTTATGGCTCTCATTTTTGGTAAACATAACTCACCCTGCACGTCATCAGCTTTCAAGGGGCCACCTTCTGCGTATAAGGCGCCTTGTGGTTTCAATTTAGAATTAATGATTTCTCGCCAGTAATTCATTAAGTACTCCATATTTTTAGAAGGTTTCCCATCCAGACCTATAGGGCCATCTGAAAAAGTTCAATAAATTAATGAGTAGGTACTTATAAAGTTTTATTTCTTGTCAAACCATCAAATTAAACTCAAGGTACCTTTTGAATGGTAGGGATCTAGTTCGCCACTTCCAGCATCAAATGGAATTTCGTCCAAGCCGTCTTCGTCATTATAAATTCTCTGTTCCGGCATTTCCACTGCTTCATATTCAAAAGGGAAGTTTTTCTCAGCAAAGCTTTGCTTGTATTTTTCTAAAGCGTTCGAACGGATTTCAGCATCTAAAGGTGAGAATCTATTTCCGGTAATATATTCCGCTGTGTACGGCGGAGGCTTTGTTTTAATTTTCCTGAAATGGGCGCCCAGGCGTTCTTCGTCTGAGAAGGATGCGACTTCGTTATCTTTCTCCGCTTTCGGAAGGGATTTCTTATCTTTGTCTATCATTACATTGGGGACCGTATTGTCACTATCATGGGCCTTTGCCTTTTCAGCTTGTATCCTTTCCCTAAATCCTTCAAAAGGCAGTATGACAGGGGACTCCTCTTCTTGTGTGCTCATCATCATCAAGTCACGTAATTTATCACTTGGATTTTCGTCATTATTGAGTTCATCTTCATTTTCTGTAATCACAATATTATCTTTAGACTCCCGCAGTTTAAATCAATACTTAATACAAGAGACTGTTATTACCTTTAGCCATAAGATATGCTATCGGATCTTCATCGGGGGTCAATGGGGGGTTGTATACTTCGTTTGCGTAATCAGAATCCGCAATTTGCGAATTCGGCGTAAAACGCACAAAGGCTGTCTCATCAGGCTCAACCTAAAATATAATTCAGAAATTATAGATCGAAATAGCATAGATAAAATTGTTTTCATTGTGATTAAAACGTGACTTACTTCTGTATCGTCCTCTCCGTCTCCAATGTTTTCAGAGCTTAGTTTTGGATCAACAAAGTGTTCACATATCTTGGTGTTCACTATGGATGGATCCCTGAAATTTCACGACGATATTGAAAGTCTAAAGTTATCAGTTAGAGGCATATTTGCATACCCTGCAAAAGGTCAGTGGTAGTATTAATTAGAGATGAAACGGATAGTTGTTTGGCCGGATACCGGATACCGGATATCCGGCGAGCTGCTAGGCCGGATAGCCGGATATCCGGCGGCCGGATAGTTGGCCCATTATCACGTTGCCTGTCGTGACAAGTTTAGCGCCGCACAGGAGCTTCGAACGCGATCAGTGGGTCTACTAGACTAGACAAGTCACACTTTTCGAAAATCGAATCCGTCCGAATAGAATGTCAGATTTTTCCACTTGTCTAGGGGACAGATGAATTCGGGCGATTTCGGTTGCCATCGTGAGTGTGCCATTGAATACCGAAAATCAAATTAGTTTACTTGCTGCGTAATCTGACTGAACTGCTACATTTCATCAGACTCAACTGCATGATGTCATCAGACCATCAGTAAAAAAAAGATCGCCTATTTTCGATCGATCGACATTAACAGATATTTACTATTTATGTATTCGTCATTACAGTGAATAAGAAATAAGTTTTTTGAAAGGCCTTAATAAGGCTTTTTGTAACTTTTTGGACTTTCAATAAAAGTATAGGTAAGCCATTTTATTAATATTTACCTCAAAAGATTAATGTATTTAATTTTATTATAGGAATATGTCATAGTTTTTAAATATCCGGTATCCGGACGGATAGTGAGTTACTATCCGGTATCCGGCCGGATAGTAAATTTAGGCCGGATATCCGGCCTACCGGATAGTTACCGGATATCCGTTTCATCTCTAGTATTAATAGAAATAGGTAGGTGGACGCAGGGTCGGACTGGGCCGGAAGGGCCCGGGTGGCTGATTGCAATCCCGAGGCCCGAGACTAGATCATGGTGATGGGATACTATCGAAAAATACTGAGATACACAAATTGAGATAAACAAACTGTAAAAAATTTATTACAATACTAAAATAAAGTAAAATAATAAGTAGGTATTTACTAATAACAAATAATAATATAAAGCTAGCCAATCAACATTTTTTTTAAAACAGGAGAACTTTCAGCTAAGCAGTTAATGACTCGATCGTAAAAGCTGCTGTTTTCGTAATCCTTGTTTAGATCCGATTCTGTATTTAATACAGTGTGACTTACGATAAAGTGCACATATGAAATTAGGTGAAACTAGATCTATTTTTATCGACAAAAAACAGGTCAAAAATTTTTTGAGATTTTTTTTAAATTTTTTATAGATTTTTTTTCTTCCAATTACTTATTGTAAAGAAAACGTCGTAAATCACTTTTAAACTAAGAGGTATATCCTGTAAAAACAGTAATAATGCTAAATAACAGACGATACTAAAAAAATACATAAAATACTCAGAAAATGCCAACAAATAATAAAAAATGATACTTTTTGAAAAAAATCTGCTTTTAAAATCGTGTTTTTTTGGTTATTTGATTAATTTCTCCAAAAAATGCCCCTATAACAGGTGGTTTTTATTACTTTGTATTATTCTCTATCGTATTACCTTTGTAAAACCAAAAATCGCATGTCTCTATCCCTATCACAACATTTGCTATGATCGTTTGAACTAAGCCTCTCCGGGCGCGCCATTCAACGCTTCGTTAACTACGAAACTGAAAATGGCTCTAGATTTGTAATTTTGATAAAGACAAGTTAGATTTCAAATAAAAACAAAAGATTTCGAAGTAAAATAAGCATTTTAGTTAAAATTAAAATTGTCCCTACCTGTAGCGGAGAATAATGTTGTGGTAGGCCTTTGTTCAAACTATCATAGAAAATGTTGTGATAGGGATAGAGACATGCGATTTTTGGTTTTACAAAGGTAATACGATAGAGAATAATATAAAGCAATAAAAACCACCTGTTATAGGGGCATTTTTTGGAGAAAACCAAAAAAACACGAATTTATAAGCAGATTTTTTTCAAAAAGTATCAATTTTTATTATTTGTTGGCATTTTCTTAGTATTTTTTTAGTATCTATCGTCTGTTATTTAGCATTATTACTGTTTTTATTTTATCAGGATATACTTCTTAGTTTAAAAGTTATTACGTTTTCTTTACAATAAGTAATTTTAAGAAAAAAAATATATAAAAAATTAAATAAAAATCTCAAAAAAATTTGACCTCTTTTTTGTCGATAAAAATAGGTCTAGTTTCACCTAATTTCATATGTACACTTTATCGTGACTCACACTGTATAATTAACGAATCTAACAGTTCTTGCCCCAGTAGAGAACGAAGTCTCGTTTTATGCGCTTTAATGCTGAAAATCGTCTCTCACAAGTCACTTGCGTGAATGAAATTGTGAGAATTAAACACTGTAATAATTTACATAAAAAAAGCAAAATAAAATTCCCATCATTTTCCGGCAATTTTCCGAGTATTGCATTTATTAGAGAACGCAATTTTATTTTTGGGACATGTGTGGGTCAATGTGGTCAATAGAAGCTTAACCTCAAGTTTTTGGGGTCGCCACCCTTGTCCCCTAACCGCCATCTTGAAAAAAGGGGTGAAAACACTTTTTAAGCGTCTTACAAAAAATTCACTATGTCATAATTTGTAGCAAATTGTTTTGCCTACAAATATGTTTACACAGGCCCCTCTTTCAGCCAGAAGATCAGGTTGACCTGATCTCAACATCAATGCCGTGGAGAGCGTTGCGCCTAGCTAAATTATGTTTGTGTGACGAGTGGTTTCCCCACAATAGTCCAGCGGCGGCGGGGTTCAAACCAGTGTTCCTTGGATCCCGATTCGGCCAGTCTGACATCTTCACCGTTCGGTATTGTAGCTTTGTTCTATAGTTTAGGATTCTATGTGAGTGTCTACTGTTTGACTGCCAAAAATCCAACCAATGAAGGCCAGGGCATCATGAAAGAAACATAAATGGTCAAAGCCCTCTTTCCCACTGGGCACTTAAGCCACGTGCTCAGGGCCCCGCGACGGAGGGGGCCCCCGTCTGTCCGTCTCAAAATACCTTTTTCTAGATGACAAGGGCCCCCTTGATCCGTAAGTGCCCAGGGCCCCTAGTAGGTTAAAGACGGCCCTGTGTTTACATAACTTTTTGTCCTAAATTAAATTAGAGAAGTTATACATAAGCAAAAAGGATTTTTTTTTTGCTTATAACTTCTTTAATCTTTAATTTAAGGCAAAAAGTTATATTAACATATGTATTTGTAGGCAAAGCAATTTTCTACAAATTATGACTGTACAATTTTTTTGTACGACGCATAGTTTCCGAGACATGACGCGGGCAACCGTAGCACAGGGGCCACGCTGCGCGGGCCCCCTGTGCTACGGTTGCCGCATGCCCTGCAACCCAGGCCGTGGGGGCCCGCGCAGGCTGGGGCCCGGCTGGCAAATGCCACCCCGACTGTATGGCCAGTCCGACGCTGGGTGGACGAGAGTTTGTGTGGGAGTAACACATAAACGAAAAAAATGTGTAGACGTGTTGAGCGAGCATATTTTATTCTGCATGTTTCACTTTGAACGAACTTAGAACTTTAGGTAAGTTTGCTAACTATAAATCAAAATAGCGTAGCTACTAATTTGACTTACGCATTTAGTTGATGTTTGTAAAGAAACGTAATTCATTCAGATTTACTTAGTAATTAAATAACTTATAAAAGTAGTAGAGTTCGTAAAAGTCAATGAGTGGGCGATTTATAATGCCTCATAGACCTTGTTTATTAAACAAGGCGTTAAATTTACCTAGACCGAATACTACACCCACGTTTTGGAAGTGAAACTTTACATGAAATAAGGTAGGTATCACTTAAAATAGGTATTATTAGGTATACTCGTATGTACTCGTACATTTGTTTTCATAACCGTAGCGTGTTACGAAGTTGCACTACTTATTCTCATCATGGCTCGTCATCCTTGCATTAGTGCTGCTAAGGTACCTATTACACGTTCTCATCGTGACCTGTAGCACTGCTACATAACGTAGCGTTTCATAAACGTCAAAACACTCGATCGTTTTGGTACTGCCGCGTGCCGTAGTGAGTAGAGCTCGTCGCGCGCACTATGTAAATACTACGTTATAGTAATATTCTCGTAGCACTGTAGTCACATATGCTGTACAAATTGCAGTGATACCTGTGTATCATAAGGCACTTACAGGTTCTGTCGTAGCGTGTAGAGCATGGCCTGTAGCACGCACTGCGTGTACGCATGCTCCCAGCGGTAGCCGCGCGAGGCCAGCCGCTGCAGCTCGCCCTCGAACCATTGCAGTTGGCCCGAGGACATGTCATACCTGATTGATTGAAGGAAACTTTAATTTAGGTGGGTATTTTAAAAGGTAGGTATTTTTTTCAAATAACAGATTGCTAAGGATCAATTTTACATAGCATTCCCTGTGGCGCTACCCAGGCCATTCCTTGTAATAATTTGTGGCAATACATTAATCCAATTAAATAATTAACTTATAACATAATATATTATAAGTCCAGGAGTACTTACTTGTAGAGGGCCCCTTCGTCCGGCTCCTCGTAGATCTGGATGCACCTCCCGAAGGCGAAATCTAATTTTTTTAGTAGGTATTAGTATAATGTTCCATCGACATTATTATTTGCATTCACAGGCTATTGAACTAATCTTAACCTAGTACCTACCATCGTAGCACCATTCCACCCCGTCGACGCACAGAGTGGCGCTGAATAGACATCCTGTGAAAAATTAGCGATTTTAAAAGAGTTTTAAGGACGAAGCACACTTATGAACCCGAAAACGGATCAACCCGAGGCGGTAAGTATTCTTTGTATTAAAATCCGTGCTGCAACGCACGCTAAACGTAACGTAACGTAAAACCGTGGTAAAAGCCTTGTCTCGCGGTTGACAGCGCTGGAAAGGCGATACGGTGTTGGTCCCTTTCCGGGTCGATAAGAGTGCTAATGACCTTTAATGTTAAATAAACCTTATTTAGTAGGTAAACATTATCGAGAAGCTTAATGTGTTTGTACTGTAACTGTAAACATGATCCTTCGAACTTTTCCAATTGGTACTTTCGAACAACCCAAACAAACTCACAGTCACTTGTGTTTTTATTTCTTGTTCCGAATAGGTAGTACGGTAAATGATAACAACAATTTTGGTCTAAGTATTTCTTGTGAATTTTAAATCTACAAAAAATTAAGTGGAAGTGGGTAGTCATTTACTGGAATTAATGTGGGACAAATTGTAATAAATAAATCAAAATACCAGCTTTTTCTTGACTCAAACATTATTCTATTGCCTCACTCTTTGAGATATACGGACCTGTCTATATTATAGTGAACGTTAAAGTACAAGCACCATAAAGGTACAAGTTCAAGATGGTCTGCAGACCGCAATCTGCAAGGCTTGCAGTTTGCGGGCTGCAGTTTGCGGCCTGCAGTATGTCTTGGACTTGTACTTTAAATGATAAATTAATGTAAACATTAGTTACCTATGTTCCCATCGGCGTGCGAGGGCGCCAGCGAGCTCAGAAGCGCCAGCGCCCACAAAGCCGGCCTCCAGCGGAGGCGGCACATCACATCTGCACACAAAAATGAACACTATCAATAACTAGTTAGACAACAATATTGTTTAATTAAAGAGTAAATTTACCCATCTAGGTATTCCTACAACTCTTGCCTTCAAGACGAAAGCTCTTTCCGCCTATACTTAGAGCATATTGTATAATATCTTAAAGAAAATAGGACGTTTCTATAAAAGTTTCAAGCCCAAGCGTATAGGCGTATCTCCAAAGTTCTAAATTTTATTCTGCACAATGCAATAAATAATTTGAATTTAAACTATACGAATTCACAAAAAATCTAACGGACATGTTTAAAGACAATATTAGTATAATATTCCATTCCATTTCCACTGAGGACCTGGAAAAACGTAACAGAAAGATTTTAAAAACTTACTCAAACACCTAACAATGAAAACTTTTCAACAAGTTTTCATGTGGGTGTTCATATACAGGGTGTTTCTTGTAAGGTGTCAAGCCGAAGGCAAGTGATAGGTGAGGACTAGACCTATCGATTTCACCCCCATATATGTTCTACGATTTTTCGTAGTTTAGAAGTTATCGTTAATTTTGTGATTTTTGGCTTAATTTTTTTAATATATTTTTTTTGGGTTGACTTTTTCCAGATTTATTTTTTTGACAGATTCCCTATTAGTTGCAGATGTTTGAAAAAAATAATCACCTTCCTATCTTTGATGCAAGATACAAAATTTTTGCTAGAAAAATAAAAAATATGCTTTTATCAGAACAATCTAAAATTTTCTACTTAAAAGTTTGAAAAAAAAAAGAACTTCCATAGATCCAAAATAATTTTAAAAACTGCGCAGTTTTCTAAACTTTCATAATAACACAAAAAAACATGTACTTAATAGGCCATTATTTTCTGTAATCGCTCTACTAAAGTAGTAAGTCGGAGATTCCGTTACATGTTTTTGACTTTCTTAGGACTAACTAATGTTTGCAATCCACTAAGTGTACGTTACGTAGAACACGTTTAGAGACAATAACTGAACAGAACATTTTTTATCCACAACGAGTAAGCTCTTGCTCTTCATCCGACCTGATGGAAAGTTGGAAACTGATGGATGATCAGCGAGCTTCACCCGGAATCTTAAACCACAGAGGAATTGGCTGTCCTATATAGGTAGTCTTAGCACTAGACCACAGTGGTGATAGTTACTTTACGATTAAATTTGATATACCTACCTATTAGAGTGTGAGAGAAAGGGAAAGTGTGTGTGTGTGTGTGTGTGTGTTGTGTGTGGTGTGTGTGTGTGTGTGCGTGTGTGTGTGTGTGTGTCTGTGAGAGAGAGAGAAAAAAGGGTGTAATGATTTAATTTAAAGTAAATGTTCAAAATGTCCGCTGCTGACCTGAATGCACATTCGACAACGACGCAAAACAATTATTCGTAAATTTACAAAAGATTCTTGCATTCTAAATTGTTTTTGTGCTTCAGTCCGCTTTGTCCGCAGTCATCAATATTTTCATATTCCCTTTTGTATACCAGATAAAAAGCAAGAGCGTCCACGTTGTGGATAAAAAAAAACTTTTTCAGTTATTGTCTCTAAATGTGTTCTACATAACGTCAACTTAGGGGATTGCAAATATTACTTAGTCCTAAGAAAGTCAAAAACATGTAACGGAATCTCCGACTTACCACTTTAGTGGAGCGATTACAGAAAATAATGACCTATTAAGTACATGTTTTTTTGTGTTATTATGAAAGTTTAGAAAACTGCGCAGTTTTTTAAATTATTTTGGACCTATGGAAATTCTTTTTTTTTTTCATACATTTCAGTTGAAAATTTTAGAATGTTCTGCTAAAACCATATTTTTTATGTTTCTAGCAAAAATTTTGTATCTTGCATCAAAGATAGGAAGGTGATTATTTTTTTCAAATATCTGCAACTAATAGGGAATCTGTCAAAAAAAAGAAATCTGAGAAAAGTCAACCCAAAAAAAAGATTAAAAAAAAATTAAGCCACTAGGTCATAAAATTTGAAAAAATCACAAAATTAACGATAACTTCTAAACTACGAAAAATCGTAGAACATACATGGGGGTGAAATCGATAGGTCTAGTCCTCACCTATCACCTGCCTTCGGCTTGACACCTTACAAGAAACACCCTGTATAAATCCCGCTTTTTAAAACATTTACGTAACGCTGGCTTTTATAGCTTTTATGTAGTTAAACATTTCTCTTTCAGGAACGCCTTAGATCTTATTATCTACGTGGGTATCATTGTTGTCACTAGCCATTAAGGGCTAATATGAAAACAAAATAAAAGAACAACACAACGGATAGGAAAGAATGATGAATAATGGTGTGACGAAAATGTCAAGCCCGAGCGACCACCTTTTCTTACACACAAAAAAGCGACCAAAATTGTATTACTTTTCAAACAATACACAATTAAATGTATGAGTTCATGTTCACTTTTTGTTGGCTAAACTTACCCTTGCCACATATTTATGACTTCAGAGAATGCATTCTGATAAAGGATTGACTAGTGGCCATAGTTCTTCAAATTTAACTTGATTATTATCTTAAAATGTTCAATATCTATTCACGTAATTTAATCTTTCGTCACATACTCCAGGAGTAGCAAACATTGTAGAAATAAACAACCTAAATCTAAACTGGAACATCTTGGCAAGTAAATAATGTGGAGGTGTCCCGAACGATCCATCTCTGTTACGTGCCGACCTAAACATAAAATAGTGCTTCTGAACTTAGAAAATGTTTGTTGCCCCAGATTTCTGTAGTCCATTTACGATAAATAAAATAGCTATAATACCAAAATAACTCAACTTATAGTAGAAATCTTTTGTCCGAACGTCCATCGTACAAATACATATCGACGTGACTACTTAGTGTATTGTGTGATGTCGAAGGACGAAGTATAATGTAGGTAGGGTCTTTGTTATGAATGGAAAAAAACTGTATTCGATGGTAGAGAACGTGCGTACAGTATTCATAGGTAGCTTATTGTATTATGGAAACTAGATCAATATACCAAAATAGACATGAAAGTAGATTCAAAGCATTTGCCTCAAGCAATATTTAGACACACAAGCTTCACTATGTTCTTGAGAGCAGATTCGTATTAATATAACGTCGTTACATTCTAGTATTACGAGTATTAAACTCGTATTAAAGGACATCAAAGTATGAATCTACACTAGTTAGTTTCATGAGCTTCAAGTCTCTAATACGTAACCTTTGTTTGTCGTCTTCTATATCTAGAATAATTAATGGAGTCGTGTGGGAGTGATTACGAACGCAATTAAACTACAATTTGTTGCTGGAACACAAAAGCTCCCAAATGAACCTCATCGAATGAGCAAATACGGCAAAAGCTCTTCATCTGTATGTAAATTCATTGAGATCCCTTAGTTACTAGAAATACTCACTAATACCACAGAATAATAATAAGTCCTCTAATACCTACGAGTAGAAAACTTTGTAGGTATTGAAAATATTTGAATTTTCTAATGAATCGGTTTCAAGATACTGGAATATTTTTTTAGTAATAGGTATTAACATAGTTAGTTTGAAGTTTCTAATTTTACACTAGCTGACGCCCCGGTTTCGATTGCATGAGGATCAAAAGTTTAATTACGAGTATCATCATAGATTTCTTGATTATATCAATTCGAATCTCGTAGCAAAGAACTACGACCTCGTAGTTCTCGTAGCGTCGTAGCAATATCCGTTCTAATAAAGTCCGCAAGAAGCATTTATAGAGATGAGATCAACTAAGTTGACTCAAATTGTTAAAAATATTTAATCAACTATCAAATTGAGTCAATATAGGTTTGTATTTTATACACAAAAATCCAACATTGATTGCCTGAATCAAAATCCTATAGATAGACTAGTCTAAAACTGAATATTTTACTATCTAATCGTTACAGTTGAGGCAAATTGATAGACAAATTGTTCTTCTATAGCTTAGTTGTTACGAGGGCTTTTTCAATATTTTATTTCATCCGTTTTTGTATGTTTCCAAGTGAAAGCTTTTAAAATCCCGGCTTTTAAAAGAGGCACTCTATTTAATAACTACATCAATTTGTGCCAGAACTAATTTTACAAACTAAGCGGTAAAAGCAATCAACGCTCTGTAAAGATTTTTTTACTAACATTTTTGCGTATCATTATTATGTAGTTACATTTTGATTGTTTTTTCCAAAACAGTACTCGTACATGATGTTTTCAACTCAGACTGAGAAAACTGTTTTCATGTATTAATAATAACTTATTATTATTCTGTGCTTTAACGTTCAAATAAATAAATATTTTTTCTTTCTTTCTTTCAATTACCTACTGCTTAGCGGCTCTGCTGGTACTGGTTTTGCTATTGTATACTTATGTGTAAAAGTTTCATCAAATATGTTTCTGAAACATTAGTAACTAAGTGAGATGATCAATCTACGCATACTTAAGAACAACGACTGAAAATATTTTTAGCTTTCAAAAATAGTATGAATTCGCTGAATTGTTGAGATACTACAATGCCGTAGCAGTTTTCAAAGCGTAGGCGGCTTCGCCCCGAGGTCAATGTTCTTTGCATTCCAAATTGCCCATCTACAGTTTCTTTTCTTTTATCTTTCTTTATTTTTCTGCTTTCTTTGAAGAGGCCAAAGTAAAGATTGAATAAGTTATTCTCGGAAAGAAAAAGATGCACCGTTTTATGGTTTCTTTTGCAAAGTAGCTAGGTAAGTAGGTAGTTAATTTGTACTGTAGTTTTGCACTTCGCTTCACTTGTAATTATGTAAGTCAGATTTCGTGGATCCTTTGGCACTTCTCGTGAATAAAAAAAACCCAGTGATCCTCAGTATAGTTTTCATGTAACATAATGTTTCCTTTCTGACTGAGCTTTCTTGCATTATCTTGTATAGGTAATCGTATAAATCGTATGTATTTGTTACACGGCACCAAAAAGTTTTATTTCTTCCTAAAGTAGGCTAGTTACTTCGCGATGGCTATATCGCGATTCCTATCAAAGTTATTACGATGAAGCCGAAGCTAGGCTAAAACCGATCGATTACATTGCTGATAAGTTATGTGCTTAATGACCTAGTATTCGAAGACGTCTACAGCACGTACTTACCACTAATTTCTGCTTGGTTGAATAGAGACGTTAAATAATTTAACACAATCCTTTTAACATTGCTTCCTTCTTGTCAAGAGAACAAAATAAACATTAATTATAAAAGGAGCAAACAATAAAATATTCTTCTAATAGGTACTAATTGAGTACCTACCTAAACTTATGTAATATGCTTATGAAAGTCAAGCCAAAATGGTAAGTACTGGATAATATAAATAAGTTATTAGAAGCTATATCAGACCGCGTAGATTAGAAACGCTTCAGAGAAATGCAAAACGTTTTAATAACGGCAGAACTAAGACTAAGTATTTATATTAAGGCTTGGTATTTCTGCTAAAGTAGATATTTCGCGCTGTCAAAATCTGCGCGCGCAAAATACTTCGCCGAAGACAGCGCGCCAAAGAGCTCTCGCGGCTACACAGTATAGAAATACGCAGTTTAGAAATACGCAGTTGGTTAGGTTAGGTTGACTTCCTTCCGTTCAAGCGTCACACTTACAGCACTTTCTAATACAAATCATATCCAAGTGATACAAATTAAAACAACTTTCAAAATTTTTGGGAATATATTTTAGAATCGAATAAATATAGAATATAACTGCCAAAGTAAACACGGTTCAAAGAGGCGTGGCGCACAGTAGTTTGATATTAAAAATAGGTGGACATACGATCGAAAGTAATAATTTCACCGAAACAAAAATTGTTTTGGATAGCATTTTGAATGCTGATCAACATTTGTCATTATGCATTTTTCGATAAAACGAGCCTTTCATGCTTAAAAAAAATATGACAAGAAAATTTGTATGGAGAAAAATCTTTTTTATTTTTTTTCTGACTACTGTTGCAAACTGTAGCGGTCAAACCTTATGTAGTCGTAAGTACCTATGGTGCCTAACATTACTACATAAATACTTTTTGCGGGCACGCGCGGCCAAGCGAGTAATGGACATGCAAAATTTGAAATATTTTTATTTATTCATTATTGATTTTAATGCACTTAAAGCAATTATTAATAGATAAATATACTTAGACTAACTTACTACAGCCCCCTATTACCTCATTTCACGCTAAAACCTTTCAAACTAGAACCTAAGTTTGTATGTAGTTGTTTTTATTGTCATTATAATATTCACTACTGGTCTACTGGTTATCGTGTAAGATAGATTAGGTAGCTATCAACCCTTTACCTAGGTATATACCTACTTCTTGGCACTTATAATACCGACATACATGATTAAAAAAAGTCTTCCAGCAAGAACCCGTGACTTCAATGGTTATGAAAGATTTTTTAACTTTCTAGAGTAGTCCTGAATAGATCCTTAAATCATTTTGACTGTCATAATCGATTACAGTAGGTAGTGGGATAGTTTCAATTTTGATAGAACTGTAATTTCCAGTTCTTCTGTTGAATAGTCTTATACTTTCGCAAAAATATTATTTTTTTTGGCTCCTTTAAAGAGGTGTAAGTTTCTTTCCCTTCGTCTAAAAAGATAACGTACATAACACCTTTATAAGTGGCCTCAAACATAAAGCATACCTTTACCCAATCATCGAACTGAGAAAAATCTGAAATTCGACATTTATCACCTTCTTCCATTCATGTCTTCAATTATTATCTTCGTTCGAAAAACAATCAAAAAAAGATATTTTAGCCTATTCACTTATCTTGATCAGTGTCCAAAATAATCAAAGTCACTCACATACTTACTTTTTCCGAAAGAATCCAATAGGCAGGTTTGCAGTAGGTAGGTACACCAAAATGTTATCACATTATCTGCACCATGTATCAGCAGTTTTTGTGTACGTTAGCTGGCATATAAAACTATAGATAGAGGCGTACATAATGGATCTGCAATAATGTGTGTATTGTAATTTGTGCAATACGGCTCAGAAACGTGGCCTCTCAATATAGGCCTTATAAAATATAAGCTCAAAATTGCACAACGTGCTATGGATGGGGCTATGCTCGGTGTTTCTTTACAAGATCGAATCAGAAATGAGGAGGAGATCAGTAAACGAACCAAAGTCGTTGACATAGCCCAACGGACTAGCAAGCTAAAGTGACAATGGGCAGGGCACATAGTACGCAGAACTAATGGCCGATGGGGCAGCAAGGTTCTGGAATGGAGGCCACGTACCGGAAAGCGCAGCGTAGGACGTCCACCCACAAGGTGGACCGACGACCTCATAAAGGTAGCAGGAAGGCGCTGAATGCAGGGCACCACCAAGCGGCCATTGTGGAAATCATTGGGGGAGGCCTATGTTCAGCAGTGGACGTTCTATAGTTGAAATGATGATGGATGATGAATAATGAATAATGTGTAGAAGAGGGTTACGGATATTTCCATTTATGATGGAATTATTTGACTAACTGAATGGAGAGCCATAAAAATGTATTGTTTACTATATGGGTTGCAACCCTTACTGAACCCACTACCTACTGTAATCGATTATGACAGTCAAAATGATTTAAGGATCTATTCAGGACTACTCTAGAAAGTTAAAAAATCTTTCATAACCATTGAAGTCAAGGGTTCTTGCTGGAAGACTTTTTTTAATCATGTATGTCGGTATTATAGGTGCCAAAAAGTAGGTATATACCTAGGTAAAGGGTTGATATCTACCTAATCTATCTTACACGATAACCAGTAGACCAGTAGTGAATATTATAATGACAATAAAAACAACTTAGACTACCTAGTACCTACAAACTTAGGTACTAGTTTGAAAGGTTTTAGCGTGAAATGAGGTAATAGGGGGCTGTAGTAAGTTAGACTAAGTATATTTATCTATTAATAATTGCTTTAAGTGCATTAAAATCAATAATGAATAAATAAAAATATTTCAAATTTTGCATGTCCATTACTCGCTTGGCCGCGCGTGCCCGCAAAAAGTATTTATGTAGTAATGTTAGGCACCATAGGTACTTACGACTACATAAGGTTTGACCGCTACAGTTTGCAACAGTAGCCAGAAAAAAAATAAAAAAGATTTTTCTCCATACAAATTTTCTTGTCATATTTTTTTTAAGCATGAAAGGCTCGTTTTATCGAAAAATGCATAATGACAAATGTTGATCAGCATTCAAAATGCTATCCAAAACAATTTTTGTTTCGGTGAAATTATGACTTTCGATCGTATGTCCACCTTTTTTTAAAATCAAACTACTGTGTGGCGTCACCCGACCTTCCGGAAGTTCCGCGCCAGCTAAAATAATTTCAAGATTACGTCACCCGACCTATCGGTAGATCCTCGGGAGCTTAAGCGATTGGAAAAACATTTTATGATCAGTTACTCGTAGTAGCGATTATTTAGAGCTTGGATAATAAATTATAGTTGTTGCAATTCACAAAGCTTTGCATGTGGTTAATTACATTAATCAGTACACGCATCAATTTTGTTCAGTCTTTTTGTTTATTAATAAATAAAAATATCATACTAAAATTGCATACATATTTGTTTGTATTGGTCTGGGTGTTTTCTTTCCATAATTTATGTATAACGTATGTACGGGGCTCTGTATCGAAAATCACTATGAGCAATAAGCATCACACACGGTTACCTGGAGTGCATTACCGCAGCAAAAAGCTTGCCATCTTAAATGAACGGTATAATATCGAGGTTTCGTCAGTACAGTTGCGAACAAAGGTGTTTGTGTAGTGTAGTTGAGTTAAGAGATCAGATTATTGAAATAATAAAACGAACATTTTATTTTTAAAATACATTTTAAAAATAATTTACATTACAGATAACAATGAGAGGATGACATTGCAAGGTGGTGCCAGTCCAGTCTTAAATCCGTTGATATATGGTGCATCTGCCATGTTTTTGGCTAAAAGATTCTTCTATCTTGCAGCTTAGACTTTTATTACAGACCTTAGACAGTATTTTTGGAAAACTTTTACGCATGGTGGAGGAAGGGACGCTCTAGAGACTCAAGTCTAGAAGGACTCACATGAACTCCAAGTTTTAAATCCCTTGACATCTGCTGCATCTGCCATCTTTTTGGCTAGAAGATTCTTCTATCTTGCAGCTTAGACCTTTAGCTACAGACCTTAGACAGTATTTTTGTGAAAATTCTTACGCATGGTGGAGGAAGGGACGCTCTAGAGACTCAAGTCTACAAGGAGTCATATGAACTCCAGTTTTAAATCCGTTGACATCTGCTACATCTGCCATCTTTTTGGCTAGACGATTCTTCTATCTTACAGCTTAGACCTTTAGCTACAGACCTTAGACAGTATTTTTTATTATTTATTTGTGTCAGTGTGCTCTTCTAAAGAGTGTAAGACCACAGAATATTAATAAGTACTACGCACAGAAGTTTTACTTCGCGAAGGTATTAAAAAAATGTATTCTCAATATCATTAACAATATGGTGTAATTTAGCCTGTCTCAAGAGTCAAGCACCATTTTGTTGACAAACGTCAGTGATCGGCACTGCGCCGAATCTATAGGGCTGACTTCGGTAAAATGATGTGACGTGAGGTGCCAAACTGTGGAAAATGGCGGAGGAAATACATGATTTAGCATGAATTATTATGAATACTATTAACTACTTATTTACCTCTCAGTGTCTTGAGGCAACTTAAAAAAGTACATTTTGTGTTTTTATTATTATTTAGGCAGTTAAATACTGCACAGTATTTAGTACACCATTTTCTTTATTTTCTTCCATCATACACAAGAATACGCGTGCGTGAGTCAATGTTCGCTCGTATGTGAGGCCTTGTCGAAGAGTATCCTGTAGGTGGGCCATCGTACGTGTTTTGTTTTCGATGCAAACTCGCGGAGATGAACAGGCCTGGTAAGACGATTGTATGTAGGTAGGTACTATTAAAATGTAATTTTAACTCATTGGTTTTGTCTCATATTTGAGGAATGTACTATGTATCATGAGTAGAGTCTTCGTTTAAAAGGATGCGAACGATTTAAATTTCAATAGGTAGACAAAATTGATAATCCCAACTAATATTATAAATGCGAAAGTAACTCTGTCTGTCTGTCTGTCTGTCTGTCTGTCTGTCTGTCTGTCTGTCTGTCTGTCTGTTACGCTTTCCCGCTTAAACCTCGCAACCGATTTTGATGAAATTTGGCATAGAGATAGTTTGAGTCCCGGGAAAGAACATAGGATAGTTTTTATCCCGGTTTTTGAAACAGGGACGCGCGCGATAAAGTTTTTCTGTGACAGACAAAATTCCACGCGGGCGAAGCCGCGGGCGGAAAGCTAGTTTTTAATAATCAAAAATTTAAGCTTTCTCCAGTAACACTGATATTATTATACTGTGACTCATCAAAGTCATCATTGTCAAAAATATTGACAAATCGCGAACTGTCACGGCCAAAAAACTGACACGCGTCCGTCCTCCGTAAGCGCCACCGCGCGACTGATTGAGATTGTCCAAGCCGTCATGGACGATTTTTTCCACATTTTTTAACATAGTAACTAAATAAGACGCAATATAAAAATTTCATCCGTTAAAAGCCCTCAAGTTATTTCTGAACTTTAGTTTAGTAAAAGATTTAGAATCTCAAATCGCTTATTTTAAAAATAAAACCATAAATAGAAAACGAATAGAGGTAACTTTGGGAATTTATTCTATCGAGTCAACTTCATCAAATCGTGTTTCCATCCGTTAATAGCCCTAGAAAATATCCTCAACTATGCCCAAAAAAAATCTTAGCCTTTAATTTTACTGTTTAGTGCCTCAAAAATGAAAAATGAAAACCTCATTTTCGCCATTTTCTCTGCTACCCGGCCTTAAAAACGTGATCTCGGGAGGCCTGCGGGAAACTAATGAAGCATAATGAAAATATGGGACTTTCATAAACCAAGTCCCTCTTTTCAGTATTTCTTATTACAAACAAATAGTTTGTGCCTTAGTATAGTATCAAGCCATCAAAATAATAAATAATGGCTCTGCTTATGAAATTATCTGTATCTATCTTTTTATCGATCCTCGGGTTCACTTTAGTAATTTAGTAGTTTAGGTTAGCTAACTATGTAGTTAGTTAGGTTTTAGGCTTTTAGTAATTTATTAACGTCACAGTTCGGATAAATTGACACAATTATACACATACAATATTTTAGTGCTTGTACAGGCATTTACATAGGAAAGCTAAATCGGTGTACACGCAGGCGGCTTTTAGATAATCTTTAAGGTAGGTAATTTAATAATTATATTGAAAATTTATACAAAGGTTATCTTTCCCAACAGTAAACATCATCCGAAACTTTCAACATTTCAAAGTTTTTTAGCTAAGTACCTATCCACCCACGATATTGCGCAGCAAGTTAAATATAGTACATTTATAAAAGAAAGACCTAATTATTCGGTTTAGTGATACCTAAATAAACATATCAGTAAAGTTATGACGGGTCTCCGTAAACTGGTCGAATTCGCGCCCGTTTTCTCCCACGCGGGGGCTTTTACTTCAAGTTTTCCCTCTGAACATGAAGGTGAATATGTTATTAATTACAAAATGCGTAGGCGACTGTGGCTCTAAGTGATTATGGAGAGGCAAATTAAAAGCTTTTGAATTCATTATGAAAAATCTTAAGAAATTATGTAGAGCTCGTTTATTGTGACGATTTTGTACAAATTTAGAGGTTCCGTTTACTAACCATACCTACCTAGTACTATTTTACTCAAAACTCGCTCTGAAGAAAATATTAAAGCAAAAGCTCCACTCAATTATCGCATCATCTTATCTTTTTTTTTAAATAATATTTGTTTTAATCTATCTTTTATAGTGCTAACTCTATTAAACTGAGAAACACCGTTACATTTAAAAGAACCATTTGATAACGAGCACGGAAACGCGGTTTGTTGGAGACAGCTTATCGTTGAATCTATGCTTTGAATCAAACATGTTGACGAGGTCACGATCCTCAACTTTGAAGAACATACCTAGGAGGTTGACTTCAGAGTAACGGAAAAAGTACGTAGGTAGTATAAAACGTATTTTTGCTCTTCACAAGATACTTGGACTTATTAACTCGTTAGGTGAGTTTGAAAGTGTCTCCGGCTCTTAGAGGTAACGTGAATTTCAAAACACGAGTCTCTTTACATTCGGGTGACTTCAGATAGCTTTGATTTCCAGATGTATCACAATAGTTACCAGTTTGGTCATAGACTTGGATAATGTGAAACAATCTTCTACCTGATTATCCTAGAAAAAATTTACACAGAATGTCAAATAAGAAACTCGAAAGGCATAAATAACATCGTTCAAGCCATGCCCGATTCTATGGCACTCCTTACTCCTTACCCTTGCAGTAAGAACTAGAAACGCTATGAATCCAAAACAACAAAAGCTGTTAATTACTTAAATACAGGACTCCTTAGGTTCCTGTGGCGTAAATCTTTTTCAGGAACAAGAAATCATTGGATTACAATCGAGATTCCAACCTAATGATCGTCCCGAACCCGATCGTGCTGTATATCTATAGGTTGCTATATCGAACCCTATGACGTAGGCATGCCCTTTCGTTCGCCCACGCAAGCAGAACGACCCGCGCACTTTTATTCCCACCCAAAAAAAAACCTGAATTAACAATGATACCACTATAAATACACCTTATAACTTAAATTCATATCCAATACCTACGTACCTACTTAGCAAATAAGTGTATACCTAATATGCGGTATAACTAGCCTATGTCACGACACGACTGCCACTAACTAAGCACGCAACACAACAAACAATAAAGATGGTTGATAATTTAAGAGTTGGATTTAAAAATAAATTAAAGAAATGTAGAGTTTACAAACATAACGCGAACATAAAATTTTTGGTTTGTGTAACAGGTTTCAAGAGGCACAGACATGGCGAACTTTGCAGAAAAGCACAAAGATGATTTTAAAACAATATGGCGTTTGGAATCGCTTACCGTTTAGAGCCGTCGCTGTGCGGAGACCATATTCGAGGTATACCGGAGCACTTGAAGCCTCAAAACAGGCACTGAAACTCAGGTTGAGGCGATTCCGTCGGACGCCAGCTGTGGACTCAGAGCGCGGGCCTGCGCACTCCGCTGTATCGATCCCTGGCTCGTCCATTCACGTGTTGCCACTTCTGCCGCCTACATAACGACGCACCGGCCTGTGTTAGACACCAATCATCATTAGATAACGCGATATTAGGCGAGCTTACACTTGAAGCACTCCACTCGGACACCAATTACACTGATGCGATAAATGCGACGAACTTTTTTCATGGGAGATGATCTAATAAAATCTTTTTCTATGACAATTCTGTTTCTGTAGTGCAAATTGGGTAACGATTCACGGGTGAATAGGACGTTTGTGTATGTCGCCCACGCTCAAGTTATCGCTGAACCCTGAATGCTAATGACGTTGTTGCGATAGGCACGAAACGGTCGATGTCACCACATAAAAACAAAGAAACATTTTAGTCACTTACATTAATAAAGTATTCAGAATTTCTTCAGGCTAGCGTTTGTTTGTTGGCACCGGTAGTTTTTGTTACCTACCTCTCCATTCGTGGCCCGTTGCCAACTAGCTAGGTGACACTCCGTGAAACACTTCTGATAAATTGATATTTATTCAATACCGTTTTTTAATAATAAATAAGTGAGGTATAGATAGGTACTTTTTCAGGAACATAGTCGCAACTTTTGAATTACTTAATTAGTACGCCGCGGTATCAACAGCTAAATTATTTATAAGTGTAGAGGAAATCGCACCTAACCGTACCTTACTTAGATATTTATTGCGGAAAATAATTAAATAACGGTGTACGGTGAATTAAATTCATGAATGAACACGGATGGTTTGTTTTCAGTTGGGTATCTACATTTGTAACTAGGTAATAACTTAGATAAGTACTTACCTGCAAACTTGACTGCCTCATTTACGATAACACCCACGTAAAACGTCTGTTGAAAAATTGAAGAACAGTCTGCCATTTCTGCCAGCGATAAACTTTAACGGCTGGATGAAAACCGATGTTTTTGTTATTGTCGACAAATCTGTTTACGAAATACGGATAGTTGTGTAATATGAGATCTGTTGACAAAAACGAATTAGTTCAACAAATCGATACTATTTGTTTCAAATTCAATTCAAACAGTAAAATCAATCGAATTTTCTGCTTCTGACACATCCACTTATTGTCGTGTGAAAATCATGATCATGTGCATATTTCATACATTTCAGTAGGTATCATTTTTTTGTGGTTTAACACCCACACGCGTCTTGAAATTACCATAATAAAAGTGCCGCATGCCTATTGTATTACGATTACGAATGAAACATTTCATAAAAAATGTGTAGAATACATTTGTTTTAGTCGACTGAAGAAAAAGAGAACTTGGTTTTCAGTGGTCCAAACTGTAAAATATTGATAATTGTGCTGTCATCGCGTACTGAAGACGGTATCCTAGGGAAAGTGGACTGTAATCTAGCTACTGCAACCCCGGAGGTTCTTAGTAAGAAAAATAACTTTTTGCAAACAAGAGTTTTAATATCTCCATATAAATAATATCATACATGTAAATCTTAGGACTGTACATTTTTACATGTTCTGAATATTTTTGTCAGTAAAGTGGCTTATTACATAACACAAATTTTGTTTCTTAATCAATATTGCTGGCATGCTTATATAGTTGGGGAAACGGATTTCACAGACTAACGGCCGGTGATTCAATTGCTACATTACTTTAAGTTATTATAACTGTAGAATAAAATTGGACAATTTATAAAATGACTGACATTATGTTCTTCTTTTGTATGTAGAACAAGAAAGATTGGATATAAAGTTCTATGAAACGATATCGGAGAATAGATTCAATTTAACCTCAGGTAGATCTGAATATTTTGGACATCTTTGAATATGTAGGTAGACTTTCCATAATAATCATAACAATCATCAATAATCATAACAGTTTGTTTTCTAATAAACGCTACACGAGTGCTGTACGCCCTTTTATACATTTCCATAAAAATTCGCGTGTGTAACTTTTGTCAGCAATGACGATTAAAATTACAGGGTGGCCAGCAATATAATTAAGTTTAGAATAAAACACAATAAACCATAAAACATAAGTAAATGATAAAAGGTTTGTTCAATTGCCATATTTACCTGTTTGCACAGCTGGGTGGTTTCACCAATTCGTTTAATTTACCATACCTATAAAATCTAAGTGATATGTTCGACAAAACTTAAAAAGTATTATTACATAATGTAAAAGCACTGAGTTTTTTAAATAACTAAACCTAACATTCAAGAGAAGTAAAAAAGGTATGTAAATAAGCAGCCATAATATCCGAAACATCTTAAAAATGTTACAAAGAAACTTAGAAAGAGACACCTATCATTACAGAACGAGCTCATAGAGCGCTGCCTCTTTCACTTGTGCACGACAAAAATAAGTGAACAATAATAAAATACGAAAAATGTAAGTGATATGACTTTACGTAGAGATAATTATCATAAGGCCTTATGTACATTTAGCACAAAAAGCGAATGACCGTTTACTTACCTTTAGAATTGTTTATCCATCCATTTATTAATACAAAAATATATACATACATACTTGCATATTCAATTATGTGTAGTAAAATATGTTAACAATATCAACTTTAAACATAGTGTTATGAAAGTGTTAATCATATCTATATACATTTATACATTTTCGTTACGCAAGTCGGGCAAGATAAAAAAATTGCATTGATGGTGGATTTATTACAATTCTTAATAGGACACGTAACACACCGGATCTGTTGTATACGGGAATACTTGGCTACACACATCGCGATATCGCGAATCTTCGGGTTATCGCAATGTATATGGCCCAGGTGTGAGAAAGACCTCGCCCTTTTTGGCGTTTCTTCGGCAGTGCACTATAATTGGCTGAAGTGATAATGATGACAGCTCCGGTGGGTTTCGGCCATAAATGTGATGAAGAATATTGACTGAGCACATAATTAATCTAACAGGTACAAAATAACGAGGCACCATGTGATGTTTGACCGAGTATCTTTTACTATTCTATTATTTATATTAGCACTAAAGATTCGAGTTTGTGTAAATCAGTTAAACTTTAAATAAACTTTAATTTAGTAAATAATGTAAAAATTGCTTATTTTGACTTAGACTAAACAAAATATGATAAAACTAATCAAGCATTACACAAAATACGTCATATACGAAATAGCTGAAAATTCGAAAAGAACATCAATATGCATATTGTTAAACAATATTTACCTAATTATTATTACGCGTCAAATTGAGAACCTTCTTTTTTAAGTAGGTTTATAATATCACAAAATTAAACCACCAGCACTGGTTTCGCCATGACTTTTAACTAAAATTATTAAGCCAAAATTCGAGGCAAATAAGTCTTGTAAAACGCAGTCGAAATTGCTAACTAAACTACTAATAATACGTCAAAAATCAAAGTAAAAATTAGAAATTGGTAATTTTTGCAAATGTTGCAATAATGCTTTCATAACTATCGAATTAAAATCTCACTGCAAACGGCAAATATGCGTTAAAAGGCACAAAAATTACAAAATTTAGGTAACCATTTTTGCACTAAAATCATCACACTAATATTGAAACTGATTTAGATTATACTATTTTGGTTTCGAGGGGCACGGCGGAGCGGGGCGATGCGGTCTCGGTACTGATTCTTCGTACACTTCGTCGTAAAAACTAGAATTCATATTTCTACTGTAAATGCCTTGGTTGCTCGCTTCCCCGATCTCGCTGTAGAAGTTGCTCGCGGTGTCGTTCACTTCATCGTAAGTGACTTCACCTCGGGAGGTAGACGCAACACTGCCCCCATAGTTGCCTCCATACGCTGCATAATTACTGTAGTCTACGTTCTGATATTTTAATGCGGAGTAATTCTTCGAATTCTCCATCGAATCGCTGAAATTCTGCAGTTTTTCAACCTCGTCTTCGTACTTCGGCACGTAAATGTTTTTCTCGTAGTCGTTTCTCGTCTTCGCGCCGGTCGGCGTCGACAGCTTCGTGTAGTAGTCCTTCGTCTCGAGAATGAACTGCTCCTGAGCGGGATTCATCTCGAAGTTGTTGTAGATGGGAATGTCTTTGTACCTATCGTTGGCCGCGTTACTGGCGCCAGTAACGGACGTAGATCGCGTGTCGGCGTACACGCCGCTATTCGAGTAAATGTTTTCACTGTTTGTGTTCTTAGATCTGAGATTCAAGGATTCGGAGATTCGGTCGTCCAGCGACATATCCGCTAAGGACGAGACGACGGTTGATTCGTTGACGTTTCTTTCTAGAGAGAGAGCGTTGCTATTCGCATATGTACCGGGAATGGTCCCGTACGCTGACGTGTTTGGGAGAGAGTTGTTTCTGTTGTTTGACGTCATGTTATTGTAAATGTTGGTGCTATCTGAGGTGGACGATGTTGTAAAGCTATTGGTTGAGTATCGTTGAGATTCGTTGGCGGTTTGGTTGGTGTAGGGATGTCTATCGTAGTTTGGTCTGCTGGTACCTTGCGCGGGCCAGAACTGTGAGGTGTCGAAGGGATCGGGCTGCGCTAGGGACAGATGGCTGCTGCTAGGCAGGGCTAGGTTATCTAAGGACTTAGCGCCGTAGAGATTCGGGCAGTGAGGCCCGCTTTGGCTGGAGGTATAGGACGGAAGACTTTCGATGCTTGGCTCGCCCCAACTGGCTTCGTGACCTGTAACAGAATAAAAATAATTATGTAAGTAAAATATATACAGGGTGTCCCGTAATGTAACGTCAAGCCGAAACTGGGTGTTGAGGCAAGTTATGCTGGTTATCAGAAAAATATTAAAAAAAATCTATGTGGCATTTTGTCAAAATAATAGGCATTTAAATAAAAACAAAAAATTCTACTCCCGGTGACGGTCTTTTTACTCGTGTTGCCACAAATCTTCACTTTTTCCAAATTTTTTTTTTGTTATGTAACCCTGAATAATGCTTCTCTAAATTGTTATCAAAATTACAAAACCAGCTGCTCCAGCTTGGATGAAAAAAATACATTATTCCCAAAAAAATTTTCAAAATAAAAATTTTGCCTAGTTTAAACTGACTGTACTGAAAAAAAAATGTACTACGCGAGTGTGGCAAGTGACGTCATAATTTGGCGCATTTAGTAAGGATTCCAAAATGGTATAACACTTGGTAAATTCTTGCTGTAATTGTCGACAATTTTTGTTTTTTTTGGAAATAATCCCGTTTTTAACTTTATCTACCTTGGTTAAAAATTATTATTCTAATGTGCCCAAAATTCAAGTTTCTGGCTTAAGTGAGGTGGAGAAGCCATTTTAAAAGGTATGAGCGGGACGGAGAGGGCAATCTTACCAAGCAGGGATGTTATGGATATCCGTAACCATAACCGAAACTATCGGATATCCGAAATAAAAAAATATCCATAACCGTAACCGAAACTGATTCAAAAGTTACGGATAGTTTCGGATAAAGGCGGAGTCTAAGGGTACAATTCCAAACTGCAAAACTCTATGAAATCTGCAGTACACACGCCGCAGCTGCAATGCCGCGCTGCCGATTTCATAGAGTTTTGCAGTTTGCGGTTGCAGTTTGCGGTCTGCGGCCCGTCTTGGAATTGTACCTTAAATCTTAATATTTTTTACCAACTTGTCTGGCATTCCCTGGCACCATCTAATATGCCAGCCTGTTTTACCTTTATCATACATAGGTGTCGTCTTAGTTGGTACATAAAGTAGCTATGTGGGTCACGCAGCATCTTGCTATTTGAATTATACCTACATTTTTGAAATTCTAATAATTCCGTATACGAAATTATCCGAAACTTTCAGATAATCTGAAATGATTTCATACCCGTGACCGTATCCATAACCGAAACTTCATATCCTTATTATCCCTGTTACCAAGTACAAGTGCAGGCAGAGCAGGTAGTAACGGCGCGCACGCACGGGTGACTTTTGTCACAGTATGTCAACTACTAATTATTGTCATGGTGACAAAAATTTCTGTGACTGACTGTACGGTAGTCAGTCACGGAAACTTGAATTTTGGGAACATTAGAATAATAATTTTTAACCACGGTAGATAAAGTTAAAAACGGGATTGTTTCCAAAAAAACAAAAATTGTCGACAATTACAGCAAGAATTTACCAAGTGTTATACCATTTTGGAATCCTTACTAAATGCGCCAAATTATGACGTCACTTGCCATACTCGCGTAGTACATTTTTTTTTCAGTACAGTTAGTTTAAACTAGGCAAAATTGTTTTTTTGAAAAATTTTTTGGGAATAATGTATTTTTTTCATCCAAGCTGGAGCAGCTGGTTTTGTAATTTTGATAACAATTTAGAGAAGCATTATTCAGGGTTACATAACAAAAAAAAAATTTGGAAAAAGTGAAGATTTGTGGCAACACGAGTAAAAAGACCGTCACCGGGAGTAGAATTTTTTGTTTTTTTTTAAATGCCTATTATTTTGACAAAATGCCACATAGATTTTTTTTAATATTTTTCTGATAACCAGCATAACTTGCCTCAACACCCAGTTTCGGCTTGACGTTACATTACGGGACACCCTGTATATAAAAAGTTATTACATAATGACTTGTAAAGGGCTATGTTACCTATTTCGGGAACATCAATAGGCTCGTCCAATAAGGACACGTTCTGGCTCACAGGTTTCTTCGTGGGTGATGACAGTTTCGTAGATGGCGGAAGATCCAAATCAATTAAAAGATCTTCTTTGACTGAAATGATAAAAATATTTCATATTAATTATAATGTCAACAAAAATCATAATATTTACAGTTTCATTTTATTTTACGCTACATAAAACTAGCAATCGCAAGAAACAACAATAGAATGGAATGGAATGTTTCGATGAGACAGCTTTATCGTAACTTATTTATGTATTTCCATTCTCGCAATAAAAGTGTGAATTAGACTACCACGTACAGCAACTGCACATAAACTTATGAGCAAATACCGTCTGAACATTGTAAGAAAACGGATTCGATAAATTGTTACCGCAGGGCGTCATAAGCAGTCTTATATCCTACCTAACTAACAGTAGTTAGCTAACTAACTGAAACTAACCTTGATTCAAACTCCTAGAGTACGCGTCCCTAGCAGAACGCGTCAGCCCTAACCCTCCAAGCGCTCTATCATTGACCAACTTGTTGTAGTCCAAGTGTTTGCCCCCAGTGTTACCGCAGGGCGTCATAAGCAGTCTTATATCCTTCCTAACTAACTAACTGAAACTAACCTTGGTTCAAACTCCTAGAGTACGTATCTCTCGCAGAGCGCGTGAGCCTTAACCCTCCCAGCGCTCTATCGTTGACCAACTTGTAGTCCAAGTGTTTGCCCCCAGTGTTGCCCACGCGCATAATAAGCAAAGCGGTTTAGCATATTATACTGAAACTAACTGAAACCAACCTTGGTTCAAACTCCTAGAGTACGCATCTCTCGCAGAGCGCGTCAGCCTTAACCCTCCAAGCGCTCTATCGTTGACCAGTTTATTGTAGTTGAAGTGTTTGCTCCCAGTGTTGCCGCCGCGCGTCGAAGAAGGCTGCGTGGATTCGATCGTGCGCCGCTTGCGTAAGACCACCTCCAAGTCGTCCGACGAACCGTTGGGGGTTATTGATGCTGTTGAATTTGTTGATGCTGTAAACATGAGATTTTTTGTTTTAAATGGAGGGCAAATTAATTTATTTAGGTACAAATTGAGTATAGGGTTTAACGCTTAATTCAGTCGGTGCCTGAGATATAGGAGCGGCACGAGAGGGTGTTTTTGAGACGTCTTCTTCTTCTTTGGTTTATGGCGATGAACTTTGAGACGTCAAAATTCAGTGAGACTTCAGTGGGTCTAGACAAAGTGCAAATTATAATCGCAAACCAGTCGAAAAGTGGTCGAAAAGCCCCTTTTTTGTATGGAGTTTTGACGGATTCGATTTTCGATTCGATCAAAAAGTGCGTTTTGTCTAAGGGGGCAGATTTGCATGCTATGTCAAGTCATATGTCAATGTCACCCTTCCCGTGCCGCTTCCATGCCTCAGCAGTTAGTTTTTAATTTGCTGTAAGCATTAATTTTAGTAGCTTTAAAATTATTCAATTTAGTTCATGAGCTAGTGACGTCGAAGGTTCTTTTTGCCATTTAAAATCTATGGGAGAATAACAACTACATACATGTTTGTTTATAATGGAAAAATTATAAATCACAGTGATTCATGTGAATGTTATCTGCACTTAATCTTTATCTGAGAGAAACACAATGTCAACATTACTCATCTGTTTGTTAACGATAATACGAAATATTTCAGGGGTCGCGTCACGCCATTTTTATTTTTCAGGAAAAATATTATGAAAAGAAATTTACGAACATAACACATAATATTTATCTTCAAAAAGGCCTTGCATTGTCTTACAGTTTCATGAATTTACAATATTAAATATGTGTATTAAGTATCTTGGGAAGTTTTCTAATTTACATAGTAAGTGCGTATTTTACTTTGTGTTTATTTTCAATTGCATGACCAAAACTTAATATTCAAAAATACTTTGATTCAAAATCATGCTTACTTTTTAAACCCTAAAAAGTGTGTGACTAAAATTTTCGTTTTTGGTGTCTTCCAAGTGGATCAACTTTACGTTGATGATATCATCATGTCTTAAAAGGCTGTGACTGCTGTGAACCGATTGACACCATACATACATTAAGGCTACTTGTACACGAAGTATTTACTACACTTCGTAGCATGGGACTTATATGATACCCACAAAGTTTCGCTTGTAGCACTTACAGGGCAGATATGTACCATCCTAGACTGCATCCCACTTAACATCAGGTGCGATTGTGGTCAAATAACTGCCTTGTTATGCATAAAAAAAAAGATCTTTGTTTACATCCTTTTTGAAGCTATGGATGCAAACTATCAACCAAAAAGGAGAACTAGAGGTGCAAAAGTGGTTGCCGGATTGGTTTGAACAGTTTGCAAGTCACTGATTTGTGTAAGCAGTAGAAAAAGTGAGTTAATAAACTCAATTTTTTTTTCACTGATAAGATCAAACATTATGACAAACATCCGACTCTCGGACTTATTAGCCACTCCGTACGACTTGTCCGTAACCGTAAGTCCAGTGTCTCATATGCATTTTTCCTCATGGTGGAAACCCAGCCTAAGGATTGCAAGCAATGTTTACTTATGTAAAGCATGTGTGGGATATCACGTTCACGTCACAGTCGTGCCCATTGTATGACGCCATACATATTCAAGCAGGCCCGCCATGTTTATTCAGGAGACCATATAACTCAATTAGTCACTGTACGCTATCGATAACACATCTATTTACAAGATTAGCGGCACTCAATGCCAAGCCAAAGTGACGCTGTAAATGCTGTAATTCTATAGTAAATACAAGGATTAAGATCGAAATTCGCATGACGGTTATGGTGACTTTTTAGCTTGATTGTACTAGAGTTTAAGTTATTAAACCTTTATGTGGTAATTTGTAATAACATTCTGCTTCTAAGTCCATATCCATTTGTATGAGCGTGCGTACTCATTCTACTTGAATACTAGACGTTGTCTAATAGCAAGAAGTGTTATTTACATGTTTGTATTATCACGTGTATTGTTTCAAAACATTGTACACGAATACCACCAACAAGGTGAAGTCTTGTAAGAATCCTTGTTACTGTATTTATGGCTCAAACTTGAAACTAACATAACATGACATGTCAATTGTTTTTATGTTACGTCTATTATTACTTATTTTAAGACAAGCAATTTTTTTAATGTGTATTCTAAATAGACGCGATAAAGCTTATTACTCTTTGACATTAAGACTTCAAATTACGATGTCATAACATTAGACACTGACTGTACTAGCGACTGAAGCATTAGAAGACTCTTAGGCTAAGAACTCACGGCACGATTTTCACCCGCGCCCGCGGCGGTTGTGGAATGCGGTTTTATTTCAAAACTCACGGGAGCAGTTATTTGCGCGGTTATTTAAAGAACTCACGACGCGATTTTCAACCGCGCCCGCCGCGGCTGCGGGTGAAAATCGCGCCGTGCGCTAACACAGGTACAAAATGGTCGCCCGCCGATCGGGCGACTTTCGCGCGGGCGAAAACTGCCGAGGCTGCGGTTACCGCGGCCCGCGCGATTCTACCGCGCCCGCTGCGGGCGAAAACCGCGTCGTGAGTTGTGCATTCGTTTTTACATAAGTATCTGCATTCTACAGAAGCTGCGGGCCCGCAACCGCCGCGGGCGCGGGTGAAAATCGCGCCATGAGTTCTTAGCCTTAACCAATGAAAGTAAAAGCAATTGCGTACTCGCACCTATGAGGTTTACGATTGCTGTAAAAGGAACACTGACGATACCCTTGCATAATAATGGTGACGATTATGGCAGATGGCAGTACAGTTCTTGTAATAATGTTGTAACTAACTCTAGTAAACATAGTACGTATATTCTTTAGCTTAGGGCTTAGCTAATAAATAAAGACATGTATCGTTTTCAATGTCTCGTTTTAAGGTCTCTTATATATAAGATAACTATATTCCCACTGCCGTATAAAGGGTTAATAGTTCTAGCGCTGCCACTTTTCAGTTATTATGACTAGAGTATCAAAAAATACGAACCTTTGCGCACGGGAGAGTCCGTTTGTGGCTTTTTGCTCGTCGGAGTGTGCTTGCTCTTCCCTGACGCCACTAAAGTGCTGTAAAATAACAATTATTATGAAAAACATTTGTTCTAATATCTACTAATAAATTATACCGCAATACGATGTGCATGTTTATTGTTCATAAAACAAAATCATAAATGTATGGTATTCGAAGTGTATGTTTAATTGTTTATTCAAAAATTTATAACATTGAGGTATATGTATTTAGTGGCTGCTGATTATGTGGGAAATACCGAAACCACTAATTGGATTGGATTATTTTCCTCCTTCCATAATAATTTTCCCTGTAAATTACATAAATATTTTGCCCACAAAATTCAGATACGGTTTATTTTTATTTGGATAAGGTGTAATTATTTTACCTGGGAAAAAGTCCGACTTCCAATGTCCGTTGGTTCTGCCCTTTCCACCAGTGCAGCTCTTGTCTCTTGTCTATGAGAACAATCGCGTCTCCCGACTCTATGGTCATTTGACCTTGTCTTCGGTAGCTGTAAAACAATAAAATTGCTAAAAAAGGCTATAAAATAAATTAATTACTTCATTTGAACATTTATCATCATGATCACGACAGATAATTATTCGAAAGCGCGGTATTTTACTACAAATGTTAATAACCATGAAATTACTGGAAAACGCGAATCGTTTTTGCTTTCTACACGATATTTTAGCATTTCATAACAAAACTGGAGTCGGCATTCATAAATAATTAGATTATGTATTATGATATCGGCAATTAAATGCACGCACATAATTGACATAATAGTATAGTAATAGTTATTAACGTTATGATAACAAAGATAACATTGGATTAAAATGCTATCCTCATTATAATTTATCTGCAAATATTTAACTAGATTTTTTTTTATGTCATTAAGGCCAATATAAATTGTAGAATCGATTTGTAAAGCGAAATAAATAGCCAATTTGTTTATGAATCATACATGACAAGGCATACTTGTCAATAATAAATCAATCATGAGATCAAATGTATTATGGTATAGATCGTTTCATCCACGAAGACGCGCCCCACCACTCTTCGCTAATGGTTGAGTGCTATCGGTACATGCTAAATTATCCATGAGTCCACACGCACACTACAATAATGACGCTCGGATTGCTCGGATCAAACACCCCGCACCCCGCGCTTCCCTCGATCAAAAATTGGGGGACGCGTCTTTGTGGATGAAACGATCTATACAATGTAGGGCTATTATACGGTTTCTTTGCAAAATAGCATCTATTACAACTGTATAAGATGCGTCAATGTTCTTACCTAAACACCGCGATGGCCGTCTCAGACTTATTGGTGTCCATATACCGCATGATGCCAGCGAAAGTCGGCCTCTCCTTAGGGTTGAGGTCCCAGCACTGCATCATTAGCATGTAGTCTTGTAGATCTTATAAGGTCTACCTACATTAAGCACAATAGTGCTATTATCTGTACTTACCTAAGCGCCGCGATGGCCGTTTCAGACTTGTTGGTGTCCATATACCGCATGATGCCAGCGAAAGTCGGCCTCTCCTTAGGGTTGAGGTCCCAGCACTACACCCTAAGCGTGCAGATCTAATAAGATCTACACAAAGCACAATAGTGCTGTTGTCTGTACTCACCTAAGAGCTGCAATGGCCGTCTCAGACTTTTTCGTGTCCATATACCGCATGATGACGGCGAAAGTCGGCCTCTCCTTAGGGTTGAGGTCCCAGCACTGCATCATAAGCTCGTAGACCTTATTGTGCTGTCGTCTGCACTTACCTAAGTGCTGCGATGGCCGTCTCAGACTTATTCGTGTCCATATACCGCATGATGCCGGCGAAAGTCGGCCTCTCCTTGGGATTGAGGTCCCAGCACTGCATCATGAGCATATAGACATCGGGCGGGCAGGCGTTGGGCGCCCTGAGCCGTTGACCCTCGCGCATTATGAGGCGCAGGATCTCTGAGCCGTTCAACCCTGCATAGAAAGAAACGTTGGGTTAAGGACTATTTTCGTATCGTCAAATGACTGCTTGCCGAAGATTGGCGTATTGATATTTATTTCAAAAACTAACAGTTTAATGTGAAGATAGAATATATCTTTTGAAATCAGCCCTCATCATGAAAGTATTACAGACTTCAATTAAGTAAGTCTAATTAATTATGTTCAGGCCATACAAAAGTAAAAAAACACAACATAAATTAAAAGGAAATGAATATTTGATACCACTGGAAATGTAAATCAACCTACATATTTAATTTATTTTAGTGAACTTGAACATGCAACAGGTCAAGGTCAATGGAATATTTATAAATTGTCAGTGTTTTTTTTTAATAAATAGAACCATAAAAATAAATCATTTGAATTAAGGTGCTATCGTGATACATATTAAATCTTTTACGAGATCGGAAGTGCACATATTAGGTGCGGTCATTGCCTGGCCTTCGCGCATTATTCGCCGAAGTATCTCTGACCATTCAAGCCCGAAGGAGGCCAAGTGAAACATTGAATTTTGTGTAACGCATGTCAGTGTTACAGTAATACAATCAAAATTGCATATTTTGATAACACAGATTAGGAAAAAAATACATAAATGAGTAGGTACCTTATCGCTCATCAGTTAATAATCAGTAACCTTCAACTAAAGGAAAACTATTCTAAATGCAATCTGAAGGCTGCATACTTGTAGAATACAGAGAACTTTTTAACCATGTGATAAGACTATGAAAATATTTTTGACAAAATCAGTACAGTTTTTTACTTTATGCGACACAAGCAAAAAGCGCTATTTGGCGCGATTCAAAATTATGTTTTTAAAAGAATCGCTTGTCGCCGCTGCAACTTGAAATCAAAGGAATCAGCTTTTTTAGATCATGACCAGTCACTTGCTAGGGAACCTAAAGATATCTTTCATTTGTTCAGATCATACTTACAACTCTTCAATATTTCTTCAGAGCCATCATCTGCTACTGACACATAGTAATGGTAATGCTCGCATGAGATGTGTCTACAGACAGCAAAAGGTACTAGATATTCTTACCCATCCAAGGTTCCTCCCCAAAGGTATACATCTCCCACAGCGCGACAGCAAACATCCAGACATCTGACGCGTGCGAAAACTGTCGCGTGCGCAACGATTCAAGCGCACACCACGGGAACGGAACGCGACGTCGTTCGTTCATCACGTAGCAATCGTCAGCGTCAGGTAACGATGATGTGTCTCAACAAGGGGCAAAAGTAGCTTTTGCTATATTCTTACCCATCCAAGGCTCCTCCCCACAGCGCGACAGCAAACATCCAGACATCGGACGCGTGCGCAACGATTCAGGCGCACACCACGGGAACGGCACGCGAAGCCGTTCGTTCATCACGTAGCATTCGTCAGCGTCAGGTAACGATGATGTGTCTCAACAAGGGGCAAAAGTACCTTTTGCCATATTCTTACCCATCCAAGGTTCTTCCCCAAAGGTGTACATCTCCCACAGCGCGACAGCAAACATCCAGACATCTGACGCGTGCGAAAACTGTCGCGTGCGCAGCGACTCAGGCGCACACCACGGGAACGGAACGCGTCGCCGCTCGTTCATCACGTAGCAATCGTCAGCGTCAGGTAACGATGATGTGTCTCAACAAGGGACAAAAGTACCTTTTGCCATATTCTTACCCATCCAAGGTTCTTCCCCAAAGGTGTACATCTCCCACAGCGCAACAGCAAACATCCAGACATCGGACGCGTGCGAAAACTGTCGCGTGCGCAACGATTCAGGCGCACACCACGGGAACGGAACGCGACGCCGTTCGTTCATCACGTAGCAATCGTCAGCGTCAGGTAATGCACGCATGAGACCGAAGTCGCCGATTTTTACCTGATAAATTATTAACATTTTAGCAGCTATAAGCATTAACTCGGATCGGGTGAGGTACGCGTGAGGCCGAAATCACCGATTTTAAATTGGCAGAAACAAATGAGAAAACGTCAGCATAGAGAATATGAGGCTAAAATCACAGATTTTATTCTAATTTCAGAGGGTAATGGTCTGATCACTGATTTTTATATTAGGATTATTATTTGTATAGGAAGTGTTAATGTAATAACTAAAGGATGGCATGTTACAGCAGACAATGGCACATCAAATCAAACACTGGCATCTTATGCAGACATAATATTTTATGTGATATTGTTACAAATATGAGTTAATCATCTGATGTTCTGTTGATTTATTTATTTTAAATCTTTAATGCACTGCACACACAAAAAAAGTGGTACCTACAAGAGTTGATGGTATTTCTTTTTGTAATGTAAAAGATTAGATTTCCATCAAAAACGAGTGTAAAACCCTAGATTATAGATTGAAAGTAGATAGTATTACAGTTATGTAAACAAGCCTTGTTTTAAATAAATAAACAAAAAGAAACAGTAACTGTTACTGTATGTATGAAATTATTACATGTGAATTATTATTGCAACTCTGTTGCAAATGTTGCAATTTCAGGTATAATTAATTCACTCACTCACCAGTTCTAAAGTAGAAAGCAATATATTTCTGCAGGCCAGATCTCTGTGAAGGAATCTATTTTTTTCTAGGTGTGCCATTCCAGCTGCCACCTGGGCTGCCCATTTTGATATGAAGTTCAATGACACTTTGCCATTTTGAGCTCTTAGATAGTCCAATAAAGCTCCCATAGGAGCAAGCTCACACACCATCATCAGAGGATGAAACACTACCCCATGAAGTTTGATCAAATTCAGGTGCTTCAAACTATGCATAGCCTCGACTTCTCGCCGAAAATCATCATAAATGCCAGGCTGTGAGAATGCATCTGCTTTCAATACTTTTACTGCTACAGGTACAGGTTGAGCCCCTTGGCTTGAAACCTTCCATTCACCTCTTTTTACTACTCCAAATGACCCATTGCCTAGTTCATTATGCAATCTGTAACAAAATGTAATATTGTTTCACATATTATGATTTCTTATGCAGTTGTTTTAACTTTTATCTGTGTATTTTAGAAGTAAATCATGTACACTAGTCAGAATTATGTATTTATAAAAATATCTCACTCATACTCACATAATATCTTTTTCTAAAATTATGCATGTTGTTCTTGTCTCCTCTTCAGCAGCAGGTTTCAAAGCTAAATCGGTCTTTTCTCTAGATATCGAACTTGAGGATGAACCAAACAGTTTGTTCCAAAACTTGCGATTCCAGAGTTGCAGCTTTTTCTTTCTCACAGCATCTAGCAATCTACGTACTCCTGGCTTACTAATGCCAATTTTCTCCAAATCTTCTGCATGCACATAGTCAAAGTGAGCCAATCTTGTGATCTAAAACCGAAATACATAACTGCATTACAAAAAAAATCCATTGCATCAAAGTATGTAATTAGAAACTACTTTATTTACCTGCAACTGATCTCTGATTGGTAAATAAAACTGTTCCAGTTGGACATGTTGGAGAATTTCACAAAGCCAGTCCGTGCCTGACTCCATCCTATTATGTTAATTCACGTGTAGAAAAGATAGAAAAGGTAGCATCTCAAGCAGGAAGTTATGAGTTACGACTGCGGATGATGGGAGCACCTTTTTAAAAACAACCACGATCTCTTATGACAAACTAATCGAATACACTTCCACTAAACAATTAACCTTTAATTATTAAGCTAGCAAAACAAACTTTTATCAGCTAAACAACATCGTATTTAAATGAAATTCACAAAAAACAAACGGATGCATTTCCCAAGAATTACTTACACTGACGTTTAGTAACACAGACTAAAAATATATACAGCTGTCACTGTCAGGTTGTTTTGACAGATCACTGAACAGTCCGAATCAGTGCAGAGAAGCATTTTGGTATTTTCATTTCTCAATAGAAAACACTGGCTGATGGATGGACGAATAAAATATTTTGATATTGTGATGGCTTTCACTACACTGTCAATCAAACATTCTTGGAGAAAATTGATTGCTTGTGTATTTATTATTTATTTCTAAGAATAGAGATTTCTACTTCATACTCTAGATTGCAGAACCTGTAAATAACTATAAAATGCAGAACTTTTCGGATGAAAGCGTTTCTCCAATAAAAGTTGTAGATTTTGGTTTTGTTCGTGTGGATACCGAAGCGGAGAAAATCATTGTAGTCGAAAACTCATCGGATGTTAGTTTTATTTACCTACTCCAGCGTTACATTTTAATGAATTTAAAAAGGTAATTTATTTTATTGCTTTCAATTAATGTTTCTGACTTGTGAATTAATGAATATTTTACAGAAAGTACTATCATACCGCGTGTCTTTGATGTATATTTTGAATAGCATCGATCGTGTATTTAATTTGACGATTACTTCAACTCCTGTAAGGCCAGGGGATAGTGCAGAAGTTAGGATTTTGTTCAGACCCCGGTTGTCTGGGCAATCGTATACAGACTATTACGTGATAGAAGATACTTCTGGAAGTATTTATAGACTGACTATCGTTGGAAAATGCTTTGGTAAGATTCTCTTTAAAGAATAAGTAAGTATCTTGACCTACATAAACCGATAACTCCATACTTCAATGCACCACCTTACTCCAGGCTCCAAATGTTGACTGGGAGAGTATGCCATAATGTGGCATTAGTTCGTCTACGAAGTAGGTAAATGTTATAATGTCCAACTTAAATAGGAAAGTTGTAATAAAGTTATTTTGCTAAGTTTGTATGTAAAGTAAGCTCCAGATAAAAAAAAAACACTATTTTGAGTATGTTATCATTTCATTTAGGTCCAGAGGTGTATCTTAGCAAAAGGAAACTTGTATTCCGAGTTTGTAAAAATGTATCGGAACATCGAAAGGCCGTGATAAATATAGTGAACCGATCGGCAGTAGAGACCACGTACCAGTGGCTTTTGCCTTTGGGTGGACAAGGCTACTTCCAGGTTAGAAATGTAGAATGCTCAGGTCGCTTTTTACGAAATAAACACCATTTGCATTGATTGAAACCATTCGAACCACATGAAGATGAGGTGATACAGCTTGCGATTCAATGATCCACATCGTCTGAAATTGAAATAGGTATATCGCGGTCGTACTTAGTCATTTGTATATCATGAGTAGGTATTTCCCATGATACCTGATGATGACGAATGAAACTTGCTGATAGACAAGAATCACGTAGAGTTGTCACTTGTGTGACTCAGTGACACGGTATTCGGGCAAGGCAATATTAGTGTTCGAGTGATTCAAACTATAACAGATAAAATAATAGTTCGTAGTTTAAATTACCTACTTTTCATTACATACTTACTGACCAATCTGCTGGTTGTTTCCAAACAGATATCCACCGGAAACTGTGGGCTTATCAGGGCTTACGAAACCATTACGACGACTGTAATATTTTCTGGCACCGCGCTCGGAATTTATACGGGAGAACTGGTCTGCCTAGTTTTGAATCAGGTAAGAAGGTTCACCTTTCAAGAAATGTTTTAGACCAATGTAGGTATAGATCTTTAAATCGTGTCGAAAATATGGTTCATATTTCCAGGAACCGCTTTTCTTGAACGCTCTAGCTACAGTAGTCCTACCAGGCAATCCTCTCTTCAATATCAACGACCATGTCTTCGAGAAGAATTGGAAGCGCAAGAGTCGCTTCACTCACCTCATGGAGAACAGTCTCAATCGGCTTAGCTACATTCCATCGGCGTCTGTGTTTGAAAGATACCTGGATTTCGGTATGGGCAGCGTCTCTGATATCACGAGGAATATATCGCAGACGCTGTGTGTTACAAACCACGAGCAAGAGGAGGGTTACATACAGTGGATGCCAGGTTCGTGTAACTACTTTAAGGCCCGATTCGACCAAACTTTTATCTGCGAATAACTCCTGTTAGGTATTACTGGCACATTGACAGTTGATATGGGAAATAAATGTTAAAACTGACGATTTATTCTGAGATTAATATTTACTCTTGTTTGGTCGAATCCACCCTAAGTGTACCTACCTAAAAGGAACTGCCATGCCATGATGCCAAGTGGAAAAAACAAGAGCTACGAAATTGTAATCTACCTTCCTGTTTGAGCAATAAAAAAGAAACGTACGACGGGCTACGTCTCAGATGTTTAATTAGATAATTCTCATGCGTCAAAGTCACACACAATTGCAACTACACAATCTCGTTGGCCAGATGGCCTACATAACGAGCAGTCGCATTTGACCGACAAAAAGCAGATGTAAAATATTTTTAGATCACATTCTCGTTGCAGATCCTGATAATATTTTTATAATAGATCCAATTGACACGGTAATCCCACCGAACGAGTCTAGACTGTTTACTGTGAGGTTTAGGTAAGACTCTATTTCCACGTTTCATGGAATTTTAAGATTCAGTAGGAACACCACATAAGTTTTCATAAAATATTTCAGGCCTAAAATAGTAAATGAGGTATACGGCTATCTAATATGCGGTGATTTTCAATACAAGAGGTATGATGATAGCGAAGACACGAGCACTGTCAAAATGAAGCACACTTGGTTCCGTATACCTTGTATCGGGAACACTTGGTCACCCTGCACAGAGTGGACTACAGAGTGGGATTGCCCAATAGAAGTGGTCCTCCCACCCACTGTGCCAGCAAGAACGACTTTCACAAACTTTATGTTGGCTAATAAACTTGAGATTCCTATGTATTTTAAGTTTGAAGCGCCTTACAGCACGTGAGTTATACTTAACGCCAGTTACAGTTCCTATCTAGGTACGAGTACATCGTCAAATTATACGAAATTAATGTTATTTTTCAGGAATTTTGTGGTTTTACCGATGTGCGGCATAGTTCAGAGTCGAGGGTGGCAAATAATATCAGTCGCGTTGGAACCGAAGTCTTTCGGCGATTATTATGAAACATGGGACCTAGTCATAAACAAAGTTCAGAAGGTAGGCACGTCAAACCAGCTGTGCTTACGGTAATCAGTTTTTTTTTTATGACGTTACGACGTTCTTCTGCAATTATTGGCTCCATGGCTGGCATTGGCTTATGAGTTTTTTTTATGCTAATTACTTGAACATTATCTTACGTAGTTGTACTTAATAGAGCATTTTGCAACTACACTGGGCTTTATTCTGATGTGATGTGGCTCTACACATGCTTCTAATACTTACCTCATAAGGCCCGTATCTGCTTCTGCGGCAATGCTGAGATCAGTCAAGTGGAGGTGATGTCCCACGGGTACAACCCTGCCACCCACGCCATGTACGAGTTTCCACCTACCGTCACTGGCTGCACCAATTACTGCACCGCCTACTTGCACAACATCACTAGGATGGAGATTCAGTAAGTTGCTTTACAGATAGCTATCATATTCTTTATTCCACCTTCTTCACCTAGGTTACCATATTTTACTATTTGTATCATTATTTCAGTATCCGAGTACTAAACAGCGTTCCTTGGCTGGGCGGCGCCAGCTCGGGGTCATTAGTTTTACCACCAAAAGAAATAGTGCGGTATCATTGGTGGTTCTTCCCTAAAACTCCTAACAAGGTCTACGAGACGACTGTGACCTGTTCTTGTGTCTGTTTGATTAACGGGAGGTTAGTTAATTTTCGGGTTGGACTTCCCAATAGGATTCATTTACATGAGTCACTAAACATCTAACGAATACCTACATAATACCTACTTGCAGGCCTGTTGGAGAGCCGACAGAAATCTTTATCCATATCACAGGGTTCTCTGAGCTTCCAGATTTAAGGGTATAGTTTGACTGCTGAAATAATTTGGCTTGATCATTCTTGCCGACTCTGATTATCCTGTCCGTTATTCCAGGTTCTTCCGAAATCAACAAACCTTCACGATATCGTGGTTGGAGAAAACTTAATGTTCTCAGTTACCTTATACAACTACGGGTCTTGTTTCTTCACCTCTAAGCTGTTTCACCTTATAGACGGATTAGAAGACGACTTCAGTGGTGACAGATTTGAAATAGACTCTACTGTAGTAAGTTTTGAGTTGGAATTTCTCTGTAATAGTAGAAGGTAGCAAGTATTATCCATTACTTTTTTGGACTGATGCACATTCTAAACCATGGTTTATTCTGAAAATTATCGTGATATATTCAACAGAATAGTTTGAAACCCTCTAACCACTGCGAAGTGAAAATGACTGTGACTCCCGATGGAGCTGGCCCTCGTCAGATTGACATAAAATATACGGTGCTATTCCGTACTGAACACGACGAGATAGAAGAAATACAGCCTATAAAGAAGACCATTTGCACGATTTGGTATGACGGCATTTATCCAACACCCAAGGTATGGATCGCATACTTATAGAGAAAGTAAAATTGAGAGAAAGAAATGTTTATGGTTTTCGGGTTATGGGACCCGGGACTTGTCGTTCAAAAACTACAGCCGAATCACTTATGTGTAGAGTCCTCAGTTTTCTTTGTTTACAGGTAAAACGTACAATTTCTGTAAAATGCCCAGTAATATTGAGCAACCATTGCGTTTGGAATATCGTAAATGTTAACGAGTAGGTAAAATTTAGAAGTTTTTCAACGAACTAGAATGATGAATAAAAGAATTCTTATATAAATGATTAACCATTACAGACTAAACAAAGCCTTCGAAGACTGCCGGCCTAACAAACCCCTCTCCGTAAACATCTTCGCCCCTGACTTATGTGTGAGGACAGGATTAGTGGAGTTCATTTTCGTGATGGGATGCCTTTACGCGGCCCCAGTGCCGTGGAGTCTGCGCAGAGAGAAAATATGCGACTGCAACATGATCGAAGTCCAGACCGGCATATCGACGTATGAAATGAGACATAAGTGCATACACAGACCGCTGGTTGAGCTGACACCGCTGAATGGCATGATAACGGTACATCACTAAACTATTTTGCATTACCTAAGATTTCAACATAATAATCATTTCATCATTCTCAGCCTACATCAAATTATGATAGCCTGATCCTTGCTTAGCAATTTTTTGCTCTTGACTTCCAAACCACCAAACATCAAGCCATCGATACATACAAAATCTTTATCTCTCTATCACAATAATGAGGTAAACGTGTATGCGACGGTAGTACTCAAATCCTATTTCATCATCATCATCTCAGCCATAGGACGTCCACTGCTTAACATAGGCCTCCCCCAATACTTTTCATGTTGCCTGGTCGACATCATAAAGGTAGCAGGAAGGCGCTGGACGCAGGCCGCTACCAACCGGGCAAATCCTGTTAAGATGGAATAAATTAATCTAATAATGTTTTTCAGCCTGAAATCCCAAACCTCCTACACCTAAAGTTCAACTACCACTTAGAGGGCCAAAACACATTGTGTTACATTATGACGTTGCCAAACCAAAGGACCATCTATCTCTACATAAACATGTACGCACATTTGAATACCAGAGGCATACTAACGCCCCTAAGGAGGCCAGTGGGAATCACAGAATATTTAGCTGTGCTGGATTGTGGAAGAGTTCCTATTAATAACCTTGATCCAGTGATCAGAGTAAGTTAAACCTTTAACAAGATCGCTTTAAGGCTGTGGTCTCCTATAAACGGAAATTTACTATAGAAATATACTGATGTGGTATCTTTGTCTGACGCTGACACGTACGCCGCGTGTTTAAAGACCGTAAGACCAACAACTGATTGAAAGCAAAGCCTGACTGAAGCCTCTGCTTTCTAACTCAAAGAATTCAGGTCAAAGAAAGTATTTTCAAGTCCGCATCAATGTCAAATATCTTCGTCCAATCGACCTTTTGCTAAGACCAAAATTAAATTAGACTTCACATCGATTTCAGATCGTGTGGCTCTACAACCCTACAGAAGTGTTCACGACTTGGCGACTCTTACGGGGTAACACGATATCCCCAGATTCAGTCTTACGATGTTTGCTATACTTCGCCGAAGTGCCGCCCTTGGGAAAGCTGGCCATACCCTTCGCCTTTATGCCCACTGAAATGATTGATTATGAGGCAAGCTAGAACTTTTCTATTTATCGTAAAGATGGCACATTAGACTCCCATTCATAGCTGTTAATCTATGTAGATGATCTTCTACTGCTCCTTTGGATATGACACGGTCAAGATTTTGGTGACGGGACAAGGCGGTCTCCCAAATTGCGTAGAGACAAGGCTGGACATTCCTACCTACATTCAAAAGGTCATTAGATCTTCTTTCAGAGATGATGTCGTAAGTAATAAAATAAAGTTATTGGTGAACTAGTCTTAACCAGTGAATAGTTGTCAAGGATTCTTGGTTGTTGCAGATTTACTTATCAATGGAGCATATCACTATCCCGCCAATGCCTACGCATTCATTGTCAAGGGATATCATTGCTCTATGCAACAACACTGATCATATCATGCGGTTTATTTGGTTGCCGTAAGTGCATTTATAACAACATCAAACTTAAATTGCGAATTAGCGCTTTATGAACATTAACTACAAAGTATTAATATATTTGTTTAGGGAAAGAATAGCAAATATTCTGAACATCGTGATGACACCTTGTTGGGGTGTGATTCAACCAAAATGTAGCGAGTGGATAACTATGACGGTTTATACCTTGCAAGAACCAGCAACGTTTACGTAAGAATACATTAAATTATCTAGTAGACCTAAAAAAGATTTCGTAAATAAGATTGAAATCAATTACAGAACAACAGTGGCGTGTGAAATATTAGATTTGACTGAAAGAAGGAGGTATCAAAGAAACGAAATGCTGAGACGAAGCAAGATTGAAAAGTGCAATCAGGAATTTATTATTATCGAAGAAGGATTATTTCATCCTGTAAGCAATTATATTAAAATTCAGCAGTCCATGTAGTTCATGTATTTTAAGCTGTTCTTTATCTTTTAGGGCATAAATGATTTCCCTCCATACGTGGAAGATATCGAGAAACCACAACCATATTACTTGTCTATGACAGTGTCAGTATCATCTAAGGGACAACGTGATGGCTACCCCAGAATGCTGTTGAAGCAAATGTGGGAACAGGTAAATCAATACAAAAATAATGCAACGAGAGTGTGCGGCTAAAATATTGATACTTATGTGTCGTTATCATTTAGCGAACGGGACATTTTGTAATAAAATGGTAAAATTTTTGGAATGAGGTTTTTCGCGTATGAAAGATCCGCTAGATGGCGGGACGTGGATGTGGGGTCTGACTGCTGCCTGATTGGTGGATTTTGACATATCTGTCAATGTCATGTAAAAAATAACCAATCTTGCAGCATTTGGACCTTGCGTCTACGTATTGCCATCTGGCGGATTTTTCATACGCGAAAACCCTCATTGCCGAAAAATAAATTAAGAACGATGTTTAAAAAGTTGAAATAATATAAATGTGATATTTCAGACCCCGCCGTATGATTTGTTATCGTCTGACCTCAACGACTATGGGGGAGGGGGAGAAAGAACCACGAGTGGAAACAACATGACCATGAATGACATTATCCGAATCATCGACGGGATATTATGGTAACCATCGCTATGTGCCCGGCATTTTTTTTTTTAAGATGTCATCGCCTTATTTCAATGTATAATCTGTTTTCAGGGATGCACTGCATAGCAAGATGTTCAAAAATCAAATAATGTTTTACTCCAAAGAGGAGATTCCGACTTATCAACAACTTCTCAAAGTTATCGAGACAGACACAAAGTCGAGGCTAAGCAGACGGTACGAAAAATATTTTTCTTTTTTCTAAATTTTACCGTTTCTTTCCGAAAATTCGACTTATTTTGCTAATTCCTTACCTATAAGAGATTCATGTATTGCTTTTGCCTCTAAGAGTAGAATATTTTGCTACAAATGGGATTATTTTTTCAGAGTAACATCGGGCATATGCGATGCGATAGTCAACAAAGCAATATTCCACGTCTATAGCCTTAACCCGAAGCACGACGTTTCCATATTAGAAGCAGAATAACACTATGATGATTGTTAAGTTTTGAAGAAGCTGCTATTTGATGGCTGCCTCTGACTCAAGCCCTAAGAATGGAAGAAGTCCCAGCGAAATATTAACTTATTTTACGTTAGAATTGATAATTTGTTATTTTTATCACTAAATATAAACCATAAAAACCATTGAAGTCAATTTAATTCAATAACCAGCGATAATCAACGATAAAATTATTATAATTATTCTTAACACTAACAATCAAAATATACATAAACATTTACCAATTAGGTAGTCAGTCTGCAATTGACAGCTTAAGGCTTCAGACTTCAGTTATATTACAGGCAAATGCTCCAAGTGAGGGAGCACCTTAAGACTAGGCGCAGACCACCGATTTTTAGTTGGCCGATAGTTGGGCCCGATTTTCAGAATCGGCCAAATCAAATCGGTGTAATGTGCGCACTTCCATACATGCCCATACTGATCAGCTGCCCGACTAAACTATCGGCCGACGAAAAATCGATGGTCTGCGCCTAGGCTAGATGTTCTTTTATAGGTCGCTCAACAAGAGTTGAAGCCATCAACACAAGCAAAGATTGTGTCTGTTTACGCTGTCTGCGCTGACGTTTTGCGTAGTCGAACTGACAATTGCTTTCTGTCTCGCTTGCAGACATTTAACAAGAGCGTGATAGATAGCTAGTGTATTCCCCTTCTGACGATATTTGAACTTGAATGTGTTGTGTGTTCTATATTCAAATATTACATCAGTACGTGTTTGCCTCAACTTTCTTTGAGCGACCCATAAGACCGGTTACATGATCGCACGTTATCGCGCCCATCTGTACTTAGCCTAACACTAACGATAAAAACATACTTAAACATTTACCGATCAGTCTAGAATCTTCTCCAACTTTAACTGCAGCTTGTTGGCCTTCGTTGAAGGTATCACAGTGACGGAGACTCGGTCGCCGAGTTTGGGCGTCTGGTTAGCGCCAAGATTGCTTCGGTGGATGAGGCCGTTGTCTCCTATTCCGCAGTCGACAAAGCAACCGAACGGTACCACGTTACGGACTACGCCTGGAATATGTAAAAAGGACGCTAAAATACTTATAAAACTACCAATTACAACACTAAACATGCAATAGATTATTGAATTAGAATCTTTTCGTCATTATTTTTCTCCTTTATCGCTCCCGTATTAACGCTTACCAGTTGGCGCTACAAGCGAATAAGGTCCAGTCTCTCTCCCATACTCGTAAGTAACCGTTTATGTTATGTTTCAATAACTGAAGCATATTTTAAAGTATAGTGGATAGTGTGCAAAAATGTACCATCAGACAAAATGACAAAATCCGACTACCGGGTCGGATTTTTAGGTAAATGGCAATGCCAGATTTTGTATGGAAGGTGGCGTCTTATTTTTTTCGCGCAGTCATCGACCAAACCTTATTTTTTGATTACAAAATAGTGTAATAAACCAAACTTACTATGACATGTATACCTCTAAACTCAGTCTGGACTGAGTTACGAGCATTAGAAGTTTGATGATTTTACATACTAGATTTGCTTTCTGCGTGCAAGCTTTGTAAGAAATTGCAACAAAATAGTGACATTGTATGTGTAAACAAACAATAACATCAATTATAGGCTCCAGTCATCAGTATGGAGCAGAATCAGCGCAATAAAAAAAGACGTCACTATTTTGTTGCAATTTCTTACAAAACTTGCGCGCAAAAAGCAAATCTTAGTATGTAAAACATCAAACTTCTAATGCTCGTAACTCAGTTCAGACTGAGTTTAGAGGTATACATGTCGTAGTAAGTTTGGTTTATTACACTATTTTGTAACCAAAAAACATGGTATGGTCGATGGCCGCGCGAAAAAAAAAAGACGCCAATTTCCGGCATTGTCTTTTGTGCTCACTAAAGCCTGGTCCGTGAGCACGTAGAATTTTGTCCAATGACCCCAAGCTACCCATCCTTATCGCTCGCGCGTAATTATATTGCTGTCGCGACTGTGCGACGGGCGCCTGCAGTGAGTGTGCGAGCCTTTAGTTGGCGCCGCTGACGAATAATTAACCTCTCCTATGCTTTGTCTCAGATCTGTGCAACCTCTGTCAACTGCTATGTCTCAGATCTAAGACAAGACTACTTTGTCATATGAAACATCATTTGAAAACCGTAGCAGTTGGCGGGTGCAGTTTTACAGTGGCGCCAACTGGTAGGCGCAACTACAGTAGAATTTTGTAATTAAAATCATAGGGACTGCAAAAAACAGAGGCGTTATATTTTAGACGAAAATATTAATATTACCTGTGAGTGTCATTCCCTCTTGAATATCATCTTTAGCCTGCACAGTCAAAGAATACACAGGTCTGCAGAAGGTGATGACGTTATCTTCATAGGACTTCTGTTTAAAGGCATTTATTATGAGCTCCAGTGTGCAAGTGTCGGTTTTCAAGTCTGCGCTTGTAGATTCTATGTTGATGGACGCAGTTTTTGTTTCTACCAAACTTGGGAAGTTGGGTTGAGAAAGATCTTTGATGTTGACTCCGATTTTCTTTGCGAATCTGAAAAAAGATATCACTTGCCATAGGGTGACACTGGTTTAATGTGAAAAAGAACTAAAAACCAATTTCTGTACTTTCTGATTAAGTTTCAGGTAATATTTAGGAATATAATATCTATCACAGGTTTCGGCTACGATTTAGCACATAAAATCTCTCAAGACATGAATCTCTGATAACTTTATTAAATAAATAAGACTAGTCACTCGGACATCTTATTCGATTATGGGATTAAAGTGCAATTTGGGTTATCCGACAAAACTGACTATTGAGTGCTTTACTTACAGTTTAGCTATACTATAACTTTCTGGATGTATAATAGTCGCATCTAAAGGCTCAGTCCCTCCCAACACCTTCAAAAACCCGGCGCACTGCTGATAGGTTATCTTCCCAATGCCGCCAACCTTCAGGATTTCTGCGCGGCTCTTGAAACCGCCATTTTCTTGGCGGTAGGTCAAAATTTTGGTCGCTCTACCTTCATTTAGTCCAGATATTCGTCTGAAAATGATCGAGATTGAGGTTAGTCAACGGAGAAACTTTTTGCTGTCAAAAACGATAGCCCTCATTATAACAATGAGGGCTATCGTTTTTATACTCAACAGTTGGCACCACTGGCGCTTGATATTGACCTTATGCTACAATGGCGCTATTCTAGTGAGTGCAAATGCGATAGTCCTCTGTCCACTGTCTTCGTCACTAGCAAGTGATAGTGACCTTACTCTACAGTGACGCCAACTGGTGAGCGCTAAAATGATAGCCCTCATTATGGTACGTTAGCGTACGGCGTAGAGTATAGATAGTGCCATCCACGAAGACGCACCCCCTATTTCTTCCGCAGTCCGCTAATATTTGAGTGTTATCGGTACACGCTACTTATCCATGAGTGCATACGCAATACGCATACTACAATAATGACGCTCGGATTGCTCGGATCAAACTTCCCGCACCCCGAGCTTCCAAACCAAAAATTGGTGGGGCGCGTCTTCGTGGATGGCATTACTATTAATATTCTTGCTTACCTCAACATAGCTTGCGATGCGGTATTGATGTCCACACCCACTAAGCTCACGACTTTCTCCACAGCACAGTCCAATGCAGATTCCAGCATTTTAGGAGGAATGTCATGCTGATACAATCCTACTCCTAAATTTTTAGGATCAACCTGTATAAAAAATGATTTAACTGTTTACTTTTCTATTGGCTAAAATTTAAAATACTTTAAGAGCGTTTACGCCGTTTGGCGCAAAAACAGTACTTTTTCAACTCGTTACAATCATTAACCAGTAATACTACAAATATCTTATAGGCATAAATAGTTAGGCAATTTCGTCGTCTAAATAGTTAATTGAGAAAATATTGCGATTAGTTTAGTATTTAAGAATTCTATCAAGATAAGTCCACACAGGTTTTGTAAATTTCCACTTTAGCGTCAGTTTATAAGCTGAAATTTTTATAAAAATACTGTGAAAACGATTTAACGAACATTTATATCCTATAGCATAGATCCTTGGGCAAATAGTTATCTGAGAAAATTTTTAGATTTAAGCATTTTACAATAAGAAATTACAAATTAAAAGAACGTGAAATACACAAAAATCAAAGTGATTTTTTCACCAATATTCTTCCTTTATTCAACACAAAAATAGCTTAATATAATAGAAGAATATCTTATCTAAAATATTTACTTTGAAATTTAAAATAATTCATTGTAATTTTTTTTCTATGAGTATTTGAAAAGTACTATAAAACGCCGCGCACGAATCGTTCAAATTCAGTCCGCCTCGAGGCGTTCCAGAGTGAGGTCACGTCGCTCGGTGCTCTGCTGACATGTGTCACGCGTACGTTGATCTTTGACAGGTAGCTGGACTTTTATAGTGTATCCGCAAAATCTTGGTGGTAGATTTTGCGATCACGTGGTAATTAAAATATTTTATTGTTATTTTTCATTACAGTCTATTTTTACTACAAATTCTATTTCAGACGTAATGAAAAATAAAATTAAGTTATTTTTAGCGATGAAACGAAAACGAATGACGAAAATTTGGAACAGCAAGTTATGCATGTATACTAATATTATAAAGAGGTATAATACTAATAATTTATTTGCCATAAATAGGTGGTTACAGAATAGTTAAGAATGCTCTGCCAGCAGGGTCCCACCTAGTTGTAGGGGGAACATACACAACATATTACAGTCGGAAAATCTTTGCGGTAGGTACCTCGGATTGTAGTTAGTTGGACAGTGGTCATTTGACGGCCACTTGAATCGTCTCACCCCTAAGCTTTTGGCTACCGCCGGCGCACTAAGCCAGTTGATGCCTAATCTCGGAGGCCCGACTGCACTGAGTCGCTGACTATATTTTTGCGTCGCGCGTTACATGGTCCTATATGGGGCTCGAGTATGGCACAGTGCTGTGTAGTCGTGGAGCATCCTACTGTTCAAAAAAGCGCAACGCATGATATCACTGAGGCACAGGCTGAGGTAATTCGTGGATACCGCATAGTATCCGCAGTCCGTCTATTCCCGGTTGTGGACACTGACTATGTCCCTACTGAGGATAAATGGGAAAAAAATTATTGTCATTAGTGGCGACGTATAACAATCCTACTAATATAATAAATGCGAAAGTTTGGATGTCTGGATGTTTGTTACTCGTTTCACTCAAAAACTACTGAACGGATTTTGTTGAAACTTTACAGTATTATTGTTTATAAACCAGATTAACATAATTATCCCAACTAATATTATAAATGCGAAAGTAACTCTGTCTGTCTGTCTGTCTGTCTGTCTGTCTGTCTGTCTGTTACGCTTTCCCGCTTAAACCTCGCAACCGATTTTGATGAAATTTGGCATAGAGATAGTTTGAGTCCCGGGAAAGAACATAGGATAGTTTTTATCCCGGTTTTTGAAACAGGGACGCGCGCAATAAAGTTTTTCTGTGACAGACAAAATTCCACGCGGGCGAAGCCGCGGGCGGAAAGCTAGTAGGCTATAATAAAAAAAAAAAATATGATGATATGAACGAGGTCCACGCGTACGAAGTCGCAGGCGGCCGTTAGTTCAAAATAACATTAATAATATTTGTATTCATCTGGTCTTACTTGACTTTTACTTTACGTATGTCATGCACGATGACATTTGCGTCAATATTTGTGTACGTCCCCACTAGGCATAATTGGGATGTATTTTTCTAATTTGTCATAAGTTGTGAGAAAGCCTGTAGCTACAACTGGGAAAGTATGTGTCAATCGATATTATTTATGCCATAAATACTCAGTGGCGACAAAGCTAGTGTCGACGAGAATAGACGCCAGTTGCGAGGTGACCATAAGTCCCAAGGGGAAATGTACGTACGTGTACGTGCACCACGAGAGGTGGAAACCAAAAGGTAGAGGCTTGAGGATCTAGGCCCTAGAGTGCTGAAGGGTACGCCTGGCCGTCAGCCAAATTTTACGTCGCACCATAGAGGCAGTTCTGCCTGTATTAGAGGAGTGGGTGCGACGGCATGATCGCCTCACACAAAGGGCGACCCAGGTTCTACCGGGCCATGGGTGCTTCGGGCCATGGGTGCTTCGGGCCATTCCTCCACCGTATAGGCTGAGAGCCTGTAGATGGTTGTCAGTTAACACTGCAGTCTTGGCACGTGAGTCACCGCAGCAGACTGACACGCTCCAACAGTTCCCAGCCTAAGCGAACGAGCGGCGGTTGCAAATGACCTCTCCCTAGCAATCGGGAAGAGGCGTGACATAGATAGATAAATTGTTTATTTGTTGTAACACACTTTTTTTAATGCTTTTAACACACACATTATGTATAGTTGCTATTGAAATTCAATTCAATATCGAAATAAAGTTAGTTAGTCAAGAAACACACTAGGTGACACCACTGGTATTTTATTACACAGGTTAGTAATAATTTCAACAGTTGCAACATAACAAAAGTGACAAAACAACATAAGATAAAGATGACTAGCGTTTCCCTGTTCCCTAGTTCCCTGCGTCAGAGTGATGTGTGCCGCAGCGATGCAAAAAGCAAAGAGCTCAGTATAAACACTACCCTCAAAAGGGCAGAACACTGATTTTCAGCTTTTGCTAGAGAACGCATGAAGCATACAGGTACGGAATGAACCCGCTCGCTTTCGGAAACAATATCTACATTAGTATAAAATATATGATGAGACAAATAATCTTATGGTATAGTGTGCTTACTTTCTGTGAAAGTGTTCTTTCACAGAAAGAAGCAGTGGAAAGGGGGAGCGAGAGGCCTCAGCCGACACTCCGGTTATCCACCGCCGACACACTGGGCGCAAGAGGACAGCTTATGGTCTCCAACTGTCCCTTCCTAACAGGCCTCGGTCGCTAGACATGGAGGTGTCTGGTGGCGGCTAAGGACGAATGCTACAGGCAACAGCCAATGGCGATGTCCCGCGTTCCCTCATATCACTCATAATGGATCATGGCAGAAACAGTCAGGTTTTTAGTGGGTGTAGGGGCTACCCACCTTCTGGTAGGAAGAACCCCACATAACCCACTAGCTGCCCCCGCAGCTGGTGGGTATGAAATGTTATGCATTTTCCGGATAAAAAAAAGAATAGTAAGCAGGAAAAGTTTGTTTTGAATAGAACCGATTTGAAAAAATCTCTCACCATTAAAATTCAATTTTTTTTCTGCTGAACATAGGCTGTATAAAATATTCTCAAAATAGTAAAAAACCTTTGATAATTTACTATTTGATAAAGAATTTACGTATTTATTATTGATTAGGACTAATGCATACCATTATTTATAATTATGGAGTCGGTGTTGGAAGATTTGAAGATTTTATAGTTTCCTTGAGCTGTCACTTGACAGCCTGGCACACTTTTACGATGGTGGATCAAAGTATTTTGGTTTGACTATAGAGCGTGAGAACACGCACACAGTCATAATTATTTTAGTGTGAATAAAAATAGCATCGAAATTACCTAAACTTGACATGCCACGCTAGACGTAAACGCTCTTAACGTGCTCTGAATGATTCAGTCGCCAAATAAGTACATACCTTTATTAATTCTCCTAATGGGTCCAAAACTCTTCTTGCTATTGACAAAGCCGATATCAAGTTAGGATCCATATTTGGGTGTTCCTGAAATGAGAATACAGGATTTAATTTAAGGCGTGTTGCACCATCTTACTTTAACTTTGACAAACGTCAAAAATCTGTCAAACTCCACACAAAAAGCACCCGTTATCGTCATAGTTACCGTTAAAATTAGGTGGTGCAACTCAGCCTAAGAGATACAGGATGTAATTTAATTTATTAGGAATTAACAGGATTCATTTAAGAATAAATAACCGCATACAAATGTAAAGAAATGTGTTATAAAATGTACCTTTTGAGCTTCTTTGCTTATAGAATAAATAGATGCGCCCTGTTCAGGCACAATAATAATAGGAATGTTTTCTGAAATTTTATGCGATTTCAACCACAATTCTGTCTCACGACACGCTGTACCGTTGCCTAATCCGATCAGTTCTACTCTGAAACAAATACCTCCATTAGATATTACTACATGCCTTACGAACCCGAAGTTTACAGGGTTGAAACGATAAATGATCTCCCTCGATTATTTCCAAACTCTACAAGATATCGAAAATCTGGTTACTGATCCCGAAAGTGCTTCACGAGCTCTTACAAACGGTACCAATATGTTACAGAATTAACTGGATCTATCTGAAAATTCAATGTTTCCAGCTTCCATATCTTGTATAGTTTAGAAATTATCGAGTGAGATCACTTATCGTTTCCAACCCTGTATAGCGTTATCTCTTTCAGTCGCTCTATACGTACTTGTATTTCGCAATGAGACCTCTCAGTTGTTTCGCTGCCGCATCATTCTGATTCATGTGTCGCAAATTAGGATAAATGGTGCAGGCATCCAGCTTGTCTCCATTAGGATTAATTATCCCCACCTAAAACATAGCAATGTATCGTTTAAAGACAAAAGTAAGATACAAAACGTTATGGCATAGTTAGGCATGTGCATGTCTTATATTGAGATTGCCACGTGGTATACGAGGGTGTTTGTATACATATCGATGAGGGCCTATTAACACAGCTATTTTAATCTTAAAATTATGGCACCTTACTCATCTGTAATAAGGGCGATTTTGCAATGAAACAGATAATTATCTACAAGGTAGTATTTGTATGAGCCCTCGTAGAGAACGAATCTGCGTGTCTTTTAAAAACGACTCATATCGACACGTTTCGCGCACGCAACGTTTTAAAGAGAATAAGTACTTTTGTGCAACTGTTTTTACTAAACAAAAACGTAACTACCTTACAACCAGCTCTAAACCCTGGATCCAATCCTACAATGGTTCTGTTCTTCACTGGCTCAGTCAGAAGGTATTTCTCCATGTTAGTGGTGAAGGTCTTGACTGCTTCCTTTTGCGCTTGCGACGTAAGGTCAGATCTGACTTGTCTTGACAGCCATGACTTTATGAGACGATTGTAGGCGTCGATCAGACCCTTCCGTACCCAGAAATTACTTTTCCACAGGGTAAGGCAAAATCTTGAAAAATATAAAAGTAAATGGTTACTAAATGGGATGATTCTTGCACACTTCACTACCAAAACTATACTAATTTTCTTAGTTTAATTAAATGTGTCACTTCACTTAATAGGCTAGTATCCTAAAAAAATTTTTTAGTCCGTGAATTTTAATATAAAAAATATTGGACACGTATATTTTTAATTGTCAATCAAACAAATAATTACAAAGTTATAGTGCGTTAAAGTTCCGCGCGACGTCACAAAGTGCTGCACTTTTACGCACTCACTGACGTCACGGGCCTTTTCTTTAGAACTTTGGCACGCTTTATCTCTTTACATTTTCATTAGTTTTAAAAAGTGAAAAATAGGTGTCGAGTATTTTTTGATAAGCTAACTGACGGACTAATTAAAACTCTTGCTTTTTTACCCAGGAAACATCCCTATTCTAATACTGTTAAATTTATTAATAAAGGTTGGTGGTGCATCATTGAACTCAAAAAATGCACTGCTGATGGCCCAGTTATCATAATTTAGGCTGCCTGTGCTAGTCATGAGCACAAATTATGTGTGTATCTACAATTTTTACTACCAAAAAGTACTTAAAAATTAGTCTTACCTTTCCAGTCTATTATAAAACCAATCAGGGACAACCACTTTAACAATGAGGATTTTCTCATCTTCTCCTCTGTTCAATGCTAATGTTTGATGGGGCTTAATGAATTGACTGGGACATTTCCATTCAAAATACAACTTGTATGTCTCTGGGTCAGACTTAGAATCAGTTTTTTTACCATCATCTTTTTCTTTTGTTGAAGTTTTGGTTCTGCTACTCTGGATTGTAAATCTAGTTTCTTCTTTCCTGAAACGTATTAGAAAATTATGAAGTATTTTTCCATCATAATTATTATTTTAGTAAAAACTCTTGGCAGAACATTAAAACTCATAAAACTAATTTATTTTTGCAAATAGGCTTTTAAAAAGCACTTTTACACGTCCCAATATTAACCTTACTACTGCTTCGAGACAAGAAATGGGCTAGTGCTGAGAAGAAGCAGCGCAAGAAACTCAGTCATTATTATTATGTGATAGTAGAGGGCATGCTTGCTATTTTTTTGTTTGGTGTATCAGTTATTTTATTTCAATATAAATCACTAATAAGTTTATGTTGTGATAATACGAGTTATTGTACTTACAAGTTCCTCATTTGTTCAAGCACTCTTGTATCTTTATAAATAATGTCAGCGATAATATGTGTGATGTGAGCATCTACTTTTTCAGGAGTGCTCAACTCTTCGTCATCAGTGCAAACCGTTTTGAGATCTATAAATTCGCCGTTCAAGGCACGAATTGCAAGAGGTTCTAAACCCAGGTTTCGGGCTCTTTCAGCCAATGATAAAGAGTGCGATTTCAAGGGAGCATACTGAAATTTAACAAACATTTACAATATTTTTTTAGTGGAGCAAATTAAAAAATAATTGAAACAGCGTAAGACTTAATTTCATAGACATAAGTAACACATAGCCTAAACGTTGTAGAAAAATTATGTTTGAAGAACTAAATAATGACTGCTGAAGGAATACTTACCACTAAATCTACTTCTGACAGGTTTTTTGCATTTAATAGGCTCTTTTCTATGTCTGGAGTTAACTTTTTTGACTTTTTTAGAGTTTCTATGACTGATTTAACTTTCTTTTTCAATTGGGAAACACTTTGGTAGCATTCAAACAATTCTTGAAGTCTAAAAAAGAATACCAACATTTTATCAGTGTTCAACTACTCTTTCTTGCACTATTGTTAAGGTTTGAGTTAGGTTAGTCACTAATTAACTTCATAAACAGGATGTAAGTAGTTAGTAGGATTAGCATTACCTAATAATTTTTAATTTGACTGCATTCAATTTTACAAACAATTATTATTGCTTATCTACATATTTTAAAGGTGTACTCACTCTTAGGTGATATCAATATTTTTAAGTGAAAGCATTACTTACTTGTCAGGCATCAAGTGGTCCACAGCAGATTTTCGATACCTCGCTATAAAGGGTAATGTGCAGCCTTCTTCCAGCAACTCTATGAAGTTTTCGGCCAGTTTCTTTGGTATCTTCTGGTGAAGTGAAAGCATTTCTGCTTCATCCCACATTGTAGAATTTCCATCGTAACTATCACTTTTTTTAGAGCTATTTGAACCCATCTCAGTAATTACTTTTGATGGCTTTTCAATTACTTTTTTAGAGCTATTTAAACCCATCTCAGTATTTTCTTTTAACGATTTTTTAATTACTTTTTGTTTTGCCTCTTTTACTATTGGCTCTTTTTTAAGCCTTGGTTTCTTAGTTTTTGGCTCTTGATCACTTATTTTAGATTTTACTGTAGTTTTCCTTTTGGACTCGGATTCAGAAGTCTCACCATCTGAAGTTTTACGTTTTCTGCCTCTTGTAGCAGTGCCGACACGTTTACTGGCAGTTTCTTTTTCCATTACGTACCTATTAAACTAGTAAAATAATTACGAAACACAGGTATTATTAGTCAATGTAGCGGAAAACGTAAACAGTATTGTAAAGAGCAGTCAATCATGCCAGTACTATAGAAAAATATTGCTAGCTGATTGCGAAAATAACAAATCACAGGTTTATTTTAAATCATAAACTAACCTAGATAGTAATCGGTGCTATCATTATTAATAGAAAAACTAAAAACTGAACCAAACCAACCAAGCAAAACACAAACACGAACAGCTGATGATGAAGTTTGAAACATAGAGAAAAGTAATACATAGGAAATAGAGAACCCTCTCTGTCAAATTTTTGAACCTACTAATTGACAGCCTGGTGTTAAATTCCCTGTACTTAACCTACGTACGTAACGCTCACATACATACATAGTACACGCACACATACATACATAAAGTCCACGCACACATACACACAGTTCACGCACACATAGGCCCTCATAACCTTCAAAGAATTATTGTTTTTATGATGTACAATGTAGAATTTTTTCAAATCCATTATTTTGAAAATATTTATCTTTATGGTGTACGTATTGTATTATTTTCAAAACAATGGATTTGGAAAAATTCTACATTGCACATGGAAATGCAAATAAGTAAACAAAAACTTTTGAATTTAATAATTTTACTTTATTTATGAACACACATAATATTATACACCAAAAGCGTCTTTTCGCAAAGTTTTCAACAACACTAAAAAAGCATTTGCACATTGAGAAAACTCAGATCACTTGTGAACATAACAGAAAGTTTCTTCGCGATTCACGAAGGAACGAACAAAACTCCGATGAACCAGAACAGCAGCAGGTACGAAGGAATGAACTTGAATTTGACTCGACGACTCTTCAATACTTTAATAGGGCCACAGAAAACTTAAATGATGGCTAAGAAAACAAGAATGCATTTAACATAACAAAAACAACACCGGCCATTTTGGAGGACAAACAAAGTTGCCATATGTTAAATAGTAATTTCTACTACTCTATTATGTAAATTATAACAAAAATGTCAATGTTCAGTTTTAAATTAAAACAAATTAATTTCATTTAAAAAAAGTTTTCACATTGTAATTAACAATATTCTCAAATATATTTTAATTAAGAAAAAAATGAAAATATGAAGGAAACAGGAGCAGCGACATCTAGAGCGTTTTAGGGTAGTTAAAAAGTATTTGAATTTATTCACCGATGTCGCTGTTTGGAAGCAAGTTTCACTTCGATGACCGTTGTATGGAAGTTTCCACACCCTGGTTTGAAATGAATTTTTTGAGTTTGACAGTTGTAGATGACAATTCTGACATTGAAACGTCAGTTTAACATTAATGATTAATGTGTAACAAACTCGTAAACAAAAATTGAATTAAAATTATTTCTTATCATGTTGTTACCTTTGTCTAAAAATATTGATCTAATAAATATTCTAATAAAACAGTTTTATAGAGGTTCTTTGGATTTTACCATCAAGGTATGTAGTAAATTTTAGGTTAAACCTTAGATTAATAATATCTAAGGGTTAAACTATTTACATTTTGGCGTGGTGGCAGGAACAAGTCCGAATTCTACTATGGCCAGTTGTAATTTACAACTTTTACTTTTTTAATATGGACTTGTTCCGTGCGTTCTTGACTTATAATGGTATTTATTTAACAAACCTTCTTTAATCTAATTTAAATAAAATCGTGTTAGGTACTTATACAGGGTGTTAGGTAAATAGGTATATGAGCCGACACTAGCTCATGTTAACATGGGCATATAAATGGTATGGTGAAGTCAGAAAATTGATATCTCCATTTTAATTATTTTAATTTTCATACAAGTCGGCTTAGATTAATAAAACCTAGATAGATAGTCAGTGCACGAAAAGTGAGGCAGATTTTAGTAAGCCAGAATGGCTCACCCGTAAACGTCACATGAACTGTCAAAGTGAAAAATTGGTAAACACGTCCGACGACTTTTAATTAATTAAGACGGTTTGTGCTGTGAAAGGGTGTCTAAATACATCAGAAAAACGAAAGAAAGTGACCAGTGTTATACAGTGTGAGTCACGTTAAAGTGTACATATGAAAATGGATGAAACTAGACCTATTTTTATCGACAAATAAGAGGTCAAAAAAATTTTGAGATTTTTTTTAAATTTTTTATTGAATTTTTTTTCTTCCAATTACTTATTGTAAAGAAAACGTAATAACTTTTAAACTAAGCGGTATACCCTGATAAAATAAAAACCGTAATAATGCTAAATAACAGGCGATACTAAAAAAATACATAAAATACACAAAAAAGGCCAACAAATAATAAAAAATGACACTTTTTGAAAAAAATCTGCTTTAAAATTCGTGTTTTTTTGGTTATTTGATAAATTTCTCCAAAAAATGCCCCTATAACAGGTGGTTTTTATGACTTTGTATTATTCTCCATCGTATTATCTTTGTAAAACCAAAAATCGCATGTCTCTATCCCTATCACAACATTTGCTATGAGCGTTTGAACAAAGGCCTGCCACAACATTATTCTCCGCTGCAGGTAGAGAAAATTTTAATTTTAACTAAAATGCTTATTTTACTTTGAAATCTTTTGTTTTTATTTGAAATTTAACTTGTCTTTATCTAAATTACAAATCTAGAGCCATTTTCAGTTTCGTTGTTAACGAAGCGTTGAATAGCGCGCCCGGAGAGGCTTAGTTCAAACGATCATTGCAAATGTTGTGATAGGGATAGAGACATGCGATTTTTGGTTTTACGAAGGTAATACGATAGAGAATAATACAAAGTAGTAAAAACCACCGGTTATAGGGGCATTTTTTGGAGAAATTTATCAAATAACCAAAAAAACACGAATTTTAAAGCAGATTTTTTTCAAAAAGTATCATTTTTTATTATTTGTTGGCCTTTTTTATGTATTTAATGTATTTTTTTAGTATCGCCTGTTATTTAGCATTATTACTGTTTTTATTTTATCAGGATATACCTCTTAGTTTAAAAGTTATTACGTTTTCTTTACTATAAGTAATTGGAAGAAAAAAAAATCTATAAAAAATTAAAAAAAAATCTCAAAAAATTTTTGACCTCTTTTTTGTCGATAAAAATAGGTCTAGTTTCATCTATTTTCATATGTACACTTTAACGTGACTCACACTGTATTTCATAAGTAAGTACTACGATTCGACGCGTATTTTGCTTGAATTTGGCTTTCAAAAATTAAATACGGGAATGATACCAGTAACAAGAAAATTTATTTCCCAATTTGTTCGCCGTACAAATACACTTCCTTTTTTATGAAATCGAGACTTTTAAGTCGATTTATCTTATTGTAATTAGGTAGGTACTTTGAATTCAATAAATAAGTAAGTACATGATGCGTTTTGTTTTTGTTAATTATAAAATAATTAAAAACGTATTAAAAATTTCCCTACTTTCGGGAAAATCGCCTTCACTGTCTACACTCCCCAACAAAATTGACACTAATGACATAAGATTTTTGCCTCACTCTTGACGAAGCGTTTGTATGAAGACTATCCATCTAGGTTTTATTAATCTAAGCAAGTCGGATTTTCCAAAATTTATTTTGTATGAAAATAAAAAAAAAAAAAATGATGATATCAAATTTCTGACTTCACCATACCATTTATATGCCCATGTTAACATGGGCTAGTGTCGGCTCATATACCCATTTACCTAACACCCTGTATACACTATTTAAATAAATATTAGTTACTTATATATGTTATAGTCAAACCTCGAAGTTCCGGCACTCCTAGGTTTGACTAGTCAATCCTCAGGTCTGACTAGAAGTCTTAGTCAAAGCCCAAACATTTCGGCCTTTGACTAAATAATGTTAGTCAAACCTAGGAGTAACTAATTTGGTCAGACAAAGGTCGAAACTCAATTTAATGAAATCGGGGTTTGACTAGTCAAACCTCAATTAAGACTTTAAACTAAACTATAGTTTATTCTGATCTCGAACTTATTGCATAGGCGTTACGGTCGGTTTTTACGCGCACGCGCAGCTATCTCTTTAGGTGAAGGTAACTAAACTTATTTATTGAGGTTGTTTGTCAGTGTTTCTAGATCGATCTTGAAGTTACAAATTTTTAGGGTTCTGTTACCTTAAATTAAAGGATAAAGAGTTAAAACGGGACCCTATTACTATGACTTAGCTAAAGGTTGTCTGTCACCAGGCTCATATGTCATGAATCATTCTCAAAATATTTAGTTTTTTATTCACTTAAAAAATAAATAATTCAAAAAAATACTTAAATATTTATGTGGGGTTCCCATACAGCAAACGGGACTTGTTGCAGTTTTTTACTCGATATTAAAACGTAAACAGGTGAACCTTTGAAATATTTACATAATATTTAGTTGCATATCTATTTTAAAAATAAATCATAAAATTAAAATAAAATAAATATTTATGGACATAAAAAAACAAATCCCAACTCCTATACAACAACAGAGTCTCACGGAACCCTTCGTGAGCGAATCCGACTCGCACTTGGCCGGTTTTCTGTTTGCCGTCAACTTTTGACCGAGTCTGCTAGTCGTTTCTAGGATTGACTAGGCAAAGCCCGAAACAGATTATTTTAGTTTCGACGTTTGACTGAACAGTTTAGGCACTTCTAGGTTTGACTTAGTCAAAGGCCGAAATAAGAATTCACTTCGGGGTTTGCCTGAAGGCTTTGGTCAAACCTAGGATAGACCAGTCATTCCGCGAAGAGACGGCATATCGACCATTGACTATGACATATACACTATTTATAACTTAAGAACGGCTGGACAGATTTTGATGAAATATAAAAGCTTTTTTTATTTAATCAACCACTCAAAAAGTGATTTTGTCGATTTTTGGACCCCCTCTACCTCCCTCTTACATGAGATACGTTAATAGGTAGGTATGAGCTTTATTACATTTTTTTAAAAGAATATTCGTAATTAATATTGCACAAATTACTAATAGCCCCGTTAGCCCTTCGTACTAAGCTATTTAATATGCTTGTGTTACAAGTGGGCTCACCACATTTAAATAGTCGAGCGGCGCCGTGGCGGCGGGATTTGAACCCGCGTTCCCCGGATTTCGACCCCTTCACCATTCGGCTATCGTGGCATTTATTTAAAAACAACACTGTAGTCATAATTTTCAACAGAGATAGCGACGTTTTGTTTATTCAGCCCATTAAAAAATATCCTCGTAATTTTCTTCCTCTTTGCAATTTGTTGTTTGTGGAAAAAATAAATTACGTGATACTTGAAGGGGGGGGGGGGGGGGGGTGTCTTTCCCCCACGTATGATTTGGTGAGAATCGTCTTGTATATAAATATTTTTTCAGACAGAAGATGTGCAAGAAATGACTTGGAGTAAACAGGAAAAGTTTTTGAGTGCAACTGTTAACAATCCACTGATAAAAAGGTACCCAGTAAAAAGAGAATTTTCCAGATTATTCTTAAAAAAGTTAATAGCCTTCCTTGAGGGTGTTCAAGAAGTGAATGATGGTGTTTATGAGAATTTATGTAAGGTAATGGATAGCTCACAAAACGACTTTTGCTATCGCCATTATATCATTGGTGAAGGTATTCAAAATATCGTTACTGTAAAGGAAACAAATAACATGGTTGTTAATGGCACAACGGGATTACGTACGTGGGAGGTAAGAAGATGATTATTATTACATCATTAGGAATTCTTTCAAAAATACTACTAATTTTTACTTCTCCTAATTCCAGGCAGCAATTATGCTCGCAGATTGGGCATTGTGTAACATTGAAATAATTAAGGAGAAAAAGATTCTAGAACTTGGCTCTGGTGTTGGATTCACTGGTATTGTAATTGGAAAATTTTGTCAACCTGAATCTATTTTACTAACTGACTGCCATGAAGATGTTCTAAAGACAATAGAAGAGAATGTCTCCATTAATTTTCCCATGTTGAAACGGCATCAAATGCCTGAATCTGTTTTATTCAAGGGTACTGCTGATGTTTCATTAGGTAGGTATAGTAGTTATATTTCTTGAATATACTCGTAGTTTGGTACGATGAATTAAGTACATACTGTAGTTAGTACTGAAAATGAGTTGTTTCTTTTATAGGAATTATGAATTTAGACTGGAATCACATTGATGATGTTCCAAGTGAATTATGTCCAGACATTATTATTGGAAGTGATATTATTTATGATCCAGCAATAATTAAACCTTTATGTAACGTCATAAAAGCTTTGTGTGACAAAAACGAGAATATTAAAATTTACATCGCTGGAGTGCTAAGAAATGAAGAAACATACAACATGTTTCTGGAAAGAATAAGTATTGTCAATTTTTTTAATTGAAATTATAGTTATTGCATGATTGTTATCAAAATGTACCTAAATGCTCCTAAATGATAATGAAGCGTCGTTTTTTTTCTTTTTCAGAAAATATTAATTTAGAATATGAAGATATACAACTTACGGAAAATGTTTTTGTAGAATGGGATATTAAGGTAAAACAGTATTTGTTAAGAATTAATAAAATATCTGAAACGTGAAACCGAGTTTTTATTCACTTATGTTCTGAATGTGATAATTTTATACTTGATAAAAAAAACAGATTGTTTCTACTGCTCAAATGCAACAACTTTTCCCATGAGATGAGACCGAAGTTCAAATATACACAAAAATCGTTTCATACAAATTGTTACAGCAGTCATTTAGTAAGGAGGTGTCGATATTTTTTTGAGAAATTGATATTGGTCCAGTAGGGAAAGTCATTGCATTTGAACAGTAAAATCAACCCTTTTTATTTAATCAAGTATAAAAAACATCCTGTATGTGTTTATTCCTTATTAACCTTTAGCTACTGAGGTGGATTTAATTTCACGTAAACACTGACGTGGGGGCCTGAGAGGCCCGTACATATGTGTGCTTATATTAAAAAATATATAATCTTTTTAGGGGTTTATGTTTAATAATTATTAATAGTGGTTATATTTAAACACAATAAAACGATTTTTATGTAAATTATTTGTTAATAAGTACGTATTATTTCAATATTTAGAAAACATGTAGCATTTTCGGCAAAAATCTCATGAAATCATGATTCACAAAGTTATCATTAAAAATATTCATAAATTCAACAAATCAACTTAGAATCTTAATTTTCAATAGTCTTTTTAGCTAATGATATATCAGTAATCCTAATATGAAATAGGGGGAAAAAAATTACACACATCAAATAGTGCGAATTAAACACAGTCTGGATAAACTTGCTTTGCTCAGTGAAGGAAGCCATACATGTTTTTAAAATGTAGATTTCATTTGAATCTTCAAAATACATGTATGGCACTTGGTTTCATCGTTTAAATCTTGATAGACAGGTACAGGCTTATCATTTCCTAGCAAACGTGTCAAAAACTACTGTTCTTCTATTTTTCGTTAAATGCTGGTTATTTTTACTTCCGAGATACCGCTTTCTCTCGGATGACATACTGTGGGCTCCGTATTATAGATTTTTTCAAATTATTTCAAGAAAAGACGACAACTAAATGAAAACTATAAACAAAAAAAGTTACGCCAATACTGAGGTGGGGGCCTGAGAGGCCCACAAGAAACTTTAAAATTAATTTACCTACTGAAATTGCGCGTGCAATCACGTGCACCGTTGTTGACAGCTTCGGCGCAATGAAACTCGAAGGTACTAAAAGATTCGGGTGTGTCGTGCACGTGGGAGAGGAGAAATTCAACAATTTGACTTTTGCAAGGCCTGAGAGGCCCCCACGTCAGTAGTTAAAGGTTAAAAATGTTAGGTTTCACTTCCTTACAATCTGATTTTGATCAAGATTTTTTTTATTAATGATACATTGGTTCCTAAAATTAAATTAAGTGCTAAGATCTTGACAGATTTTTTTTATATTAATTATTATTGTGAAAAATTGCCTGCAACTTGCGTAATATTGCCGGAAATATTTTTTTAGGAGCTTAGTCGGTAGCGGGATTGATTCGGACCGCACGCAAGATTGAAATTGATTGAAATGACACAGGACACCAGTGTTGCCAGAAGGTTACTTTTGTAACCTTTTAGGTTACTTTTGAACTGCTGTGGTTACTTTTAGGTTACACTAATGAAAAGGTTACTTTTAGGTGATTTTTCAGAAATTGTAGAATTAACTTTACAGGTTATTCAGTAAAAAATATTAATAGTGACAATTTAAAAATTATGTCATAGAGTGCATTTAAACTTGAATTTGATTTATTATTTGTTAAAAAAAATGAGTTTTAGCGAATGTTGTTCGATAATAAAACGCAAATCCATGAAACGTTTTTATACGACTGGTCACTTTTCGAATTTAGATGATCAATTGTATTCATTTTCCATCCATGAACAACCTTACACAATCATCGCTCCGCACCCCCCGCCCCCCCCCGTCTTTTGATTCAAAAAGGTTACTTTTTTTTTATATTTCTGGTAATTTCTGACTAGACCCGACTGGCAACACTGCAAGACACTCAGGCAGTTGTCAAAATCAGCTGTTGGAGTATTTGCGATTTCATTCACAATTTCATTGTTTTGTCTGTAACTTTATCCATAAATACTGTTATTTCGTATTTTCAAACAGTTCGTTTTGATAAGTTATCATTTGATCTATCATGCTTTATTAATTGTTATTTATACCTACTTTACTATCAAATATAACCTCAAAAGTGCACTGAACAAAAAAGTTAAATATGTCTGAAGAAAGTAATAAATCTACAACTACTCCTCAAGAAAGTAGCAGCGGGACTAACAAAAATAAACAAGAGAACCCTCCGGGTAAAAAGGAAGAAGCTTGGGGGTACGATTTGTACCCTGAGAGACGAGGTACATTTTCCCCCAAACTTGGTAACATTCTAATTGGAAAAGAGGGAAAGGAGAACATTGATAAATTAAAGTGCGAACAAAATGTTTACGACTGCGTCAAGACTAGTAAGTTTTAAAGATTAAGTTAGAAATTGAGTGTAAATAGTACCTTAAGTAAGAGCAATATGAAAAGGGCTGTTTCTTTTTCCAGGTGCAATTGTGAAGGTTATGATGGCTGCTTTGAAAAGCTCTGGATGGTGAGTACTTTTCTCTAGGTACTCTTTTTGACTTCGATATCTCAAATTCATACTTATAACTATTCATTGTAATGCAATGAATCCCTTTTTTCAGTCCAATTGATATTCGAAGACACATTTCCTGTGAGGTGTGTGACTACTCTGTCAGTGGTGGTTACGATCCTGAATTAAATCAGGTAAAAATATTACTATTTTACTTTACAGCAATAAATACATTTTAGGCAAGAAATATAGAAATTTTATAAAATATGTATTAATTGATACATTCTAGATTGTAGTATGTCAAAACGTTTCAACGAGGCAAGGCATGGTCCAAGGTGTATTAGCTCATGAGATGATCCACATGTTTGATTACTGCCGCAACCATCTGGACTTTAAAAATATGGAGCATTTAGCATGCACGGAAATCCGTGCTGCGAACCTAACTCACTGCTCATTTACCAGTGCTTGGTCGCAAGGTGACGCATCATGGACGAAAATCAAGGAAGCTCATCAGGTAAATTTTCTACAACATTAAATTAATTATAGCCATTTCATTGGTATTCAAACATGTTCAAAAATTCCATAGGTTTAATATATGAAAAATTTTTAACCATTTCCTTTACCTTTCAGGATTGTGTGAAAACCAAAGCATTATACTCCGTAATGGCGGTTCGACAAATAAGCAAGTTGGAAGCTATTGATGTTATAGAGAAAGTGTTCCCAAAGTGTTACGCTGATCTTGAGCCAATTGGTAGGCGAATCAGGAGAAACTCTGAGGATATGACCAGAGCATTTAGAGAAGCTGCTTACTATGGCTATGAATAGTCACTTTATTGTGAAATTATTATAGGACTTGTTAGTGTAGATGTAAATATCAGTTGTTAAATAATACACATATGAAGTGATTTAAAATAATGTCTTTTATTTCATTATTTTCATTAACACTAGTACATGTCTAAGACACATGAAAGTTTGGTATTTAATACTGTCCTTTCCAAGGTTGTATTAAACATTAAATTACAAATAAAAATATTTCAATTTAAACTTTATAACAGGAGCAAAAAGGCACTAGGTGGACTGGTATTTTTAAACATTATAAATATACAATCCTTGTATTAATGGACGCCATGTGTTTTGGACAAGATTGATTGACTGTGTATAATACAATATACATAAATTTGTTTAAATCTGGGGAATTACTGAAGATATTTTTGTGCCATTAAGTAATTTGTGCTTATAAATAACATGAAGTAAGGACAGAGGGCTTAGTGTGAGTTTACATGAAATATATGAAAATTTTAGTTCGCGATTGACGTAAACTCACACTCAGTCCACAGGTGGTGAATACAAGTCTGTAGTATTTCACTACATATATTATTTCGTTGAATATAAAAATCATAACCCTCCTTTTGCTTTACCGTAGTCGGGTAAAAATGACTAGAGTTTCCATAATGCTTTTGTACATTTAAAACATTGTACACATTTTAAATTGTAGGATATTATTGTGATGTAAAAATATGGTTTGGTTAACGCAAAGGATAGTAGATAGAGCCTACCAGAATAACTAGAGTTCGTCAATATTTGGTCGATCACGAGAAAATTAAGATATTGGGAAAATGATTAATTTATTTCTTAACTTTCGGAAATTTCGCTAAGAGTCTTTATTAAATGGGGAATTATTAGGTACTTCAGCTGCACTTATAACTTATATTTTTATTTTTAATTCACGGTTAGGCTCTACTGCTTTACTCTCCCTTGCACCATATCACTTTTACTTCACAAATGGACGATGATCAACATTTCTAAAATTAACAAAATTAAATAACATCTCATTAAAACTATTTACATAAAATATAAATCTTTAACAATAAAAACTCCACCACAGGCAGCAACTATAACTAACTATTAATAAACCATACAAATAATAATGGAAGTGAAATTTACGTATTAGTTCCTAAAATTAGATGTAAACATAAATGTATGAGATACTAAATCGTCTTGGGATCAGATACTGTTAGTCGTAATCTAATTACATAATTAATAAATAACACGATCCTTCTGAATATTATTGCGGTAAAGTTCTAGATAACCGTTTGAGCCACTTTTCCTTATTATTAAAGGCCCATAATATTGATCTATTCTTTGAACGATCCATAGCGACTTGCAAAAACTTTTGACTTCGAATTTCGAATTGTTTGCGTATTCGAATCGCCATCAAAAGATTTAGTATGAAAACATAAACAGCGCCCCTGTGAACGTGACGTGAAACTAAGTATGGAAAATGATAGCACGAAATTATTTTTTACAATCGATATCGTCACGTTATCGTTGAATTCGAAGGCTGGGTATCGAATTTTGTCGAATACGCAAACGATTCGAAGACGTAATTTTTCGTGCTAGAGGTACTGAAATCACTCAAAAGGACAATCACTGGAGTAGTAATTTAAGGCTTGATTAGGTACGAAACTAACTAAAACTAGTTTTAATCTGGAGCTTTTTAGTGTTTGCTCTTATTCACTTAAATTCAACGGATCTTGGATCTGCTTAAAACGAGTTTTGAGTCTCTTTCTGTAATATGGGCCGATGGCTTGATAATGCTTTCAATAATTACATTTCTCATAGAAGTAATTCGCCTATGACATAATTTTTTAAAGTTTTCTATCACTTATTATCAAAGGAATTACATTTTATAGAAATGTGATTGCAAAATAAGCACTACATTTCAAAATCTTATATTTAATGAACTGATCTTAGAACTATGAAGGCGTTTGTATTTTAATTATTTAATTTTAAAAGCTTAACCATTTAGGTATTTATTAATAATCACTATGGGGTCTGTTACCATGATATAAAGTTGGTAATAAAATGTACCTAGTACAGTAAACGACATCACACATCTTAATTGATGAGTAAATGTTTACGTCGAACATTAAAATTCACAATAGATATTTTAAAATAAACATTTTAAAAGAAAAGGCACCTTTTGAGTTAATATTTTTAAATATACCAAGCTCAGTTATGGTCCCACTCAGCCTACTAATTAGGTAGGTATTGTAATAACAATTTGTGTAATTTTAAAATACGAAAATAATCAAATAAAATATTTATCACATTTTCGTTCTGATATGTTAGCCAGTAGGTAGGTACGCTAGATTTAGATATTGAAACTTTAATAAGTTTTGAATTTAGTGTTAAACCATAGCCTAGGTAATCATATTAGTAAATCTGTCCTTATTCCATAGGTATGGCCAAAGCATTGGTAAGTCCCATAAATGTTAAGGTATCGTGATTATTACATGGTACTTATTCCATGCCCATCAGCGACAAACGTAGCAACTTTCGGTTTGGTAAAGCGTTGTTCACACGATCTTGTTGCTGATGTAGACACAGCATGTGCTTTTTTCTTTTAAATCTAAATACTTGATGATTTCTTATAAATAATTAATAACGCTCAAAGGGTCACACTACTATCCGTAAGTAGACTAGCAATTGTCTAATATTTACATAAATATATTACAAAGTCTGAGGCACTATAATCACATCTCGTCTGTGATATTGCAAAGTATAAGTCACATTCACAGGAACTTCTCCGGCACTTATTTATCTCGTGACGCTTCACTGAGGTATGTTGTCCAGTAGATGATATTGAAAAGGAAGAAACCTACTGGGAATAGAATAAGGGCGATACGGTCTAGTGTACCATGTTGGGCGCCACAGAACATGACGCCGTCATACACCATCGCCGACATACGCGCCATGGCGCCAGTCGGCCGATCACCACTGGCCATTGCCTCCAAAATGGGGGAATCCTAAAAATTTAAACACCATAAAATAACATGATAATCAACATAAATCAACAATTACGCCGTACTAAAGCAATATCTAATTTCTAGACTAAAATAACCTAGACACAAACGAACTACGATTACTTCACACACGCACGATTGTCGGCTGACATGCGCTTAAGCTGTGCACACATTCAATTTTCTTTAACCAATTACCTACATACTTGTACAACTATTTTCAGCACATCACATTTAACAAGGTCTAGACCAACCCTATTCTGAATAAAGCGACTTGGTCATTATAAACCAGTCCTGAAGATTTTCAAATTCAATCGCAGATAAGTTACTTGCTGTTTAATTTGGTCGGTCGAATGATTCAGAACATTATGGACACGTGAACAATAACATGCCTCGTCCAATTTATTATACTTGTCTACAATCTACTCAAGTGATTCATAAATTTTTAACCTACATGCTTTAGCTTTTCTAATTTTGCCTACCTTTTACTTAAAGTGTACCAACGACTGCGTTTAGCGCTAGCCACACAGTGCAGTGTTCAGTTTGATATCGTCTTTACCTTGCTAACAGACCTTGTTTCACATCCAACCTTATTTTGTCTCCAATTCCTTTTTCCCGAGTGGGACGACTAAAAATTTGTGTCCTAATTTTAATGATCATACCACGCGTACGTGTTAACCTATGTTATTATACGTGCAAAGAACAACACCGTACAAGGTTAGGTACATAATTTGCTCAAGCTGAAGGCTCGTGGCGCTTGTGTTTTGTACCTACCCTTTGGATGGTCTGGTGGGAGAACTGTTGTTTTAGGCCTTCGTCCTCGACGCTTAGTTGCGGGGAGAAGACACCGCCTTGCGGTGTACCCGTCACAGGGGTGCTTAACCTCTGTGAAAAGAAATGTATTTTTATGGGCTGACCGCAGGGACAACCGTCAAATTATGTGACACTGGCTAACTGATTATAACTTATTCTTGTGCAATCGCAACAACAATAAACTTATAAATTAACATGGCCTCGATTAATGTTTAGCCACGTTGACACCACCTGAAAATGATAAGGATTTGGAAACAAAATTACAAAACACTGAAATACACAATGATAATTAGTCAAGTATTCGTATAAAACTTATACTTAATAGTGATAGTGAAAAGCAGAAAGCATTTATAAATTGCTGATTTAAAAAAACTAAACTACCTAAAAGTCTACCTACCCAGTGGTATGTACCTACCTATGTAAAAAGATTGCCTAGAGACTTCTGTATGTAACATTATAAAAGATGCCTAAAAGTGTAGGTAAGTAAAAGTGGTTAAAATAATAAAGTTACAATTTACATTTCAAACTAGTTGCTAGGCCACGCTTATTGTATACCGAATACGAGTAAAGTACATTTAAGTATCTTGATTAAGAAGTAATATGACTCTAATACTCTAAGTTCTCCTAATGTGCCTTTTTCGGACCATAAAATCGGTCTACTCTCTAGCATCTAGCTTGGTTTGGTATTAAGTACTTATCAACACAGGGTCAAATTATTCTGTACACTGCTAGAATGCTCTAGAGGACAGTCCTTTACCTGTGAATGGTTGATATGTAAGGGCGGCGGCGCGAGCTGGGCGGCTGAGGCCGCTCTTCTCAGGTCCTGCCGTCGCCTGCTCCAGTTCTTGTCGTACCGGATTCCAAACAGCACAACGAAGTACTCCAGGAGTGCGAAGAACACGAACAAAGTGCACGAGATCAGCCAAACTTCTATGCACTTCAGCTCGAGTGCATCTGGAGAATTTGTGCTGGAAATTGGTAAGCTGTTTTATTTTTCCATGAGATTGTATTACTTCTTTGGGCATAAAATTCATGGAGATAGCGGAGAGAATCTTCGTAAAATGCACTTGGATGCACACGGATATTAGCGAAAGGTAAAATTCAGATTTTTAAAGCATAGTTGAAATTGAAGAAACATATGATAGAAATATTATTACTGATTTGTAAAGTGTAACCAACACTTAAGTCGTTCGTCGGTAACAGAAGACCAACGAACATTGTGGCGACAATGACAATAGTAGGTACAGTCAGCGTCAACTAGTTCGTAACACTCAAAGTAGCCAAAAAGCTTTTTAGCAATCTTTGTTACAATTGGAGTAAGGTTGTGTTGTATTTTTTTGGCCACTTTGGGTGTTGCGATCTATTTAACGATGACAGTATCGTAGCGTAGCTAGTTTAAGTACCGATTCTGAAAAGAGGAAGCACTGAGGGCTAAGGGCTAAGATGTTCTTTATCAAATTACCTGACTGTGTCAAACATCGTGACCAGCGAGAGCAGCGTGGTCACTAACAGCACCATTCGACCCGGCACGATCTCCGGGATGACGCAAAAGCTGCCCCAGGAGATGATCACGAACAGGGAGGAAGGCAGGTAGCTCTCCAGGAGATAGCTCCGGAGCTCTCTGGATAGTTTGATTTGCAGACGAGCTGCTGAGTGCTCGCCTGGAATCAGCATAAAGGGTTAATAAGGAACTGGAAAATACAATGTTTAAAGTGTCGCTAAGATTCTTGTCTCCATAAGATTTTTTTAAATGTTGTTGTCAATTCAACTTGTGCAGTCAGCGTCAAATAGTTCGTGACACCTAAAATGGCCAAAAAGTTGATGATACAACCTTATTCCGATTGCAACAAAGACGTGTTACTAACTTTTTGGCTACTTTGGGTGTCACGAACTATTTGATGCTGACTGTACCATGCAGATTAAGAGTAGGCGCACACCGTTGATTTTTCGTCGGTAGTTTTAGTCGGGCAGTTGATCAGTATGGGCAAATGGGCATCTATGGGAGTGCGCACACTACGCCGATTCGATTTGGCCGATTCTTCATACAAATTAAAATCGGGCACAACTATCGGCCAACTAAAAATCAACGGTGTGCGCCTACTCTAATTGTCATGGTCATAACAAGAATCTTAGCTTGCACTAAACATCAACAAACACATAAAATTTCCATGCAGTCCAACTCTACATAAACTATCTTCAAATTAGCTACTTAGAAAATGGCAAAATTATTCCTACAAAAAGATACCAATCAACACTAAATACTTTGATGAATAGTCTTCTCTATTTTAAAACTAATATTTATGTGTTTAATTAATATTTTATGTAATTTAGATATGTATAAGGTGTCAAAGATGCTCTACATCTTATAAAAAAAAATTATACCTAACTACTCTACACAATGATAAAAACGACGACGACAACAATACAATTTCTAGTTAAAAACATCATAAAATTAAAGACATTCACAATGCGTTTTAGACTAAATACAAATATAAAACCACACACTTACAAACAAGGAAATGCTCGGCTCGGACGCTGTTCTAAAATTTTGAAATCTAAACAAATTAATAGTAAAATTATAAAGAAGTTATTTTGTTGGATGAAAGTAACGCGTTCAAAATAAACATAACTCCCTTCGCTTTTGATTAATTCAAATTATTTGAATTCATTTATTATTTAGATTCATAGCTCTACGACTCAAATGTTATGAATTAGTTTAGTAGCATAAAATATAGAGTAGCGCTAATTACTAATTTTAGAATCGGCAATGGTATAAAATATCGTTATTTTATGAAAAATATTAAATTTAAAGTACCTACTGTTCAGGGTTGCTTAGTATCTCAGTTATTCCTAATTTCCTACCTCATCCGGGCCAAGCGGGCGGCATGCGAGCGTAGCACAACGCATAGCGTTAGTGGACACAGTTAGTTCAGGCGCAAACAGAAGCGCAAAGCAATAAATATACATTTACCTTCACCAAAATTGCGAATATGTTTACTTTTGTCCGTGACGAACGTCACAACGTATTTGGGGAGTCGGAAGTGGCTGCGTTGCTCGCTAATCAGACCCAGGCCCAACCACGACGCCACGTCACGCCACTCGAACCGAACGTCTTGTGTTGTGTACTTATCTAAAAAGAGATACCATTAAACATCATTATGACTGTGATGTCTGTGATAATAAAATGGTTTATGCGATGCAGATGGTTACTTCTTCATGAAAACTATTGTTGGAGTTGCGTCAGCTGTGGCATTGTCTAGACGAAGGTCTGTCAGCTTGAGAGCAGACGAGTCTAAAATTGATATTTTTACCAATCTCCAAGAATAACTGTATTATTCGAATTTGGATTTGATTTACGAGGACAGATTATTATGGGTAATAAATATTACAATCGCATTTACTCCTCTGTAATAAAGTAATCCTGGATAGATATAAGCGATCTTTTAGTCCTAGGAAAGTATTAAGTAGCAAGTGGGATAGTAAGAATTACTTTTGTAAGACTGAAGTAGAATACAAGGTAGTCTACATGAGTTGATTGATGAAGACACTGTCTGCATAAAAGTTGTTTATATTTAAACCACCCCGTTATTGGAATCATTAGGGACGCAATTTCTCACATAATAACATTAGCGGATGTAGACACGAGTGCTATTAGATTTCGCTTCCGATTCGGTAGAGTTCAATTATTGTTTGAGAACTATTAGGGGTGAAGAAAAGCTAACACGTAATCGAGTCAATATCGTTTCGTGGAGGAAATACCTAGATAACATATAAGATGTAAAAAATTTGATTTCACAGTTCGATTTTCTGAGTGAGAAACTATTGTGTTAAAATCAGAAAGATCTGAAAATACTCACAACTACTGAAGTCTATTGCACAATTCTGCACGTCCAATGGATACAGAACGAAGTCCATCTCGCACTTGATTGTGATGGTAGCACTGAGAACAAAAGCGCACAGTCACATCTCAATGCGTTGTAATTTGCTCGTAAATCCTCTACTTAGTCGTTATACACTCGAGTAAACCGTTAATCTTTTGTTAAATCTAATTGAGAACCGCGGTAAATTTTATGTGTCTTCGTAGAGCCAACCAGCGTTTAAAATTAGTGCGTTGTAAGTTGCCAAAACAAATAGTGAACATTGTACATACAGTTCAGATTGGATTTATAATGTACTAGCTTTCTGCCCGCGGCTTCGCCCGCGTGGAATTTTGTCTGTCACAGAAAAACTTTATCGCGCGCGTCCCTGTTTCAAAAACCGGGATAAAAACTATCCTATGTCCATTCCCGGGACTCAAACTATGTCCCTGCCAAATTTCATCGAAATCGGTTGCGAGGTTTAAGCGGGAAAGCGTAACAGACAGACAGACAGACAGAGTTACTTTCGCATTTATAATATTAGTTGGGATAGTTGGGATAGTTGGGATTGTTACACAATACTTGCGTTTAACGGCAACAACATTAGTTACGGTTTGTCAAAATACACGAAATTTGATAAGCCAAATCGTTGCTTTATTTTTTACTCGAGATGATGTCAGATACAAAAACATCTTAATATACATAATATATTGATACCTGACATCAGAATTATCGCCATCGTTTAAAAATGAATGTTAACTAAATCAATGTCTTCTTGAGACTCTACAAATCAACATCAATTTCCATGTTATAGAAAACATATTCGTGAGTAAACAGCTTGATAAATTAATTAATAAGAAAAACAGACGAACCCAATACTGACTGAGACGGTGCCATTGGAATACAGCCTAAGTGACGCCATCTCCTGGAGCACGGAGAGGATCCTCATGGTCTGCAGCTGCCAGATGTACAGGTCCGGCGTCCAGATCAGCTGCCGGTACTCCCATGGCAGGTCGATGAACGGCGTGTTCTTCGGAATGTGTAACCGATGCTCCTCCCATGATACTTGCAGGAAAATGTCCAATGTTATCTCCTGGAAATTGGAAATTCAGTTAACTGTATTCCAATTTAAGAACTAGAATCGTTTGTAGAGTTTCAGTCGTAGTCTCGTAGCAACATATGGTTCGGTGGAAACTCATGTTGTTAAGTTAGTTGGAAGCAATAAACATGTTGAATATTGAGTATCTATCTATTCATGTTTTGCATTAACTTTCGTCAAGTTTTTGTTTTACTCGTGTCTTTGCTTGTTACATGTTTTACCAGTGTAACAAGATTTATCGACGTGCTCAAGTTTTGTTGAGGAAAACTAATATGTACGAGTATGTCACATTTGAAAAGTTTCGTAATAGTTTTATTGGATCAGTTCTTTTAGTATACCTCTCAAACTACATAATAGAAGTTATTTGTTTCTGGCCTGTAAGACAATGACAGTCATATTTTATTAAAAGTTAAGCAAACACCAGTGATAAAGCTCACCCATATCGAGATTCATGATTAAGGTAAATCTATATGTATATGGGTTCCCGTCTCTGATTTTGTATTATAGTACTCGGGACACTAAAATTGACCTAAATCACTGCTTGAAAAGCTCGTAAACCTGACTTTTGCTAAGTAGTTATTGTTTTCAGGTCGTGGTTGGCATTTCAAATGAGCGTCGTCATATTTTGGGGCGACCTCAACAGTTTCTGGGGCAACGATATTTTGCCATTTATTTTGCGTAGGACAGTCTCTATTATGATTATTTTAATAATGAAACGTATTTCGTAAAAACTTAATCTCTTACTCGTATGTGTCAGAAGATAAAATCCTTTTTCCAGAGGTGGTTTTCTACTATGAACCTAAGCATGTTAGCTTTACTGCGAAAACGTTTACTATGCCGTGTATTTTCGTTTGTCCCCTTTGTTTACCTATTCACCGTCTTCTATTGACACTTTGAAACCATAAAAATATAAAAATAAAATTATACCGAAGCAAAACAAATACAGAAATAAATGGCCTGTCCAATAATAAACAGCTACCACATTGTGGCTATAGTAGTTCCAAAAACTTTTTTAGGAGTTTCGTGGCAGTTGGAATTTGCGATTCATAATTTCCCTTTCATGCTTCAGTCAAAGAAAATGGCACGAACTTTTGTTTTGAAATGAAAATTTTTTAAGACAGACTTTTTTGATTGTGATAATTTCCATCACTTACGAGTAATGTTTCGTCTTTTTCAATAAGGCTATAATTATCATGTTATAACATAATGAGGCAATTTGACTTAGCTACTGGTAAAAAAAAACGCATTTAAACTTTAAATACCTACCTACTCTTGTCCAGTTATCAGCAAATGTATCATGAAACAACTCATTTCATCATTTAACAGGCTGAATGGTTAAAAAAATATATTTATGTAATGAACAATTTACGCTAGTATAAAGTTGTACAAATAAATGGATACCTACATACCCCTTTGTTCTCATCAACTCCGGACACCCTGTTGACGTTCACACCTATGTACACGGTGGTGTTTTTCCCTGAAACACAACGACATTTCTTTCAATTTCCTCGAATTATGATAAACTATAGCGAAATACAAGTAATGATATCTAATTTTACTGTGGTTACTCGGAGACATCGCCGGTGCCTCCTTGGCGGAATTTATGTTCACTTTGCCCACCCACCCATAATATGCATGTTTATTTACAAAGTTTTAGAAGCTAAGACAGCGAAATGAAGGCAAATCGCTTACAAATTTCCACTCTTTTAGCTACAGTAAATGTTAATTCAATTCTGTATATTTAAAATTATAATTAGTATTTTCACGATCATGTCTTGGATGAACTGTGTTGACTGACACTTAAAAAGACTTGCTGAAAGTCTATAAACCTTAATTAATCCTGGTATACTAGATACATACCTACTAGGTATACAATTTTATAGTTCTTTTGTCGTACAGCACCCTTGCATATTTAAGCAATCAACTAAAAATTACTTAATTGATCTAGAGAGAGTGCATCTATCTATGTCATATAAACGTTTATGTGTAGGTCAAGCACAGCTTTCGATATCTAAAATTATTTTGAAACGGTCCGTTTACATAAAACCTGTCAAGGAGGGATAGCTTGACTAATGACCGCTCGTCAACCTCGGCGATTCGCTGACTAACATCCGCATCTAAGTGGATAGTGGTTATATCAGCCACAGTTGATCTTCGGTCAAAAATAGGCCGATATTTTTAGCAACAGACCCTGTTTTGATACAACCCGCCTTTGAAACAGGATTATCTTTGGATCTAGACCGTATATCATTTATTATGTCCGCAGATCTAGCGAATACACGATAACTGTATATTATGATATTTACTTCGCCTCGTGTAAAACAAAGGAAACAAAGTTATAACTGGTTACTACTTTTTACACTGAAAGGTAATTATTAAGATAATTTCCATTTCCATTCTCAGAATTTTTTCCTTAATTTGACAATATGACTATGCCTCTACCTACCTATAAACAAATTACTGAATGCGTTTTTTCCCTCTCCATTTTAAAGTGTCTGTCTAATATGGATTCACAAAATGAAGCCTTTACTAAAATTGCTTCCGCGAAGTCCTACTATTAAATTGGTTTAGTTAGAATCGTATTCGTATTGTAATGATCAAAATGAAAATTAGAACTATTCAAGTTTCAAATCATTTTTGTACCTGGTGTAACTGTAACTATACAAATGAAAATATTTTTAGGAGCTTTCTCAGCATATTTATAGACTTTGGGGCTCTACATTATTTAAATTAAGTAGGCACTTACCAGGCGGAATGTTCCTATTGTAGTTTGTTGGTATCTGGTAGATATGCTGGTCCATGTACAGGATCTGGCTGAAAAAAGTTAAGATTTATCAGATTACTATGAACTGAAACAAAACGACTGAAATATGTATAGAGTTATTTCATGATTATTCAAATTACTTGGTCTGTTTTTGAGGCTTACTAGCGAATAGTTAGTTGGTCTAACTAATTGGACTAGATATTTAGTTTAGTTTTAGCTAAATTGGCGGGTTCGAATGCTTTGCTCTGCTAAGTTTGGAATTAGGTTTTAATTATATTACAACAGCACATGTCATTGTAATTTGAATGCTTTATTATTTTATTGTAATTACTTAACTCATAAGGGTAAGTATACTTATCTATACTTATAATAAATCTGTAGAGAGGTCAATTCTGTACATGAAATATATTTTCAAAATAACTATCAGGGGGTGATAAGTGATCGATACTGATGCCAAAAATGCAATCAGTATGCAATTTTTGTCTGTCAGTCTGTCTGTATGTTCCTTATAGAAACAAAAACTACTCGACGTTTTTTAACGAAACTTGGTACAATTATTCTTCATACTCCTGGGCAGGTTATAGTATACTTAGGAATTCCCACGGGAACGGGAATTAGCGGGAAAATCCTTTTGTATGAAAAATCTAAACCGCTTAAGTTAGACGCTTGAAATTTGGCATGCAGGTACCTTAGTAAACTTAAAGCTTAGTTACAACAGGATATTGCAAAATTCCCACGGGAACGGGAGTAAGCGGGAAAAAACATTTGTATGAAAAAATCTTAACCGCGTAAGATAGATGAAGCGGGTAAAACGGGATCCACGCGTACGAAGTCGCGGGCGGTCGCTAGTTACATCATAAAATAATATGATATGATTTGTGGGATTAGGGTCTGGTTCATCGCAGTTGTAAACATCGACTAATTCTGTTAATGGCCTCTATTTCGCCGTATTAATTGTCCAACACACCCCATGTCGTCTACTTGTGTGTAATCTTAGAAAGGTTAAAGTGGATATCGTGTAATGCCCCATTTCTTTAGTGATATACCTATGATTTATTTTCCTTAAGGACTTAGGTTATCAACATTTTGATAAATTATAAATATGCCCATAATACATTTTAGTTTTTGATATGACAAACAATTTAGAACTTAAAACAAATTGCATTGCATTTATTCTTCAAGAATTTCAGTATTTAAAGGAACGTTAAAGTATTTTTACAAGTAAAAAGTTTTATGAGTGCAAGTTCGATTAAACTCAGGTGATTAATTACCTCAGCTGTCAGATGTTATCAGTTCAGGGAACACTTGCATGAGGTGTTTAAAATTAAAATGAGCATTAATTGACATGCAGTGTTTTCTTAGTAATCTTATTGTGTAAAATATAGATTACTTGACCATTTACACTCATAAACTTAACATCGATGATTGAAATACATCCCTAAAGAAAGCCAAAAGTTACTCTAAGGCCGAGTTACACTTCTTACTTTAATCTTCACTATAACAATAACCAGTGTTGTGTGGAGTTTGACAGACTTTTGACGCTTGTATGGATGGTGGATGGGAGGGCTACCTTTTTAGTATTATTTTTTACTATTATTTTTGACGATCATTAGTGCCAACATATTGGTTAAAACTAAATAAAATATTTTTGATTTTGGTGCTACCCAGAGTTAATATCTCTAGCACGCTATCCTATGCTAATGTCAGCACATCATCATCACTGTAAGTTGTTCTAGGGCTAGGTGTCACTCCCTCTTATAGTTTTTGATCACTCAAGAAACTTAAAACATTTATCAAAGTGTCAACATATAAAACATACGGAAGTGCACTACTAAGTAGGTTCACATAGGTCAACATGTGCATGCGCCGGTAATACAATTACAGCAAGGTGAAGATCTGAACGGATTAGGGCCAAGCCTAAGCAAGGCTCAGCGCTGGAAATACGTTTACTATCTACGATTAGAAGTATTTAATAATAGTAAATAAAGTTTTAATGATAAAAATATGTACCTACTCTTTTGAAGTAGAAGAAGGTTGCATTAGTAAAATTACTAATCTTCATAACTAATTAAGAATCAAATTATTTTTTTCAGACGTTCATAATCTTCGAAGTTGGTACAAACAAAAATTGCAAGCACGTAGGTAGATATAATATTGTGTTTTTAGATATTTTTGTGATACGAGTAAACATCTCGTTACACCAATAAACATTTCATCATACAACCATTATAATGGAAGCAAAACAATTCTTTACATAACAGTTATATGCTCCTCTTTAAATTACATAATATTGGTTTACTTTACGCATCAACACTTGGTATTTTTAGGTCATGTTAATGAAATGAAACCTTATAAACTTCTGGTTTAACACGCAACGGAGAAGTAGGTATGTTGTATGTAAAAACAGGGGTAACAAATTAAACATTACTAACAAAGTTACCGATAAGAGCAAAAAACAGCATGTAGTATTTTTTGTGTTTAAATTAAGTAAGAGTAACCTCAAGATAAAAGGAAAATGCGAAAAATTTCACAATTTGGTATAGTATTTAGACGTACTTATTTGCGTATTTTAAATTGATGGTCAAAACTTGAAACCAAACTCAACATCCATCTAAACCTCTGATTTATTTTATCCTAGGGCCAGTTTGAGCACTAGCAGATGGCTGGAATTCTGGACTATATTCTCTGATAGCCTATTCGCAAGATGTATCATCTGTCATCCTCCAAAAGTACCTACACACTTGCAGGTTTTGTAAAATATGTTGCCAATAAGCAATAATTAGAAAAATAAATAAATGGCAACCATTTTAATAATAATATAATAAATAAATCGTGTAGTTCCTCCTGAAACGTAGAGCAGTACCTACGTCCTACATTACACATACGCATTATGCACCTAGTATAGTTATGTAATAACATGTAGGTCATCATTTTCACGTCCTGCTCCCAATTAATTCGTCTGGGATCTTGGCACTATCTGGGGTCGACACACTGTCTTCCATTCATCCCGGTCTCGTCACTGTGCTATCAGCTGCCATTCAACCTGGCTAGCATTCTCATTCATTCCATCCATATTATTATTATTATTTCACGAAGCTATTTTTCAGCTTTATCACGGAATTTTCTATTGTGGCATGAATTCACGATTTTTTTTTTATACAGAACAAGGCAGGTATTTGACCGCAATCACCCCTGATCATTTCAGTATTTAGAAGTAAAATGTTACTCTTTTTGGACCTACGTATGAAATAGGTAAGGAAAGTATGTCATGGCAGATCTAAATAGCTATAAAGTTTATTTATAAACAGAAAACTGAAAGTAAATGTTTCCACGCAAGTTTTGGGCCTGCTGAATTTTGCACGGCCTATTAAACGTCTACGTCACTGTAAAAATGCCTATATACGTAATTACATTACTATACTTGGTCTTGGGTTAATATATTGTATAAATAATGACTTCGTTTGCAACTAATGGGGCTGCATCAAGTTCATATTAACCTTGTGCTGGGTCTAGGGATGTTTAAAAGTAACAACGATATCGAAATGAAAGTTAGTGAAGAGGAGTTTTGTTCCGTTTAGAATTTGTGGGGTTCTGAACTATTATAATCCATTGTGTAAGCTATTCACTGCTTTGTAGTTGCAGGTATCAATGTTGATCTATCACCTATTAAAATAAAACTTTCCCAGACAGTTTTAAATTGTAAATAGTAACTCTATTTAGTAAGATTGGTTGTATTATTAGCTAATCTGTAGGTAGCTAAATAGTAACTATAAATACGATAAAAACTTTGTGATTACCTATGTGCTGTCGTCTCTACATTATTTTTCTTTTTTTAATATTAATACAGTTTAGCTATCGACAGCTTCGTCCATCCCTAGCTTACACGTGACTTTTACTATAAGTCGTATGCAATTAAGAACTTGGTTAAAAATCGCATGTCTTGGCGTGGCACGAACTTTTGTCATAAGGCAACTCTATATGCTTATGTTTTTATCGCTCTAGGTCATTCATATGCACTAGTAAACTAATTATTACCCTATTTAACTAACATTGTATGATTCCGAAATAACACCACAGTTTCCGCGATTTCAGTTCGTTTGAATAATTTATTTTCAAGGTTGCATTGTTAGACGTCAATGTGTATTAACTAGAATAATTTTATTTATAGGAAAAAATTAAAAACACTACTTGTAGCTTAGCTTAGATATACATATGTATGTACATACCTAATGAAATTATAATCCAGTCAAAAGTTATAAATACTTGGGCGAATTTTACCGCGACGTGATTTGAGATTCCATATTTTTCCTAGTAAAATGAGGCCAAGGTCAACCATAATTTTATATATAGATTTTGTTCCTTAATTTTAATAAATTCTATTTTCAATCGAGCCAACCCTATAAGTAATTTAGTTTCAAATATCCACTTATTCACATAATATTTTTGTTAGGTTCTTATCAAAATACATACTTCTTACTAACAATGCAATATCGGCAGAAGTGCTATCAGGACAAACATGAGACTTGTAATAAATAATTAAAGGAACATATAGGATTACACTTTTCAGTTACCTTTGTCGATTTCTTTTCTGTTTAACATGAGTTATCGTACTAATAATAGTGATTCGTGCTTTTTGAGTTTTACACACCTTTTTTATTCACGAAGTAATTGAATTTGCCTATCTAGATTCTAGAGGATTTAGAAATTTTAATTTCAACAAATGCCTTGTGTTTTCTAGTTGTAGTTAAATGACAACACCCGCAGTATAAATGCAGTAAATCAGCTTAGGATTTATTATGTAAAGACGTGGCTGCAATACAGCGGAGAACTCCGCGACATTTTAAGCCCAAGTGACTACATACCATATTTAAGGATCAAAATGAACTTCCTTATGTATTTATCGCGCAAGGGTAGTTAAAGAGGCAACAAATGTAGAATTTGTCTATCTCTCTCTGCTTCAGGCAAAAATGATACAAACGTGCCAACGAAATAGACACATATTTTACGCCCGAAAAACCTAACTCTTCGGCGACAGGTAGAATTAGTATTCGTAAGTATTTATCTACTTTTATACAAGTTCAATAATTTTCAGGGGCCATATACCGGCTTGCGAAGCTTGCAAATGGAATTCATCTGATTTCACTGAAGTTTGCAAAATGGAATTCAGCTTAACTGAAAGCTATCTGCAGAAAAGCTCCGCTGATTCACAGCCCCGGCTATAGGCGGAAGGACGGCTACACGCGACTGACGAAGAACAGTCACAGTAATTCTTTCAGTTTCCGGTACACGCACTTTCCATACTGCAGAATAATCAGACGTTTATCGTATTTCCTTACGCAATCATTATGGAGTGTAAACGTTTCCTGTTGTATTTTTCATGACCTTAATATTCCGACACCCTTGGCAATATTTACATACATTTTTATATTGCTATTTAGGGTACTACAATTTTAAATGAGTTCAAGGCAACTTTCTTGTTAGCGATATGGTTATGATTTATTTGCTACTTAACTTACTGAAAGGTAATTTGTTTAAAACTAAACTTAGCTATAAAGAAAATACAAATTTAATGAATTATTTATTAAAGGAGTAACGATGAATTGTCTTTTTTAAATTAATTTGAATAAAATTTAAACGTAAAATAACGACAACTGATAAGCCCACAACACTGATCAGATACAACTCATGACTTATTCAGAAAAGCAAAGCAGATAGAGCCATAGTTCTAGACGTTGTTAGTCCTTTGATAATTTTTAAGTGTCTACGGACAATAAAAACCTACAACTACAATATTATGAAGCGCACAACTATTATACACTAGAAAACAAGAGTCAGTCTCGTTGAGAACAAGCGGATTCGGACAATAAACACTGTTGTTGTGACGAGCTTGCAAGAGTTTCAGTCGTGTTTACTCTACGCAATGTGATAGTGGAAATATAAAACCTGAAAATATGTGTAAAAGCCACAAAGTATCCTGGCTTTTATAGCCGTTGCAAACTGCTATTCCGTGACAGACAGGGACCAGACACATTTTTATTTGCATCCTAAATTATTGCCACTTTATGCCACTTTTCCTCGTCTTTGAGTCGAGCTTTTATTTTCAGAAACATGTTTTTTTTTGGAACCGATCTTTTATATCAAGTCATAATTACTGGGAATTAAGAATAATTGAAGTTGTCTGATCGTCTAGACGAGATACAAATTAGATCAACGCTTTTAAAAATCCTAGTTTATTTTTCTTCGTGTAATTTCTTTAGTTTTTTCATGTTGAGTATTTCTTAATGCCACACTGATCATAATGATGCGGGCCGAGTTTAGTTGATTTGACCGCAGACTGCAGAACGTATCCAGTGTGGCAAATCCTTATATGGCACGAGTAAGTTTGAAAATCTACCATAACAGAGACACAAAGTAATTACATGCGAGGTAAAATTGTTACCCATGATTAGAGGACTGTCACATGTTGATTTGAAAACATCACAAGGAAGCGGCATCATAATTGGGTGTTTACCTTTACCTCCCGCTCAAAATATCAAGCTGAACGTTTATTACGTGTGTGTATTTAACGAGATATAATGGCATAATAATCTGTTCAGAATACGTTCACAATTATATCATTACAGAGGTTATTTACACACAGATTCGTGTGTTTATACATAGCCATTTGCGGCTGGCTCACACCGAGATGATGATCCATTGGAGATGTGCCAAAGTCTGCCAAATTTCTGGGACGACACTTCCATAGCCCTCGAAATTATCAATTGATTTATTTAATACGCATAGGTTAAAGAACTTTCCCACGCTTCTGTTGCTATTTTAGATAATCTATGTCAAAAAGATTTTTTAAATAGCACTGAAGATCGTAATTTATTTATTTTATGTGAAGTAAAGAAAAAATATTTTGATCAGAAAATCTCTTGTAGATTGAACTGTAATCGTTTTCATAGTGAATTTAGGAGCGCTTTGCATCTATAAAACAGTAATTTTGATTGTTTATTTGTTGTTTCGGTAGACTAGTATTATTAGCATTGTATAGCCATAGTATAATAATGGTAGAGCGCTGGTACGGTGACTGCCATCTACTCGTGCATAGGTGATCAAATTTTGATTCCATTGATCCTGAAAGTTAAAGTTATCCGAGTTGCTAGTCCGAAGTAAAACCTCTTTTCTCTGCTCATCAAACCAATTGAAATCCAATATTGCATGTTTTTAACTGAAATTATGTTTGTTTTCTTTCATATTTTGTTCAAGTCAGAAGATATTATGAAGTTTTTCATGTAAAAACGTGTACTTCAATGTTTATCACACAACTCTAGCAGAAATGCCAATCATCTTTTGATTGTTTACTTTTTTGCCGCAATTATTTTTCTTACAAATGCTAATTTACAACAAGTGCGGGGTAACACTCGAAATATATGCTTATTGTATGAGCGATATATCATTATACAAAGTCATCTCCGGTCAGAATATGACTTGTGTAATGATCACATATGACACTGATCACATGATACGAGTAAGGCCCAGAACAGACGGTGAAACGTAACTGCAACGAAACTACAACTTTGTGATGATTCTGATGAATGAAACTGAAACTGAAAGTATCAAACTGGTCGCGTCATGTGTGGTCTCTCAACAGACGCTATGGCAGAAACTTAGATGCAACTCAAAAGTAACTACCTTAGCAGTTGCAGTTTCGTTGCAGTTGCGTTTCACCGTCTGTTCTGGGCCTAAGATGTTTGACTAATAACACCTTTTACAGTACCAAGGGATGTCGTCGCTTTGAGTGTTGGATTATTCCAATACTGTCGTTGTCATATCCTACTTACATCCTAAATGTATGAGATATAATTATATTTTTTATTTTATTTTATTAAAGTGGCCTAATTGATGCACTGTTTACATACACTTATTTCAACAAAACAAAATGCTGTCAAAGGAAAAAGTAAAAAACGTGAACTTCTGATCAACAGCTGATATGAACGTTTGTCGTCTCGACTCGAGGTCTCAATTGACGTATAGCCACGCCCGGACGATGGCATACGGATACGGAATGTAGAATACCTATCATTGAGAGTTTTATTCCCTCACCTTCAGGTCTAAATAGTTGAATTATGTGGACCCACGTCACTACACGTCAAGTCGGTACGCCGTGCATGCGTGCATTATGCAACCGTCAGACGCAGCTGCACCGAGTATTCGGACCAGCTATTTCAGTTGTCACTGTTACAACCACTAGGTATATTTAGGGTATCAGTGACGCAAATAGCGTGATAAACGGGGTTAAATTCGGTCGGCCGCTTTAGAATCTATTGTTGACTAAGTCGGGGATTGTTTACTATGAGTTAGCTTCAGATTTATTGGTTGATCCTTATTGTAGCGATCTAATGGCTGGAGTAAAGACCGAGGTTTTGTACATTAAATTGCCATCATGGTTCTATAACTAATGAATTTTGGATTCGGCTGCATTTACCTATGTAATTTTTATCATGAATCTATCAGGCTTGCCGATCTGATTACGCCATGGCACGGTTTTCATAGAGTTAGGGACATCTATTCTTTACATTATGTAGTGAGTAGACAGAATTACCTACGCAATATATTTTAGGTATAGTACGTATCCAAAAGTTTTTAATAGGTATAGATTTTTTTGTCAGCCCTAGCCCTAAATCTAACAATAGTGTAACATAAATCAATAATATCTGAGATAAATATAGTGTTTTAAATGTATAAACTCTATCAACATTTTTATGAATGTATTATTAGCTTTTATGACTGTCTAATTTTAGGAACACAGAATAAAAATATGTTTTTGATTCTACGTGTTCAAAATAATTTGGAATTTGGGTCATCCAACCTGCAAATGGTTTCTGTTTTTGCTATAAATCGCACTGGTTCCCGTTGACATGCGAGGGCCGTGAAGCTTGCAGCGTGCCAGGAGCTCTACGACTTTAGTGCGGTAAATCGGTAATCGTTTAAGTTATTTTTTTAATGGGAATTGTTATGCTTTCAGTGAGATTAATGGGGGGAAAAATAAGTATGTGCCAGTGTACTAAAGTTATATCTGAAGATCTACATTATACAAAATATACTAAATATTTATAGTTTTTGAGTAGACAAGCAAACAGATACGAAAGTTTCATAAGCCGGCACACAGATTGCATCACACTAAATAAAACATGTGACTGCACAACAAATGAATTAAATAAGTAACCAAAATATACGATTTAATGGTCAGGATCTGAAACACTCATGTATTTTTTCGAAATAAGTTCTGGGGTTTAGCCACGAATAACGGGTCTACTTATCTTCCCAATAGGTAAGACTTAAGAGTCTGTCGTTACACCTAATGTTTTACTAACAGTAGGTAGTACCTAATGTAGGATTTTTTCTATGGAGCATTAGGTACCAATTTACGTAAATTGTAACAAAATGACCTAATCGTATCTTCAAATAAAACATTCATAGAAACTGATAGCAGGTTAGAACTACCTTTCGTATTCGCACAGGAAATGCTTTAAATTCTGGCTTCTTTCTATGTCCTACATACATAATCTAGACGCTCGGCGTCTGCGATATTTGAAAATAACACTTTTTTATCTTTAGACATCTGGTAAATTATCCCGCCGTGCATTTCCATAATGTTTGCCAAGTTTGTTTTTTACATGCATTTATTTTTCAGAGTTAATGTTGATAAAACTAATAAACATGGCGGTTTCCCTTCGCTTTTCACAGGATGATTTCCTCTTCTTGTTTGTAGGTAACTAAGTGGTAACTTAGTTGGGTATGCTAGTGGTGAATACAACGGAGAAGCGCTTTATAGAGTTTTAGTAAACTAGTAATTTGAATGTTCTAAGCTGGTAGATATTAATACCTACCTACTATGTGTGTTTATTATACACCACAGGAATACTTAAGTAAGAGAAAATATTAAAAATCAGAATCGAAGAAAATAGTTCCACTGAAATCACTTCTAGTTGTTCTGGATTGTCTACCAGATTTTTCTTCGTGAAAAGCGAATATTATTGTGTGTGCATAATGCAGTGTCGGTGTTTATGTCAACAACGGAGCCGGCTGCCAAGAGCGCGGCCGCGGAGACACCAGCCCTGCCAGATCAGCGCCGATATGCACGTTATAAATACTTACTAATGCATATTATAAGCCCATATTCATTGTCCATTAGATAAAGCAATTAAGATTACATTAATCGCACTATTTGTTAAGTTTCAGGTATTTTATCTAATTATGGAAATAAGTTACTAACCACACAGAAACTATTTTATTGCTATTTAATTCAAAGGTTTCTTGAGACGTTAAAATGACTTGTAACTTTTCCATTCGCTAATGTCTTCATCAGATATCTTAGCCTCAAAAACAGACACTATATTTAAACAAAGAAAGACACTCTCGCCTTCGGAATAGTGACGCAGATAAAATAATTGTTACAGTAAACCAGACGGCTGTCTCGCGTGCCCATCTAAATTATTTTCGTAGCTCGTTCGAAGTCCCAGCGGGCACAGTATTCGGTGATCAATTTAAATAAGGCTGAACGAACCTCGCGCACTCGAGCAGTTCCTTGTTGGGGGTGAAGGTGGCCCCTCCGCCGAGAGCGACAAGGGCCAGGGTGTGCAGCAGCAGAGTCCACATGGCTACGGTCGCGCGGGCCGGCGCGGGCGGTCACCTCGCGTGCATCTCACAACACTCACTCGCCGGGGGCACATCGTCGGCTACGCGCACATCACTTCACCGTCGCAGCAGGACGCGACCTCCCGCGGGTCGAGGTCCGAGGAGCAGCGAGCGCGGAGCGACACTGCGCGGCGGCGGCGCGGCGGGCGCGGTCACGGGCGCAACCTTCGCTTCCGATCTCACCCTGTGACGCGCCACGAGAAAAACTACGCAACCGCTACCGGCGTACGCGGCGTTCAGTCTACTGCGGACACACGCGATCACTCACGTACTCATATACCTACACAAATCTTCTGCCACCTAATTATTATAGTTGACTTGGTAAAAATGAATCCCAGTGCGGGTTGAACGGCGTGTCGCGGTCGCGTGACAGCCTGCCGTGCCCAATCGTTAGACAACGGTTTGACTTCGCAAATGTACTCGCTCCCCAAAATAACAGACGCGATTAAACTTCAAACAAACAGCTTTTATAAATATCCGAGGCTAATATAAAACTGCGATGTCTTCATGAACAAAAGAAATGAGACGACGATTTGAAACAATCGTGAAATTATAAGAACGTTAAAAATATGTCGTGATGATATTTTCAGTAATGCAGTTAAAGATTGTGTTTAATATTAATGATCAAGAGAAGGTTGCATTTCAACTTTGTCATTTCTAAGAATGATTTGCACTCATCAATAAATTTCAGACTAAGGTAAATCAAATTACTAATAAGTAATAATAATTCACGAACGACATTTCGCCGACTTATCGATCGTGCCATCTGTGGTTGCGTGCTCAATTCGCGAATTTATTTAATTTCTACTGAACTTAGCCTCATGAGACAGGAGACCCATTAACAACTCTTATAGTGATTTCTTTTGTAGTGACATGAGTATAGTTCATATGCAGGATACATCACACACACACACACCATCATGACATTTTTCTTTTCACATAATTATAGGTACATATTTATTTAGCATTACTGCAGAGTACTTATAATCTTGATAATGATGATGATACTTAATGATTATAAAAGTTTCAAATAATAAAAAGAGTAGTGTTTTCTCCTTGGCACTTGAAGAAAGATACTTGATTCATCATCATCATCATTTCAGTCATAGGACGTCCACTGCTGAACATAGGCCTCCCCCAATGATTTTCACAATGGCCGGTTGGTGGGGGCCTGCATCTAGCGCCTTCCTGTTACCGTTATGAGGTCGTACTCGAGTAGATACTTGATTGTAACTTGAAAAAGCCTCTTTAAAGGCCTAGGACAAGCATTTGATTTGGTCGCTGAATCGATTATAGTCTGAAAATTAACAATATTTACATCTTCTCTATTCCAACACATTTATTTTGTGGCCTGTAGAGTTCCTGAAAGACAATGCCGGAAATTGGCGTCTTTTTTTTTTCGCGCGGCCATCGACCAAACCATGTTTTTTGGTTACAAAATAGTGTAATAAACTAAACTTACTATGACATGTATACCTCTAAACTCAGTCTGAACTGAGTTACGAGCATTAGAAGTTTGATGATTAACATACTAGATTTGCTTTTTGCGCGCAAGTTTTGGAAGAAATTGCAACAAAATAGTGACGTCTTTTTTATTGCGCTGATTCTGCTCCAAACTGATGGCTGGAGCCTATAATGGATGATATTGTTTGTTTACACATACAATGTCACTACTTTGTTGCAATTTCTTACAAAACTTGCGCGCAGAAAGCAAATCTACTTAGTATGTAAAATCATCAAACTTCTAATGCTCGTAACTCAGTTCAGACTGAGTTTAGAGGTATACATGTCATAGTAAGTTTGGTTTATCACACTATTTTGTAATAAAAAAATAAGGTTTGGTCGATGGCCGCGCGAAAAAAAAAGACGCCACCTTCCATACAAAATCTGGCATTGCCATTTCATCATTCATGATAGTAGGTGATAGCGATTGGTGTTATCAGCCTATCGCTATAAAAGTCCGTGTCTCATCCTTAGCAATGAGCGAGGATTCCGTTGAGGGGAAATTGATTCAAATAACGGAGCCAATGGAGGCCTATCGTGCTCGATAGGTTGTTTTCGATCGGCTCTCGCATTAATACTTGTTCAATGCCGCAGAAGCAACGCAGCGTTGTTTTGCAAGTATTTTTAGACCGGTGTATAGTGAATGCAGGCTTTGCATGTACCCTTAACATGATTGGCTCTGAAATACTAAACTCATTTTCTTTTATCCTCTACATAAGAGAACTTAGCCGAGCCGAGTCTAGAGCCTAAGTTCTCTAAAAAATCATTTCTCTCATCTCTAGTAAAGTTCTACCAATATACAATTTGGTTGCAGAGAGCAAGAATACTCTAGTTCCATTTTACACAATCGGTAAGCCATATAGGAGTGAAGAAGAGGTCATTACGTTGTAACGTGGTAGTTCTAAGTTTAGCTAATTAGGACATTCTTCATTAGCGTATAGTTTTTTTAACGAAGGAACTCTTTTACTAAAATTATAGGACTACATTTTTATACCTAGTAGTTAGGGCTGCAGCAGATTATGTGAGCTGATTGATTCCCCCTACGTCAAAAAGCATGGGAATCAGCCTCATGCATCAAGTTTACCCATTAAAACCTCCAGGAGTTGGTGGGATATAGAAGCTAACGATTGATGAAGGATAATTCTGTCAATCTTCAAGGGAATTTACTGGACTACCCTCTGATTCCCATCAAAGCAGGAGACAGATGCTGAAAAAGTACTATCCTCAAGGAAATTCCACATCATCTGCTGTCGTTCCCATTAAAATGTATTTTTCAGCTCGTCTCCAAGTAGGTAAATGCAAAATAAAAACAAAACACGCATCGGTACCCGCTCACGTAATGAGAAGCAAGGCATGTTATTCTCTTGCACTTGGCCGGTTTCCTTCGGCCCCATGTCCGACCACGCGACGATTACTCTTTACACACTTATTACGTTACTTACTGTTGATATGATCAGCGACACGAATCCATGCTTGACTTTGAAAAGTCTCAAATCATTGGTAAAGTAGGTACCCAGATAACATTTAGTTATAACATCGTCAGTCATTATTCCCATCAGACTATAATATCACAGAGTACCTACCTAATTGTATTGTACACTTGCCATACTAAGTACAGTACAGACAATCATCGTGATACTGTGACGTTAATAAATTATTAAGATTTAGGGAGTATTAAAAATATTTAACTCTACTATCTCTATCATGACTCTTCTTTGAGTCTTTTCTTTCACAGACAATTCAGACAAAAGCAGAGAAAACGATGTCAATATATCTACGAATGTACTTCATTAGCAGAACTGTAGGCGATATTTAACTTGTATTATTGAAGAGGTAAACATATTTGCATGCTAATAAAGAGGTGATCGTAAAACGAAGCTATGAATTCGTTTACGATTAGCGGCTGTTAGTAAACTAAAGCACATAATTATCAGCGTTACAATCGTTTATTTGTATAGAGACAAAGTCAAGTTTACGCATTTTTGGAATAATTTACATTGAAAATAAGGGTAGGTAATTAATATGGCTAAAAATATGATATTAGGGCTACGTGCTGCCAACCCAACTCCGGTCTACCATCAGAACACCCAACGTTGTTTAATCCCTTTTGTACCCTTTGCACCACCGGCCTGTACCACTGGTGGTGCAAAGGGTATTTTTTAATCCCCTTTACACCACCAATAGTGCCGCGCTACCATTAACTGTAAAACGATTATCTATAATTATAATTTATATAATATTAATATTATAAAGAGGAAATATTTGATTGTTTGTTTGTACTGAATAGGCTCCGAAACTACTGGACAGATTTGACAGCATGTATTTCACTATTAAAATCCAAATAATTTTCTGAGTAACAAGGGCTATTAAATATTTTCAAAAGAGTTACTAAAAAATATGTATTAGTACCAGGGCAACATAATCATAAAGGAGCTATATCAAATTCTTCTTGGTTGTCCCGAAAAATAATCATGTATCTGAAAATAGCCCCTTTATGGTTATGTTGCCCTGGTACTAATTATTCGTTGTATGTATGTAGGCCCGGGGTATCGTGGGTCTGAAGTGAAATGTTTATAGGCACGTGTTAAGTTTTTCATATTATTTTATTCTTAAGTCATTCAAGTATTTGTGACTTATAGTCATCATTTCATGTTGATGAGGTGATGATGAAAGGTAAACAACTCCTAAACGCTGTTCCATGCATACAGCCACGCCTCACACATCATGTTATTAGGCTAAACACAAATATAAAAAAAACAAAACTGCTGAACATGACGCTTCAATTTCCCGCCAAGAATTCCCCTTGAAGTTTCAATGCGTTTATTGCACTGCAATAAATAAATTAAAACTTTTAGGTAGGTTTTGATTAATTTATAACATACAGTCTACTACTAGTTTTACAGTCGATGGTAGCACAGCACTATTTGTTGGTGGTGCAAGAGGGATTTAAAAATACCCTTTGCACCACCAGTGGTGCAGGCCGGTGGTGCAAAGGGTACAAAAGGGTTTAATCGAGGACTTCTTACGTTTTTATTGGGAGGCTGAATAAGGTATGATAGTTTGTTATGATAGGTATTAACATTTACTCAGGTTAACAAGTTTTGGACATGATTGACTGTCTATTAATTGCACATTGTCAATCAGATTGAATTTTCAATTAAATCCCAAAGCCTTAGTTTTGTAATTTCATAATGAGCTATGCCGTAAGCCCCTAACCTTCGCCATTAGGTATTTACTACTGGCCTTTTCGGATCTATTCCTAGACGTCTCCTTGATTATCATTCACGCTGGTGATTGGCCGATGCTATAAAGGTTTTGGTTTCAGTTGAAATTTAATTTCGGCGTTGCACGCTAACATGTGAGATAATTATCGGTACTGCATATGAAGATTGATTTCCATAGCAGGTATGCGGCATTTGTTTATTAATATTATTAAAGGGTGTTGATGTTATCTTCTTCTAGGTTCCTCAATGCTGAGGATATCTTGATGTTGCGCCTTCATCTGTTTTGATTGTATCATAAAGTAGGATGTCTTAGAAGCCGAATTCCGAAGCGTTGGTTGGAACAAGTGCCAAAGCAGCAACTCAAGGAATTAGTAACCTTCATGAAAAGCGTCACGATCTTTAAAGATGAGAGAACGACTAAAGAGACATACTAAGATGGATATTTAGTCGATTTATTTAATACACTAATTCGTTGCTTCTTCTTAACTCTCCTTGGCCTATAGCTCACATACACACGTGGATATTACTAGGTGTTCATATTATGGGTCTCTTGTGAACTGTGATTGTGAGGAGATTAAAAAAAACAATGCTAGAACTCTCTTGCCGGCTGTGGTGACAAAATATATGCAGGCATACTTGAATTCGCTCAGACAAACAGGTTCATAAACATAAACTAAACTGTTCTTAAGAGGTACCTACTTAAAACGAATAATTAATTAAATTATAAAGTCTGAACTCAAATGTGTAAAATAATTGCTCCCGGTCAGATCTTTAGCACTAATAATAATATTATTAACTACATCAATACTTCTTTCAACAGCATCACAGACTTCAAAGATAATTCGAAAAGTTAATGAATCTCTCAGTCTCAAAGTGTATAATGTTGTTACTTTTTAATTTACGATTACTTCATGATTACAGATCGTTGTTGACTAAATCGTTTGACAAAAGCATAAAAATAAAGAGCGCTCTGAAAATGATCGAGATCCCGGCGACGTGACGTCACGATTTGGCGAAAGCGAACTCGCGTCTGTGACGTGTCAGTGCGATGCGCCTACGCACCGTAATTAGAGCGCCGGATTAACTTGACGAACGTACGCCTGGACCATTGGGGACCTTGTAGCAGTCAGTCAACGTTGAAGGATGAAGATGAGAGGGAAAACAGATGGTATAAATCGGTCAGTTTTTCAGCATTAACAAATAAATTTTTACGTTATTCATTTATCAAAATAATACAGGGGCAGTAAAGTACAAAGTTGAGTTTAAAAACTTATGCTGGTAATATGCTTTCTTAAAGCTTGGTTATATCGAAAGCTCTAAAATTCATTTACAAGTTCAAACAAAATATTCTTGTCACCACTCTACAATCCAATATCTGGCTCCTCGATCTATTTTGGGCATTGAATCTTTCCCAAAGATGAGATGCGTGATCCGGGCATCCCCTAAATGAGAATCCTTTTCTGCATCCATGTAAAGTCCTCTTTCTGAACTTAATCTTTTTCGAGGCTAAAATATCCAGGAGGTGAGACTTTTTATCGATCTGTCACGACACCTTCTATTGATCGCTCAAGTTCACGCGATGCACTCCGCTCTTTTGTCCTTGGATATACCTGGATGTCACTACAAGCCCATTTTTACTTCCCGATCTATTTTGGGATTTCGAATACTTCTCAAAGAAGCAACTACCTAAAGTGTCATATTCCATTAACTACATATTTTAATCGAAATTATAATATGGTTAGGATAGTTTTATGCCATAAGGATATGGTCTGTTTTAAGCCCATTCCTGGATACTTGATCTATTTTGGGAATCAAATCTTTTATGAAGATGCGACTAGTGTGTCGATAAGATGCGCCATCTAATTGATCGACTCCAAGTGGTGCAATTTGTCCTTGGAATTAACTGGATGTCATTACAACCCCATTTTTGACTTCGTGATCTATTTTGGGATTTATATACCCCCTCCTCATCCTAGTTTAATAAAGGTACGAGTATTACCAATAAACATTATTGTTAAAAAGACATTTGGCTTCGCCGCCCCATAAAATCTACCGTCCTAGCCTAATGGCCTAAATCCGCCATTGATCTTGTGACTTAGACCATTTGAAGCCCACTCCTGGCTCCTCGGTCTATTTCGGGAGTCGAATCTTTCCCGGAGATGCGACTAGTGTGTCGATCCGGCGCGTCACGTAATTGATCGAGACCACGCGGCGTAGGCCAGTTTTTTGTGCTTGGCCGGCGGCCAGTTGTTTTGGCGGTCTTTGTCAATGTTGGATTTATTAATACACTGCATTGTTGCTCCGGCGAGGTTAGCGACTCTTATGGTTTTATTATCCTTTCAAAATTTCCGACTGCTTCTTCTGGATTTCTTCTAGCTTCAACATTTGGATTTTTTATTATACTTGTATTTATCTTGCATGGTGTCACGATATTTTTCATGATGCAACATTTCATCCTTATTATTTGCATCTTACGATTGCTTGCTCAAATAACTGTAAAAGTTTCAAAATTGCCGTTAAAAAATCTTATTGGCAAAGAAGGAAATGTAGAACTCGTTAAGTTAGAAACAACGAAATCTTCAATAGGTAATTCATTATTCAACAAGTTTTATAGCTCATGAACATTTGTCTCTAGCTTACGTAGGTAAAGTGATAGATGTATGTGTGACTTTTGTATCAAAATCTTTGATTGTAATGAGGCTCAAGGTAGCACAGTAGGCTTACCGTAAAAAAATAAACATCCTAAGACAATTATAGAAGTCCGATTCTTTTGAACCTCGTGAATAACGAAATATAAGACAATCTACAATATTTAGGCAGCCGCAAAAACTTTACACAAAGAGCATAATAAAAAGATCTTAATGATGATAGTCTGATTGGGCAATTCATCAGCAATTTACAAGTGCCAAGCGTGTATGGTTTACATGTTTATAAGCCTGCTCTATCTTCCTGCACTGTATTTCTATTGTTGCTAAGAAAGCCAGACGGTGGAGAGTGCGTCGGCGAGGATACTCGTGTCAATTGAAGTTGCGTAACGTTGTCTGGTATTCGAAAAATGTAATTATTTGGATGTTGGTAGCAGGTCGCCAAAATAAACTGCGCAGACGCTGCCAGCATGATTCCCGCTGAATGATAGGGTGGCTAACTTTGCATGTGCTAGTAGGATAGTAGAGCGGCGCATGTTTTGACATTATTGCTGACTTTTCCTACACCTGTCGTTTTTATATCTGTGTTATTGTCTTACGTAGACGTTGTCGAAGGGATATTGTTCCTAAAAAAGTGATCGAGTGTAAATAATTTGGGATTTTCTATTTAAAGATAATAATTATAATCTGCACTTAAAAGTCATTTTCATAATCGAACATTTTCATGGCCCCTGGTAACGTTTCTCACGGTCTGTGAGGTTTTTAGGTCTTAAGTATACAACGATGCTTACTGTTTATGAATGTTGAAAATCTTGTTAAGCCAAAATCTTCCTAAAGATTGAGCTTAAATAACTACAGTAAACTACTCAGTATGTATAGCCCAGAATTCTGTAATCATTTTCATACTTTTAATGCACGTATTGTCATCCTACAGAGCATGCAGCGCGCGCGCCGGTCATCCGTGACCACTCTCGCTAATTAGCTCTAAGGAAACTCGGGCTTTCGTCGCCTGTAATGACTGCAACAAAAAATTGGGACAGCTTCCCAAATTTTCCGATACATTTGAGGCAAATAAACAAATTAAACGGGAAACAGTAATTTGTTCTTGTGTACATTTTTGGTTTTGTATTTTAAGAGGAAAATGTTGATGCTCTATTGTTTTTTTGACGTTCTGTTTCTTGGTACCGTCAGAAAGTTCAGTAAACAATATGACTTATGATAAATCAACGTAGAATTAAATCTTTGTGGGATTCTTCGTCGTACATATTGGTATCAGTAAAGCCTTTAATTGGTATAGAAATGATAAAATTGATTAAGAATAAGAAATGATATTATGTTGATTGAAGGTTGTTAGTTTGTCTTTAATTTTTTAATCGCCAGCACGTGTTTCATTTTCAGTTATAAGATGACTCTTTATTTATACAAAACATGTTAATAGATTTTGTTGACGGTTTCAACAAAGAAGTAGACACTGGCATGTTGAGATTGTTTAACATTCCTATTCCTATTTGAAATGATTATTCTGGGATCCGAGAACACCTAAATTATGGTTTAATTTGACGCATGCCTGCTTTGCCTGCGTGGATGCGCACGCGCGTTCCTCACGTCTCTTTACGAGGACTACAAAGCTTGTGTGACAGGAGTCAGTTGGCTCTCGTACTCGTTTTAGGCTGACCTTAATTTTGTTCAATGTCATACAAACCGGGTTTATCAGTTGGTCAGAATTCCCAAGATTGAGATTGTGTCAAATCTTCATTTAATGTAATCTTCAGTATATTATAAAGAGGAGATATTTGTATGTAGGGAACTAGGGAGTTATCTCTGGAAATAATGAGCCGATTTTGGAAGTTCTTTCCTGAGCAATGTATACTCGTATTAACAAAATAATAGAATATTCGTAGTAGTAGATTCTTTACAATAATTTGGAATAAAAACTAATTAGGTAACTACTTGCTATACTTAACGTGATGATAAAACACTTTTTAAGCAATATACTTTTTTACCAGCTCAATTACGAATACAAAACCATTTTCAATGTCAGCAAAGGTATTTTACTACTCACAATTAAAATAACAATTGAATAATTATTTGTCATATTACATAACGTGACTAAATTGAACACTTTACTGAAGACATTTACATAAAATATGCGGTCATAAGTGAAAAGTTTATTTGAAAACTAGCTTTTGCCTGCGTGTTTTTCAGTCTTTCAAAGAAAGACTTCATCACACGCATGTCAAACCGGGATGGATATTGTAACATTATTTTATTTATTTATCATTAGGTTATACTAGCTACTATTTCAGGACATTTCTTTTGTATTTTGTTGCTATGAACTGTAAATTGTATAATGTACAATCACCTGCGTATTTACTCGATTTAACATAAAATAACCGTAAGTAACAAAGTTCTACCAAAAAACAATGTCATTAAACCGAGATAATAATATCGTAATTTGTGAGATGGCTCTTCTGGAATTGTAAAACGCTATAAGTAATTTAATTGTTTTCGTACACCGTTGACGTCACTGGTAGAGTCGCTGGACTAGTTATCAAAATAAACAGTGTTCTGCTCATTTCTTGCTAATTTTGCGGGGACTTTTATATCGTTTCATCTCCACACCTGTGGCTTGTCGCAATTTTTGGGTTCCTTAGTTAACACAATATTTATCAGAGTTTCACTATAATATACGTTCTGTCCGATGCTTGAGGATACAATGATTAAGGATTAGTTTGCGGAAGATCGAATATTGGATTAAGATAAATCTAAAATCGCTAATTAAGATAAAAAAAGCAAGTTTAGTATTGTAAATACCAGTGAAGTTCTTTATAGGCCCGTATCAAGTAATGTTCTGCGAAGTTGTGAAAAACATCTACACTACAAAGTAAAGAAAAGAAAAAGATTCTTGTATTATTATTGTTTAATACGTTACGCACAGTAAATGAGGCGTTAAATTAGGTACTTCTGAATAATGAAATATATCAGAAGGTGTGCTAAAGTACAATTTTTCACAAGAAATATACCTACAATGAACAAAGTTTCCTAATCGTGATAACGATAGACTTAAGTAGGTCGACGAGTTGTTTAATGCAGTTACCTACTTGAAGAGCTTATGCTAATTCCTGTCACCGCATGAGTTGACAAACACCCTTAAATAAGGCGGAAAATGATGTAGTAAGAAAATAAATTAAAATAAATCTAGTTACCTAACACGTTAGGTTATGACGATTGTATCAAAAATAAAAGTTTACCTACTTAGTTCGTTTCAGCCACATAACGTCCACGGCTGAACAAAGGCCTCTCCCAAGGATTTCTCCACAACGACCGGTCCCGCACTCCCCGCATCCACGGACTACCCGTGATCTTCACCAAATCGTCGGTCCACCCAGTGGGAGGCTTGCCCACACTACGTCTTCCGGCTCGTGGTTGGTAATCGAGAACTTTTCTGCCCCAGCAAGTTTACTTAGTATGTAAATTATTTTCTTTAAAGTTGAAATAAAAATGAGGAATTTTCTATTTGTAACAAAAAACTCAATCTAAAAGGCTTATGTATTTAATGCCATTGATATTTAATTTTGTAAGCAGCCTTGACAAAGCTTTCGCGCGTACAATTCGCGTGCTCGCAAGAATTACATTAGAATTTCTTAATAAACATTAAACGAGTAATGGTTTCATTATAAAACAAAATGTAAAGTAGAATCATGCTAAAGTCAAGGTGTAGGCACTGAGCACAATAACATAAAAATGTCAAAAATATTAATACGAATGGGAAGATCTTTGTAACTAGGTTAATTTAACAGTACAAAACATCAAAAAAGAGTTTAGAAGTTTGTTATGATTCATGTACGACTAGACATCTAATCTAATACGAGTAAGTTCTTAAAACATTATATCATTGATTCGCTGCCTCCATTACTTATAGGCTTTTAATGTCACAGTTTTCAATATTTTCTTAGGCATCTCACCTCTTTGCCTCTGAGCTTTTACGAATTTTACAGGTTTTTCTCCTTCTACTCCTTTAATAGCCCTCTCAATGAAAAGAATAACAGTTTTCCACAAGGCCGGCAACGTCATTGCAGTTGATTTTACATCACATTACAGCGAACTGTCACGATATACGGATACTAGGATAACCAAGATTTTTTGTGTACATTCGGACGTGAAAAATGCAAACTAAAAAATATAAGTAAGCTTCTGTAAATAGTTTAAGCCAACAATGTCCACTAAAAATTATATTCGATGGACTTTCAGTCGATGATTTTTCAGATTGCACAGTCTGAAAATTACAGGATTATTAAACTAAGTTTGACAATGAATAATTAGGAAGTTTATATTTTTAATTTTATTTAAATAGTAATACTTCCATCATTAGGTACTTCAAAACGAGTGTATGAGCTCACTAGTCGTCTGATTCTTATTCATATTGATATTATCTAGTATTCTGCTACGAGATCTTTTTATTTCCATATATTTTAATTAGGTAGGTACAATGATATGTGTTATAGTCCCTATCTAGGCCATCATAGAGGAAGATTTATAACCGATTTTAAGTCCGAGTTTGGTATTAGTGTCCTTTGTGAATTTTAAGACCTGGATAACCTACACGTAGCCGGGCACGTCGCCGGCCATTGATTTAACAAATACTTTAAAATTCTACCGGAGCCGCTCCCTGACGGCTCTGACACCTGACTTTTAGGTATTGATTTAGTATATCATTTCACTGGCGAACATTTTGAATAATAGAACTAGACTTATCATTGGTATGGCCTAGAATTGTATTAGCTACTGTAATGTTCGTGCACTTCGAATTGAGAAGCAAAACAAACTGTAGGATGTGAAGTTAATTATACTCAAGCTTCGTCCTTCGAGATTAAGTAATACACATGTAGTAGCACCTACCATGTCGCCAGTTAGCACAGTTATTTGAGAGTACTAATATTCAATAAAAAATCAAAATACCGTTACCGTTACAACTTCCAACGTTATCGCTGTATCGCCACTAGTTGTCATTCACTGTCTGTGCTCCGCCGGTGCGCACACGTTTTTTCCGTTCGTTACAAGTTTTTTTCCAGCAGTTAATAAAATGGGAAAACGAAAACATTCCGATCAAGATGGATATGAGTATATTATAAAGAAGTTAAGAAAGTTGGAAAAAAGGGTGAAACGATCCAAGAAAAAACGACGTGACTCATCAACATCAAGTGATTCGCATAACTCTGTTGCTTCGCCGAAAAACCTAGAAGGTAGGTTGCATACTACCCACTTGAACATATTATTTTATGAAATATTCCACTTCTGCGGTTAACCGATTGGGTTATCACTTTAGTGGAAAAAATCATACCTTACGTGTATTAAGTTAGCTCTGCGGGCAGTTTTTGGGATAGTCACTTAGCTAATAAACACGATAAATATACGATGTTGCGGGCTACCGTCTGGGTAGTCACTTCATTGTTACTAAATTTTTAGAAATAACATGAAAAAGTACATTGCGGGCTTCCGATTGGGTTGTCACTTTGATACTTGTGTTTCATATAGCATTCCCGATATGTTCCTATTTTTACTCAGTAAAATGGAATGTAAACATTCAATACTTTTTTTTAGACGGCTCAATGGTCGAGTTGGAATCAATATACGTTGACAACGATGTTACGGCGGTGGATTTGGAGACCACAAATGACGAATGCCGGCCAGCGAGTGTTGTGAACATCTCGCGACCAGAACGCGAGTGCTCACCTATAGCTTCAACGAGCAAAGCTGCGCTTGCGTCAACAAGTGTCGAGCCACAACCAGGTATCGAATCTCAATCAATCGAAGCGCCACAGTCACAAACAAATACCTCACCGTGTGAAGAACCGATGGACACAATTATGCTAGAACTATTAGGAGATGATCCATCCGTTACCAAATCATATGGCAATGAGATTAATTCTGGACTAGCAGTTCGTATCCAGCACATGGTAACCAACGGCCTATCCAAAGATACCCGTAAAGAGCTGCAGACTAAATACCTGCCCCCTAGTAACTGCACTTTTGTTGACGCCCCCACTCTTAATCCGGAAATAAAAGCTGCTGTTTCCGAGACAGTCTTAAAAAGGGATAAGGGCATCGAATTGAAACAGAAACTCCTTGGAAGTGCAATTACCTGTATTGGGGAGGCTATATCCAAACTGTTAGCCGTGGAAGATAAAAATACAGAATTGATTAAGATTGACACTTCTCTTTTTGGTGCGGACCTAGCAGAAAATATAAAAACTGCCAGAAATATCTCGAAGTCAGGAGCCGAGCTAAAATCAGCTCCACCACCTAAGCCTCCTCAGAAGGCTCCTCCTCAGAACCGCAGGCCGAAAGGGACTCAGGAGCCGAAGGAGCCTGCACAGAGGAGTCAGCCCGCGAGCTCCTCGCGACCATCATATCGAGCGCCACCTCCGAAGAATCGCAACCGACGCTAGACACGGTGAGCCACGCCGGCAGGCTAACACGTTTTTACAATCAATGGTCTATGTTAACAAACGACGCTACTATATTATCGTGGATATCGGGCTATAAAATACCATTTGCACGACCTGTAATTCAAAACGATCCTCCTAAATGTCGATCATACTCTGATTATGAAAAATCACAAATTAAGGAGTGTATTGATGAGCTTTTGTCTATTGGTGCCATCTCCTCTTGTCAGCCATGCCAGGATCAGTTTCTTTCTAGTTATTTTCTAGTACCTAAGCCAAATGGGAAAAATAGATTTATTTTAAATTTGAAGCAGTTAAATAAATTTATCGACACAGAACACTTCAAATTAGAAGACTTACGTACAGCTATAAAATTAGTATCCGAAAATAACTATATGTGTACAATCGACCTGAAAGATGCATATTTTTTAATTTCAATCCAAGATAATTATAAAAAATACCTTCGATTTCAATTTGGCGACAATGAGGAGATGTACCAATTTAATGTTTTACCCTTCGGCCTCAACACGGCACCTTTTGTTTTTACGAAATTAATGAAGCCGGTTGTCAGTCTGCTAAGATCTTGTGGTTATATATCTACTATTTATCTTGATGATATTTTATTAATATCTGACAGTTACAGTAGTTGTTTTGAAAACTCTAATGCTACCATAAACTTGCTTAAAACTTTGGGCTTTATTATTAATCATGATAAAAGTGATATGGAACCTAAAACTGTCTGTAAATTTTTAGGTTATATTATTGACACTGAAAACTTCCATATCAGTTTACCACGGGAAAAAATAAATAAAATACAAGAAAAAGTAATTTTTTTCAATAATAAATCTAGATGCAAAATAAGGGACTTTGCAAGTTTCCTCGGGTTACTCAATTCTGCTTGTTTAGCTACTGAATACGGATGGCTTTATACAAAAAGCTTCGAAAGGTGTAAATATTTAAATCTGAAAAATAATAATGAAAATTATGATATGTATATGGATATTCCTGAGAGTCTAAAATCGGAATTTGATTGGTGGTTAAAAGCAATGGAGAACCCAGTAAATAAAATAAAATATGACGAATACTGTATAGAAATTTTCAGTGATGCTTCGACTATGGGGTGGGGGGCTGCGTGTGGTGAGGAAACTGCGAGCGGCATTTGGACTGAAAAAGAACGTAGCATGCACATTAACTACTTAGAAATACTTGCTGCCTTTTTAGGCCTTAAAGTTTTCGCGAGAAATTTAAATAACTGTCAAATATTGCTTCGAATCGACAATACCACTGCAATATCCTACGTAAATCGTATGGGCGGTGTCCAGTTTCCTCACTTGACGCAAATAGCCCGTGAATTATGGAAATGGTGCGAGGCAAAAAATATTATAGTCTTTGCTGCATATATTAGCTCCGCAGACAACACTCTAGCCGATTCAGAGTCTAGGCGGGTGCATCCTGACGTTGAATGGGAACTTGCGGATTTTGCATTTCAAAAAATTCAAAATGTTTTCGGGATACCTGAAATAGACATTTTTGCTAGCAGAGTTAACAAAAAATGTCCAAAGTATATTTCCTGGCACAGGGATCCAGATGCATTTGCCACCAATGCTTTTACAATACCCTGGACTAATTTTTTTTTCTATGGCTTTCCGCCATTTAGTATGATACTTAAAACTATTCGTAAAATAATAAAGGATAAAGCCAAGGGTATTCTAGTTGTGCCTTGGTGGCCAACTCAGCCATGGTTTCCTGTTTTTAAAAAGCTACTTGTCTCAAAGCCCTTGGTCTTTGAGCCATCTCAGAACTTAATATTTTCTCATTCCAGCAACCGCAACGTTCACCAACGACTTACCCTGGTTGCCGGAATCTTATCACCAGATCAATGATTAAGAAACAGGTTCCACTATCTTCAATTAATATAATTCTAGCTTCTTTGGTTGAAAATACGATAAAGCAATATGACACATGTTTAAAAAAGTGGTTCCAATTCTGTATTGCTCATAATTACAATCTGTTAGAGGAGTCTGTTCCAAATATCTTACTCTTCTTAACTGAGCAGTTCGAAGCTGGTGCTCAGTACGGTACCCTTAACAGCTGTAAGTCCGCACTGTCTCTAATTTTTGGACCACAAATTGGAAATGACATTAGAGTCAAGCGTCTATTCAGGGGTATATTCCGATTACGTCCCCCGTTGCCAAAATACAATTGTACTTGGGATACCTCGTTAGTCTTAGATCATTTAGGTAAATGGTATCCCAATCAATCTTTAAGTTTGGAGAAAATTTCTAAGAAGTTTGTTACCTTATTAGCCCTAACGACCGCTCATAGGATCCAAACTCTATCTAAGATTAACATTCATAATATTGAACGATACCCGGACAAGATAATTATCAAAATTCCTGATCTTATAAAAACTTCTCGTATTGGATCACAACAGCCTACTCTAGTTTTGCCTTCTTTTCATAATAAACCTCAAATCTGTCCCGTTAACACTTTGGATTCGTATTTAAATATGACTGAAACCTTACGCACTGACAATTCTCATCTCTTTATCAGTTTACGAAAACCACATTCTAAAATTACATCTCAGTCTCTTAGTCGTTGGGTTAAAAACACACTTGAAGAATGTGGGGTAGATGTATCCATTTTTACAGCGCACAGCACTAGGCATGCTGCGACTTCTAAGGCATATAAACTTGGGGTCAACATCGATTTAATTAGAAAAACGGCAGGGTGGACTGGCAGCTCAAATACCTTTGGGCGTTTCTATCATAGAGAAATTTATAACAATGTGGAACAGACTTCTTTTGCCAGGTCTATTATAACAGGTGAATCGGATGATGATTAATTTATAAGTTAAAAATGTTTATAATTAAAAATTTAAACAGTATAACTTAAAGGGAATAATAATTACATATTTTTTTATTACTCAAGCGATTGTCTTTATTTTAGAATGATGTGATATTTTACGATTTTCATCTCTCAATGTCTACATGTGTATTACTTAATCTCGAAGGACGAAGCTTGAGTATAATTAATGATTAAACGAACTTACCTGTACGTGAAGTTCTATCATAATTATACGATAGCTTCGTCCGAAGAGATTAACAACCCTCCCACCCAAACCCTGAAGTAAAATATCACTTAATAATAACTCTGAACATAATGACAACTAGTGGCGATACAGCGATAACGTTGGAAGTTGTAACGGTAACGGTATTTTGATTTTTTATTGAATATTAGTACTCTCAAATAACTGTGCTAACTGGCGACATGGTAGGTGCTACTACATGTGTATTACTTAATCTCTTCGGACGAAGCTATCGTATAATTATGATAGAACTTCACGTACAGGTAAGTTCGTTTAATCATTAATTAGATGTTTTTTCCTACACCATGTTTTACTTCAAAAACAGTAAAGGCTGGGTTGTACCATTTTAATTTAACTTTGACAAACGTCAAAAATCTGTCAAATTCCATACAAAATACAGGGGTTATCGTTATATTCACGATTGAAGTTAGGCGGTGCAACTCAGCCTAAGTATCAGTTTAGGATACTGTTACGATTTTCAGTTTAAACCACTACGCCTATTTTTATTACACATAGATAGCGATATGACCGCCTAACTCTTATTTGTAGGTATTTCTTTCCGTCTTTTTTCTATGTTTTCTGTGTGGTGTATAATAAAGTGATTTTATTTATTATTATTTTTCCTAATAATTATTCCTAGTGGGGTTGAAATAGGCAATAAGTCAAGTATTTATTGTAGGTACCTACATTACTCCAGTTGTGAAAACGACAGAAGATAAGATATGAATGGAAATTCTATCCACAAAAGACATTAACGTACGTAAAAAATGTCTTACCATGCAGATTCCGTGCGTTGCCAAGGACGGGGCAATCTACCGGCTGCGTGACTGCGCCAAGGCTGATGCTATGGTTCTTATTGTGTCATTAATAAGGTGCATAATTAGGGGAATTTGCGCAGTTTAATTATTTTTGGATTTCTGTCTCACTATTAAAACCTTTCACCTTAAATTAAAACAAAAGAAAAGTGAGGAAAAATAAGGAGCGTTTTCGTTCTTTCTAACTTATTTAAAGGTAAGGAAAATATGAATACAGGGTTTCCTGTAGAAAAGCCGTTCTCTAGAACATCGAAAACCTCTACGTTCCCAGTAAAACAAAAGAAAATGGAGTTGCTACTAGGGCACTATTTAAGTTGTGAGCCTCGACAACATAACGTGTTGTTAGACGACATCTGATACTTTTAATGAAAAGTTTGTCATTTTTGTCTACAACCTTATTCAAAACTTTTTATCATTTGAGCACGTTTTGTATTATTAACATTGAATTGAAAATTATCTTGACTACAAAAACATGGAATTGACTTGCGGAAATTTTCGCGCGAAGATTTATTATGACTTTTGACGTGGCTAATCAATACAAAACTGAAGCGGTCAGCTAAATTTCACTTTTGGTGATAAAGATCTGTCCTTTACCATTGTAAAACGCTAGTTTAAGAAGTATAATATTGTATATCATTGGCTCACCAGTGAACTTTGCGAAAGTCGTCCAAAATGACTAATAGTGGCGGAAAACATTGATGTTGTCAGAAAAATGGAAGAGAAACCTCATCATGTGATATATCGTAGGATTGAGATAATCCTAGGCATTAATTCCACTAGCAGTAATAAAATATTGTATGACCATATTATGGTTAATACGTTTTTTTCTCGCTGGATGTCACAAAATTTTTCAAACGCTCAATAGGACGCTTGTGTCGTTTAGTCCTTGGAAATGTTGGATAAATACGTTTAAAAAGCTTTAAAAGCCGTTTTTAAAATTGTGACTGTTATCATTGGCAGAAAATAAAAGACTGTGTTGATGAACAGAGGTTTCCTGTATTTCCAATAATTAAAGTACTTAGTTGAAAATTCACACATCGTAGCGTAGTGGCACCAATGATCGACACTTTAAGGAGATATTGGGCTTCTTATTAAGATTAAAGGTCATTTAGTCATCTTTAAACCAAAAGTAACGATTGAGCATGATAAGGTGTATTCTTGAGATAAGAATAGGATGTATTATTTTTATTAACTATACACGGACTAGAAAAAAATCCCAAAAAATGAAAAAGCATATAAATCTCCAATCATCGACACCGAATCTCCAGTAGTCAACACCCAGTCATCGACAGCTGCCACTTACCGACACCCAGTTATCGACGATCTCCTTTTTTGGCAAGTACTCGACCAGGTTTAGGACGGAAGCTCTGCCAGTCCTGGCTGGTGTACTGCCGGTCGACTTAGAGGTACAGAAGCGTGCGGCTATGTACTTCGCATCAAGGGAAAATATACCTAACCTCCGATTTCTTAAATAGCCGCGATCGTTCTAAAATAAGCCGATTATTTGATTCCCGAGAAGTCGTTGAAGAGGAATTACTTAATGAATGGCAAAAAAGATGGAATACGTCAGTCAAAGGGCGTCACTTATATAATTTCTTCCCGAATGTACGCGAACGTCTAACTAGGCGATGCCGCGATGGTTAGAAATCGACCATTGCTCGTCGCAGTTCCTCACGGGGCATGGCAACTTTAAACATAAACTTCACTAATTCAAACTAGTTCCGTCTCCTTTTTGCGAGTGTTCCACTAATGATGTCAGTCATGAGCAGTCTGCCCATCATTATTATCTTGTGGGAGTGTGATCGTTGGAAACATGAACGTAATTTAATGCTTAATTCAATACAACATACATCTGTTTCCGCAATTTATTACACCGATCTTGTCGCGACAAGGAAAAATTTCCGTGCTTTTAAGCGATTTTGTGAAAAATATTATTGGCAGGTAGTTGCTAATTGCTCATAAGATAAGCCCCCTTAATTGATATTTATTGTCCGTGGTGCATAATCTTTTCTTAAAGGTTTTGAACCATTGTTTGTCACCTGTCACCCGCTTTGCAATGGAGGGAAGTCGAACCTTAATTTCGAACTCCTCCTATGTTCTTCTGAATAATTTCGTTGCGGGTCCAATGACAGTTTAACTTTCCCCCGGGACAAACTTGACCTTCATTGGTTGGGTTTTTGTGGCGGTCAAGCCGTAGATCCTGGCTACACAGGAGTTGCAGTGGTGGGAACGAGAGGTGGGAGTAGTCCCGATTTTAGTTAAAACTGTGCTCGGCCCCATTATACAGGGTGGAAACGAAACGTGATCTCACTCGATTATTTCTAAACTATCTATACAAGATATCGAAAAACTGGTTATTGATCCTGAAAGTGCTTCACGAGCCCTTTCAAACGGTATCAGTAATAGGTTACAGAATTAACTGGATCTATCCGAAAATTCTATGTTTTCAGGCTTCGTACTAAATGTATGCAAGCCACACAATTATTAGAAGTGTTTATTTTTTTTTATTCAATAATAAACACTTAAATTGAACTCCAAATTGCATTCTTATTTAGAAAACATTGGTTTTAGGCTTTAATTACTATATTATCAAGATATGAGTGCCATGACTGTGGCAGTACTAAATGTATGGAAGCTGGTAACATTGAATTTTCGCTTAGATCAAGTTTATTTTGTAACCTATTATTGGTACCGTTGGACAGTGCCGTAACTAGGGCGGTGCCAGCGGTGCCCAGGCACAGGGCGCAGACCCTGGAGGGGCGCAGAAATGACCCGACCAGTATCTAGTTTTGTTTCATGCATGGTAGTTAGTAGGTACATTTTGTTTTATTGCGAATATGGTGTAGACGCGCCCTCTGTACTATCTATATCTATATGGCATTTTTCAAGCGATCTTGAAACAACAACACTTGTAAAGGTGGTTTTATATTTGTTTGATGTGTCGTGACGTGACGACGCGTCAGAACGGTATCGGTTTCATACATTTAGTACTAGCTGGTGCCCGCGACTTCGTCTGCGCAGGATTAGTATTTCGAACAATATGTTTATAAATTGTAGCCTATGTGTTATTCTGATGTATAAGCTATATTATTGTAAAGTTTCATTAAAATCCATTCAGTAATTTTTGCGTGAAAGACTAACAAACATCCATCCATCATCCATACAAACTTTCGCGTTTATAATATTAGTAGGATGGTAACGTTCACACTAGTGCGTAACGTGTTGTGTTGTGATGGCTTATGTATGGAACCGATACAGTTCTGACGCGTCACGTCACGACACATCAGACAAATATAAATCCACCTTGTCTTGCTCGCAATATTACATATGTCATAGTCAAAGGTCGATATGCAGTCTCTTCGCGGAATGACTGGTCTATCCTAGGCTTGACCAAGGCTTTCGGGCCAACCCCGAAATAAATATCAATTTCGGCCTTTGACTAAGTCAAACCTAGGAGTTCCTAAACTGTTCAGTCAAACGTCGATATGAAAATAATCTGTTTCGGGCTTTGCCTAGTCAATCCTAGAAGCGACTGATAGACTTGGTTAAAAGTAGACGCGGCGTTACAAAGGCCGGCAGCAATTATAGAAAACCCACCAAATTCGAGTCGGATTCACGAAGGGTTCCTTACGACTCTTTTAATGTTGTATAGGAGCCCCTTCCCCTCTAAATATTTATTTTATTTTAATTTTATGATTTATTTTTAAGTAAATATGCCACTAAATATGTGAATATTTAATATTATATTTTTAAAGGGAATATAAAACTAAATATTTTGGGAATGGTTCATGAGTGGTGTTGACAGACAAACAGCGAAGTTATAGTAATAGGATCCCATTTTTACCCTTAAATCCTTAAGGTACAGAACCCGCAAAATAGTAATTTCAAGATCGGTCTAGAAACCCTGACAAACATCACAGTTACTGGTACCTTCACCTCAAGATATAGCTGCGCGTGCGCGAGAAAACCGACCGTAAAGCCTATGCAATAACTTCGAAATCAGAATGAAGTATAGTTAGTTAATGTCTTAATTTAGGTTTGACTAGTCAAACCCCGATTTAATTAAATTGAGTTTCGACGTTTGACTGACCAAATTAGTTACTCCTAGGTTTGACTAACATTATTTAGTCAAAGGCCGAAATGTTTGGGCTTTGACTAAGACTTCTAGTCAGACCTGAGGATTGACTAGTCAAACCTAGGAGCGCCTGAGCTTCGAGGTTTGACTATAACACATACACAAACAAAAGTACCTATACCGTAACTATGAGACAATTTCTGTCTATATTCATTTGGAGGGCGCCACTTCTAACTTAGAAGTTCTAAGCAAATCTGTCAATCTAGCTGAGGAGATGTACATATAGTTCACGTTACGCTGTCATTGCTGTCAGCCACATTCATTGGTCCTCCCTTTATCTTTGATTTTATTCATTAACTACGTGCGGCGTTACTGACGCACTAGCGTGCGAGAGATAGATAGAAAATTTATCGTTCGACAAGAGTGAAAAGGATGACTTACAAAACTAAACGATTCACAAACGTTCCATTCTGCCGCGCCGTCCGCGTCCCACCCAATGTTCGGGGATTCCCCGATACATCGAGAATCACGCATTCAGATAGCCGCAGTGTTGCCAGAAGGTTACTTTTGTAACCTTTTAGGTTACTTTTGAACTGCATTGGTTACTTTTAGGTTACACTAATAAAAAGGTTACTTTTAGGTGATTTTTCAGAAATTGTAGAATTAACTTTTACAGGTTATTCATTCAGTAAAAAATATTAATAGTGACAATTTAAAAATTATGTCATAAACTGCATTTAAACATGAATTTGATTTATTATTTGTTATTAAAAATGAGTTTTAGCCAATGTTTTTCGATAGTGAAACGCAAATCCATGAAACGTTTTTATACGACCGGTCACTTTTCGGTCTTCATGGAATGGTCAAAATTTCGAATTTAGGTAAATGATTGATGATCAATACTTTTTATTCAAAAAGGTTACATTTTTTTTATATTTCTGGTAATTTCTGACAAGAGCATTTTTCAAGGGCGCAGTTTTGAAAGCTCGCACCGGGCGCATAAAAGGCTAGTTACGGCACTGCCGTTGGATAGAGCTCGTGAAGCACTTTTAGGATCAGGAACCAGTTTTTGGATATCTTGAATAGTTTTTAATATTATGTGGTTTTACTAAATGTATGGAAGCCGGAAACATTGAATTTTCGGATAGATCCAGTTTATTTGGTAACCTATTATTGGTACCGTTGGATAGAGCTCGTAAAGCACTTTCAGGATCAGTAATCAGTTTTTGGATATCTTGTATAGTTAAGAAATAATGGAGTGAGATCACTTATCGTTTCCACCCTGTATAATATAGTGTAACCCATTGTTGTTTTTCCCGAAATTTTATCATGGAGCGTAATCCTACCTAGGTACTCCGAAACGTTTAGCAGCAACTGCAATCTTTTCGCAATTTTAACAGCTTCTACAGCTTTTTCTAACTGCTCGGGAGAATAATTTTTTCTCGAACCAATCATCGACATATATTATTCCCCAATAATCGACACTTGTCGATTACTGGTAGCTCGACTATGAATAGTTTAAATCAAATATCTACTAAATGCGCAAAGTCATAAGAACTATATTCGGTTGTCAAATGAAAAATGTTCCAAAAAATTACTATCGACACGTGTCGATTATTGGAAAAGTCAGTTTGTGAAAACCAGTGATCGACACCAACATTTTACTAATATCAAAATAACATTTTAAATTCGTTATAACAAAAATGGATTCTATAGTTCTTAAAGTAACCCGTGAAAAAGATAAAATTCAAATAAGTTACAATACAGTAGTGTAATTAACAAAAAATGTACTCACTTCCTTAAGGATTTTACTAAGAAATGTTGTTATTTTCACCGGTACTCCAGCCGCAATCAGTTGTTATACTGCCATTTTCAAATAAATTGGCGGATTTTGCTTAAATGTCGATGGGAGGCAGTCAAAAGTGTGCTTTCTATGGTACAGTGTTGACATATTAAGAAATCGATTTTATACTCTTATTTTATTGAATCAAAAAATAAAGTGTCGGTCATTGGTTCTTGTCGGTCATTGGTGCCACTACGTTACATAGCAGTGAAAGCAATGAGCATAGCAATGGCCGGTCCTGTCATAGACCAAAGACCCAATTAGATTTGTAATCTATGACAGAACGCTGTTGTACTCTATAACTCACTTGATAATGCTACGGATATAACAGTCTTCCCCCAACAACATTTATTTCTGTTACAAAAATGCTAAGCTTTTATTTCAAGAACTAATAACTGTATCTAATCTAATATTATGCATTAAATAACAAAACTTAGTATAGTACTTTCTTACTCTATTATAGGTTTAATTTAACAACTTTTCTTTTTATTCTAGTACTTCTTCGTAAAGGGACCGCTTCACTCTCTGTGTTATTTCTACCCTCATCATTAAGTAACGGTATCTGAGATTCATCTCTTCCTCCCAGAACAGAAGGTTGAGCAATACAATTATCACTGTGATCATCGCTAGTATTATCAAAATTTTGATTGTTTGCTTCAACATTAGCAGAATTATTATTAGTACTCTCAACTTTATCATTGGTTGCTTCAACCCTCTCTTCTGAGTTACAATCGGTTGGCTTATATATAAAACTACTGCTAGGGCAATTATCATTAGAAATATAGTCATAGTCATTTATTGGTCTAAATTGCTGTTTTGGTATCTGACTGCCGACTCCCCTTATCTGATTTATGTGTCTACGCCATCTCTCCCCAGAATCTAGTTCAACTGTATAGTGTAATGAGCCTAATTTATTCAAAATAGTACCAAATTTCCATTTTTCCCGATCACTGTAATTTCTAGCTATAACTCGGTCCCCTACCTGTAATTTTCTTAACACATTGTGATTATTTTGTCCATTATTGACGTTAGGTTTGGGTAACAATAGTGACAACCGTGACCGGACTTTGTAGGAAAAAAGTAAATCAGCTGGAGATTTTTTTGTAGTAGTATGAGGGGTAATTCTGTACTGATGTAAAAAATGATTTAGTTTTTCGTGAATATTATTGTTGTTAGCTTTTAACGATCTTAACTTGTTTTTTAATATTTGAACATGTCGCTCTGCTTGTCCGTTTGTGGCTGGGTTATAAGGGGCCGATCTCTTATGAAATATTCCTCGCTGTTTTAAAAACGCAGCAAATTTTGGGTTTACGAATTGAGTTCCATTATCACTAACTAGAACTTTAGGATAACCAAATCTAGAAAATATTTCATCTAAAGTTTTTATCGTGCTATCTGTATCAATTTTGTTAATTATGTAAATTTCTGGCCATTTCGAATAAGCATCAATTAATAAAAGGAAATATTTACCTAAAAATTTACCTGCAAAGTCAATATGAACTCGCTCAAATGGTTCTGAGGGATATTCCCAGTGGTGTTTCTCTACTTGTTTTGGGTTATTTTTTTGTTTGCAACAAGCTATACAGTTATCTACCATTAATTTAATATCATTATCTATCTCTGGCCACCAGCAAAAACTTCGAGCGAGGAGTATCATTTTGTTAATACCGAAATGGCCACTGTGTAAATCATGTAAAACTCTCTTCCTTAAATTCACCGGTATTACTACTCTTTGGCCCCTCATAATACATCCGCTTTGAACAGAAAATTCACTTTGGTCAATGTTAAATCTGTCTTTAGGAGATAGTTTTTTACCTAATAATAAATTTTCCAATAGTATTTTTAATTGCACATCATTACAAGTTTCAGCAGCTAATTCTTGTACTATTATTGGTAGGGTTGTGATCTGATTTATTTCAATAATATCAGATTCTTCACATAAGTTTGTTTCTTTCATTTGAATTGGTAAACGTGACAACCCATCAGCATTACTATTTTCTTTAGAAGATTTATATTTTATCTCATAGTTAAAAGTTTGTAAAAATATGGCATAATGTTGCATTCGAGTAGCCGACATGTGTGGTAATGGTTTGTTTGGAGCAAAAATTTGAACTAATGGCTTATTGTCTGACAGCAAAGTGAATTTTCTGCCATATAAATATTGAAAAAATTTCTTGACTCCAAATATTATAGCATATGCTTCCTTATCAATTTGAGACCATTTTCTTTGTGTTTTACTAAATGTTTGTGATGCCATTTGTATTGGTCTTTCAGTGCCATCTGGCATGACATGTGATATAACTGCACCTACTCCTATTGGCGAAGAATCAGTTGCCAAAATAATTGGTAATTTTGTAGAATAGTGTACAAGAAAAGTGTCAGATTGCATTTCCTTTTTTATTTTTTTAAAAGCTATGTCACAGTCAATCGTCCACTCCCATTTTGTTTCAAGTCTGAGTAGTTTATGTAGCGGTTCAAGTGTTGTGGCTAGGTTCCCTAAAAATCGCCCATAATAATTTACTAACCCTAAAAACGATTTTAGTTCTGTAATGTTTTTGGGTGGTGGGGCTTTTTGTATCGCATCTATCTTAGAGGGTAACTTATGTATCCCTAGTTTACTTATTTTGTAACCGCAATATTCTATTTCTTTTTGTAAAAAGCTTGATTTAGTTAAATTAATCTTTAATCCATATTCTGCAAGTCTAGAAAACACTAATTCTAATCTCTCTAAATGAACTTTGTCATTTTCCGCAGTAATTTGAATGTCATCGATGAATACAGCTATCCCTGGTATACCTTTTAATATATTTTCTATTTTCCTTTGCCATTTTGCAGGTGCACAGTTTAAACCATACATTAAGCGTATACATTTATAAAGTCCTTTATGTGTGTTAAGAGTGAGATATTTTTGATCCTGTTCCCGGACTTTCCATTGTAGGTACGCACATTTTAAGTCAATTTTGGAGAATTTTTCCCCACCAGCAAGTCCCGAAAACAATTCCTCTGTAGTAGGCAGAGGGTGTTCATCAACTATTATTTGAGAATTTAAACTGACCTTAAAATCACCACAAATGCGAACCTCGCCATTTGGTTTTGGTACTGCAACAATAGGTGTGGCAAACTCACTATAATCAACCTTTAATAAAATACCTTGTCTTTCTAATCTATCTAGCTCTCTCCCTACTTTGTCTCGCAAGGCAAAAGGTACAGGCCTTGCTCTAAAAAATGTTGGCTTTGCTCCTTCTTTTAATTGAATTGACACAGGTTCTCCTTTTATTTCACCTAAACAAGAGTCATCAAATAATATGCTATATTTCTTTAATAAGCTGCCTAGTGCATGGTTGTTAGAGTCATTACTAAAATTTACTGAGTTTACCTTTAAGATATCAGTTATTCTACCTTGGAAAAAATGACGTAGCCACTGACGACCAAACAAAGGGGTGTTGTTGTCCACATCAGATACCACGAACAGCTTCAGGTTTCTCTGCTTTTCATTTTGTATCTCCACCTCTACGGTAGCAACTCCTACAACATGTAATAAATTATTAGAATAAGAACGCAACCTTATTTTTGTTTTTTCCAATTTAAGAAAAGGGAATTTTCTAAGAAACTCATTGTGTTCTATAATTGATACTGCAGCTCCACTGTCTAATTCCATATTAGTAGGTATTCCATTTATTTTTGTTTTAATAATGATTTTGTCAGAATCCACTTTATTAATACACTGTACCTGGTATTCTTCTTGTTCTTCTACTGCATTGCACTCTTTTGTCTCTCTTCTCAGTTTTAAACACGATCTCTTCAAATGTCCTTTCTTCTTGCAATAACTGCATTCCGCATCTAAGATGATCATGAGATTTGCCACCAATGGGAACAACAGAAGACGGTATGAAAAGTTCCATACCCTGCAGCACCACATCAGCAACAAGATCAGCAACGACGCTGGGATCATCCTGCGTGAAGCAAACCTGCCTCCAGGGGTAAGATGCGAAGAAGGACCGCATCTCATCCCAGTCTGCTGACCTGTAGTGCCACACGCGGCGACTGCATGCAACTCGTGGTCGCGGCGAGCACGTGAGTGGCACCGTACTCCGGATAAGGCAATGGTCCGAGGAGCCCAGAGGGGCGCCAACGGATAGCTGATAGCCATCCGGATGGGAAGTCAGCAGAAGGTCTAACAGTGAAGGTTCTTGGCTCTCTACATCTGGGATTCGCGTGGGCGTAGTAACCAGTTGTGTCAAGCCATATGCGAAGGCGAAGTCGTGAACAGATCTCCCTGCATGATCGGTTTTGCTCGATCCGAGCCATTCGGTGTGATGGGCGTTGAAATCGCCAAGTATCACGATCTCTGCAGAGGGGATCTGCTGCTGCACTGATTCTGCAGCCATTTGGACGTGCTCAATGAGTCGGTCAGTTTCGGCATCACCGCTATGGGACCTATAGAGGCAGGCGTAGACGCGGGGGTGGTCATCGCTGTCTACGCGGAGCCATAAGGTGGAGAGGTCCCTGCTTTCGAGGTGGCTGAGGCGTCGAGAACTGATATTGCCCCCTACGTACACGCACACCCCGGCCCTAGGCACAAAGGCATGTTCCAGTTTATACCCAGGGTAGGAGAGATAAGATGTGTCCGCAGGAGACGATATCTGAGTCTCGGTTAAGAAAAGCAAGGCCGGCTTTGCTGTCTCAAGGTGGTGGTGAACAGCATTGAGGTTAGAGTGTAAGCCCCTGATATTGCAAAAGTCCACGGCCAGCGTGGCAGGGGGTGCCATGGTAAATTTGCTCTTGCCCCAGGTGTTGAGCGCGGTTTTGCCCTCCCCAGAGTACGAGGGGCGGCCTGGGCATCCACGCTCAGGTGTGTTGTGTCCTGAGCATGGATGTCCAGGGAGGGATTCTCCAACGCTAACGCAGCTGGTACCCTCCTGGGGTAAAATAGTTTTTAACTGCGCTATCACTGGGAGGTGGGGAGGGGGGGGGGGGTTGGGTCTCCGGTACCCTCACTCACTCGGCGAAACACAACACAAGTGCTGCTTCACGCCGGTTTTCTGTGAGGCCGTGGTATCACTCCGGTCGAGCCGGCCCATTCGTGCCGAAGCATGGCTCTCCCACGGTAAAGTGTAAGTGTAAGTGTAGTAATCCTTGTGACTTTGTTTATTGTGTTAGAGTTTTCAGAGATTTTACGTGTTTCAGCCCCCACTGCAATTTGAAGTGCTGTCTCAAGGGTTAATTCCTTCACTTCAAGCAATTTTCCCTGCACACGTTTGTCTGCAATTCCGCAGGTAAACTGATTTCGCAATGCTGTTGTAAGGAATGGTCCGAATCCACATGTGGCCGCCATCTTACGTAAAGTATTCACGAGCCGATTCGCCTTCCTGTTGCTGTCTGTGGTGGAATGTATAATATTCTGCAATTTCCAGGGGTTGAGGGTCAAAGTGATCTAGCAGTATCTTCTTAAGATACTATACGTTTGTGTCCTTGGCTCCGCCGGCGACAACAAGTCGCACAACGTGTCATGTACCTCAGTACCAATATAGTGCAGAAAATAGGCCACTTTGATGTCTTCATCCTGAATTCCAAATATTGTATATGCTCCCTCTAACCTGTCCAACCACCTGCTGAATCTGGTTTGTTTCCCTTCATAAAATTCTATGAAATTAGGTGGTACGTGCGGACGATCTTGTGGGTTAACTTTTTGGTTACCTTTTGATTTACTTTCTGCCATCCTCGTCGCCAGTTGTTATCATTGGCAGAAAATAAAAGACTGTGTTGATGAACAGAGGTTTCCTGTATTTCCAATAATTCCAACAAAAGTCCCATGCGCTCGGAACATTTTGAAATTTACGGTCGCCTATTTTTCCGAAATATCCGATTGTATGACAGAAACGTCACTAGAGAAATTTAGAATGGTTAATTCTTAATAGTAATCAGCCACTTTTTTTCCAAAAGTCTTCAGTTTAATAAGGGAAACTGACCAGCATAGTCGAATCGCCATTCGTGACGAAAATATGAGCTTTTACACGTTTCGTCAAACAACTGACTATTTAAACACTCAAAATATGAAATAAACAGGTCCAACGCTACAAAATTCTAGCTTGGAATCTAAACACTTCTTTTGGTACCCATATATTAAAATTAAATGCGTGAACAGCGATTTATGTAGCCAGAAGCAACTGTTGGTGCGGTTAAAAACCATGCATTGGAGGTGCCTCAAGCTGAGTGGAAAAAATGCTATGAAAAGTGTTTCGGACACATTAAAAAGTACATAAATCATGAAAGACAATACCAATAAACGCAATCAATACCATTTTAATAATAAACTACATTGTTTTCATAGTTAGGCTCACAACTTAAATAGTGTCCCACGTATTTAAACAAATGAAGTAATGATGCTTTAAAAAGTTATTTTAAAAAAATAGTATAAAATGACATTCAATGCTGTTTTATTTTTGTTTTTGTTATAATCTAAACTGCCAGTAGTAAAAAAATATTTATGAAGTCTATATAGAATTTAACCTTGTTTAAAGACAAGTAGCGCCATCTGTTGTACGCTGAAGACAGCTTCTGTGAAAAGCTGTGGTTTCACGAGTGGAAAACGGGCTGTAGGTTGGTTCTGTTTTCCACGCTCGTGTACTTTGCAAAATTAGTATTTTATTGAAACAGTGTTAGCTAGATGTCGTTCCTGATACGCTAAGGCACTTAATTTAGAATCGTATAATAATTAATTAATGTTATCAATCGGGAACTATTGCTTTCTCATAAAAATGCCTGGCGTGAAATAAAAAATGATAGGCTATAAATAAATATGTACAAGAACTAATCATGTTACTTAATTCCAATCCAATTTAATTAATTAATCAATTAAGTATGGAATGACTAAAATTAACGCTAACAACGCAGTTTTCACACACGTGAAGGAATTTGAATTCCTAGTAAATGTAAAATGTTCTCGTTGTATTTGTTTTATCTTAATTTAATTCATGAGTAAACAGTGCGTAAACTCCCATCTACATAATGGAAAACCTTTAGGAAATACTCGTAATAATAGCTGATTGTAAGAGTGCCTCTACAATAATGATACAAACTCAACTTTGTCGTTGTATATTTAACCGCTATGTTTTTTCAAACGTAAGGACTATGGTAGTACATCAAGTTAAGCACTGTGGCATTCGTGCATGTAATATCAATGTTAAGGCATCCTTACGAGTAGGTTGTGTAGGTTGTCTAAACTATTTAAAGGTATCTTCATGTATTGTTTTGTTTGTTATCAAATACCCAAGCAGCACTCGAACTTGAGACGTCTTTCAAGAGGATTATGTACAGTGGTCAGCACACTAGATTATACATTTTTATGGAAAATATCACTTATTACAACTTTACAAGGACATAGGGTTAGCGTAACTAAATGTCGTCTGTACCTAGATAGTTTCTTTGGAATCTCTCGATCTATTTTCTGCATTCACGTTGAATAGTGTTTTCTATTCTATTAACGGACGGACGGTTTTTAGATTCCTTTTGTTACTATTTTTGTTTGATAAAAACTTTTTCGCGTTTACACTTTGTTCTTTTGTGGGATGTGGGATTTATTTAAGACCACTTTAATCTTCGAATATCTACATATTTATACTAATATAATAAAGCTGAAGAGTTTGATAAATTTGCTTGAATGCGCTAATCTCAGAAACTGTGATCCGATTTGAAAAAATATTTTTGTATTGATTTATCGAGGAAGGCTTTAAGCTATTAACATCACCCTAAAGCCATTAGGGGCGGAGCAGTAAAAATGTTTCAAAAACGGGAAATATTAATCAAACTATTTTAACGCGTACTAAGACGCGGGTCTTTATTAATTTATATCACGATAAAGATAAAGTAACAATACTTACTTCAAATCGAGATATTTTTCAAGTTTTCCTATTCAAACATAGTGCGACAGCATGGATTTGAATTGGCGAACATAACCCGAAGCAAAGTTGCAATAGGAAAAGCAAAATAAAATAACAAAAGGCAGTAGTTGAAAAGGGTGATCACTTCGGTAAAAGTGCTGTATATTTTGCTAAAATTCACACGCAGATGTCGGATAAAACCTGGCGTAGTAAGGCTAAAACCTCGGCATTGTTAGGGTTGACACATTTTGTCTATTGACCAAGTGTTTATCTACTGGACTAGACTGGACATGGCAATGACATATTAATAGAAAAAAAAAATACCAACCGAATTCAGAACCTCCTCTTTTTTTTTATCCACAACGAGGAAGCTCTTGGCCTGTATCTCACCTGATGGTAAGTGACGATCAGGCCGAAGGTGGAAGCGAGCTTCACCCGGAATCCTCAACCAATCACCTCAACCTTCACCCGCAATCCTCATTTTGTTGAAGTCGGTTAAAGATAGGAGTGAATACAGTCTTCGTTAAGAGTGAAAGTAATATTAATGGTATTCTTTTCCTTAGTCATTTACTTTCTGCAAATAGGTTTTAAAGGGACAATAAATATGATTTGATTTGTCAAAGACTCCCTTGATTTGTTCGGGAATCTCTGGTTTGAATTAATCAGTTGGGATACAGAAATGGTTTTTATTATATTTGTGTGATTTTATTATTTGTGTGACGGGTATACTAAGCTGTCTCTTCGATTGAGCATAATATTGTTTGACATACACCTGTGCTCATAAAGTGAATTCAGGTCTCATAGCTCATCAGAAGAGAAGAGCTATAAATAAAAATCTTTTAAAGAAATATCACTTATTTACTGAAATGTTTATTGTCCTCACAGCCAAAAAGGAAAATAAGGTATTAAATTAAATGCACGCGCTTTCCCGCCCGCCTGTCCCCATCGCTGTTAACGGTTAATGAAAAAACGCCGTATCCCATTCTATGCCGTGTATAAATATAAAATTGATGTAAAGCAGGTACCTCTGTCTTTATTGGTCTATCTTGCTGGTTGCAAAGATTTTATTACCTACATCCGCATCGCCACTGGAAACTTTTCACACAACATTAAGGCCGTTTGGTGTTGTTACCAACTTGTTAATGAAAACAATGTCCCCTTGGAATCTGAATGTGTGGAAGTTCGTACAAAAGGAAATGATTTGGTGCTTTGGTGTGCCCGATCTTAAATTCCAATTGTCTGAATCCTAATAGTTTTTCACGAAGTCGGACACCACCGTAATCCACACGGTAAAAGCAGTAAAAGTAAGATGTGACAGTAAGGCCATTTTATATTATTTTCTGGGTTTACATGGGTAGCCCTGCAGTCTGCACGTATAGGGAGTTCATCGGATATGCACCGACCGCGGCGTGCAGCGAAATCCCTCCTATTCCACGTTTATATCGAACGCCACACGTTCGCGGATATATCCGAAGAAAATCACCGTTGCCGTACTGCTAGCAGGCATAAGTCACGCTTCAGGAATAAGTATTTGGTTGAATAGTGAGATAAAAAAGAATGTTTTGAAAACGATAACTCGTCGCTTTTCTACGTCAAAGTTAGCAACATGATAATAAACTGAAAGAAGATTTACATTAAAATGAGTTTCTAATACTTAAAATTAATAGAATAATTTTCATAGGTTCGGGATGGTTCTAGTCATGCACAGTGTTTTAGAAACCCTCAAAATCGGACATGATTAAGTTAATGTCATGAGTCGATAGCGTCTTATGTTTCAATCACAAGAGTGAAACTCACGTGTGCTCATTTTACTTGGTTTTTGAGAAAAAAATTGTGAAAGTTGGCCGTTTTTAAAATTCCTAAAAATGAAAAAAATTTTTTTTTAATAATTAAGAGGGTTTGTAAACTTATGATAAAGCTGATTCGATTGATCATTAAAAGACGCATGTATTGTACTTTATTTCATTTCTACAAGTCAAGTAGTTCCAGAGATTTTTATTATTTTTCATTATTTAGACTTTATTTTTTTTCTTCCATCCTAAATGGAATCCGCTATTTTATTTCATACTGAACAATACTTTGGTATAGCCTCTATGTAGAAATATTTTTATCTTTTGTAAATCGTGTCTTGTACCAGAGATGTATGAATTTTTATTTTTTTTATTTTCGCCTATACAATTTTTTATAGCAATGTTTCATCTACGCATTGAAATATAATCTGACGTTAACTATACTCCGATGAAGGGTTGTGTGTGGCACGGGAAGGGGTCCACACTCGTAGGGCGATTGCTAAAACCCATTTAGCAAATTAAATTGAAAAGAATACCTTTCTCTAAAGCAGTACTTTCATTACTTCAACCTTGCCAACACGAACACCAAGACACCGAAGATACTGGAGATACCGAACACAGTACAGAGTAAATGAAATGTCCATAATAATATAAACGACACAATGTATTTGGCACGGGAGACACATATTTTTGACGACGAAGTCCCCTTGTAATTATTCTTTAAAACGCCTTATCATATTCCAATGCGTCGATGAAACATTGCTATGAAAAATGGTATAGGCGAAAATAAAAAAAAAGAAATTCATATATCTCTGGTACAAGACACGATCCACGAAAGATAAAAACATTTCTATATAGAGGCTATACCAAAGTATTGTTCAGTATGAAATAAAATTGCGGATTCTATTTAGGATGGAAGAAAAAAAATAAAGTCTAAATAATGAAAAATAATTAAAATCTCTGGAACTACTTGACTTGTAGAAATGAAATAAAGTACAATACATGCGTCTTTTAATGATCAATCGAATCAGCTTTATCATAAGTTTACAAACCCTCTTAATTATTAAAAAATTTTTTTTTTCATTTTTAGGAATTTTAAAAACGGCCAACTTTCACAATTTTTTTCTCAAAAACCAAGTAAAATGAGCACATGTGAGTTTCACTCTTGTGATTGAAACATAACACGCTATCGACTCATGGCATTAACTTAATCATGTCCGATTTTGAGGGTTTCTAAAACACTGTGTCATGTTACCTATTGCATCTAATAAAATGATAAGTGAATTTAAGAATCGAGTTCAAGGACTATTCTTTAAAATATACTTTGAGTAGGTATTCTAGAGTGTATTAATCCTTTTCTTGAAACATTTCTGAAGTTGTGAACTATTTAAAAGTTGGTAGATATTATGAAAAATGGAGAAGTACATGACATGAAAGAACAATGATTACAATGTGAGTGGAATTTTGCGGTTATGGTAATCAATCATTGTCACCCCTCGAGGAGGCAGCCGCGGCGCATTGTTAGAAATGGTGTGGTTTTGCATATAACACTTTTGTTATAATATTTTGGTATGTTAAGTACATAGTAGTCGTTGTATGCAGATACAATAGTTATGTAACCGATAGAGTCCACCATCTTATTTTAACTTTAAACGTCAAAAATCTGTCAAACTCCATACAAAAACACCGTGCAAGGCCTTAGTGAAAGCCGAGTGCCTTAGGTGTTCTGAATGACATCCACAGAAAAAAAAGACAAGTTAAAATATAAAACCTAAGTTAAGTATAACTTGAGGGTTCATCATTATTCACACTCGTACGAGTATAAACTTACATGTGTGAATGTTTCAAGATTTCTTTCATAAAACTGAAAGCTTAAGATGTTTTTAAGAACAATAAAATTATTGGCGTTGAATATTATCCTACAGACATGTATCTCCATTACCTCTTTTAGGTATTACAGAGATATTATCCAAATCATCATAGCATTTAAGGTTTAAATAACATTGAAACCTTGCTATTGTTTAAACTGCCCAACTGCCCTACTGCTTTGTTTCTCTGGATAGCGACAATATTAAACTTCCAAGGTAAACACTGATTTAGTATAAATTTACGATGTCGGATTATTGCCGAGGATTATGTCGCTGGTAAAAAATCTTAAAGCGTACCTACTGAACTTGTTGTATTTAGGTGGAAAGTTAAAATTTAATATCTTAACAAAATAAATGATGTTTCTTTAAAACTTATTAATCTATCCATCCATAATAAAGTACACAAAAAGGAGGATTACAGAGTTTCCGAACAAATTGTGATCAGCGAGAAGTTTATTTTTTTTTGTTTTATTCTTTTTCGCTGAAAAATTGCTTGGCAACAACAAAGAGGTAAGAGGTTGTTGGTTACCTTTATCATTTATTTGTTTAAAATTTTGCGACGATTTTGAGCTTCATTAATAATATTATTTTTTCATTAAATGTTGTTTTGAATGCTAGATATTTAATAAATGAATCTATTCATATAACTCAGTCCTATTTAAAATTTAAAACTTGTTTGAATCGCATTTAATTTGACTAACGAAGTCCATTAAGCCCACGCCCAACAAAAATGCTGGTGTAAATTAAATAACATTTTACTTTGAAATACAAGTATCTATTCAAGCATGGATCATAATTTTACGTTTATTTGATATTTGGGTGTCGATGTCTTTGAGGACAGATTTCATAATGAAATCGTAGATGGAAAAAGTCTTAATAAACATACAAAATCATTAACGGCCTTTCCTGTATGAATATGTATTACTTATCTAGATATCACTAAGGCTGGGTTACACCATCTTACTTTAACTTTGACACACGTCAAAAATCTGTCAAACTCCATACAAAAAACACCGGTTAATGTCATAGAACAGTTACGGTCAAAGTTAGGTGGTGCAACTCAGCCTAAGAAGATAGCCTTTAAAATTTCAAGTTACTAAAAGAAGTTAAATGTACTTGGGAAGTACCAAGTATTTATAGGATTTTAAATGATACAGTGAAAATGAAACAGTACATTTAAACCACACCCTTAAAAAAAGATAAAGCTTCGTGAGTTTCTAGCGCAAAAACGACGCAATGCGAATTTCAAATTATTTAAATAAGATATCAATGAAACTCGCAATCAGAACTACATCTAAAATCTGAATTAAGTTGGGAGATTGACTGAACGAATGAACGCAACGTTTAAATTAGATTATTTATGTCTATTTAGTTAAAGTTTATTTAATTTATAGTTAAGGTAGTCATCTCTTGCAATTTATGGATTATTCCGCGTTTAAACAAGAAGTGAAACGGAAAGCCTTACTCAAACTGCCATCCAATCTCCTATCATCGTTTCACACAACAAACTGCAGTGTAAACTACTGAACGATCCACCATTGAAGGCTGACCGTGACCATGGCCAAACATTTGCACGCCAGTGTAAACTGTGTCTGCGTTCGCTTCCACGCAAACTGCGTTCATTTTCCGATAGCACTTCACCATTGTTTAAATTAATTTAAAACGTGTGCCATTCGATATGTTTGCAGGAACTGTGGGCTTTGAAATTGAAGTCCCTAAATGTAGTGTAGATTGGTTTATGTAACGTGGAATTTTTGATGAACAAAATATTAATAACATCAAACTATTCAGATAAAATCAATTTTAATTACAACTTTTGGATAAGTATGTGCTCGAAATTCCTTACATGTAAACAATCAATTTTGATTACATATACTCTTACTTACCTATAGGTATCATCAATCAAGAAACATAACCTTTAACTTTAATATTTTGTATTATAATTTATAACTGATGACCTAACTTTGAGTCTAGGACTATGGTTTGTGAAAATGTTATAGTTTAATCGTTTATTGTTATTAGTGTGTACAGTCGTACCTACCATTTAAAAAAAAAATGTATAGTACTAAGCCTAAATGATGTAAGAAAGTACCCGAATTTAAGCATAAAACAGTTGTCTCTTATTGCGTAGCTCTACATTTGTGATTGGTTTAAAAAAAGGTTCATTTTTGTAAAAGCCGGACTAAAATAAAACGCTCAAAAGCTTGAAGTGCAAATCCGCAGACAAATGTTAGCTAATAGTCGTATTTATTCAAATCAGCACACCGTCTAATAAAAACACTGGGTTCGAAAACAACTCCCTAAACCACGGGAAACTTGCCTCGTACATACAAATTAGATTTCGGGGGCCTGAGTTTTCAATAGAGGCTCGGTCGACCCACGCGCGGAAACGAACGGATAAAACATAAAAGCCCGTCGGCGTGTGTAGTCGTTAAATTGCTGTGGAGAAACTCGAGGTGTTGCGCTTCGATGAGGCGTTTTGTCATATACCTACTTCAGTTGAGGAGCTTTCAGCAAAAGGGCGAGCCTTTAAAAAAATAAGAGAGACCTATTTTTTTAGGAAATTAAAGGTGAACAAAAGGGTAAAAATTCAAAAACATGAATTTTCTACAAGATCCTTATCTTTTGAAAAAATCCAGTAAGTTTTCATCTATACCTAATATTTAAACTGATAAGAGTTAGCGAATAAGTGACATCTTATGACAACAGCGCAAAATGTTGCTCTTTTATAGATTTTGAAAACTGAAAGAAAGACAGAACGCTGTTTCAAACAGCTCTAATAAGAACGATTTTCCAAAAAACCTGTTGCTTTTAATCTAAAAGTGTTTGTGACTGTACAATAAATGTAAACCTACTGCCCTTATCGTCCCTTCCCATTCCCAACTTCTAAAAGAAATCACAACAGGGCTTATCGTGGGTATCTATCTCGCAAACTTTTAATCGGCGGAGTAACGAATCTTGTCGTAACTAATGGCCTTTACAGGATTATAAGAACACGCATAATGAGCCAACTCCAATTAGGGAACTGAAAACTTAATTAACTGTTCGCTTATTGACTTTGTTTTGTTTGTTCTACAAGGAACGTGCCTTAAAATGCTTATGTACGAGCTTCGTTCAGTCATGTATTTTTAATTGACTTAACAAGCGAAAGTCACTCAATTTCAAGTAGAATTTGGGTTGGAAAAGAGAATTTTACTGTAATAATTTTGTGAGATTTTGAGGGTCGATGTGCCTATGGCACAGTTTTGCGGGTGTCCGCAACAGTAGCTAAAACATATCAATAAAATATTAAGTACGAGTAACAGTTTAATCTATCAAAAAGTTAAGTTACAAAAAATATGCCCATAAAATGATGTTTTTCACACGCACAAGAGTGTCCAGGGAACAAGTAAGTAACGATAAAGATCACACTTTTTGTCATCATGATCCAATAGTTAGAAAATTCCCTGCAAGTTTCTCGATTTAGCTACTATTTGATTAAATAAAGGATCATTGACCATAGACTATAATTTGACTTTATTAGGAATTGAACTGACGTTTCATTCACGGTAATTCATCTCGCTCACGCCCATCATATCGTCATTAAAATCCATGCTGGCTAGCTATATTAATAAACAACAAACAGATTAAAACTTGCATGTTCCTGCAAGTTAAATTTGTTCACTGAATTCCATCCCAGGGGAACGTGAGATGAAACAATTCAGATTGCGATTCTGAAACATTCGCTATCACAAAATATACAGACGCAAAAGGACCGTGTGTATTGGAGATTGCAGATTACAGATGAACATGAGTCTTCGGGAATTGCGTAATTATTGCCCGTAGTATATACCTAACACAGTTCATTCTACGAGTACATCTAAACTCAACTGAAGAAGGCACTTAATGACATGAGCGCCTGTTGTTTAATTAAGCTCCATTATTTAAAGGTAAGAGGTAATAATAAACCTACATCACTATGCTGAAATTTTTGAAATTAAATCTAGGTACTAATTCGAGTCCATTCGGGAGTCTTGAAATCGTTTAAACAAAACAACGTTGATTACAAGTTGTCACATAAAGGTGATTTATTTTATTTAATAAAGTACCGATTTATTGTTTCATAATACATAGCGGGTGTACTCTTCTTGTCTGTGTTATATTAAAATCGAGATAGAACAGTATTTATAGAGCTCCATGTTATTTTAATGGCCGAAGAGGAATATACATGTATCCCCATTTAAACGAGAAGTTAAAAATACATTGAACGGTTAAAATAGAAACAGATATAGGTACCATTCAAATGATAACATTTGTATTGCAGTGCTCGAGTAATATTTCTGATGGAATACTCATAGGTACTACAATATTGACATATTGTGACATTAAAATATTTAAAGACAATTTAACTAGGTATCGAAATACCTAGTTAAATTATAAATAATTGAACCAAACGATATTGAGAAGAGAAATACCTAGTCTAATAAATTTAATTACCCAATAAATGAATGTGTTTAGACTTAATTTAGTTGATATTATAAGGCCTAAAATATTATTTTATTATTTTTAACTTATTAAATAACAGACCGTAAATCAACCCGTCTGACCAGCGTGGTAGCATGTAGACCAAATCCTCCATTTGCCTCTGGTAAATTAGAGAGGGTCGTACTCCTGCAATGGAGACTAGAAGACTTTATGAGCATCATCATCATCATCATTATCATCATTTCAGCCATAGGAACCTGAACCTGCTGAACCACAATAGGCCTCCCCCAATGTTATCCATGTTGATCGATTGGTAACGGCCTGCGGCAAGCGCTTCCCTGCTACCTTTATGATGTCGTCGGTCCACCTTGTGCACGCTGCGTTTTCCGGTACGCAGACTCGATGATGATGATGATGAAATGTGAAATTACTCAAATATAATAAACATAAAATAAACAGCGTCAGTTCATAAAAACGTAGACATAGGCTACACAATAACCTCTTCAGTTGCTCAGCGATCGACGATCAAAGCGGCTGTAGATCTGTAGACGTATCGCCGTGGGCGCTGAGTACAGACTAAAAAGAACAGCCATTCATGTCCGTGCCAATGGAAACTGACAATTTTGGTAGCAAATAAACCCGAATAATATTTCCACTAAACTGTTATTTTATGTATCAAGTCATATAATAGCCGAGTGAGGTAAGGTTAGAGATTGAGACAGTTAAATCTCTGATTTAGCCGAATTTTATCACTAAGTACCTACATACTTTATTTACAAAGATGACAGAGAGAACGAAGCTCGAAACTGCAATATTAAGGAGACAATCATAGATTGAAGCTTTTTGGTTGTGTGTAAATTGGTGATATGGACTGAGTCTATAAGCTGAGATTGATTGGAATTTTGAACTTTACTAATCTTAGAATAGAATAGAATAATTGTTTGCAAGTATAAAACATGGTATATAGTTGTTACAGCTAGAATAAGCTTAGTGTGCTTATTAAGGGTTAACCGCTCAAAATCATAATTGAAATAAGAAATCAGCAAGCACCCTGTTGACACGTACCTACTATTTCTTTTTTTTAAATAGCGTCTCCTATTTGGGTGAATTTCAACAAGTGCATATTTTTGCCTAATTTTGGTGGAAATTGTTATTTGTGTATTTTTATTCTTTAATTATAGATCAAATTTATTGGAAACTTATACTGTTTCTAAAATGATTAAGACATTAAATTTTGTCCAGTAGTTTTTTAGATTTTCCTTACACCAAAATTAAGAGAACACCAAAATTTATATTAAAGCACCAAAATTAGAAAATATGCTGTCAGTCGGTCATATCTTAGTGCCAAGCTCAAGAAATGGTTTTAAATTTACCAGCACCGACTCCAAAAATATTAATCATGGTATATTGTCCTAATAAATAAATAACGACGTACTTATTTTCTACTTTTAAGTGATTGTTGGCGTCGGTTTTAATTTTTTTGTTAAAATTATTTTTTTTCATGCTTTTTAGTTGATTAGTCCTTGTTATTGTCACTTAAGAGGGACAGTACCTATGTTTAATGTGATTAAGACTATAATTTTCCATTTTGTAATGGAAAATTATAGTCTTAATCACAATCCAAGTGTAAATAATCTTCCTAGCAAAATACAGGCTCCAATATCGGCAACTAAAAAGTATCAATGTATCATGTGTCAATGTATGTATCAACAAATGCGTATTGAGTATCATCTAACTCCTAACTTATGTTGTTTGACCTTTCATCATCAGCTCATCTTAAATACCTGAAATAATACAACTGTATGTACATACCTACCTAAAATATTTAAAGAATTATCCTCCAACTCCTAAGCGTTAAGGAGTTTTACCTTCCATCATCACCTCATCAACATTAGATGATGACTACTTGAATAACTTTAGAAAACGTATTGCATTCCTACAAAATTTGAGGTTTACTCTCGATTTCCCTAGGATCCCATCATCAGATCCTGACTTGGTGACAATGGGACCACCACATAAGTGTACCCTATAGAACAAAAAAAGAATTTTGAAAATCGGTTCACAATTGACGGAGTTAAGTCGGTTAAAAATGCTTTGGTGCACCACCAAAAACACCAAAATTGACTCACCAAAATTAGATTCTCGTTGAAAAAGCTAAATTATATGAAATCTGTTTTAAATATAACAATAACATTTTAACACATGGTATGAAAACAGTTCCTTTACATTATACGAGGAATTCAACTAAAAAGAATAGCTTAGAAATCTTATACAAAAAGACACCAAAATTGCAGAATTGTTGTCCGTTTAAAAAAAAACAACACATTTACGTTTTTGGCGGGAAGACGCAGAGGTCTTGCACCCGTCTGCCGTCACTGCTCGCGGGGGCGGTACTAAACCTAACGAATGATGGGAGTGTTTAAATCATGTTTGATCTTTAAAGAAACTGACGAGCTATTTCATTATTGACACCAAAATCATAAATTTTTCGCGGACAAAACTTAAGGACGTGACTTAATCACAGTTATTTGGGAAACTTGCTTAATTTGGTAATCTTAGATAAAAGATAGATTGTATAATCCAAAAATATACTTTTTCCCTAAGTTCTGTTTTGATCTTCAGCTAAAAAAATACATATTGTAAGAAATTAAGGATGTGGACACTGCACCAAAATTAGAAACGCTTAGTTCAATTATTTTTTGTCGAATTTGTAAAAGAAAATACTCATTAATAATTTTGTCCTCAAAATGGAACCTCTGTATATTTTCGTGTAAAAAAAAATCAAAGTTCTATGTCATAAAAAACATATGATTTTCAGCTACGCCGCTCAAAAAATGTGTTTGGGAAATTGACCCATTTATTGAAAGAAGTTGTCTGGCTATTCCCCACGGGCTGCATTAAGGGTGTTCACAGTCGGCCGGTCGCGCCTGGCTCATCAAAGCCTACTACAAGCGACCTTTACTTACTTTTGTAGTGTGAACAACTAAGAAAATATTACCTCAACGCTGTTCCCTGAAGCTTGTGGTGCGTTTATGGTCGTTAAACTAGACTAGATGATTATGGTTCGTAAACGACGTAGATTGAAGTAGATAATGGTAGGGGTTTCCTGGAAGGACGTGATGACTGCCGAATATGGGAAAACATTTTTAACGCAATTGCTCGTTGACATTATCTCTATAATACCCAGAATGCTGTGAATCCCCCATAATATTTAGTATAGTATTAGGGACTAATGACGTCACTTAGATAACTCAATACCTACTTATTGATGTTAACGTCAAATTAATGTAATAAAACAAAATATATTTTCAGGGCTAAACGAGGTGTTTATAGAAGTAGTTCTTTGAAATTTTAATAATAATGATGTAACTAATACATTACTCACAGACAGGTAATAATTCTTGAAATTATAACCTATTTTTAGACGCCTTTGGTTATTTATTAGACTTCGTTTACATACAGTAAAGACTGAAAATTTCTAGAGTAGGTACCTAGATATGTGAGTAAACCGTACACACATTCTGCTAGGTTTAAATTGCGAGGCGTAATAAATGTAAATTCGAATAGACCATTGTGATTCTTTTCATTACATTCAGTGGTCTTTGATGGATTTTACGGGATAAAAAGATTAAATTATGTCTTTTGGCAATCCTAATTTTCCTCAGAAAATTCTTAATTTATATCAAAGTGTACAAATTATTTCGCTACTGAGCTTAAATTGCCTCATTATAGTTACAGACTTCTTCGTCTCAAGGACTCAAAAAGCTAATAAACATTATTTCTAAGTCTGTTGGGTAATTAATTTCGGGCACTTATTTTTTTATCAAATCTGACAGCTGCTCCGCTTGGTGGTTCTGTTACCTACTGAATTATAACGCCAGTAGCAACTTTGAACTCCCACGTGAATGTTACGTGATGATCATCACATCAGTCAAGGAAATGTTATATGTCATATACAGGGTGTTAGGTAAATGGGTATATGAGCCGACACTAGCCCATGTTAACATGGTCATATAAATGGTATGGTGAAGTCAGAAAATTGATATCTTTATTTTAATTATTTTAATTTTCATACAAATCGGATTTTATAAAATTTATTTTGTATGAAAAGAAAAAAAAAAAAACATGATATCAAATTTCTGACTTCACCATACCATTTATATGGCTATGTTAACATGGGCTAGTGTCGGCTCATATACCCATTTACCTAACACCCTATATACAGTAAGTATTAAATAGAACAACCGAATTACTGAACAAAGTAAAGTTTTTTTGCTATTATTTCTTTTAACCATGCTCTATCTTGAAATAAAGGGCGCTAACATAAGCCGCTACATTCAGCTTGGCAGTTTGTTGTTATTACGATTTTACCGACTGTGCCACACATTCATAATAGCCAACCCACTTTAATGTGTAGTACCTATAAATTTACGTGATTTAACATCCACGACCACGTGTATGTAATTACCATTGTTTTATTTTCTTTTTATGTTTCTTAACATTACGGACGAGTTCTCCATAATTTTATTACTGTCTTCTTTTGAGGGTTTACCTTTTAATTACATCAAGGAAGGTCAAGAGTGGACCTCAGTTGGGTTGGGACATAGTTAAGGTAACTTAATTATGGGACTCCACAAAACGAGGGGGCTGAGTTCTGTCTTTGTAATTTTGCTGATTTCGTTAGTATTTTTTAAGGTTCTGTATGAGTTTTACCTATTAGAAATCTGATAGAAAGAATATTTGGGTCTAATTACATCTCTAGTTCTCACTGTTGAAAGTCTTTAATTATAAAGTTTAACCTCTTATATATTATGTTTTAAAAACGAGTAAAAACCCATCCAATGAAAGCCAAGTTAGTCTCAGGGGAATAATTAATAACTGTTGGGAAGTTATAAGGATAAAATTAAGAAAGAAAGTAAGAAACCAAAATTAGTATATTATATCCTTATAATGTAGCATTTTAATAAGTAATAGAGAGTTTTATTAAGTATCTTTCACAATAAAAGCTAGTGAAAACTAATGGCTAGATAGAGGGTGTCCGTTAATTGAGTGACACAATGCGATGAGTTATGGAGTGAGAGAAACAAATACTGCAGATGCCAAAACCATGATGTATGGTCTGTGTTCAGTGTAGTGTAAATCGATAGCTTTCTCTGGCATCACGGTACATTAGACAGAGCTGAAATATAGCCCAACTTATGATTAGTTACGGAGCTGCACCCACACATAAATATGATTGTCAGTTTGCATCGGTCTGCTTTTCGAAATTTATTTGACCCTCTAGCAAAATAGAGAAAAGGCTGCTTGGACAAATAAATATCCTCCATTGAAGAAACATAAATTAATCACCTAGCTAGGTCATTGATATAATCACATTACCATCAGTAGTCCAGTCAATAAAGAATTATAGATGGAAATCCGTGGAACACAATTTTTGACTTCGGGACTTTATTTAGACTAGTCAGGAGGTGAACATAGCAAAAGTCCCCGCCCTTAGCCCTTGAGCCGGCAGGGAGAGGGGGGTTTAAAGGTAACACTTTTCGGTTTTTCGCTTAATCCTCGGAAACTATGCGTCCTTGTGTCATGGCTACTATGAACCAAAAAAAGCTTATTCAATTTGCTACAGGTGAGATAGTCAAGTTTTTCTATATCTTGTATAGTTTTCGCGGCATCTGCTCTAGAAGGTCTGTAATATTGGAAATTTTATTTTTGTCTTACATGTTTCCATCAGGAGAAAATCGACTAAATCAATATTGAGCTAATATTCTAGACATGCGGGAGCATGTTAAGCCTAGTTCCAGGGAGGGGACTGCACCGTGCGTATATTTAGACGAACCAATTGGAGCAACTTTTGACTCCTCAACACTCAAAAAGTACTGTGCACTTGAAATTTGGCTCAGGTGTTGAGACTTGTAAGATAAACATCAGCTTCAAAATTCATAAATATACCTCAAACGGTTCTTTAGGTATTGACGTCTAAAAATCTACATGGCTGACCTATAAGACCAAATTCTAACCACTTCCAGGTGACCTTGAAGGTTCAAATTTGGCATCCAGATAGGTAGTTGTGTAAATACAAAGGAACAAATAAAAAACCAGTAAATTTTAACATTTCACAGGTGATAGATAGATTTTAGTGTGCTAAATGTCGATTTTTGAACGTCAATACCTAAATAACCGTTTGAGGTATATTTATGAAATTTTAAGCTGATGTTTATCTTGCAAGTTTCAACACATGAGCCAAATTTGAAGTGTTAATGCACAGTACTTTTTGAGTGATGAGGAGTCAAAAGTGGCTCCAATTGGTTCGTCTAAATATACGCACGATGCAGTCCCCTCCCTGGAACTAGGCTTAACATGCTCCCGCATGTCTATAATGTTTGCTCAATGTTGATTTAGTCGATTTTCTCCTGATGGGAACAATATGTAAAACAAAATTAAAATTTCCAATAATACAGACCTTCTAGAGCAGATACCGCGAAAACTATACAAGATATAGAAAAACTTGACTGTCTCACCTGTAGCAAATTGAATAAGCTTTTTTTGGTTCATAGTAGCCATGTCACTAGGACGCATAGTTTCCGAGGATTAAGCGAAAAACCGAAAAGTGGTACCTTTAAACCCCCCTCTCCCGCCGGCTCAAGGGCTAAAGGCGGGGACTTTTGCTATGTTCACCTCCTTACTAGTCTAAATAAAGTCCCGAGGTCAGAAATTGTGTTCCAGGGATTTCTCTCTACACCGTCGTTAAAGCATTCATTGACTGGACTACAGAGGATATTTTGTAATAGTACGAGTATACGTTATTTGTTTAGACTTTTTTTATTTTATTTTTATCGCTTTAATTTCGTTTGTTCAAAACGATTTGGGGCAATTCAAGGGACATAAATATTTCGATAAATCGTCAGTTAGTTTGTATTTTTGTACAGTCTCTGGGAAAAACGTTTTTTGAAAACAAAGCGCGCATCACGATCAAATTGCTGACGGAATATTGTTTTGTTTTTATCACACTCACACAGAACGATTGTTGATGAAGTATCCCATGAATTCGTTTTTCTGAATTGTATCATTTAAAGTTTCTATTATAGGTACTTTTATGTGCTTTATTGCCTTGTTTTTTTATTACCACGGAATTTTAACGTGATATAATTTGCAAAGGAGTTCTAATTTGGCTTTTTTCTGACAAATATTTGTAAGCAATGCCATATGTGTGACATAGCGATGTGTGTTGTAAAACAAGACTTCGTTCGTTTCAGCCAAATGACGATGAAGGATCCGTCCACAAGAACCAAAAGGAAAGAAGACATAATTGGGGTAATTTACGAATATTTACCTACTTCGATTCATATTTCAATATTCCGATACAAGCTAAGTAGACTCTAAGTACCTTACTTCTTTAGCCAACATTTTCGCTTACTATTGAGAAAAAGTCTGCTTAACTGCCGAGACCCCTCTTAACCGTACGTAACCTGAAGCTGAAACCCGAATTCATGGAAAATCGATCAGTGCGCCCCCTAAACGTCGGGGAAAGAGTTATTAATGACGTTATTATACCCACTAGTCGCCATTATTCGAGAGCGCAAGAGCTTTTCAACAGTTGGCCTGTATGGCGGAATGAAATTGAAATGTCAGCTAGGATTTGTAAGGTGTTACTGTAGTTTTTATGTCTTTACCGGAGAAATCTAGGCTTTTGTTGGAAATACGCAAGATTGAAGTACATAAAAAATAAAATTATCGAAAGGCTCGCACGGCTTTCACAAACAGAATTAATTATATCCAGTGGGCTAATTCAAATGCATTTGTCGAGAGTAGAAATCGTCTGTCAAATAATTTTCTAGTAATCAATTTTGAACTGATTGTCAAGGTAATACAGTTGAAAATTGAATATCAAAGCCAGACTACGCCTAATGTCAGATCAGCCGATGGTAGATGCCAAATTTCCAATATCGCGTACGAAGACGGAGAACTTTGTCAATATAGTGGTACATAAGGGTCATAATTAGTGGATGCCGACGATTTTCGCGCTGTCATCTCAACGACTGCCCACCCTTGTCGTTAGAGCAGTCGACTGGATAGAAAGCATGGAAATAACATGGTGATTGATAAACTAGGTGCAAATAAACATATTTTATAAACACAGAATGCTTTTTGCTTAAATTTGAACATAAATTTACCATAATATAACTTTATTACACTTATGTCTGGATTTGTAAGCAGAAATATGGATAGTTACCTACTGGATGGAGTGGATGACATAGTGGATGGAGTGTTTTGTAAAACTGCAAAAAAACTTTACCACTAGCTGCTACTAACTGTAACTTACACAAACTTCTGCCGTTCACCGCTAGGGGCGCTGTGCAATCTGCCATACATTTTGTACGCACTTGGTAAGGTTAAACTTATGGTAGAGCTACAGAACTTTCATATAATAAATTATCATGCGCAAAAATTAGTCTGTTTGGGCCCGCCATACACGGACAGTTCGAGCAATTAGCCAGTGGTCAACATAAAGGCACGGACCGCTTTTGCAGCCAATCAACAGCTTGAATCTACCATTGATAGGTAACTGCTGGAGTAGTTGGTAGTGAAACTGCTCAACAGGTCACAATTTCATTTTCATTCAAATCAGTAGCAACATTGATTTTGAGGAAGAGGAACCACTGCTACTTTGTAATATTTGCTCGAGCAGTCAGTATAAAATATACCTGGCAACTGAAATTTCACCGTGCCGAAGTAGTCACAACTGCTCGAGCAGTACCGTGTATGTGTGTATGTAGAAATCAGTTGCAGCTAGAAGCTGTCGTAATTGTGTAAGAGTGCCTAAAATGATTTGTGTCTTAGTTTTACTGCTATAAATTTATACTACCCATACCAATATTATAAATGCAAAAGGAATCTGTCTGTCTTGCTTTCAACCGATTTTGATGAAATTTGGCATAGAGATAGTTTAACTCCCGGGAAAGGACATAGATAGTTTTTATCCCGGTTTTTGAAACAGGGACGCGCACGGTAATGTATTTCGGTGACAGACAAAATTCCACGCGGGCGAAGCCGCGGGCGGAAAGCTAGTATAAGTATTATAACCCATGCTTAGAAAGGCACGATAAATGTTGGTCTGGGCTAATATCTCTTTTCGTCATTTTCAAAGGCTTTACAACAGTTTTTAACTGTATTATCACATTGTAACACCTATATTACTATTATGGAAGCAATAAACGTATTGAGTATTGAGTATTTGATAAAATCTAACATTAAGATTGACCCCTTCCCTCGCACACCCACATCTCTCCACCTAGATTAAATTATTGTCATTATTTACTGTGTTCATTTGATTTGGTGCATAATCTGAAAACCATTTAAAGATTTAACCATTTACAATGAAAATAATTAGCTCGAATTCGTATAGTTTTTTTTATTTGTCATTTTTGACAATTAGTGTAATGTTTTAAATAAGACCGAAAATGATACGATTTTCTTTATGGTTTTTGTATTAGTTTGTTTTTAAAATTCACTTTATAGTAAATTACAGATAAATCCAGATTTAATCACAGTGTGTAGGAGGGCGCCGCGTTGGGTCGCCCTATTTGTAAGAGGGGAACCTAACCTACAGAGAGAAATGACCAAAACCAATTCTATAGGGCTTTATCTCGTGTTTATTGCCAATCAACCTATGACTAAATTACAAGATCAAAGCAGACAACCTCTCTATTACGGAGCTAGTAGTCGGTAGAAACAAAATATCACAGTAAAGTTAGGATCAGCATGTACATATGAACAATACTTAATAGTAAACAATACTATTTGCATTGATTAATGAATCTTATGGCAAAGCATGATTTTAGTGTTCAAAGCAAAAAATGAGGATCGGTATATGCATTTGAGCCGGATCCAATAGTAAGCGATACAATTGTATTTACTTGATAAACTTTATTACAAAAGCGTGAGTAATTCAATTAGAACACAAAACAAGGATCGGTTTATGCATATGATCTAAACTTAATTGAAAACTAAACAATTGCGTCTAATTAATAAAGTTCATAACAAAAGCATGTGCGAAGCATAAAACTAGGATCGGCGTATGCATTAGGGCCATATTTAATACAATAGCATTTACTTAATAAATTTATAGCAAGAAGCGTGAAAAATAATAAGTCATAAAACCAGGATTGGATTATGCATTTGAGCTAAGCATGAATGTAAACAATGTGCAAATTCTAATTAGCGTAATTAACTTAGCTACTACAAGACAACAGTTACTATTTCTATTAACTATCTAGTAGGCACGGGAAGCGTGCATGGGACGATACAACGCGATGTCTAGTCAGTTCCGTGTTACGGAAGCAGACCTTACCATCGCGGTGTGTGCGAGTTCAATCCGGCGGGCGCATCGTGTTCCGTGGTACGGAAGCGCGGAGCGTCGCGGACGAACTGACTTCTAGGCCGGCTCGCACGCCTTTTATAGCCAGCCGGTGAGCGCGTGTGACGCACGCGGCGGCGAGCGGGGTCTCGGGGCAGGGTAAACCGGCTGCGCGTACGCGTAGATCTCGCTGTGACGTAGTGGCAGGCTCGGCGCTTGTCGCTCGAAGTAAATAAAAGGGCGCGCCGTGTTACAAGTGTTATTTATTAAACTAGCTGTGCCCGCGACTTCGTCCGCGTGGAATAATGACTTTGGGTAGGCACTTTTAATAATTTAGTCAAATTATTTTACAAATAGCTTTTGCCCGCGACTTCGTCCGTGGAGAAGTCGAAAACGTTCTCATACGATTATTTTTAAATGTTTTAACGTTATTATCTAAATGTTTAAATACTTTTAAAATATAAAAATCAGGTTAAATAAACATGAAAATATTTTTTTCTTATATTTTATGAATATGCAGCTCGGCCTTTGATCCGGTGAAAGTTACTCGGTGGTATTATTTTTTTACAACGAAATCGAAAACTACACCTACCGCAGTATTATGGTAAACTTTTTTTTTATATTTTCCTACGGGTGCTAGAATCACCAAGCTTCCAGCTTGCCACTGGCCGTGGGAGAAGGAGCTTTTCCTCAAGACTACTCCCACTACCTCAAGGGCCTCCGCCAAAACTCTCGCGCGAAAATGAGTTTATGTATACAGCGCAAGCAGGTGCCCGCGGCATGACTTTCATGCATTACTATGCATTGTTGGGCGAGCGCACGCAGCGGGCACCCACTCCGAGGTTAAGTGGAGGCCCCTAGAGTATGGTAGTCGTTAACATGACGTCATGATTGTAAAAAAATGCACTAATGAGTAATTAATATCAACTTTGAAGCAAATCACCACTAAAATAACTTTCTACCCCTTTTTAACATAGTTAGGGGGTGCATTTCACTAAAATACGAAACACGTCTTCCATTAATTCTGTTATAGAATGCTTATGCAAAATTTTAAGTAGATTGGACGAAGGAATCTCGTTATTTCATACAAACTTTGCCCCTCCTTTTTACCTCCTTAGGGGTAGAATTTTGGAAAATCCTTTCTTATCAGATGCTTACGTCATACAAAGAACACACCGTCCAAGTTTCAGGTCTTTACGATCAGTGGTTTAGGCTGTGCATTGATCCATCAGTAGCGCGCGTAGTAAGTACCTACTTGATCATTATTTTGCTGCGATGTGATTTTAAAACTGGGATATCTCCTAAGATATTTATTGAAATCGAATGGTGTAAAGGGCAAGAATGTTTAAAATTAAATACTTGTGGTGAATAATTTATTTATTTGGATAAGGATTAATATCATGTTTATAAAAACACCTTCGCAAATAATGCATTATTTTAAAACAGATTTTTTTTGCATAAAAATGGTTACTATGAGCCAACCTTAAAAGATAGACATATGCTACCGCGGACTTTTTTAAAGAGCTTTTAAAGGGGAACAATCCTGTCATACATGATTTTTGCGAAACTTTAACCGTTTACGCAGCATCAGCTCTCAAAAGGTAAAAATTCATTGATTTGAAATATTCTTGATTGGTGCTCCGCTCCTATTGGTCTTAGCGTGATGATAAATAGCCTAAAGCCTTCAGGAACTAACGGGCTATCCAACACAAAAATAATTTTTCAAATCGGTCCAGTAGTTCCTGAGATTAGCGCGTTCAACCAAACAAACAAACAAACAAACAAACTCTTCAGCTTTATAATATTAGTATATTATTATAAATGTCTTCATTAAAGTAAATATATTATGTAATTTTAACAGAGGGACTTATATTAGGCTGTCTTTACATAACTAAATTATTATTTTATAGCTCTAATGTAAACTTTCATCAATCATTCCTCCCTCCAATCCAATGACATATAAAAACATCTTAATGATGACCTAAACTCTATGCCTAAACTGAACTGTCCCACCAAACTCATTGATAAGGGGGCGCTACCGTCGTTCAACTATATAGTTTCCAACATGGCAAAAAATCGGAACCAGCGATCCGGTATTGACGGTGGCGCCCCGCTGCCAATGTCAAGGTTTTATTTCTATCATATTTTTTTTACCACCAAAACTGTCAGATGCTATTTTTCAAATAGCCCTATCCTACTATTTGATACAAAATCTAACGAAATGAATACTTTACATTTCTTGTGGGCTGCCCACAGGGAAGAATTGCGGAGAAGGCGGAAAATGCGAGAATTAGCCAGAATATATGAAGAAAATTTTGAAGACATGCCAGAGCTTCTGTTCAGGCAACGTTACAGGCTTAACAAAGGCCAATTTCAGGAGCTTTGTCATATATTGAAACATTGAAACAGGAAACCTCTTTGCGGGGAAATACAATAATTTCTCTGGAATCCAAGGTTTAATATCTTACATAATATTATTTAAATGCGAAAGTGTGTGTGAATGTATGTTTATGCGAGTATAAAGATAAAGATACATTTATTTGTTCAAACATGTGTAGGTACCTGCATAAGGTGTTAAGTCAGCATTTAAAATGGTATCAACATGTCTTACCTTTGCGGTGTACAAATTAAAATTAAATTAAAAGAGTGTTATGAATGTTACTCTTTCACGCAAAAACTACTGAAGGGATTTTGTTGAAACTTTATAGTATTATTGTATAAACGTCATAATAACATCCTACTAATATTATAAATGCGAAAGTTTGGATGTCTGGATGTCCGTATGGATGTTTGAGTTTGTTACTCTTTCACGCAAAAACTACTGAACGGATTTTAATGAAACCATACAGTATTATTTTTTATAACACAGAATAACATTATAGGCTATAGGGGTAAATAAGGATCCACGCATACAAAGTCGCGGGCGGCCGCTAGTGCCCAATATATTGTTTGGATAAATTATCTATCAAATTATTATCTTCTTAGTTTCTTCTCCCTTTTCTTTATTTTAAGAAATGCTGTCAAAATATCTGATTACTTAACTAAAACTTGTAATATTGTTTAAGATGAGCTGCCTGCAGGATCTGTTGCAACAGCCACTTTTCTGGAGCATTTTAACAATTTATTTGATTTACTTAATGCGCATGCATTCACCAGACTGGCAAGAAGGGAAGCAATCAGTGTGTATAATACAGTGTGAGTCACGTTAAAGTGTACATATGAAAATAGATGAAACTAGACCTATTTTTATCGACAAAAAAGAGGTCAAAAATTTTTTGAGATTTTTTTTTAATTTTTTATAGAATTTTTTTCTTCCAATTACTTATTGTAAAAAAAACGTAATAACTTTTAAACTAAGCGGTATATCCTGATAAAATAAAAACAGTAATAATGCTAAATAACAGGCGATACTAAAAAAATACATAAAATACATAAAAAATGCCAACAAATAATAAAAAATGAAACTTTTTGAAAAAAATCTGCTTTTAAATTCGTGTTTTTTTGGTTATTTGATAAATTTCTCCAAAAAATCCCCCTATAAAAGGTGATTTTTATTACTTTGTATTATTCTCTATCGTATTAACTTTGTAAAACCAAAAAAAAAACATGTCTCTATCCCTATCACAACATTTGCTATGATCGTTTGAACAAAGGCCTGCCACAACATTATTCTCCGCTACAGGTAGAGACAATTTTAATTTTAACTAAAATGCTTATTTTACTTCGAAATCTTTTGTTTTTATTTGAAATCTAACTTGTCTTTATCAAAATTACAAATCAAGAGCCATTTTCAGTTTCGTTGTTAACGAAGCGTTGAATGGCGCGCCCGGAAAGGCTTAGTTCAAACGATCATTGCAAACGTTGTGATAGGAATAGAGACATGCGATTTTTGGTTTTACGAAGGTAATACGATAGAAAATAATACAAAGTAATAAAAACCACTGGTTATAGGGGCATTTTTTGAAGAAATTTATCAAATAACCAAAAAAACACGAATCTAAAAGCAGATTTTTTTCAAAAAGTGTCATTTTTATTATTTGTTGGCCTTTTTTGTGTATTTTCTGTATTTTTTTTAGCATCGCCTGTTATTTAGCATTATTACTGTTTTTATTTTATTAGGATATACCGCTTAGTTTAAAAGTTATTACGTTTTCTTTACAATAAGTAATTGGAAGAAAAAAAATTATATTAAAAATAAAAAAAAGTCTCAAAAATTTTTTGACCTCTTTTTTGTCGATAAAAATAGGTCTAGTTTCATCTATTTTCATATGTACACTTTAACGTGACTCACACTGTATTAATTAAAAGATTTTGTTTAATAGAGAACAGAAGGTTCTCCACTGAATCTGCCTAGTAAAGGCTGCCAAAAAAAAATAAAAATATTAAAAAATTCATACCTCCTTGTTTTATTGAAGCAGCTCTATAATGTACATTTGTTTAGTTTTGAGCAAGTTAGAGCAGTTAAGCCATAAAATTTGTTTCTTCATAACTTCTTGCTTTAAATTAAATGAATGAATGAATATATAAAACTTGAATAATTGTGAAAGAACTGCGCTGCCCAGACAGTAGATTTATTAAATTAGTTATAGCTTTCGATGTTTAGGTTTCACAAATTGAATACCTTACTATGAAGTTTTCACAGTTATATCCTAAATCCTCTCAAAATTTGGTTGTGTTGGATGAGTTTTTTGAAAAGATCACTCTGTCCAGGGATATCCGTAACCGAAACTTTCGGTTATCCGAAACCGTAACCGATTTAAAAGTTTCGGATGTAGGCAGTTTTAATTGTTTTTGTATAGCATTATATGTAAAGGCAAAACAGTCTGATTTACCTTTATAATGCCATCTAGTATAAAGGACAATGACCAAAAGTGGTCCAAATGTCCACCACTAATGAGACCTATATTGGCTTATAGTCTATTAAATAGTGATTAACTTTCAGTATGGGACGAAAAAAAATAAGCTGTCAGTAAAAAGTTATGATTGTTTGAAAAATTATAGTATAGCCTGACCAGGAACATAAAAACCCTCGCCATGTTGCGGAAAACTAATGGTACTAATTTCTTTTAATGGCAACAGTAACTGAAAACTTCATTGACATGTCACCTTGCATGTCAGTCTATTGCTGTCAAAGTGTAAACAAACTTTATTTTAAATGTGCGCAATTAATTTTGTGAATTAAATAGCTAAAATCTTTTTATAGTCGTGAAAGAAAAGTGGTTCACAACGTGTTAAAGTATTTGTCGAAGAGAAATACTAAGGGTTCGGACAATATTTTCATTGAATAATGTTTCCGACAAAGGTTGTCAAATTGACTGACATGTGTATCGTATAGTACAGTCCACTATGAAAATTAGCTGTGGTTTGTTTCAACTACCTATTTTATTTTTTTTTGTCACTTTCTGTTGAATTTTATGGAATTGGGAAAGAAGTACCGAGTTTGAAGCGTTCATGAGCAGACATTGCAGTTGAATATTCAAGTTCTGAATTTGATTATTGATGAATAATAAAATAAATCATACTAACTCGATTGATGGTTTAATTTAATTTATTTAAACCAGGTTACCTATAATAATATTTTTTCGTTAATTTATGAAAATATCAAAATAGCCCGTAATCCTAAATCCTGATACATAAAGTTAGCCTATTAATTTAACACAGGTACGACTGTACTCAGTGTTGCACTATCAAATGCAATTGACGCGCCTCTATGCCAGGGTTTTTATGTTCCTGGTCAGGCTATAGTTTCCGTGCTAATCTCAGGAACTACTGGTTTGATTTGAAAAATTATTTTTGTTATGGATAGCCCATCAAGGATGGTTTTAGGATAAATAACATCACCCTACAACCAATAGGTAGGCGTGGAGCAGTAAAGACAAATGTTGCAAAAATGGGAAATATTATTCAAACTATTTTCACGCGTACAAAGTCGTAGGCACAGCAGGTATAATATTTATAGCCCGACCAGGAACATAAAAACCCTCGCCATGTTGCGGAAAACTAATGGTACTAATTTCTTTTAATGGCAACAGTAACTGAAAACTTCATCGACATGTCACCTTGTAGCTGTCAAAGTGTAAACAAACTATATTTTAAATGTGTGCAATTGATTTTATGAATTAAATTGCTAAAATATTTTTATAGTCGTGAAAGAAAAGTGGTTCACAATGTGTTAAAGTATTTGTCGAAGAGAAATACTAAGAGTTCGGACAATATTTTCATTGAATAATGTTTCCGACAAAGGTTGTCAAATTGACTGACGTGTTTATCGTATAGTACAGTCCACTATGAAAATTAGCTGTGGTTTGTTTCAACTACCTATTTTAAAGTTTTTGTCACTTTGTATGTGTTGAATTTTATGGAATTGGGAAAGAAGTACCGAGTTTGAAGCGTTCATGAGCAGACATTGCAGTTGAATATTCAAGTTCTGAATTTGATTATTGATGAATACCTAATAAAATAAATCCTACTAGCTCAATTGATGGTTTCATTTAATTTATTTAAACCAGGTTACCTATACTTTTTTCGTTAAATTATGAAAATGTCAAATTAGCCCGTAATCCTGAATCCTGATACATAAAGTTAGCCTATTAATTTAACACAGGTACGACTGTACTCAGTGTTGCACTATCAAATGCAATTGACGCGCCTCTATGCCAGGGTTTTTATGTTCCTGGTCAGGCTATAATAAAATTCATCTATAACCCCGCGCCACATGCGACTTGACATAACATGCGTAGATTAGTCCAAAATGTGCAATGGATAGAATGATATCAAGAACATTTTTCGGATGAAAAGGTGAAAAGCGGACTTTTCATTCAGTAATAACTTTTTACTGACAGCATATTTTTGATTGCGGTTTGGTTATAATGAATCAGTATTTAATAGGCTATTTTACTACATAGGTCTCGTTAGTGGTGGACATTTGGACCACACTCCATACATTTTTGGTCATTGTCCTTTATATTATTTATTCGATGTAAAGTGTGCGGCCATGAATGAACCGAAAAAAATATCCGTAACCGAAACCGGTATAATATTATTCCTATATCCGTAACCGTATCCATAACCGAAACTACATAATATCCATAACAGCCCTAAGTAACTCAGTCCACACGCACATGGCTCAAGGGTATAGGTATTTACAGCTTAATTACTATCCGTTCGCTTTAAGTTTGCCGCTGGCGATATGACGTCACTCGAAGGGAAACGTCTATAACTATAACAAACTATATTTAGAATGTTTTTTATTTATTAATATTGATAAGAATTGTGTATTTGCATAAAATAAGACACATTAATTGCGTTTAATCACTAACCGATTGCCTTGAATCGCGGTTGGGGGAGGGGACGCGCGTTTAGTTATGGAGTAGTGTCGATGGGAATGAAGATGTATGGTCCTTATAAATAACCCATTACCCAGGACACTACTGGCTTGGTAGTGTAGAAGGGAAAAAATATTCCCCACGACACTACTGGTACTGTGGTTTGTTGGTGCGGTCGGTCAGAAGGGCGGCAAACTTAGCGCGAACGGGTAGTATGTGAGCCATTCCACACGTGTACATAGGTACGAGTAGTACCTATGGCATGCTATGCTAATAATAATTATTATTGTCTTTGCAACACGTCTAGCATAAATATGTAGGGTATACCTACTAGGTAAAAATAGGTGATTTATTGTAGGGCTTTTGTTCACACGGAAAAAATGACAAAGTTTTTAGTTACTTATCAAATAGGTAGTAGTAACATATATGTAGAAAACAGGAACTTAGATGCCAACGAAAGAAAATAGGCTATCAAATGTTGTTTTGGGGACTTACCTTTATAAAAATATCACATTTAAAAATTCATACCATTTGTTGTTATTTACAAAACAATGTCAATTTTGACGATTAACTGAAAGTCTATTATCTATGAATATAGTAGCGATATATGGTATCCAGCGGCAATGGCAGTGCAAAATTTTGACAATGACTGTAGTTATCATACTTCGAGTTTGTCCATGGAGACGGCAAAAGTCCTTTAGTTGGCCATAAAGTAAACTTAACGAAAAATGTTACTTAATTGATACCGAGGCGCAACCTGGAAGCATTGCTAAGTGTGCTCCTCGTTACTGGTTCATCGTTCGTCATCGTCATTGCTCGTAAAAACCGGGTCGCGGCAGGCAAATAATAAAATTAGTCTTATGTCTTCTCCCTTATTAACTTCGATGGATAAATAGCTAAACCTCCTTGCGCGTAACTGACGTTTGTTGGAAAACCGATTTTTTCAGGCCATCGGATTTTAATTTCAAAAGTCATTGACCAATCCCAGTTCATATAATAACTATTATGACGTTTTCTATTGGCCAAAAGATTTAGGGTAGATCCGCCGATTTTATTCCGCGGGATTTATTTTACGTTTTTTGAAAAACTTAACAGGGATGCGTGCAAACTAGCTTAAACTGAAAGGTTAAGCAATAAGCTTTTTAGATCAGTGTGAGGCCCTTAGATTCAATCGTGATTTTAGAAGTAACAAGCGTCCAAATATTTTTTCACAAAATGGTAATGACGTTTTCCTAATGGTAATGATTTTATTAAAATGGTAATGATCTTATGTTAATGGTGATGACGAAATATAATTGTTTAGCTAAACACCAACTTTTTCTATGTTATTTTCCTAGCTAAGCACGTACCTATTAAAGAATGGGTTGGAAATGAAAATAAATGTATTCAATATTTTAATGTTTTTATTGAATTTGGAACAATACGAAAATTTTTTTACGTTCCTAATATTTATTATTCAGAATCAGAAGAAAATATATTTAAACCAATGAGGATTTTGATTGCAAAATATGCCTAGGTGCTCTTACTTAGACTTACACAATAGTCAACATACAATAAATTTAAAAAAAAAACGTCTTCTCGTAAAGTAATAAAAAATCTTCTCATTTGAAAACAAATCTTAAATTTGTTTTTTATAATATATTGATTGGTATGGCTTTAAATCACAGTCTTGATTTTTATAACTAAAATAGAAAACAAGTCATTCGATAAGCAAGAGAGTAATGGATTGTCCACATCACGACGGCACGACGTCGGCACCGTTCAAGCTGGTACGTGACCGTGAACGACGACGGTGCCGACGCTGGTGAACGGCGCCGACGTCGTGCCGTCGTGATGTGGACAAGGACTTTACTATATCTAAACTTACATGTAGGTACAGTGTGTCAAAATAAATGGACATCCATTGATAAAAATTAACATACAAGAAAATTTTAAAAATATTTTTTTAACTAATAACAACTTATTATTTTGACAATAAGCTCGAATTTACTTTTTTATCTTAATATTAAACGCTATGGCTTTAAATCACAGTTTTGATTTCTATAATAAGAAAACAGTCTTTCGATAAACAAGAGTTAATAATCTAGAGAACTTTACAATTTAAAACTTAAATATTGTTGTTTTCAGTCTTCGAAACGACTAAGCGTTTGTTGGAGAGGATTCTTATCTTTGAAGGATTAGCAGTGATAGAAATCATATTGATGTCAGAATCTTCAAACCTATTGGTGATATCAGTCAGTAAGGAACTTTGTCTTTTGGTGACACTCAGGGGAACCACTTGGTTGTCATCAACGGAGGAAGCTTCATGATATTGTGACATTTTTAGAAAACCTAGATGTTTTCCGTGAGTACATATGACTCCACAGTCACATTCAAAACAACTCAATTTGCGAAATGTTAGGTTCACAACATCTTTTCTCCATAACACTTGGTGTACATCGAAGGTGCCTCTAAATGTCGGTAAATTCTTTGGCATTGCACTTTCTCTCTTGGCTATATTTTCCTCAGGCACATCAAACATGACGACGTTTTTTACATTTTCTTTAACCAAACGCAAGAACTTGTCATATGTACCCACATCTTCACCGTGATTAACACAGGAATCCACAGTCCTTTTTATTGTAGCTCCTACACCGTCCGGGGCTCCTTTGCCATGTCCGGCCTCAGAGTAATTCCAAGTAATTGTGGTTACTTGTGGAAATTCGTGGTGAAGTTGGGAAATCATGTAAAAAATGTATTTATTACGGTACTGTGTGACTGGAGAGTCTGTCTGAAAATGTAAAGTGTCTATGAAAGGATTATCTATGAGAGCTCTTTCGATCAGTGGTATGATGTGTGCCCATATAGCTGGACTATCGTGTCTCAGACAAGAACTCGCAGTACAAATTGATGTTGGTTTGGTTGCACTAACATGGAAATCAAAATTGTATATTACGGCTGTGTGAAGGCATACTTCCTTGCGATTTCCACCATAGTGCATTGATTGCACTTCATTTTTAAATTTCAGACCGTAATTTTCGGAAAAGTCTGCGTGGATAACTGCACAGTTAACGGGTAATGAATCTTTTAGGAGTTTCATGTTGCAATATTGGTTATGAATAGCATAGCAATGCTCTAAGAATTTTGGTATACTTTCATGTAAATCATTGATCACTTCTGTTGGTTTAGCTAATACCGATTCTTTTTTAGTCGTAGTAACAATTTTCTGACCTTGCTTTGTCTTTATACTTTCTCTTGTACGTGTCCATTTATAATAAGTAATTTCCTGATCATTGGAAAACTCTTTCACTTGTAATGATTTACTTTTACATGACTCACACTCCCTTTTTAAGCATTGTTCGTCATATTTTGAGCAACATAGGCTAGTTATCAAATCTTCAGAACCTGTTTCGTCCAATATAGAATGTGTCTTGAGAGCTTGAACCTTCAGATTAAAATTTTCATGAATCATGCATAAGCATGTTTCGCGTTGAGAGTCTCTTGGTTTCAAAACCCAAAATGGTTTATGCTTACAAAAGAAACTGTAACTGACTGTCACGTTATATTTGGCCATGAATTTTTTGTGTAACGCTTTTTGAGTGCATGTCATGTACCGTTTTTGTTTTTGTACTTTTAACTTCGTAACATATTGTTTCTTCCCTGCAGCAAGTGTGCTATTCAGATCATCCTGATAAAATTCTCGTACTTTTTTTATCAATTTCATCAGTTTTGAGTCTTCTTTTTTTTTCTCTTGAGCTTTTTTATGAGAATTTTTTTTAGATAATATCATGTTAACATTTTTTGGGTGATTTTTTTCTTTGTCCTGTTTTTGTAATTTTTTGCGTAACATTTTGTTTTCTTTTTGAAGATTTTGTATTATTCGCATCAGGTGCATTCTTTTTTTCCTTTCAATGTGCTTTATTCTTCGTATATTCACTGTTGACTCCGAAGGTCCCAATGGATTGTTAACTGGTTGTTGACTGTCACTTGTAACATGAATTTCAGCCTGGTGCTCTTTACTTGTTGTTGCTTGGTCTACCAAAATCAATTCAGGTACAGGAATAGGGCGCATTTTGTCTTCTTTTTTTGTCTGTCTATATTTTCGAGAAGCTCTTCGCCATTTTTTACGTCTTTCTCGTTGATCACGGGGAGATTCTTCGTCGATACTTTTGATTTGTTTCTTTTTTTTCCTTTCCTGATATCTTTTTCTTTCCTTTTCTCTCTCTAAGTCATATAAAACTGGATCTTGTTTAATATCTGCATATTTAATTTTTCTGTACACTCTTTGTTTTTCTGCCCGTTTGATTTTGGGTTTCTGTTTCCTGGGCATGACTGCAGTAATCCCTAAAAATAACAATATTGGTTACATAAATAATTACTATTTGGTAACTAGACAGTCATTTCAGTTTAAACTAAAATATAACTAACTTATTGGGTACACCACATACTGCTTTGTGGGGTACACCTTCATAACTAGTCTCCTTAATATTATGTTAGTTTACACCATAGTCATTGCTTAAAATCAACTCTTGTTCCATAAAATTATCCTTATTATAATATATTATTTATATTCAATATCTCAACAATAGATTTTCGTTGATCTTGGTCTTTACTTAGTAACTTTGATAATAATACTTTAATTATAAAAATATTAAAAAAATTGCAGAATTTGCAGTTTTCTGTTCATGGAACCACATTCCATTTCTTCGAATTGTTTATTATTACTTGACCGTGGCTTCTCACGATTTCATATAAGTCCATTATTTGCTCACGATCAGATAACTTAATAATGTATGCGAAAAACTCAGTTAAATTATTGACATCAAAGTCTTTATATAACTTCATATCAAAGTCTTCGCATAAAGCAAGGCAGATTCCGCCATCATAAGTCGCAAAAACTGGACAGAAATTTTCTATGATACTCAAAAAATATTTGGGATCCACATAATGACGATTTGTCTCTATTTTTAATATATAATACTGCAGCTTCATCTTGTTTAATATGATCTGCAACCAAATACGCTAACGTAAGTTGTGAACTCAACAATACGATAACTATTGTTTATAATAAAAAGTATATAATTATACGTGTGAGATGTACAGGATTTAAGAAGGGAATTGAATGTACGGATTTTAATAAATAGCTAAATAAGCTTTTATTGAAAATAAAACATAGTTGTGGGTTACGTTTATGAACGAACTAGCTTTTTCCCCTGCAGTTTCATCCGATTTTCCCGTAGTACAGTAGCCTATGTCCTTTCTCAGGTCTGAAATCACCTCTATAGTTCCATATCAAATTTCATTCAAATCGGTTCAACGGTTGAAGCGTGGAATGTAACAGATATAGTGCTTGTCCACATCACGACGGCACGACGTCGGCGCCGTTCACCGGCACCGGCACCGACGTCGGCCGGCACCGCGCCGATGTCGTGCCGGTGCCGGTGAACGGCGCCGACGTCGTGCCGTCGTGATGTGGACAAGCCCATACTTTTGCATTTAAAATATTAAAGTGCCAGTTACGATCTTTTATTTATTTTGTAAAGCGCGCTAAATGAAGGTGCCCTTAGGTTCTACCCTAGTATCATCATCCCTACGCACTTACCTCCAAAGAGGTACAACACGATTATTTTAATGAACTTGGCGCATGGAGCTGTCAAAAAATCACCCGCGCGCAACCCTCTTACCTCCCCCTCACCCTATTTTAACACTTGACAGTGACAGCTCCATGCCCATAAGAAATTTTAGGAAACCTTTCATAGTCGTCATTACCATATACAAAGTGTCATCACCATAAGCCCAAATGAGATGGTAATGATGTTAATGGTAATGACGAAAACGATTTTAAAATTATATAAAAATAATTGTCGCCACTATTGGGAGACCTCAATATCGCCATTTTTTTATTGTAATCACATGCTCCAAAGTGTTAATTATTAGAAAAATATCGATATTATAAAACTTACCGAATCGCACAAAATGGGAATGACGCGAGCCGATGACAAACTGCGAGTGTCTCTCGTTTACGGGGTTTAAAAAGTCTCGGAGCTGCGTAAATATTACGTGCACTCTGTTCTGTTGTGCGCAACGAACTGAAGAACGGGACGCGCGGACGCAAGCGGGGATAAGTCGCGTCGCGGCCACATCAAACAACCTTTGATGTTGCCGCGATGGCGATGACGATTTCTCGTGACAATATTTCAATTCATGATTGCATTTTATTGGCTAATACGATTTTAATATAATTTTGTTATTTTGTCACGGTAAATATGTACATTTTAAATTTATAATCAAAATCTGGTCTGTGTATAGGTAAAGTAAAAAAAATTAAAAGACAACGGCAAAGGTCAGTATTTTTACTGTGATGGTAATGACGTTTAGTGCGTGTTTTCTTGATTATCGAAATAACTTGAAGTATTTAATCAATATGGATCATGGCGCCTTATGTGGAAACTTGTATGAATCGTTATTCAGAAGTTTAATTTACCAGAACTACAACAGTTTTTTTTTTATCGATCGGAACATATGTTTTTTACTGTTTCGCGGATTTACCCTTTAACTCTCTAAAAATCCGCGTGCAACCATATCCTGCTTAAATATTGTGCACTTTATTGAGCACAGATTAAACAAGCTAAATGACAAATAGAATAGATTGAAATGACAGATTGCACTTGAATTACCCTACAGAATTAACCTTTTTTCAGTATTAAAAGATTTACTATGCCAAAGATTAGTGAAAAAAAATAGTAATTTGTTATTACCTACCTATGCATACTAACGATGTTTCTTTAAGAAATAAAATTATGAAAAAATAAGTTTCAAACAGTGAATTTTTAAAGTCTAATATACTGAGATGTTGATTACTACATAAGATATTAAAACTTTTTAAATACTTACCTACTATTAGTTGACTGTCTCCTTTCTGGGATTCTACTTTATTAATATTAACATAACTGGTACCATCATCCCCCACAAGTTCGTTTCACGCTTTGAAGCCTTGCGTTACGTTTGTGTCATTTCAAAATGAGGAACATAAGTAACAGAAAACACCGCTGAAATTACAAAGCCGCAGATGCTGAGCAGCCCTATAATAAATCGCGGGCCGTGAGTAATGTTTTCAAATGTCACAGTTTTGCGGGACCCGTCCCAGTTCTGTGGGATCCGTCACAATTTTAACGGGCGCCAAGTATTCCGCGCTGCTAAGTGTCGCAAGTTTGTAAGCTTTTATGATATAACTTACGAGTTTTACGTATTCAAGCTCTTGAGAAATCGTTTCCTAAAATAATTTATGTGTGAATAGTAAAAAAGTTTAGTTTGACAGTCCCATAAACTATGCAACAGTTTCCCAAAGTTACTGTCAATGTTGTAAGCATAAATTCATCTGACCGCTAACGATATCTCGAAGATATTTTATGGAGCGTTTAATAAGTCGCAGAATTACCTGATAGATCGTTTAAAATATCGAATGTTACAGTACCTACCTTATCTGACGCAATTTCAATTGTGAATAAGCCTTACTTGGAACCCTGAAATATTGCTATTCGTTTCTTTAATATTAAAACGTTTCAATTGTAATTTAATTAAAGCTAATCTACATAATCGCCAGAAATACTTCAAAAGCCATACAAAAACCTTTTTAGCCGACCTCTTTATCTTCATACCTATCTTTTCAAATATTAAAAATATCGCTATTGAGATGAAAATTACGCGCCGGAAAAATTCAGAATGAAACAATATAATATTTTGTTACAATTCTGCTATTATGCGGGTCTACCTCTATAAATTTCCTTTAATGTGACCTTTATTTTAGAGGGCGATAGATCAAAACATAATTTTGTATGACAATGATAACAGTTTCATCTTTGTAGGACCCACATTTCCCTTGAGGTTTCCGATAAAAGTTACATTCTTAGACAACTTCCTGACTTGGTGTATGTCTGTGTGCTGTTTTTCGTGTAGTCATTATTATTAAACAAATACTATAAATATTTGGATAATTAGATTTATTGTAGTTCGTAAGAGTATGCAGTATTTAACGTCAACATGCTTTGGAGTTATTTTAGTAAAGGCATAACTCTAAACGTTACTTTTTCCTCAAGTTTAGATGGATTATTTGATCATAATGAAACATAAACCTAGCTTATTTTTCTCTTTCATTTACGGTGGCTTTCCTTAAACTTTATGTAGATGTAACCATTGTATGTACCAGGTAACTATGTAAGTACATTGTACATGATAAATAGGGAAAAGATCACGGATCGGATGATTTGAGCCGTGGGCGGGAAGCCGCGTCGGCACGTTTAGCGGTCCCCTAACAAGCTGTTTCAGCAAAATCCTCCGTTTTTACATGCAGAATTTTCAGTTTGATGACTAGAAAATACTGTTAACTTGAACATGAATCAGTAGAGAGATTTATTGTACGTAGTAGTAGTATAGTACTTAGAGAGAAAAACTATGTATAAAAATATTTTACTATAGTTCTATCACTGATAATAAACTATAGTTAATAGACAGAGCATACAAATCTGAGGGTTATTCCGTATTCGACCCATGACAACTCAACCCATTTCTTCACTCATCCCAAATTAGTATTCCTAGCTCAACCCATTACATAATTTCGTTATACTACCCAAATGCATTCCTTACTCAACCCAAAGTAAATATACCAAAAATAAGTATGGATAGCAAAACAACGTCTACTGTTTTTTCAGAAATTTAATAATGGTAAATACATACTAGTATGTACATTGATTTATAATTAAATAAAAAAAACATCACCTAGGTACATGAAAAAATGATAGATATGAATATGTTGACTAACTAAAATATTATGTCAAAGACCTTATTTTATTTTAAGGTAAATACATAAAAAAATTAAGAGGCTGAAAACTTTTACCGCGGGATTAGCTGTCCACATGGATACTTTTATTATTTTTCTTTTGTCATCTCATACCGCTTGAAAAAAAAAGATGAAATACATTGTAATATTTGTAGGTACATTCATGAACAAGTGTCTAGGGAAACAATTATACGCCATCGCTTGGTTATACTGATTTAATAAAAAATCACAGTCGTTTGATTTATAGTAGATTTATAGTGGATTTATAGTAGATTCTAATTAGTCATTATTTGATTTGTGTCCTTTTGTGAAAAACGTTTTTCAAATATATTATTGTATCAGAATTCCTGCAGTTTTATTTAATAGAACGATCTTAACACAAAAGTTAATAGAGCTTAAATTTCTAAAAATATATATTTTTATTCTGACCGTACATAAAAATCTTATATTTTTAAGTGGTTTTAAAATGGGTTGAGTTAAGAATGTTTTTGGGGTGAATAAGGAACATAAAATTAAAAATTTGTTGTGGGTAGAGTAAGGAACAAAATTGGGTTGAGTAAGGAAAAAATAATGAGTGGGTTGAGTTGTCGTGGGTCGAATACGGAATACCCCAAATCTGAAGCATAATCTAAAGTCACACTGACGTTTGACGTCACTAGATATACTCGTACAAGCTTAATTATTCCGTACGCATATTTGATAGATTCTCAGTCTAGAAACTAACTAGGTATACCTACAATAGAGGATGTTTGCAGCACATCCGTCGCAATTTCATGCGTGCGTATCTTTATTACCTATGTACATTGCATGTTTGACTTATCTTGAGAGGCAGTATTAGTTGCTATAGTCCAAAAGTAATGAAACACTTTCAACGGCAAGTTTTTATTAGCCGTCGTTAAGCAAACGCAAAGGGTTAAAAATATATTGATCTACATTAATGAGTCCCAGGAGGCTGTCAAATACAGTTTGCACAGCGGAACAATTAATCACTCGTAAAAACAATTATTTGTTTATTAGCGAATTGACGGGGAAATTCATTATCAGTTAAGTAAATAGAATGATTCGACTGTTGTTGGGGTTATTAAGTCCTTGTATGCGAAGGGATAAACACGGATTTTGTTCATTTAGCTTTTTCATCAATGCCATAAAATTCCGTTACGTTTTTGTTTCACATTTTGCATTTACGAGTAGGATCGTGTTGGAAAAAGGTTGTGAAGTTAATTAAAAATGAAAGCTTGAATGACCAAGGATAAGATCAATCAATTAGTGTATGCAGGCAGAACCTTCAATTACTTTTAGTTGAACAATGTTAGTGTGATAACAGAACAACAACAAGAATAAGTATTAATTAATGATCAATACCTGCAGCAAACATAAAATTATTTTAATTAGAAATGGCTTTAATTTCAACTAATTGCTAATTAAAAAGTTGCTGTTTCATTTACCTATTAGTATTTCTATTTTAGTAAGTATAATTTTAGTTTAAACGACAAAGCTGAGCACTCCGTAATAATAAAGGTAACAGGTTCCCGATGTGACAGTCAAATGCACAACATCTGACCCAGTTTAGGTGTGAATAATTGAACGTATGTATGTTACCTTTCGATGACAGCATATCAAGCTACTGTAGTTTTTAAAAATACACCGTAATACGTAAATAAACTGTAACGTGTATTTATAAACGTTTCCACAATTAGATTTATCAAGACAAAAGCAGCTGAGATCAAAGGTAAATATTAACATTAGTCAGAGAGTAGGATTGTTAGCAATTTACCTTACTTAGCTAAACAGTGCTGTGATAAATTTATATTGATCATTATACTATGCTACGGGAATGGTCGTAGTACAACCGTAGTATACTCGTAGAACCGTAGTATTTTGTTGTCTCCCACCCGTAGTATAATTACCTCTCAATACGTTTTAGCTTAAAAGTTTAAGAGTAGGCGCACACCGTTGATTTTTCGTCGGCCGATAGTTTAGTCGGGCAGTTGATCAGTATGGGCATGTATGGGAGTGCGCACACTACGCCGATTCGATTTGGCCGATTCTTCATACAAATTAAAATCGGGCACAACTATCGGCCAACTAAAAATCAACAGTGTGCGCCTACTCTAAGGCTATATTTATCTAATCACTGTCCGGTTAACACATTTTTAAGAATAGAATAGTTAAATCTAGCCTATCTACTCGCATAATGTAAAGCCGCCAAACTTTGACCTAGTTTAGATGTAAATTGAGCGCATTTCGTCCCGTAATCTGTCGTACATGCGAAACTACGTAATTAAAGTGCAATTTGGCGGTTGTAGGACAATACCTGTTTAGGCAGCTAATATTTTTTAAGCCTACAATATCCAAACAATACCTACGTAATAAAGTTTATCCACTAAAAGCCGTAGTAAACCTCGTAGTATTTCCGTAGCATGTTCGTAGCAAGCCTGTAGCATATCCTTTATTTACGAGTTTAAAATACCTTTTTGCCTTCGACGCGACGCGATTGTTCCTAAACTACTTACATCTTGCTTACAGATTTCGATTTATTTTTTAATGGAAAAGGTAACAAGTTCGCAGATTTTCTCGCACAATGCAATGCGTGACGACCTCTGACCTAGTTCAGGCGAATTAAACGTTTCCTCTCCGGCGATCTTCGACGTACATTCGAAACTACGTAATTAACCTGCAATTTGTCTCGACACAAGTTTAGTGTAGGTAAAATCAGCATTTATCTTAAAAAACATTTGGGTGACGCCTATATTCAGTCCATATTATTGACAGTTGTGGAACAGGGATGTTTTCACTAGCAACATTACAGAGCCATTGATTACGTTGTAGGTAATTATAATTTTGCTCTGTTAGGTTTTCAGGATTTTAAAACGATTACTATTTCTAATTATTATAAACTTTTTTGTAAAGCCAAGAACTTTGCTGACGTTTTAATTAAAACTAAAAAGTTGAAAAACCTACACCCGAAAAAAATGGTTGGTATATTTTCATTTTATCAAAAATATCAAATTTCGCTTTGCTCTAATAGCTTGCATTTAGTGGGAAGCTCGGACGGAATATAAAAAAGTTCCAATTTTCCACAACGGTTATGAAAGACTAAAAGCTGCATCAAAAATACAGGCAGATACCTAATGGCCAAAGCGGTAGGATGCATCCAATCGCTGTGATGCGTAGAACGTATAGTTTTCAGACAGGTCAAAATGATATTGCCTCTTATATCCAGCTATTAGAGTCCACATTATTTTTCCTCCCTGTTGACTATTATACTAGAAACAAACATTAAATCTTTAATGGTAAGAGCCGAGGTGCACCGCACTACATTACTTTTAAAACTATTTATACTTTCAGTAGTTCTTAAGTTGTTTTATCTGCTGCGTAAACCAGCTCCGAGGAAAAGAAAATGTCGAGCGTGGAACCCGTAACAATAATGGCGTTTGTATATTCTTATTTATTTTGGAATAATAATAGAAAAAGTTTCTTTATTTTTGAATGGGAATTAGCCGTCTCTGAGTCCTATTGAAGCGCTTATCTCTTGACCGTATCAACATTTTTTTTTGTTAATTAGATTAAGTAATTTTCTGACAACACTCATGTGCACGGCACTCTAATAAATTAAACTTCATCGTTATTTTTACCATCAAGGAGACTCCAATATCGATATTGAATCGTTAGCTTCGTATGTCATCAGTTATGTACTCGTATGTCGCAACGGGTATTGTTTTAGTCCGATATGGTGGAAGCAATTAGAACATGTATACCTATTTGTGAGATATTGATGAAGATTGTCCATAGAAGCAGAAATTCGGAAACTCGGCAGCTTTTGTTATGGTCTACCTTACTAATTCACGTTTAGGTTTGTGTCTATGAACCAGTCAATCATAAATTCCACAATCAAACAACCAACGTACAATATATTTGAGTATTCGGCTAAAAACCGCAAGGACGAGCCTTCTCGACGATACAAACCGTATTAAATAACAAGTCTCTGAAGCGAGCTTTGCTTATTCGTTTGGGGTCTGCAAATAAAATGACTGTCAGGTGATCTGGGTCACAGTAGAGACAGTACACAAAGTAAGCTTGAGAGATAAATTTAAACTAACGCAGTCATTAAGTAAGGTATATTACTCTTCGACTTTAACTCTGAATTATACTCAAGCTTGGGATTGTTTTTTAAATAAACTCGATTTTAGCTGATTTGCGAAAATGGAACTATAAATGAATAAAAATGTTTATTAACAATCAAGTATTGACCAGTATTTTGTATCACTATCGATTACACTCGGTTCTTCACACTCAAAATCTTATAGATACTCTAAAGTCTAAAGCAATTAATCGTAATAGGCATTAGGCTAAAATAGTAATCCAATTAAAATGTGACTGTAATTAGCTAACATACTCGTATCTAAGGTTAATACTTAGGTCTATTTGGCAATAGACTTTTAAGGCTTGACTTCAGAATAAACTTTGAGCTTTCTTAATAGAGCTTAAGTATATGAATTGAATTACACATAAATTATGTGTAACAGCGGTATTAAAAAAAAAGTTATTGTAAGAATCGTCATGATTTTTCTACTTTTGTAGCATAGATGACAAGCTTTCTGTATTTTCTTTTACTGTGTATGTACCTGTCACAGGATTAGATACCGGGCGGAGTGCGGTTACCTGGAGGGCCAGAGATTTATTGGTGTATTTATCTTGATAATGCCGATGATACCTCTTGCCGAGTTGTCGGATATTTGTTACGTGTGCCGAGCCGTTATTGGGATCCGTGAGAACCTCGAATATGTTTGGAAATGTAAAGGCTCATTCGAGGAAGAGATTAATGTTACACAAAATTACTTAAGGCGTCACCAACAGCAATGATATTTTTTTACAAAGATTTTAGGTTTAGGCTATTTCAAGCGTTAGCTAAGATAAATTAATGAACCTAAAAGAGACTGTAATGGTGTCTCTTTTCCTTTCGTGATCAGAAATTTCGTAATGGCATTACTTTTTTCGTCTGAGCAGTTTTGAAAATACTTAACGGTGTTTTTCTTTAATAACATCGTCTGTAGGTCTATTCACTTTATACCAGGAAGGTTTTTGGGAGATTTCAAAAAATAAATATCTTCATTTTCAAAAGATTTTAAGAAAATTACTGGACTGTTTTTGAATTTTGTGAGTGTTGGTATACATGACTGATGATCAGTTGAACACTGTAATGTAGTGTAGTTGCTGTTGTGTGCTGAGAGCTGAAAAAATAATAGGGTATCGGAAATAGACGTGAGCTCAATTGAAGTAAAAGCTCTGTGTATAATATTTTTCACGAAGAACTTCGTTTATTTATATCCTTTGGATCTAATATTGGATAAAATGTTACACCGTGGATCGTGATTTGTAGGCTTTGGCTTAAGGCTACGTGGTTTCGATAAATTTCCATGGAAAAGGGTCAATTTGGAGATGTTAGTGTCAAAGGGTATCGATAAGGATCTGGAGCCTTTGTTCCATTTGATCGGTATCATATTTGTGGTTCGTATTTTTGGGTAATTTCATTAGGATTCGGGGTTTTCGGATTCCTAGTAGATTATTGTAATTGGACACTTGTTCGTACCATTTGTTAATTAATCTATATTGTGTGTGCTCAGATGTACGAGAACATTTTTGGATGTTCTATTTTTCGTTGCTACTGACCCAAATCATTTAGGCTTAGGTGGAGTGAGACATATTGACAGATAGCCAGTCATCAAAGATATTTTCGATTAGTTGAGTAACTCTCTACCTATACCATATGGCCCCTCGTCTGTTTTATTGTAACGTGGCTGTGATCTTAGAACATTTGCTTAGTACTAAAAGTCATACATGCATACTGAATTATAATGAATTTTCGGCAACAAATTAATTACCTAGTGTCATGGAAGGTTTTCATTTGCTGTTTAACTTCAGCCTCAATAAAGTAGATTGTTAGCACCTCCATTTCAGTCTCTATAAATTAGATTGCATCCTAGCACTGATGTTGCGTTAGAAATCCTGTCCTGTCTTGAAATATCTTAATAATGGTAATAAAACCCAGCTGAACACAGCTGGTACAGACCAGCAAATAAAGCTAAAACCGTGGGTTCTTATCAAGTTGTAATTGGGTTGAGTTTGCAACAAAACTGTATACTCTGATGTGCTGTCGCCTGTACTCTGGTATCTGGTACAGCCCACGGCGTCTCCGGTAGGTAATTATCGGCGAGCCCTTTGTGCTGCATGTTTGCAAGGTAATCTCTATTTAATCCGTCTTTTTGCGCGTGTATCGCAAAAATGCCGGGTATTATCATATTTC